>NC_044395.1:22248663-22850955 GCF_006542625.1 Nomascus leucogenys | reverse complement strand
CTGGAAGCAGAAGTCAGGGGGATAATATTTCAGCGTGAGATTTGGAGGGGACAAACATCCAAGCTGTATCATAGGTGTCAAGTGCTGTCTGTTGAATGGAAGTCCCCAGTTGGTGTTCTTTTGACATGTGGTGATCTATTTTCCAAGAGTGGGTGAAGTAGTCCAAGAGTATTAATAAATGAGAAAACTGACAAAAATTAAGTGTAAGATACACATATGTAATAGCGTTGCAACAAATTTGAAGGCACTGAATGTAATCACTGTTGACTGTGCTAATTAAATCAGTTTCTAAGGAACTAAGTCAGTTTATTAGGTATTAGGGTTATCTTCTGTATATCTGTGTGCTTTAGATGTTAAAAGTGGATAAAAATCCAGCCGTCCTTTTTTAAATAATTCTGACTAGCATTTCTCCTTAATCTAGTTTATTTGTAGAAATTTTTGTATAGGAATCGTTTTCTTCTTTGGAAATAATGTTCTGCTCTGTGGTTTGTTAGTAACAGTCATTTAGGATTTTTGCCTGGTGTTCGCTTCACACATGTATTACATGCTGTTCGGCAAATTCTATCTCATGATGTAAGACTCACTTAATTTTCCTTTACTTTGTGTCTGTAGCTTTGTGTGCTTGTGTTAGGGTTTTACCTTAATTATCCTTTAAGATACTGAATTGGATTCTGAATCTCTGATATTATTCTTTAAGATACTCTGTAGAAATTATTGGCTTCACTGTTTCTTAAGAAGCAGATGAAGATGGCAAATTCTGCACAAAAAAAGCACTTACAATTTTTTTTCTAAGGCTTGTCTTACTTTCCCCTCTCTGGAAACATCTTCAATTGAAATTATTTTCCTCTCTGCATAATCCTGTTGCTAATCAGATACAGAAGACAAAGAGGATAGCAAATGAAACCAAATTCAGTGGACACACAAGCCATATAAATAGTAAAACAATTTTAAATTTAGGTAGGCATTCTGATGTTTGGATTTTATTGGGGTGGAAATGGCTATTATAAAAACAGGGCTTTTTTCCCCCTGGTTTTTTATTTTTATTTATTTATTTTTTGAAACAGGGTCTCAGTCCATCACCTAGGCTGGAGTGCAGTGGCACGATTTCGGCTCACTGCAACCTCTGCCTCCTGGGTTCAAGTGATTCTCCTGCCTCAGCCTCCCGAGTAGCTGGGAATACAGGCACACACCACCACACCCGGCTATTTTATTTTTTGAGATAGGGTCTCACTCTTCACCCAGGCTGGAGTGCAGTGGTGCAATCTTAGCTCACTGCAGCCTTGACCCCCCTGGCTCAAGTCATCCTCAATCTCCCAAGAAGCTGTGACCACAGGCGCATGCCACCATGCCTAGCTAATTTTTTTTTTTTTTTTTTTTTTTAGAGACGAGGTTACATCATGTTGCTCAGGCTGGTCGTGAACTCCTGGGCTCAAGTGATCCTCCTGCATCAGCCTACCAAAATGCTGAGATTATAGGCATGAGCCACCATGCCTGGTCTTTCCTGTTTTTTTTTGAGACAGTCTTGCTCTGTTACCATGGCTGGAGTGTAGTGGCATGATCTTGGCTCACTGCAACCTCTGCAATTCTCATACCTCAGCCTCCTGAGTAGCTGGGACTACAGGTGGGTGTCACCATGCCCAGCTAATTTTGGTATTTTTAGTAGAGGGGGGGGTTTCGCCATGTTGGCCAGGCTGGTCTTGAACTCCTGGCCTCAAGTCATCCACCCCTCCCAAGTGATCCTTGGCCTCCCAAAGTGCTGGGATTACAGATGTGAACAGCTGTGCCTGGCCTCCTGTTTTATTTTTTTGAATCATCATCATGCCACTGCACTCCAGGCTGGCAACAGAGTAAGGCTCCATCTCACAAAAAAAAAAAAAAATTATCAAATAAAATTCTATGTAAGAATTCTATGTATATATATTATATACAACAAATTGTTTTGAAATATGTATATATTGTGGAATGGCTAAATTGAGCTAATTTATATATGCATTACTTTATAGACTTATCTTTTAGGCCACTTAAAAATCTACTCTCAGGAATTTACAAGAATACAATACATTGTTATTAACTATTGTCACCAAAGAACGGTTGTTTTTTTTTCTTTTAATATGGAATGCTTCACAAATTTGTTGTCCTTGTGCAGGGGCCATGCTAATCTTCTGTATATCGTTCCAATTTTAGTATATGTGTTGCTGAAGTGAGCACAGAACAGTTCTTAATATTATGTTTTTATCTTGGAAAGATATCTGGGAAGGTTGGGACAAATGCAGTTTCCTGTGGGTAAAAAATAGGTAGATGCTAAGTACAGAGCGCAGTAAAATTTTAACAGAATGGTTTGGACCAAGGTCATGTTGTGAAAATGAAAAACTTCTTGGTTAAAAAAAAAATGAAGTCCGAGCACGGTGGCACACGCCTGTAATCCCAGCTCTTTGGGAGGCCAGGGCGGGCGGATTACTTGAGGACAGGTGTTCCAAGACCAGCCTGGCCAACATGATAAAACCCCATCTCTACAAAAATACAAAAATCAGTGGGCATAGTGGCACTTGCCTATAATCCAGCTACTCGGGAGGCTGAGGCAGGAGAATCACTTGAAATCAGGAGGTGGAGGTTGCAGTGAGCTGAGATTGCACCATTGCTCTCCAGCCTGGGCGACAGAGCAAGACTCTGTCTCAAAATAAAAATAAAAATAAAAATAAATGAAAAGATGCTCCATACTTAGATATTGAGGAATTATTTTTGACTGTCTGAAAGAAATCTTTCCCATCTGCTTGTTGCATTTAACTTGGAGTGTGTGTCGGAGTGTGTGTCAGAGTGTGGGTGAGAGTATAAGAGTATGGGTCAGAGTATGAGATTTGAAGGATAATTTACCTGGTGGGAAGCTACTGAGGTGCGAAGCTTTTGCTGTGGTGAGTATTTGGATTATCATAGTCACCATCATTCTATGAAACTATGTAAGTCTGCCAGACTGTTAATATGTAGAAGTCTTCCTGGTATTAAGCAATAATATGTGTTTGTTTCTACAGGTACTTCTTCCTGCCCTCTCTCCCACCATGACCATGGGCACAGTTCAGAGATGGGAAAAAAAAGTGGGTGAGAAGCTAAGTGAAGGAGACTTACTGGCAGAGATAGAGACTGACAAAGCCACTATAGGTGAGATTTCTTCAGCTCTTAATGGTTGAGGCACTGAGTTTCCCAATGAGGAAGAGGATTGCCATTCTTTCCTATAATGAGTGAGTGATAATATGAAAACTTTATAATTCTTAGGATTCATTTTCTGGGACAGAATATTTTAGTTTTATTTAGTTATATTTATTCTTAAGTTTTTATTTATTTGTTTATTTGCTTATTTTTGAGACAGGGTCTTAATCTGTTGCCCAGGCTGGAGTGTGGTGGCAAGATCATAGCTCGTTATAGCCTCGAACTCCTGGGCTTGTGCCCAAACAATCCTCCTGCTTTAGCCTCACAAGTAGGTAGGACTACAGGCCTGAACCACCACACCTAGCTGATTTTTTAAATTTTTTTGTAGAGTTGGGGTCTCACCTTGTTGCCCAGGCTGGTTTTGAACTCCTGGCTCAAGTGATCCTCCTGCCTTGGCCTCCCAAAGTGCTGGGACTCCAAGCGTGAGCCCCTGTTCCTGGCCCAGCATAATTTATAACAAAAATAATGCGTAGTCAGATTTGTCAGTTCCATCCTGCACTTATTGAATCAAAGGCAATCAGTCTGTCAATTCACAGATTATTTTTAGGCCCAAGTTTGCTGCTTGGCCTTATTATGTTACTGAGAAGCTATATCAGAATTGCTGCTGTCTAAACTAGGCAAAGGAAGGCAAGAAGAAACAGGAGAAAATCACTTCCATGGCAGGATAATAGCAAAGAATTTAAGATGACTTTGAGGGAAAACTGAAACCAGGGTTGAGATTGTTTTCATAGTTTGAGAATGACTGATAGAATGTATGTGTGTAATATATATATGTTCAGATACATCATATGTCCACATATCTCCTTCTTAATTCATTTTTAGGCTAAAAAAAATATAGACAATCGTATTTATTATTATTATTTATTATTTATTTTTTTTTTGAGATGGAGTCTCGCTGTGTCACCCAGGCTGGAGTGCAGTGGCGCAGTCTTGGCTCACTGCAAGCTCCACCTCCCGGGTTCATGCCATTCTCCTGCCTCAGCCTCCCAAGTAGCTGGGACTACAGGTGCCCGCTGCCATGCCTGGCTCACTTTTGTATTTTTAGTAGAGACGGGGTTTCACTATGTTAGCCAGGATGGCCTCAATCGCCTGACCTCGTGATCCACCTGCCTCGGCCTCCCAAAGTGCTGGGATTACAGGCATAAGCCGCCGCACCCGGCCTCTCTGCTTCATAATCTCCACTAAAGGGAAGCCTTTCCCAAAGATGTAATGGGAGGTACTGGGCATCCTCTGCCTTGGTGGTTTTCTGATTGTGTTCTTCAAATCCCATCATTCCTTTAAGGCACCTTGAGGCAAAGGGGGAATTAAAGAGCAGGACCTTACAGTGCCGTGTCTCCATCCCTTACTTCCAGCAGAGCAGTTCTTTTCTATCTTTTTGTATTTTGTGCTTCCCCATAAATTTTATTTGAAGAAAGGATTCTGTTTCTTAAAAACACAGAAACTTTGGAAACAGTAGTTTTGCTTCACCATTTAACTTGAATACCAGTGTCACTATAGAGACTAGTCACTAGAGAAGTGTTACCTTGGTTGAACTTTGAAGTCTATTGTGGCCCAGTTGCCTTTTCATTTTAAAACCTTCTTTTTTTTTTGAGACAGAGTCTTGCTCTGTTGTCCATGCTGGAGTGCGGTGGCACGATCTTGGCTCACTGCAGCATCCGCCTCCCAGGTTCATGCCATTCTCCTGCCTCAGCCTCTGCCTCCCGGCTTCAAGTGATTCTCCTGCCTGAGCCTCCCGAGTAGCTGGGACTATAGGTGCATGCCACCACACCCGGCTAATTTTTGTATTTTTAGTAGAAATGTGGTTTCACTATGTTGGCCAGGCTGGTCTTGAACTCCTGACCTCGTGATCTGCCTGCCTCGGCCTCCCAAAGTGCTGGGATTACAGGCGTGAGCCACCACCGCACCCAGCCTTTTTTTTTTTTTTTTTTTTGAGACAGAGTCTTGCTGTGTCGCCCCGGCTGGAGTGCAATGGCATGATCTTGGCTCACTGCAATCTCCGCCTCCCGGATTCAAGCAATTCTCCTGCCTCAGCTGCCCAAGTAGCTGGGATTACAGGTGCCTGCCACCATGCCTGGCTAATTTTTTGTATTTTTAGTAGAGATGGAGTTTCACCATGTTGGCCAGGCTGGTCTTAAACTCCTGACCTCAGGTAATCCACCTGCCTCAGCCTCCCAAAGTGCTGGGATTACAGGCGTGAGCCACCGCCCCCGGCCTAAACATATTTTTTATTGGGTATTCTCAGTTGGGAAATGGAAGGATTTATCAAAGATGTGTTCATCAAGGAGATGCACAACAGTACAGAAAGCCAATGGCTTCTTTTAGTTTTATTTTTGCAATCCTAAATGTTTGAGTTCTTTGCAAGGAAGGCAGTAGTTGAATAAAATATTAGTTGTCAACACCATAGAAATCCTAGTAAAGCTGTAATTCTTCACATTGAAATATTTGGTATAATATCAAGTATAACCTCTTTGAAAAGTTCCAAAGATGCTTTTAGGGCTGAAATCCAACATTAGTATCTAGGTTGGTAGCTCCCTTAATTAGGCATGTATGTGGTTCTTATCTTTAGCAGCATAGCTGACACCATCTTAGAGTCCTGTGAGTGCATGGGGACTGTCCTTGGAGATTTTTAAATAACTTTTAGAACTAACCACTGTCTGTAATCTTTCATAGTTTTATTGAACAGATTTTTATTTGGCATTTACTTTGTACCAGGTCATATTATTTCTAAGAACTTGAAAAATATTAATCTGTTTAAATGTATAACATCCCAATACCAATCCAGTGAGACTGGTACTATTATTATCCTCATATTGTAGGTAAAGAAACCAAGACACAGAAGGTTAAATAGGTTGCAAAAGAGGTTATAGCTAGCTTGAATGAGAAAAATCATTTTACTTAAAACTGTGCTGTGAGTTTGGAGGGATAGTGGAATCTCTTAAGTCCCATAATGTTTTTTCTTTCTATTTAAGGTTTTGAAGTACAGGAAGAAGGTTATCTGGCAAAAATCCTGGTCCCTGAAGGCACAAGAGATGTCCCTCTAGGAACCCCACTCTGTATCATTGTAGAAAAAGAGGCAGATATATCAGCATTTGCTGACTATAGGCCAACCGAAGTAACAGATTTAAAACCACAAGCACCACCACCTACCCCAGCCCCGGTAGGTATGCTTCTAGAATTCAGGAAACACTTACCTTGTTCATCTCTAAATTAAGGAGTTTTGATTAGATGATATCCTAGGTTCCTTCCACCTCCAAGATTCTATGACCGAGGAGGGAGATAGTTTATTAACATTTGTGGAGACCTATAGTGTTTGTTGTACTGCATTGTTCACCTAAGGGTTGATAGTTTGGGTCTTGTAGCTTTTTTCTTCCTGCTGTCTAGAGTCCTGCTGAGAACAAAGCTGAGTGACATGTTCTCTTTCTGCTTTAGATATAGATATCATGCTTGTGGAAAGTAAGGCTTCATTGTCCGACCCTTTTTTTTTTTTTTTAAAGAGACAAGGGCTAACCGTGTTGCTGAGGCTGGAGTGCAGTGGTGCAATCATAGCTCACTTCATTGCCCATTTTTTATTAAATGTACTGAATAATCTCTGTCACTTGAAATCCTCTTGTTATTGACATAGTAGGTCAAGCATATATTTGTAATACAATGGAACCTCGACATGACTTGTTTTGCCTAGAATTTATTATATCACCAGATACTTTATACACTATATAACTATAACCTGAACTTGTATTAACTCCAACCAGAGATAACACTGACAGTGAAGCTTCCGCAGGTGCTAGAATCATGTGAGTTTAAACTAGGTAAACATTTCTATAAGAGAAAAGTTGATTTCTGACTACCATACATTCATGGGAAGCTGGCAAGTAGCCCTATTGTTGTATTTCTTTTGTTGTTGTTGAGATGGAGTCTTGCTCCGTTGCCCAGGCGGCGTGTAGTGGCGTGATCTTGGCTAACTGCAGCCTATGCCTCCCGGGTTCAAGCAATTCTCCTGCCTTGACCTCCCGAGTAGCTGGGATTACAGGTGCAAGCCACCATGCTTGGCTAATTTTCTTATTTTTAGTAGAGAAGGGGTTTCACCATGTTGGCCACACTGTTCACGAACTCCTGACCTCAGGTGATCCACCCACCTCGACCTCCCAAAGTACTGGGATTAGAGGTGTGAGCCACTGCACCTGGCCGTATTTCTTAAGATACTTTTCAACATGGGGCCTTACAGCACAATTTTATATTTTGAAATTAGCTGGCTGGGTGTGGTGGCTCATGCCAGTAATCCCAGCACTTTGGGAGGCTGAGGCGGGTGGATCGCTTGAGGTCAGGAGTTCAAGACCAGGCTGGCCAACATGGTGAAACCCCATCTCTACTGAAAATACAAAAAATTAGCTGGGCGTGGTGGGGCGTGCCTCTAATCTCAGCTACTTGGGAGGCTGAGGCAGGAGAATTGCTTGAACCCAGGAGGCGGAGGTTGCAGTGAGCTGAGATTGCATCACTGCACTCCAGCCTGGGTGACAGAGCAAGACTCTGTCTCAAAAAAAAAGAAAAAAAAAAAAAGAAGTTAGGATAATTAAAAATAAAAATCATGTTGGTGATGTAAAAGAATGCGAATAAAGAAGTGGTAAGAGATTAAAATGAAGAAAAGTTGTAGGATACTATACGCTGATTGGCAGTATTCAGTTCTGTGCTTCTTCATGTTGTTATGGAATAAGGTAACTTTGTTCTGTCTTTGATATAGAAGTATATTGTTCTTTCTGTTCATATTACTACATTATGTTGGTTAAGCTGGAGAAAAGTACATTATGATCTTTGGAAAAATGAGTTATTAATATTTAAAATAGTTTTTAATTTATTAATAAGATGTAAACTTTTAATCTTTCAGACCAGTCTTTGAAGTGGTGAATTAAAACAATTTGTAATTTTTTTCAAAAGGTGGCTGCTGTTCCTCCAACTCCCCAGCCTTTAGCTCCTACACCTTCAGCACCCTGCCCAGCTACTCCTGCTGGACCAAAGGGAAGGGTGTTTGTTAGCCCCCTTGCAAAGAAGTTGGCAGTAGAGAAAGGGATTGATCTTACACAAGTAAAAGGTAAATCTGTTTCTATGGAATGGAGTTATAAAGTTAAAATTTAGTTGAATTTCCTCCTTAAGACTTGCAAGTACAACTATGTATAGCTGTACTTATAATTGGGATAGTAGGGACAATCGTTAATAATTCCATCAGAAGGGAGAAATAGTTCTTTTGTTGCCACCACAGAGAGTAGGGAAACTTTTACTGAGCTTAATTTACTCTGCCTAGAATCTACCCATACAGTTTAGATACCTTTTTTTTCCTCTTCTGTTCATGGAAACTGCTTGTTTGGTGAAAGTATATGTACTTGTTCAGCAGAATTTGGTTATGGGACTTGATTGTGTAATAAGAAACCTCTGTTAGTGCTAGGTTGACTGTAGCAATAAGCAAAGCAAAATAAAATTTGAAATTGGGGTGATTTGGAATGACTTAATAAAATTCATATAAAACAGAACTAGAGCTCCCTGAAGGCAAGGGAAAACACCTTACTTGTCTGTCTGTCCCCAAAGAAGAAATATAGGCTTGTGATAAGAGCATGGGGCCTGGAATCAGACGACCTAGCATTTAATCCTGGCTTTACAATTTTCTATGTAATATGTTTTCCAGTGAATTACTTAAATTGCATGTCCTTATGTCAATTACTTTTCTATCTGTAAAACTGAGGTACTGTACATCATATAAATTGTGAGAGTTAAATGAGCTATAACAGGTGAAGTGCTTAGAACTGTATCTAGCATATAAGTACTCACTACATGTTAGTTGTCATTCATATTGATATTACTGCCTGACGCTTAGATAAGTTTTTTTGAATTAAACTTAAGCTAAAATTTAGTGTAGGATAACTAAGGTACTTATTTGGAAAAGGGGGGAAGTTACTATTCTTGGAACTTGGTTTGATGGCTAGTACTATGTGCCAGTCATTTAACTTACCATACTTAATGTACACAACACTTCTTGAAGTAAGAATTATCATTTCTTATTTTCTGGATAAGAAAACAGACTCTCAGACTCTTCAGGGTTCTTCCTTCCTGTTAAATAGTAAAGTTGCAGTGTTAACTCTAGATTTGTTTAACTCTAAAGCCTGTTTCTTCACACTACCCTATCCTGCCTTCTGTTTTGATGCTCTGCCATCCATAATTACTAAAGAAAAATACGCTTATTTCCCCAGTTGTCTAGTTATGGGTACTCAGTGTGGTTATCCCCTATCTGCAGTTTGCTGTCTTGTAGTTAGAAGGCAAGCCAATCCCAAGACACAGGAGGAGAATGTTGTAAATTTTTTGGACCTCAGAGATTCTTGTAATATTGGAAGACTCTTTATTTTCCATCTTAATGCCATTTCAGTAGTATATTGCTATTCTTTATGTATGCATGATTAAAATCAGGGACAGCAGTGTAAGTTGGAATAACTTTTAAAGGGAGAAAGGACTGGGTTAATAATTATATCTAAAGAATTTAGACAAGCAAAGGAGGACCACTTATTAGATATTCAGCAATACTGGTTACCTTACTAAAGATATAACTGGAAAATCCTTTAGGTATGAGCTGAGAGGAGTGTTAAGAAAAAAAAAGAAAAAATCCCACTATTCTTACTATGCAGGCAGAGTTAGGTGATAAATATCATCGAATACTATCTACACATCAGACACTTGTTCATCAGGTGGATAAGATTTCAGTTTCAGTTGCTTATATGACCAACAATAAAGAATTAAATGAACAGAAAGAGAGTATAGCATTAGTAGTTAAGAGTGGGAGCTCTGTAGCTAGAATGCTTGGGTATGAACCTCAGCTCCTTATACTAGCTGTGTGACCTTTTGTGTCACAGTTTCTTTGTATATAAAAACAATGGGTTTAATGGTTATGAGGTTTAAATAAGTTAACCAGTGCCTGTACAGAGAAAGCATATCTAGGTATTAGCTATAATGATAATAATATTTTTGTTATTAAATAAGATGATTTAAGTGCTGAGAAAGAAAGAAACTCAGTGATATACTAGTGAGTGAAAGGGTGGATGGATATACGTGCAGTCATGACTACTTTTAGACAGGGTGGTTGGGAGATCTTTTTGATGAGGTGACATTTGATTTGTTTTGAAAGATAAGAAGGAGGCAGCTTGAGCCAACCATGTGAAGAACTGGGGAAAGATCATTTTGGATAGAGAGACTAGCTGTACACAGTCCGAAATGGGAAAGAGTTTAGCATGTCTGAGGAACATAAAAGAGGCCGGTGTTGGCAGGGCGCAATGGCTCATGCCTGTAATCCCAGCACTTTGGGAGGCCGAGGTGGGTGGATCACAAGGTCAGGAGATCAAGACCATCCTGGCTAACACGGTGAAACCTTGTCTCTACTAAAAATACAAAATATTAGCCGGGCATGGTGGCGGGCGCCTGTGGTCCCAGCTACTCGGGAGGCTGAGGCAGGAGAATGGTGTGAACCTGGGAGGCCAAGCTTGCAGTGAGCCAAGATAGCGCCACTGCACTCCAGCCTGGGCGACAGAGCAAGACTCTGTCTCAAAGAAAAAAAAAAGAGACCAGTGTTAATGAAGCATAATGAGCAAAGGGTCTAGTAGGAGATGAGATTGGAAAAAAACAGGAATGAGAACATAAATGACCTTATAGATTATGGTAAAGAGTTTGAATTTTATTTAAAGTACTTGAGGAAGCCATTGAGAAATTTAAGCAAGGAAGTGAAATAAAATGATTATGTTTTTAAAAGATCATTTTGGTTGCTCTATGGAAATGGATGAAATATTTATCTAGTTTATGTTTGACAAGATCCCTACTTTTTTTTTACCCATAGTACGGTGTTCTTCCCTTTATACCATATTACTTTATTATGGCCTGTTGTGCTGCCTGAGAGAGATAGGGAAAAGGGTTTAAAAGGTTTCAACTAACTCCTAAGTCAGGAAATTCTTGTGGGTGGCTGAAGCTTAGCATAAGGCAGGTGGTACTACGGATTTCCTCCTCTTGAGGGGCTGTGGTGTCTAGATCAGCCTTGGTTGGAATAGTTGGAATAGCTGGTTGTAAGGGGAGGTTATGGTTTCTGTCTTTTATAAAGGAGAGAAATCTAACGGGTACTACCACCTCTGTTCTAGAGCTCCTAGTGAGGAGAAATACAATCCTAGCCAACTCAGTTTTTGTAATGAAGGAAAGGAATTGGGAAGAACTATATACAACAAGAGTCCTTTTTAAAGTCTGCCTTGGGGGAAGATGAATCAATTTGACCAAATTTTTCCTAGAAGTGGGCCATTGTGAAAGGTATTCTATAATAATAACTAAATTCTGAATCTCCGTAGAATTAAAGGTCAAGATTATCTACTTGGGTCCAAAATTAAACCTAAGAGGCTGTAGGTGGGAGGAGGGAGGAAATTGAATATAAGTAAAATTAAACCTACTGAGAGAACTTTGAAGATCCTTCCTAATGTGTGACATTGCACCTTTTTCCTTTATTTCCTTTAACATGGGCCAGTTTAGAGCCTTGGCTACTGTGAAAAAGCTATGAATCATAAGAGACCACATAAGGAATGAATGATTCTAAAGATGAGATAATTGCAGTAAAGAGTTATTAATGCTATTTTGGGGTGAAAAAATTGACTTGATTTGTCAAAACAATTATTGTTAGACCTGTAAATTCTGTATAAAAGGAATTCTTTGTGGTCACATAAATCCAGAACCCAAATGAGATCTATGTCACGGCAGAGGAATGGTTTTTTGGAGCTAACCAGGAGGAGGCAGCTAGTTTCCCTTTTGGAGATATAAACTGTGCTCAGCATTATCCTTATGCCAGCATTTCCCAATTTAAAAGTAAGGAAGATGAAAAAAATTAAGTACAACTTGGATAAAACTCTAAAAGAGAAATACATAAAGGAATATTTGCAGTAGTTAAAAAGAAAAGACCCACTCCAGATCACACACTGGTACTCTGTGTGGATTAAAATTAATAGTTGACAAAAGCTGGTATTCGTAGGGAGAACCTTAAGGGGTAGGGTTAAGGCTATGATCCTTTCAGAATGTTTTTGGCAGTAAACCCTTAGGAGCTTGCAGTTTAGGATCACAGTGTTGATCTCCTTGGGGAACCAATGGTATGTCGTCATGTATGTGATATTTATGTCTCTTACAGGGACAGGACCAGATGGTAGAATCACCAAGAAGGATATCGACTCTTTTGTGCCTAGTAAAGCTGCTCCTGTGAGTTATGTGTAGCTCTTACTTTTTTTGCAGTTTGTCTCTACAGCCTGTTAGACCATTTCATACATTATTTATGAATGAAATAGCTCAACCAAGACTGTTTTCTTCTAATTTCAGTGGTTTAATAATACAGTCATCCCTCAGTACCCATGAGAGGTTGGTTCCAGGAGCCCCCTTGTATACCAAAATTCACAAATGCTTAAGTCTCTTATATAAAATAGTGTAGTGTTTGTATATAACTTACCCACATCCTCTAAAATACTTTAAATCATCTCTAGATTACTTATAATATTAAATACAAGGTAAATGCTGTGTAAATAGTTGTTATATTTTATTGCTTAGGAAATAATAATAAGGACAAAAAGTCTGTACTTGTGCAGTACAGATGCAACCATTTGTTTTTTTCTGGAGTATTTTTGATTTGCCTTTGGTTGAATCCAGTGATGCAGAATTTACGGATATGGAGGGCCATCCAGTGATGCAGAACTTATGGATATGGAGGGCCACGTGTATTTAGATATGTATGTGCTATCATTTATATACAAGATCAAAGATGATATACTACATTGACATGTATCCCACATTATGTTTTAAGCTAGTTAATCGGTTTTTGCTTTGAAATAAAAGGTTTGTTCTTTTTTTCTTTTTCAAACTATTTTAAAGTACAGTTGAATGAGTTGTTTTTGGTGTTTGGTTTTTTTGTTTGTTTTTGAGACAGTCTCACTCTGTCGCCCAGGCTGGAGTTCAGTGGCACGATCTTGGCTCATTGCAACCTCCGCCTCCTAGATTCAGGTGATTCTTGTGCCTCAGCCTCCCAGGTGGCTGGGACTACAGGTGCATGCCACCACACCTGGCTAATTTTCGTATGTTTAGTAGAGACAGGGTTTTGCCATGGTGGCCAGCCTGGTCACGAACTCCTGGCCTCAAGTGAGCCATCGTGCCCAGCCTCGCAACCCCCTTTGTTTTAACATTGTTTAGGATAATGGATTAGCTTGTTTATATTTATTTATTATTCCTTGCAGCTTAAGAATGCTTCCATTGCTTTTCTTGAACATAATTTTGTAAAAACAAAATTATTTTGACATAAACTGGTCATTGAACGTACTCTGATACAAAGAAAAATGACATTTAAAACATGATTTCAGAATTCTACCTAAAAAAATTAAAACTCTTAAAACAAGCAGAAGTCTCTTTTGCTCACTGGGGGCAGAAATAGGTATTCTATAAAGCTTAGTTTTTAGACTGGACATGGTGGCTCATGCTTGTAACCCCAGCACTTTGGGAAGCCAAGGTGGGTGGATGACTTGAACCCAGGCGTTTGAGACCAGCCAGGGCAACGTGGCTAATTTCTGTCTCTACTAAAAATACAAAAAAATTAACTGGGCATGATGGCGTGCACCTGTAGTCCCAGCTACTCTAGGGGCTGAGATGGGAGGATTGCTTGAGCCCAGGAGGTTGAGGCTGCAGTGAACCATGATTGAGCCACTGCATTCTAGCCTGGGTGACAGAGCAAGACCCTGTCTCAAAAAAAAAAAACAAAAACAAAACTGCATAGTCACTGGCAATCTTTCCCAGGTACTTATGCTAAGATTGAGTCACAGTTACTAAGAGCTTTTTCTTTCCTCCCATAGGTTCCAGCAGCTGTTGTGCCTCCCACAGGTCCTGGAATGGCACCAGTTCCTACGGGTGTCTTCACAGATATCCCAATCAGCAACATTCGTCGGGTAAGAGAATTACCATCATCTGGAATCAGCTATTAGGGGCATCTTTACTGTAGTTGTTTAGTTGCTTCCATAGTTTTTAACACATTAACAGAGGCTTTTTAAGTTGTGAATATTAGATGATTAAGGGAAGTTTTGGCCAACTGAATACTTGAATCACTTTGTTCCTGTTAGAAGGGCCAGGTGTAATGGCTCACGCCTGTAATCCCAGCACTTTGGGAGGCCAAAGCGGGCAGATCACAAGATCCAGACTTCGAGACCAGCCTGGCCACCATAGTGAAACCCCATCTCTACTAAAAATACAAAAACTAGCTGGGCATGGTGGTGCTCGCCTGTAGTCCCAGCTACTCAGGAGGCTGAGGCAGGAGAATTGCTTGAACTCGGGAAGCGGAGGTTGTGGTGAGTCGAGATCGCGCCACCACACTCCAGCCTGGGCAACATAGCGAGACTCCATCTCAAAAAAAAATAAATCTAGGAGATGTTATATTATGGCGGAGTCCTCCATCTTTCGATTATAATAATGCTTGAGGTAAGTATTAGCAGAGAGTAAGGTGAAGAGACAAATAGAGCCCTGAATTAGTTAAGGTCTTAACTCAAGATAATTGATTTTTTAAATCTCTTTGGTTTCAGGTTATTGCACAGCGATTAATGCAGTCAAAGCAAACCATACCTCATTATTACCTTTCTATTGATGTAAATATGGGAGAAGTTTTGTTGATACGGAAAGAACTTAATAAGGTAAAAGGTCTGAAAATTCCAACTTTCTAAGTTATAAAAATTTTGTCTTTCTCCACCAAACATTTATATTTTTGTCATATATTTTGTTACAATATGTCAGTTGGTGGTTACTTTCTTGATCTTGTCCTTTGAAGCACAAGATTTTAAATATTGGTTATGTCCACTTTATCAATTTTTTTCTTCTGTGCTTTTGGTATTATATCTAAGAAACTATTACCTAGTCTAAGGTCATGAAGATTTATACTTATGTTTCCTTGTAACAGTTTTATACTTCTAGTTCTTATATTTAGATCTTCGCTCTATTTTGAGTTAATTTTTTGTAGATAGTGTGAGATAGGAATCCAACCATTGTTTTGCATGTGGACATTTATTCTTTCATCCCAGCACCATCTTTCCCCATCAAATTGTCTTGGTATCCTTGTCAAAATTAATCATATATGTGAGAATTTTATTTCCAGATTTTTTTTTTTTTTTTTTTTTTTGTAGATCTTGTTATTTTTTGTTTTGTTTTGTTTTATTATACTTTAAGTTCTGGGATGCATGTGCAGAACGTGCAGGTTTGTTACATAGGTATACACGTGCCATGGTGGTTTGCTGCACCCATCAACCCATCATCTACATTACGTATTTCTCCTAATGCTATCCCTCCCCTAGCCCCCCACCCCCCTACAGGTCCTGGTGTGTGATGTTTCCCTCCCTGTGTCCATGTGTTCTCATTGCTCAACTCCTACTTATGAGTGAGAATGTGTGGTGTTTGGTTTTCTGTTCCTGTGTTAGTTTGCTGAGAATGATGGTTTCCAGCTTCATCCATGTCCCTGCAAAGGACATAAACTCATCGTTTTTTATGGCTGCATAGTACTCCATGGTGTGTATGTGCCACATTTTCTTTATCCAGTCTATCATTGATGGGCATTTGGGTTGGTTCCAAGTCTTTGCTATTGGGAACAGTGCCGCAGTAAACATACGTGTGCGTGTGTCTTTATAATAGAATGGTGTATAATCCTTTGGGTCTATACCCAGTAATGGGATTTCTGGGTCAAATGGTATTTCTGGTTCTAGATCCTTGAGGAATCACCATACTGTCTTCCACAATGGGTTGAACTAATTTACACTCCTACCAAGAGTTTAAAAGCGTTCCTGTTTCTCCACATTCCAGCATCTGTTGTTTCCTGACTTTTTAATGATTGCCTTTCTACCATTCTAACTGGTGTGAGATGGTAACTCATTGTGGTTTTGATTTGCATTTCTTTAATGACCAGTGATGATGAGCTTTTTTTCATGTTTGTTGGCCACATAAGTGTCTTCTTTTGAGAAGTGTCTGTTCATATCCTTTGCCCACTTTTTGATGGGGTCATTTGTTTTTTTCTTGTAAATTTGTTTAAGTTCCTTGTAGATTCTGGATATTAGCCCTTTGTTAGATGGATAGATTTCAAAAATTTTCTCCCATTCTGTAGGTTGCCTGTTCACTCTGATGATAGTTTCTTTTGCTGTGCAGAAGCTCTTTAGTTTAATTCAATCCCATTTGTCTATTTTGGCTTTTGTTGCCATTGCTTTTAGTGTTTTAGTCATGAAGTCTTTGCCCATGCCTATGTCTTGAATAGTATTGCCTAGATTTTCTTCTAGGGTTTTTATGGTTTGAGGTCTTACGTTTAAGTCTTTAATCCATCTTCAGCAGCCAGGCGCGGTGGCTCACGCCTGTAATCCCAGCACTTTGGGAGGCCGAGGCGGGTGGATCATGAGGTCAGGAGATCGAGACCATCCTGGCTAACACAGTGAAACCCCGTCTCTACTAAAAATACAAAAAATTAGCCGGGCGAGGTGGCGGGCGCCTGTAGTCCCAGCTACTCAGGAGGCTGAGGCAGGAGAATGGTGTGAACCCCTGGGGGGCGGAGCCTGCAGTGAGCCGAGATCGCGCCACTGCACTCCAGCCTGGGCAACAGCGAGACTCTGTCTCAAAAAAAAAAAAAAAAAAAAAAAAAAATCCATCTTCAGTTATTTTTTGTATAAGGTGTGAGGAAGGGGTCCAGTTTCAGTTTTCTACATATGGCTGGCCAGTTTTCCCAACACTGTTTAGGGAATCCTTTCCCCATTGCTTGTTGTTGTCAGGTTTGTCAAAAATCAGATGGTTGTAAATGTGTGGCATTATGTCTGAGGCCTCTGTTCTGTTCCATTGGTCTGTATATCTCTTTTGGTACCAGTACCATGCTGTTTTGGTTACTGTAGCCTTATAGTATAGTTTGAAGTCAAGTAGCATGGTGCCTCCAGCTTTGTTCCTTTTCCTTAGGATTGTCTTGGCTATATGGGCCCTTTTTTGGTTCCATGTGAAATTTAAAGTAGTTTTTTTCTAATCCTGTGAAGAAAGTCAATGGTTGCTTGATGAGGATAGCATGAATTTATAAATTATTTTGGGCAGTATGTCCATTTTCACGATATTGATTCTTCCTATGCATGAGCATGGAATGTTTTTCCATTTGTTTTTGTGTCCTCTCTCATTTCCTTGAGCAGTGGTTTGTAGTTCTCCTTGAAGAGGTCCTTCACATCCCTTGTAAGTTGTATTCCTAGGTATTCTGTTCTCTTTGTAGCAATTGTGAATGGGAGTTCACTCACAATTTGGCTCTCTGTTTGTCTGTTATTGGCGTTTAGGAATGCTTGTGATTTTTGCACACTGATTTTGTATCCTGAGACTTTGCTGAAGTTGCTTATTGGCTTAAGGAGATTTTGGACTGAGATGATGGGGTTTTCTAACTATACAGTCGTGTCATCTACAAACAGACAATTTGAATTCCTCTTTTTCTATTTGAATACTCTTCATTTCTTTCTCTTGCCTGATTGCCCTGGCCAGAACTTCCAATACTGTGTTGAATAGGAGTGGTGAGAGAGAGCATCCTTGTTGTGTGCCAGTTTTTGAGACTGAGTCTCACTCTGTTGCCCAGACTAGGGTATGGTGGCGTGATCTTGGCTCACTGCAACCTCCGCCTTCCAGGTTCAAGCAATTCTTGTCCCTTGGCCTCCCAAGTAGCTGGGATTACAGGGATAAGCCACCATGCCTGGCTAATTTTTGTATTTTTAGTAGGGACAGGATTTCACCATGTTGGCCAGGCTGGTCTCGAACTCCTGACCTCAAATGATCCACCCACCTCGGCCTCCCAAAGTGCTGGGATTACAGCCATGAGCCCCCATACCTGGCCTATTTCGAGGTTCTTAATTCCATTCCATTAATCTCTGTATACCCTTAATGACAGTACCACAGTCTTGATTACTTTAGCTTTGTAATAAGTTTAAAATCAGGAAATGTGAGTTGTCTTTGTTTTTTTCCTCAATATTTTTATTTTTTATTTTTTTTATAGACAGAGTCTTGCTCTGTTGCCCAGGCTAGAGTGCAGTGGCGTGATCTTGGCTCACTGCCAGCTCCGCCTCCCAGGT
The DNA here is from genome assembly GCF_006542625.1 of Nomascus leucogenys. Classification (NCBI taxonomy): domain Eukaryota; kingdom Metazoa; phylum Chordata; class Mammalia; order Primates; family Hylobatidae; genus Nomascus; species Nomascus leucogenys. The sequence continues at coordinate 22,832,623 of NC_044395.1, read as the reverse complement.
TCACGCCATTCTCCTGCCTCAGACTCCCAAGTAGCTGGGACTCCAGGTGCCCACCACCACGCCCGGCTAATTTTTTGTATTTTTAATAGAGACGGGGTTTCACTGTGTTAGCCAGAGTCAAGATTGTTTTGTCTGAGTCCCTTGCAATTCTAAGTGAATTTTAGGATTAGCTTGTAAATTTCTGCATTGAAGCCAGTTGACATTTTGATAAGGATTGATTGGATGTATCTGCTGCTCAGTTTGGCAAGTGTTGCCATCCGAAGAATATAGTCTTTTCATCCATGAACATGTAGATACCCTTGTATTTAGTTAGGTGTTCTTCAGTCTCTTTCAACAATTTTTTTATAGTTTTTCAGAGTGTAAGTTTTGCACTCTAAATTTGCATTTGTTAAACTTATTCCTAGGTATTTTATTCTTTTTGATACTACTCTAAGTGGAATTGTTTTCTAAATTTCATTTTCAGATTGTTGATTGCTACTATATAAAGGTATGATTTTTTTTTTTTTTTTTAAGACTAGTCAGGTATACTAGTGAGAAGGGGGGAAAGAGTAGAAAAGGAGTTAGATTTATAGCAGACTCTGAGCAATCAGTTGAGATAACAATTGATTTTTCTATATTGATCTTTTTTTTGTATACCTGCTGAAATGGAATCTATATTGACCTTGTATCCTGCAAACTTGCTGAAGTCATTTATTAGTTCTTACAGTTTTTTAGTGTATTTCTTAGGATTTTCTGTAAACAAGATAATGTTATTTGCAAATAGAGATAATTTTAGTTTTTCCATTTTGACCTGTATGCCTTTTATTTCCTTTCTTGCCTAATTGCTTTGGCTGGCACCTCTAGGCAATGTTGAATAGATGTAGCAGAAGTGAACATCTTGTCTTATTCTTGATCTTTGGGAGAATAAGTCTTTGATCATTAAATAGTTGTGAGGTTTCCCTAGATCAGGTTGAGCAAGTTCCCTCTTGTTCCTAGTTAGTAAGAGTGTTTTGATCATGAAAAGGGGTATTGAATTTTATCAAATGCTCTTTCTGTGTCTGTTGAGATGGTTATGTGCTTTTTGTCCTGTATTCTATTAGGACATTATTACATTAATTGATTTTCAGATGTTAATGGAAATTTGCATTCTTGGGATAAATCACATTTGATCGTGGTGAATGGTCCTTTTTATATATTGCTGGATTTTATTTGCTAGCGTTTTGTTGAAGATTTTTACATCTATATTCATAACAGATTAGTGTGTAGTTTTGTTTTTTTTTTTTTTCTTCTAATGTCGTCTTTGGTTTTGGTATCAGGCTAATACCGGTCTTATAGAATGTGTGGGGAAGTGTTTCTTGCTCTTCTTTGATTTTTCCTTGAAAGAATTTGCAAGGAATTGATATTAATTCTTCTTTAATGTTTGGTAGCATACTGATGAAGCCATTTGGGTCTAAGCTTTTCTACATGGATAGTTTTTAAATTACCAGTTCAATCTCTTTGTGAGTTATAGGTCTATTCAGAGTTTTCGTTTCTCCTTGGTTCATTTTTGGTAGCTTGTGTCTGTATGGTTGTTCATAGTATTCCCTATAATTCTTTTTACTTCTGTAAGGTAGATAGTAATGTCCCCTATTTCACTCCTAATTTTAGAAATTCTGGTCTTCTCTCCTCTTCTTGGTCAGTCTAACTAAACATTTATCTTGTGGTTGTCATTTGGTTGATCTTTTCAAAGAACCAAATTTTGTTATTGTCGAGATGAATGAAAATGATGACATAATGTACTGGAACTTATGGGATATGCTAAAGCAGTGCTTAGCAGAAAACAGCTGTAAGAGTCTGCATTTAAAAAGATGAAAGAATCAATGTTTGGTTTCATTTCTTTTTTTCCACCTCAGGGTATTTGTGTATTCTCTTTCTCCTCCTCCTTTTCTCAAGATTATACAGTTTTACTCTTTGGTGAGAGAATTTAGAAACTACAGTTGTCCAGGGAGGGAGAGCATTAGGAAAAATAGCTAATGCATGTGAGGCCTAATACCTAGGTGATGAGTTGACAGGTGCAACAAACCACCATGGCACATGTTTACCTATATAATAAACCTGTACATTCTGCACATGTACCCTGAAACTTAAAATTAAAATTAAAATTTAAAAAAAAGAAACTACAGTTGTTCTTGTCTTTCCAGATTTTAGAAGGGAGAAGCAAAATTTCTGTCAATGACTTCATCATAAAAGCTTCAGCTTTGGCATGTTTAAAAGTTCCTGAAGCAAATTCTTCTTGGATGGACACAGTTATAAGACAGTAAGTATAACTGGGGAATATATATATCCATCGGTAGTTTTCTTGCATTATTTAATGTGTAAGTAGGAGTTGAGGGGATAAGGAGAAATGGAATACAGAGAGGCAGATGACTACATAGGTCAAACAACTTGAAAACAACACAAAAATGTTTATGAGTTACTGCTTTTTACTTTTTTTTCTTGCTGCAATTTTCAACCTTGTTTTTTGTTGTTGTTGTTTATTTATTTTTTAAAAGAGATAGGGTCTTGCTCTGTTGTCCAGGCTGGTCTTGAACTCTTGGGCTCAAGCAATTCTACAGCCTCGGCCTCCCAAAGTTCTGGGATTTCAGGTGTGAGCCGCTGTGCCCAGCCTGCAATATTGCTGGATTTAGCTCGTAAAGGGTATAGATTCTTTGTATGAGTTCAGCAAAGGGAGATTAGTGAACAAATATGTGTAATTAAGTTGATAATGACTGTCACAAAGCAGGGTTAAACAGATGATTTTCATTCACCCATGAGTTCTCCTGAACTTTAGGGGCAAAATTAAAACTAGTAATTGTTAATAATACGATGGTATAGAGTAGTATGGTACTCAGTGTGTCTCTTTTATCTCATTTAATTCTCATGACCACCTTATGATTTAAGTGCTTTCACTTCCATTTCTAGATGGAGAAACTGAGACTCAGTGAGTTAAGTAACTTGCCCTGAGTTAGTAAGTTAGTGTTGGGACTGTGATTAGAACCAAGCTTCTGACTTGTAAGCCTATTCGTTTTCTACTGTGTAGATGCTTTTATGTTACTCTTACTCTGAAAGGAAAAAAACAAACTTTTTTCCTTTGTACTCTGCTGTCACACAGTTACAGCACCACTTCTGTGACCAGATGTGTAGAGGCAGGGGTGGGGAGGGTTTCCGCACACACCAACCAAGCAATTAATTCTGCAGTGAATTCCTCTAATTCAATTCAATTCAATTCACTTCTGGTGCTGTCTATCTGTAGATAGTGTCAGATCCCAAAGATTGAGGGCTCAGTCCTACAAGACTGCCCTCACTTCAGATGCCAGTCAAAAGTGTAGGCCACTCATACTTGTAGCTGACTGGCTACAAACTGGTTGCTGTAACCTCTTCCTTGGGTTTGATTAACTTGCTAGGACGATTCACAGAACTTGGGGAATCACTTTATGTTTATTATAAAGGATATTACAAAGGATACGGATGAACACCAGATGAAGAGATGGCTAGGGCGAGGTATGAGGTGGGGTGGTGCAGAGCTTCCATGTCCTCTCTGGGCATACCACCCTTCCAGCACTTCCACAGTTCAGCAACTGGAAGCTTATTAAATCTTGTTGAAGAGTCTTGATAGAGGGGGCTGGGGAGAAAAAGGAAAGGAAAAAAAAAGTCTTTGTAGAGCTTGATCTTCAGGATCTCCAGCCTACATCTCCCTCCCCTTTCCGTTAGGTCAGTGGGTAGAGCTAAAAGTTCCGACTCTCTAATTCTCTAGTCATGTTGACCCTTCTAGTGACTGGCCCCATCCCGAGGTTACTTAGGGATCCCACCCTAAGTATCCATCATGGAGCTTATTATATAAGGGGCTCATTATAAATAACAAAAGATACTCGTATCACTCAGGAAATTCTGGTTTTAGGGGCTCTATGACAGGAACTGGCAACATGGGGACAAAGACCAAGTATATATTATACCACACTTACTAATATTTATTAATATTTTAGGGCCAGGCTCACACCTGTTATCTCAGCACTTTGAGAGGCCGAGGCAGGTGGATCACTTGAGGTCAGGAGTTCGAGACCAGCCTGGCCAACATGGTGAAACCCCATCTCTACTAAAAATACAAAAGTTAGCTGGGCGTGGTGGTGCACGCCTGTAATCTCAGCTACTTGGGAAGCTGAGGCAGGAAGAATTGCTTGAACCCAGGAGGCGGAGGTTGCAGTGAGCCGAGATTGTGCCATTGCAGTCCAGTCTGGGTGATGAGAGCAAAACTCCATCCCAAAAAAATTTTTTTTCTAATAAATATTAAATTTAGGTTGGAATACTGCTCCATGGCTTAGAGTGACTTATTTTAACCCTTAATCTGAGGTCAGTTCCCCAGGAGGCAAACACAACTGTTTGGTTTTTTTTGTTTTTTGTTTTTGAGACAGAGTCTCTCTCTATCGCCTAGGCTAGAGTGCAGTGGCGTGATCTTGGCTCACTGCAACCTCTGCCTCCCGGGTTCAAGCAATTCTCCTACCTCAGCCTCCTGAGTAGCTGGGATTACAGGCATGGGCCACCACTCCCAGGTAGTTTTTTTGTAGTTTTAGTAGATAAGGGGTTTCACCATATTGGCCAGACTGGTCTTGAACTCCTGACCTTGTGATCCGCCCACTTTGGCCTCCCAAAGTGCTGGGATCACAGGCGTGAGCTACCACGCCCGGCCCTTAAACACAACTTTTAAACTATTGTTTCTTCTGGTATTTTATTTACCTGCAGATTTCCAAATAACATTTTTCTGTTGCCTTTTATGAGTTTTTCGTTTATTTTACTTGACTGACTCCCCGTTAAAGAACATTAATATTTAGCTTTAGCTCCAGTCTTGGGACTAGAGAGAAAAAAAAAGGTAGGTTTGTTATGCTCTTCCTACATACACACACATAACACTATCCTCCCAAATTTATTATACCACAGATTTGGATTAAATCTATATTTGGGGCTGTGCATGGTGGCTCCCACCTGTAATCCCAGCACTTTGGGAGGCCAAGGCAGGTGGATTGCCTGAGGTTAGGAGTTTGAGATCAGCCTGGCCAACATGGTGAAACCCTGTCTCTGCTAAAAATACAAAAAAAAAAAAAAATTAGCCAGGTATGGTGGTGCGTGCCTGCGGTCTGAGCTAATCAGGAGGCTGAGGCAGGAGAATTGTTTGAACCTGGGAGGCGGAGGGTGCAGTGAGCTGGTATGGCGTGCGCCACTGCACTCCAGCCTGAGCAACAGAGCGAGTCTGCGTTTCAAAAAATAATAAATAAATATAAATCTATATTTGGTTAATTTTTTTAGAGTGTGTGTGTCCGTTGTTAATATTTGTATGCCTGTGAAAATGATTGTGTATGACTAAGACATGTATGATACCATGATGCTAACCTAATTGATTTTAATAATTACTTTAGGGAAGGCTAGTTTTCTATGTATATGTGAATTCTTTCTGAAACTCCACAAGTGAGGAGAGGAGATTCAGAAACCATTTAACCATTTCTCAGTCTCATCAAACCTATTGGGTAAACTCTTGGTTCTAACTTTTCTTTGGTCGTTCTTCTCTTGGGGAACATCTGGGCATCTAATATTCTTTATAAACTGTATAGTTTTCTAGGGCTGCCATTATTAATGACCACAGAGTTGATGGATTAAAACAAATTTATTCTCTCACAGTTCGGGAAACAAGTCTGAAATCAGGGTTTCAGCAGGGACAATGAGTTCCCTCCAAAGACTATAGAGAAGAATCCTTCCTTGCCTTTTCCAGTTCTGGTGGCTCTAGGCATTTAGTGGTTTGTGATTGCATAACTCCAGTCTCTTCTTCCATCTTTACATGGCCTTCTCCTCTGTGTCTGTATTTTCTCTTCTCTTAAGAGGACAGTTGGGGCCGGGCGTGGTGGCTCACGCTTGTAATCCCAGCACCTTGGGAGGCCGAGGCGGGCGGATCACGAGGTCAGGAGATCGAGACCACGGTGAAACCCCATCTCTACTAAAAATACAAAAAAAATTAGCCAGGTGTGGTGGCGGGCGCCTGTAGTCCCAGCTACTTGGAGAGGCTGAGGCAGGACAATGGCATGAACCCAGGAAGCGGAGCATGCAGTGAGCCGAGATCGCGCCACTGCACTCCAGCCTGGGCGACAGAGCAAGACTCCGTCTCAAAAAAAAAAAAAAAAAAGAGGACAGTTGGTATTGGATTTAGGGCCACTCAGATAATACAGGATGATCTTATCTCAGGATCCTAATTATACCTTCAGAGACCTTTTTCCAAATAAGGTCACATTGATAGGTTCCAGGGTTTAGGACAAAGATTTATCTTTTGGAGGGCCACCATTCATTCCACCAAACAGACTTTAGTCTTCCTGTTTTCAGCATTATTCATATTACTGACTCATGGAGAGTTTTCTGGAGCCTGGCAGAAATGGCTTGCTTAAGGCATTGACAGTCTTCCGTTAATTCAGTCAAGGCCTATTTTTTTTTTGGAGACAGAGTCTCGCTCTGTCGCCCAGGCTGGAGTGCAGTGGCGCAATCTTGGCTCACTGCAACCTCCGCCTCCTGGGTTCATGCCATTCTCCTGCCTCAGCCTCCTGAGTAGCTGGGACTACAGGTGCGCACCACCACGCCCGTCTAATTTTTTTGTATTTTTAGTAGAGATGGGGTTTCACCATGTTAGCCAGGATGGTCTTGATTTCCTGACCTCGTGATCCGCCTGCCTTGGTCTCCCAAAGTGCTGGGATTACAGGCGTGAGCCACCGCGCCCGGCCAAGGCCTGTATTCAACTATTGCTCCTCTCTAAACCCCTCTTCTTGTGCCATTCTGAGTTAGCCACTGTTACTGAACATACCTTTCAGTTCTCTCCTTCTAGGATGCTGTTTGGGCTTTCCCGTTCCTTGCTTTTAGATGCATTCCTTTTCCGTGCTGTGACCACCATGATGATCGTCACAGCAGCAAACATTCAAGGAATTTGTATTCCTTAAATATAAATACAGGGTACTTAAAATCTAGAGGCAGGAATTTTTTTTTAATATTCCTTTAATTCCCCTCTGTGCCAGCATATAGATACCTTTTTTTTTTTTTTTTTTTGAGGTGGAGTCTCGTTCTGTTGCCGGGCTGGAGTGCAGTGGTGCTATCTCGGCTCATTGCAACCTCCGCCTCCTGAGTGGGTTCAAGTGATTCTCCCGCCTTAGCCTCCCGAGTAGCTGGGACTACAGGCACACGCCACCACACCCAGCTTATTTTTGTATTTTTGGTAGAGATGGAGTTTCACCATGTTGGCCAGGCTGGTCTCAATCTCTTGACCTCGTGATCTGCCTGCCTCGGCCTCCCAAAGTGCTGGGATTACAGCATGAGCCACCATGCCTGGCCGCATGTAGACACTTTTTAACGCTTTAATATGCCATTTTACATATCATAAAATGTACCTGCTCTAAGTGTATAATTTCTTGATTTTTGTTAAAGGTACAGAATTACGCAGTTTTACCACAATCTAATTTTAGAAATTTCCATCACCCCCCCAAAAGATCACTCATGCTCATTTACAGTAAATTCTTATTTTCACCTTCAGCCCTTGGGCAATCTGTTCTAGTGCTTGAGTCTGTAGATTTGTATTTTCTAGACCTTTTATAGAAATGGAATTATAAAATATGTGGTCTTGTGCATCTGCTTTCTTTCACTTAACGAAATGTTTTTGAGACTCATCTATGTTGTAGCATGTATCTGTAGTTTATTCTTTTTTATTGCTGAATGGTGTTTAATCATATCAGTATACCTCTTTATCACTCACCAGTTGATTAGCATTTGTTTTCCAGTTTTTTGCTATTATGAATGATGCTACTATGAGTAGTTACATACAATTATTTGCGTGGACATATATTTTTATTTCTCTTCAGTAGATTCCTAGGAATGGAGTCATAGGGTAAAATTATGTTTAATTTTTAGAGAAACTTCTACATTATTTTTCAAAGTGGTTGCACCATTTTACCTTCCCACCAATAGTGGATAAATGTTCCAGTTTCTCTATGTCCTCATCAATATTTGTTACTGTGTGGATGTGAAGTGAGAGCCATCTACTTGTGAGAATATCTCGCTTTATTGCACTTTGATTTATTGTGCTTTTCTATAAATTGAAGGCTTGTGGCAACCCTCTGTCAAGCAAGTTGATGGCAACATTTTTCCAACAGCATGTGCTCACTTCCTGTCTCTGTGTCACATTTTGGCAATTCCTAGAGTATTTCAAATTTTATTATTATATCTGTTATGGTGACCTGTGATCAAGGATCTTTGATGTTACCATTGTAATTGTTTCAATGCCCCATGAACCATGCCCATATAAGATGGCAAACTTCATTGATAAATTTTGCATGTGTTCTGACTGGTTGATAGAATTGATAGAATTATCAACTAGCCATTCCTCTGTCTCTCTCCCTCTCCTTGGGCCTCCCTATTCCCTGAGACACAATAAAACTGAAATCAGGCCAATTAGTAACTGTACAATGGCCTCTGAGTGTTTGAAAGGAAGACTTTCATGTCTCTTACTTTAAATCAAAAGCTAGAAATGATTAAGCTCAATGAGTAAGGCATGTCAAAAGCCAAGATAGGTTGAAAGCTAGGCCTCTTGTGCCAAACAGCCAACTTGTGAATACAGAGAAAAAGTTCTTGAAGGAAATGAAAAGTACTATCCTGGTGAACACATGAATGATAAGAAAGTGCAACAGCCTTGTTGCTGATACGGAGAAAGTTTTGAGTGGTCTAGATAAAAGATTAAACCAGGTACAGCATTCCCTTAAGCCAAAGCTTAATTCAGAGCAAGGCCCTAACTCTCTTCAATTCTTTGAAGGCTGATAGAGGTGAGGAAGCTGCGTAACAGAAGTTTGAGGCTAGCAGAGGTTGGTTCATGAGGTTGAAGGAAAGGAGGCCATAATAACATAAAAGTACAGGGTGAAGCAGCAAATTATTCAGAAGATATAGCTAAGATAATTGATATCCCTCATCAGTTGGCAGCCATCAACATCAAGGCAAGATCTACCAGCAAAAAAATTACAATTCACTAAAAGTTCAGGTGATTTTTAGCATATTTTAGCAATAAAGTATTTTAAAATTAAGGTATATACGTTGTTTTTTTGTTAGTCGTAATGCTGTTGCACTCTTAGTAGACAACAGTGTAGTGTTAAGCATAACTTTTGTGTGTACTAGGAAATCAGAAAATTTGTGTGACTTGCTTTATTGCAATATTATTTTGGTGGTCTAGAACTGAACCTGCAATATCAAGATATTTCTATACTTAGATGAAGGGATTGAGGTTGTCTGTTAATTCTAACCAAACACCATTCATTTACTTGTTCATACACCCATTCAACATTTATTTAACATGTACTGTTTACTGGATTCAGTGGTGAACAATATAGGGAATACTATCCTTACTGTCTCAAAGGGAAGATGATTGAACAAGCAATATTATAATAATTTAATCAAGAAAGCAGTATTTGCTGTGTGATACCTTGGCTAGAGTCCTGTGGTAATTAATGAGTCATAGATGGTGTTTTTATTAGAGCAGTTCCCTGTGTTTGTTTGCAAGTGACAAAATCCTGCTCTAGCCAACTTAGGCAAATTGGGGGATTTGGTACCCATTGATCTTTTTGGAGCTTGTGCCTAGAATGAGCTGGAGTTCTTTGGAGGCAGAGCTGTGCCTTTGTGTGAAGCCTTAACTTTTTCTTGATTGCAGAACACGAGCAGGGGCCCTTACGCAGACCCCAAGGAGACCATGGATAAAATCCATGAATCCATGAGCTTGTGAACTTCAGTTGGGGCAGGGCGGGGAGGGCGGGGATATCACTTTTTTTTTTTTTACTAACCTCTACTAATATTTAGCATTTCTTCCTTTTATAAATGTAGAGAACAGATCAAATGTTAACAGTACTTGTGTCTGGTGACCAGTAAAAATCAGTTATTTTCATAACACATTGTGGTTGTATATATCTCAAAATGTTATTTTGTTCATCGCTGCTTCAAAATGATAGCCATTATTAGACCTGCAACAAGATCTTATTATTGAGTGAATACAGAAGCACATTTGTCATAATTTTGCTTTTTGAACTGTTTGATAACTGAATTTCAGTATAGTTTCTCTCTTTTTTGTAGTAATTTGAGTATTTTCAGTGTTAAAAAGGTATTCTGAGATAAGATCCAGATGCATAGGGGCACCTTCTGTAGAAAAGATTGGGACTCCTTACTTGATGACAATAGAAGATCTGATATTGTGTAAAAAAAAAAAAAAAAAAAAAAAAAAAAAACATTGGGAACCCTTACTTTTACGTTCTTCTGAGGTACCACCACCCATGTATCCTGAGCACTCCTATTTCTTGCTACAATGCAGTTCTTTCCCTTCACTCTTCTTTCATCTGCTCAAACTACCTGCAGAGACTCAGCTCCAGCCAATGTACTTCCACTCAAAATCCAAGGAGTTCTGACTGGTGGGGGTTTTTTTTCAGCTACATTCATGTGGGTCAAGGCAGATGGCAGGGGATGTTAGACGATATGTGTGAAACCACCCTACTGCTGCTGACACATTTCTCATTCTTTTTTTTTGTTTTCTTGGTGGGCGGTGGGGGCAGGGGCAGGGGCAGGGGCAGCGTTGGGGGACGGAGTCTTGCTCTGCTGCCCAGGCTGGAGTGCAGTGGTGTGATCTCAGCTCACTGCAACCTCTGCCTCCTAGGTTCAAGTGGTTCTCCTGCCTCAGCCTCCTGAGTAGCTGGGACTACAGTTGTGCACCACCATGCCCAGCTAACTTTTGTATTTTTAGTAGAGACAGAGATTCGCCATGTTGGCGAATCTGACTTCAAGTGATCCGTCCACCTCAGCCTCCCAAAGTGCTGGGATTACAGGCATAAGCCACTGTTCCCAGCCCTCTCTTTGATTTTTAATAACTACAAGTCAAGGAGAGGGCACAGCAAAATGTAAAAATTAGGATAGACATCATCTTTGGCTGAACAATAACACACATTGGTTCAAAAAATTTTTGAAGTAAATATAAGTATTCTTGCTTAATCTGGCACATAGGCTCTTAATAAACACTATTTTTTATTATATTTATTTTTCTTTTTAAACAGAAATCATGTCGTTGATGTCAGTGTTGCGGTCAGTACTCCCGCAGGACTCATCACACCTATTGTGTTTAATGCACATATAAAAGGACTGGAAACCATTGCTAATGATGTTGTTTCTTTAGCAACCAAAGCAAGAGAGGGTAAACTACAGCCACATGAATTCCAGGTAGGGTATTAATTATTGCTTTCTAATTATGTTATTTTTAAGGTTTGCATAATGCATTTATTGCGTTTTTCACCTTTTGATGCTGCCACGTAATTTTTTTTTTTTTTTTTTTTTTTTTTTTTTTTGAGACGGCGTCTTGCTCTGTCACCCAGGCTGGAGTGCAGTGGCATGATCTCGGCTCACTGCAAGCTCTGCCTCCCGGGTTCACGCCATTCTCTTGCCTCAGCCTCCCGAGTAGCTGGGACTACAGGCGCCCGCCACCACGCCCGGCTAATTTTTTGTATTTTTAGTAGAGACAGGTTTTCACCATGTTGGCCAGCATGGTCTCGATCTCCTGACCTCGTGATCCGCCTGCCTCGGCCTCCCAAAGTGCTAGGATTACAGGCGTGAGCCACCGCGCCCAGCGTAATTCTTTTTTTTTTGAAACAGTCTCACTCTTGTCACCCAGGCTGGAGTGCAATGGCGCAATCTTGGCTCACTGCAACCTCTGCCTCCCAGGTTCAAGCAATTCTCCTGCCTCTGCCTCCTGAGTAGCTGGTATTACAGGCATGCACCTGGCTAATTTGTGTGTGTGTGTGTGTGTGTGTGTGTGTGTGTGTGTGTGTGTGTGTGTTTAGTAGAGTCGGGGTTTCACCATGTTGGCCATGCTGGTTTCAAACTCCTGACCTCAAATGATCCACCCGCCTCACCCTCTCAAAGTGCTGGGATTACAGGTGTGAGCCACTGTGCCTGGCCTGCCACGTAACTCTTATTGACATACGGTTCTGAAAATAAAGTAAAATTCAATCATATATCCAAAAGAAGACATTGTCTGAAAATAAGACATTTTCCAGCTGACATTTTTGTTCATATTGTAATGGTTGTATATCTTCAGTAATGTGTATTCCGTTCAGGCCTTTCTTAAGACCTTGCACCTTTTTAGCTTAAGGTCTTTTCACAGAACATTCTTCAGGTTTTCTGATTTATGTTGACAAACAATAAATTTATTTTTAATATTTTTTTCCTCTAGGGTGGCACTTTTACAATCTCCAATTTAGGAATGTTTGGAATTAAGAATTTCTCTGCTATTATTAACCCACCTCAAGCATGTATTTTGGCAATTGGTGCTTCAGAGGATAAACTGGTCCCTGCAGATAATGAAAAAGGGTAAGTGCCAAAATGGAGGGGAAGTCGTAAGCTAATTTTTATTACATTATACACTTGTCCTGTGGTATCCTCAGGGGATTGGCTCCCGGAACCCCCTCAAATATCATAATCCACAGTGCTCAAGTCCCTGATATGATATGATGTGGTATTTGCATATAGTCTACACACATTCTTCTGTATACTTTATTCTTGACCTTATAATAATACAAAACCTAAACAGCACTTCATTCACATGGATCCAGTGTAGTGCCCAGTGTGCAGCAAATTCAAGTTGTGCTTACTGGAAATTTATGGAATTGTTTACTTTCTGGATATTTTGATCCATGGTTGGTTGAATCTATGGATTCGGAACCCATGGATATATGGAGGGTCAACCATACATACCTGTCTTTGAGTATCAGTGTTTTTTTTTTGTTTGTTTGAGATGGAGTCTCTGTCACCCAGGCGGAAGTGCAGTGGTGCCATCTCGGCTCACTGCAATCTCTGCCTCCCAGGTTCAAACGATTCTCCTGCCTCAGCCTCCCGAGTAGCTGTAGCTGGGATTACAGGCGTGTACTACTACACTTGGCTAATTTTTGTATTTTTAGTAGACATGTTGTTTCACCATGTAGGCCAGGCTGGTCTTGATCCTGACCTCAAATGATATGCTCACCTCAGTCTTCCAAAGTGCTGGGATTACAGGAATGAGCCACTGTGCCTGGCCAGAGTCTCAGTTTTATATATAGTTATTGGCATGCTATATTGTATCTTCAAATAAAATTATATATATATAAAAAATATGAAATTCTTCAAGGCAGAACTTTTCTTTACTAAATGCAGTTCATCCTATTTGAGGTGGAAAGCCTTATTTATTCTAGGTGAGGAGTCAGCATGCTTTTTTTTAGTCATATAGTAAGTATTTTAGGCTTTCTGGGACATATGGCTGCTGTTGTAAATACTCTGCCATTGTAATATGAAGGGAGGCATAAACAAGACAAATGAATTGCAGCAAATCTTTACTTAATAAAAACAGGCAGAGGGCAGGATTTGGCCCATTGCCCACCCATAGTTCAGGTATCTGGTCTGTTTCTTCAAGCTATTAATTTGAGCTAAAAGTATAGGAGACTGGAAGAGTAGATAGGAAATATTACCTGGTTGGGATTATAGGGTAGGAGTGAGCATTTGGGTGGTTACTGGCTGAAATGCAGTCTTTTCTTTCAGAATATCTAAAATGTCTTTATCTTTTTCTAGGTTTGATGTGGCTAGCATGATGTCTGTTACACTCAGTTGTGATCACCGGGTGGTGGATGGAGCAGTTGGAGCCCAGTGGCTTGCTGAGTTTAGAAAGTACCTTGAAAAACCTATCACTATGTTGTTGTAACTAACTCAAGAATTTCTAAACTCTCCCAGGTCACACCGATTCATTCTTATCAAGATATTTATATGTTATTAAACAGGTGGTTCTTTTTATTTTAACCAGTTATTTTTATTATTGAGTCTGTCCAGATAAGTTATTTATAATGGGCATTACTGAATTTTTAAAATGCCGATTACACCCAAATATCGTGCACATTTAATAATCAGACAGCAGATTTTTAGCCCTGTACTCTAATTAAGGGACATGTATGTGGCCTTGCCTAGCCCTTTGGTGATAAGTACTTCCTCTAGGAAATGTACAATAGGTAGAATTGTGGTTCCCTAAAGACAAGTACATAAAGGTAACCTGGATGAAACCTTGAAGTTCTGAAATTTAACTGCCTAAAATGTTCTCCTTAGATGTGAGAGAAAGATAAATCAGGAAAATTAATTATCTTGGGGGAAGGGCTTGAATTGAAGCTTTACTTTAGAATTTAACCCTGGTTTGAAATTTTCCATTACATGATCTTGGTTTATCGTTGACGGGAAGGGTAGAAAACTTCAAGGAAAATAAGTGAAATTTTAAAAGTCAGCATTTTCTTAGACTTCTTCAGCTGATTGTTTATTTTTCTATGAATCCCTACACATGGTTGTTCCCCCCCTTGAGATAATCTAAATATAAGCCAGCTACTTGATGTAAATGAGAATTTGTGTGGATATTTATTTAAACAAATGTGTAATTTTGAGTACAGAATTCAACAGTTACCTCCAAAAAAGAAACATTCTTAATATAATTTAACAGAAGTTCTGAAACTAAAATTTTCCAAGATTAACTGGTAGTTCATTGTAAATGAACCTAATGAACAGAATTTATTACTCCACTGTGGAAAATGCTATCAAATAACTAAGGAATATACATGGAATAAGTGTACATATGTAAAATATTGTTACTAGAGTTAAATATGTGCCAAAGTCCATTTATCCCAAGTCCTGTCTGAAAAGGAGGGGTACGTTGGTAAACATTTTGGAGTGCTTAAAAATGCCAAAAACAAAATGGTAATTTCTACTTTGATAAAGTAAAAAAGTTAAATGTGTGTAAAAAAGTGTTCTGTGTCCTTCTACTCCAGCATCGTCTCATGTAAAATAAGAAAGCCCTAAAATACTGTTGGAGAGAAAAAATTAACTAGGTTGCTACCTTATTAGCCTAAATACTTTTTTCCATTTTGTTAGATTTTGCCTTTCTTTTGGAAGGAAGGAAGGAGGCGATATTCTGGATTATAAAAATGAATTGGGAACATTGTCACAATTCCAGACTTTCTATTTATGTGTTTTAATAAACGTTTGAAATTATTTATGACTACTTAAAATGAATCTGACCAGTGCTTCCTTGTATATGTAATATTGGAGTTAGCCCCTGAAATTTGCTTTAAGTGTTTCAGTGTTGAATCTGTTTCTAAATATTCATTATTACGTGGTGCACAAGTGACACTCCATATATTCCACACAGACTTTCACCTTTCTGTATTATTAAGAAAATCATACATTAATCTGATTTTTCAGTAATTAGTAATTTTAGGTTGAAGATTATCCAAAAGAAACAAGCTTATCACAAGGGACCATCATCAATATGATCCAAATCTGGTTCAAACATTCAAAACTTCAAAGATAATTCATCTTTCACTAATGCTTGTGGTTCTGTTGTTCCCCTTGAAAAAAAAATAAAAACAGTTGCCTTCTAATAAACATTGTTGAGTTAAAAATTAATCTGAGCTATAATCTAAATCTGGATTCAGTCTCTTACCAGAACTGAAAGAAAAAAGTTAGAAGTAGTGCTTTTGGTTCATATGTGATTATTTAAAAATTAAAGTATAAATCTTCAATATGTCTGGTTTAATTTTTGATCTGTTGCTAATTATTTTCACATTTAAATTATTTAGATCTAGGGACAGCCATGTATGTATAAGCTCTCAATACAGATAAATTTTGAGTTTATATAATTGGTAAAATATGGACTGCATTTAGGAGAATATAATCTAACATATTTAAGCTCAAAGAGTTCCTGAAGCACCCCGTGTTGGGGTGTGGCACTTATTACCAAGATGGAAAGTGTGGTCTGGTTCTGTTAGGTGATTTATTCCCAATTCTGAAGCTTGTGATTGTGAAGTTAGGGTATCCCAAGGCATAGTCTAGAAAGGAGTAAACCAGCACGTTAGAGAGATAGGAGGAATGTTCATCATGTGTAATGCACAAGTCCTGGAATACATGGGGAAATCATCATCACTACTGGTAAGTGATCTAAAATGAAGTCTGTAGAAAAATCTGGTCTCCAAATTTATTTATTTATTTATTTATTTATTTATTTATTTATTTATTTTTTGAGACGGAGTCTCACTGTGTCGCCCAGGCTGGAGTCCAGTGGCGCAATATCAGCCCACTGCAACATCTGTCCCCTGGGTACAAGTGATTCTCCTGCTTCAGTCTCCCGAGTAGCTGAGATTACAGGTGCCCGCTACCACGCCCAGCTAATTTTTTGTATTTTTATTAGAGACAGGGTTTCACCGTGTTAGCCAGGATGGTCTCTATCTCCTGACCTTGTGATCTGCCCACTTCGGCCTCCCAAAGGGCTGGGATTACAGCTCAGCCACCGTGCCTAGCCTCCAAATTTCTAATTTTGAGAAAAAGGAATCTTAGTAAGATTCCAGTTTAAACCAGTCCATAGTTCATTATCAGTTAATGCCCTTACTGGGCCCCATTTTGTTTTTTGTAGGGAGGAGAAGGTAGAGCCGTTTTTATTAATGTAAAATGAGTGAGAATATTTTGGAAAATAACTAGAATGTAAATTTTACCACTTTATTAGGTCTTGATGTGCATTTTAATGAGTATACAAACAGATACTGATGTAAATAGCATCTAGGTGCTGAGTGCAAGGGTAGAGATTTAATCCTATGTGGTTAGGAGTTTTTAGGAAATACATTTTGGTAGTGATTTTGTAGGAGTAAAGTTAAGGTGAAGGCACTCAGTTTTTTTGAGGGGTGAGAATAGGTTTGTTAATTTTAGGACATGATGCAGTTCCAGAAATTTTTCAAGAGATAAATTATCCTGTTGCTAGTAGAATTTAAATCCAGGCCAGGCCTTCAAAAAGGAGATTTGAGGCAAGGAAAAAAAACAAAAATCCGGACCAGGCTTAAGAAAATTATATTTGCTTTTAGGCCAGGCCCAGTGGCTCACGCCTGTAATCCCAACACTTTTGGGAGGCCAAGGCGGGCAGATCACTTGAGTTCAGGAGTTTAAGACCAGCCTGGCCAACATGATGAGACCCAGTATCTACTAAAAATGCAAAATTTAGCCAGGTGTGGTGGCAGGCGCCTGTAATCCCAGCTACTGGGGAGGCTGAGGCAGGAGAATCACTTGAACCTGAGATGGGGCAGGGGTAGGGGGCAGAGGTTGCATTGAGCCAAGATTGCGCCACTGCACTCCAGCCTGGGTGACAGAGCGAGACTCCGTCAAAAAAAAAAAAATTATATTTGCTTTTAAATGTCATGTATCAGTTATTTCTGTTATACAACATTAGTTTCTATAGTTAAAAAGTTTTAAAATTAGTAAGAACTTTGGCCTGTATGTTGAACTAGAAACTTTATTACAAGGATAATTAAAGGAAACTTGTATCTAGAAAAGATAATTAACAGATGTTTAAAGTCTGCATATAGCTTACTTGATGTATAAATTGGATAGTTGGTAACTTTGTATTTCAGAGCTTAGAAGGGATGGATGATAGTTGAAAGTATATCACTTTTGTACTTCTGATCATTTCTTTAGGGGAAAAGCACTTGTCCCAATGTCAACTACTTTTTTTGTTCAAATATGAGATATATCTTGTAGGCCGGGCGTGGTGGCTTATGCCTGTAATCTCAGCACTTTGGGAGGCCAAGGCAGGCGGATCACCTGAGGTCAGTTCGAAACCAGCCTGGCCAACATGGACAAACCCTCTCTACTAAGTATACAAAAATTAGCTAGGGGCGGTTGCGGGTGCCTGTAATCCCAGCTACTTGGGAGGCTGAGGCGGGAGAAACGCTTGAACCCAGGAGGTGGAGGTTTCAGTGAGCTAAGATTGCACCACTGCATTCCAGCTTGGGCAACAGAGCAAGATTCTGTCTCAAAAAAAAAAAAAAAAAAAAAGATATATTTTGTTTGCTGTTACTATGTCATTGTATCCAATCTATCGGCAAGTCTATATCTGATACTAAAATGTCTGGCCGGGCAGCTGGGTGCCCTGGCAGAGTTGTTTAACTGAAGTACAGAGGTTAGGGGCTGAGCGCCGTGGCTCACGTCTGTAATCCCAGCACTTTGCGAGGCTGAGGCAGATGGATCACTTGAGGTCAGGAGTTCGAGACCAGCCTGGCCAACATGGTGAAACCCTTTCTCGACTAAAAATGCAAAACTAGCCAGGCGTGGTGGCACATGCCTGTGGTCCCAGCTACTAAGGAGGCTGAGACAGGAGGATGGCTTGAACCTGGGAGGCGAAGGTTGCAGTGAGCTGAGATTGTGTCACTGCACTCCAGCCTGGGCAATGCAGCGAGACTCAGTCTCAATGAAGTACAGAGGTTAAATAGGCTTGAATATTATATTTGGCCCTGTATTTTTATTGTTGGAGGAGACTCACTGATATAGCCTACCCTGGTAATAAAAAACCTCTTGCATAGTCTGGAATTTCTTCCGGATAGAAAAATTTACTAGAGACTTTTTCAAGCAGTAAACCAAGAGTTCTCACTTGTTACTTGGAAACAATTAAAATTTTCCCAAATTATAAGTTACTTAAGATATGTTTAAAACAAGTGTGTCATAGCAATAGTTTTTAATTCTGGTTGATGTTTATTTGAGAAGAAGTGAGTTAAAAAATATAAGACGTGACCAGGCGTGGTGTCTCATGCCTGTAATCCCAGCACTTTGGGAGGCCGAGGCAGGTGGATCACCTGAGGTCAGGAGTTTGAGACCAGCCTAGTCAACATGGCAAAACCCCGTCTCTACTAAAATATAAAAAAATAGCCAGGCGTGGTGGTGCATGCCTGTAATCCCAGCTACTCGGGAGGCTGAGGCAGGAGAATCACTTGAGCCTGTGAGGCGGAGGTTGCAGTGAGCTGAGATCGTGCCATTGCACTCCAGCCTGGGCAACAAGAGCGAAACTCAGTCTCAAAAAAAAAAAAAAAAAAAAAAAAAATATATATATATATATATATATATATATATACACACACATATATACACACATAACAGGTGAAGAGAAAATCTCAGTCAAAATGAACTTAGAAAATAATGGAATTGGTGTTTAAGATAAACTACTACCTCTTTAGCCAAAATGAAGGTCCTTTAATTCACATGACTTTAGCACTGAAAACCCAAAACATATGATGCTCTTCTTTTACACCAAAGGCATTGTGATGATTAGCGTGGATTTTTCTTTGATAAATTTTGCTGTGGTCATTTCAGTATCAATAAGTTTTGGAAGATTCAGATGTAATCTGTACTTCTCAGATACTTCAATCAATAAATCATCCTAAGAATAATAAACCAAGAGATTTATTTCCTGCTTAAAATTTGCGATACTAACTTATTGTTCCCAGTTATTCACTCATTTCCCATAAAAAGATCCCATTTGTTGCCATGTGACTTGGAATGAGCCAAAAATTACTGTTGTAAATCCCTTAGATTTTAAGGTGGTTACTGCTGCTCACTACATCACATGTTAACTGATACAGTACCACAGTAGAGTGTTGCCATCCTAAATTATGTGGCTGACCAGCAAACAGCAAGGAAACTTATTGGAGCCTGGAAAGGTAGTGATCCATGTTTCATAATGATGAAGCCTTTAGTGAAACTATCACAGTAATTTGGATGACAAATACTCTGTGCCTAGTTGATTTGTGGCTTTAGGTGAAGAAGTAGGAAAATAGATGGTTGGTAATGTATTGGTTCTGTTCACTACATTTAACAGGGTATTACAAGAAAGATGAGCTTAGAATGGACCATTTTGCAAGTCAAAAGGGAATTGGCTGAGTGTGGTGGCTCACACCTGCAATCCCAGCACTTTGGGAGGCCGAGGGCGGGTGGATCACTTGAGGCCAGGAGTTCGAGACCAACCTGGGCAACAAGGCAAAACCCCGTCTCTACTAAAAATACAAAAATTAGCCAGGCTTGGTGGCACATGCCTGTAATCCCAGCTACTCAGGAGGCTGAGGCAGGAGAATCGCTTTAACATGGGAGGCAGAGGTTGCAGTAAGCGAGATGGTGCCACTGCACTCCAGCCTGGGCAATAGAGTGAGACTCTGTCTCAAAAACAAAACAAAACAAAACCTAAAAGGAACTTTATAGACCCCCAAGATTCCAAGACTCAATGACTGAAAAGTGGAACTAATTTTTATTTTCAGCAAGTAAGGGATAAAATTGAGAAATTACTTTTATCAACCAAGCTGATTAAGGCAATATAGAGGCAAAGATTAAATCTTTATGCTCTTTGTTAAAACCTCTGAATTTTTTTTTTTGGAGACGGAGTCTCACTCTGTTGCCCGGGCTGGAGTGCAGTGGCGGGATCTCAGCTCACTGCAACTTCCACCTCCCGGTTCTCCTGCCTCAGCCTCCTGAATAGCTGGGACTACAGGCGCCCACCACCACGCCCGGCTAATGTTTTTTTTTTTGTATTTTAGTAGAGATAGGGTTTCACCATGTTGCCCAGGCTGGTCTCGAACCCCTGAGCTCAGGCAATCCACCCCACCTCGGCCTCCCAAAGTCCTAGAATTACAGGCGTGAGTCACCGTACCTGGCCAAAACCTCTGAATGTATTAAGGTGGACTTCAGTAAATCCTTACATTTGGCTAAAATGACAGCAATTAAGTCTAAAGAGACAGGTAAGTCATGAAATATGGGCAATGTCTAAAAAGGAATTATGGGTATCACTGACTGGAATCAAAATGCTACCAGCCTGGACTAAAAGAAACTTCAAAATTTAAAACAATCCTTTGAGCCCCAAGATTCCATGAGCAGGAACCAGGCCAAAAAGGCTACCTAGCATATAAAAATGGCACATTCTCCAATACTCTTCAGATGTGGCCAAGGTGGATAGTGGGAAAGGGAAAAAAAAGAAAACATCCTCCTGAAGACTGAAGCTAAAGGTCGTGGAAAACAATGGAACTGGGGAGCTAGGTAATTACAGAACTTTCTCAAGGAACCTAAGTAAGAACATCCTCTACTTCCAGAAAAGGAGCCCTCACAATGTCTGCTTACTAGGATTTCAGAATTGCTGTGCACCAGTAGCTGTGGTGTGCCTCTTATTTTTCCCATTTCTGAATTGAGATGGTTAATTATGGTTATCTTCTCCCCATTCCACACTGCATGACGGATGGGACTGAGGGAGTACATAACTTTTTTTACACATCTTAGTCCATGGTTCAAGAGGAAGAGAAAGCAAAATTCTGTCCTTTGGACTCTGATACTGGGATTGGAGGTGTTTTCCTTCTAGAGAGAAGCAAACATTTGCAACCAAGAGTGTAGACTGGTAGACTGTAGGATTGACTCTAACTATTTGCTCTTCTGTAAGAGGATAGTACATCCCTGCCATATGACTTCCTGTGACTTGTGAGAATACACTTCTCAGTCCTACTGACGTAGAATTGGCCTTGTGACTTACTTTGGCCAATGGAGTGTGAGTAGAAGTGATATCATGAAGTGTCATGTCTGAGTAGAAGTATTACGATCCATTGCATGGTTTGATCATTTCTATTTTCCCTTTGCTGAGATGTGAATGGCACATCTCAGAAGGGAATTGCTCCTTCACCGGGTAACCTGAGCAAATCATTGTAAGCCCCTGAAATTATGTAGTTTGTTACTATGGCATAATATAGTGAATGCTGGCCAATAGAAATTTACAGTGTTATCTATTCAACTTACCTCAGAAACACTAAGGTCACAGAGAGAGACAGAATTAATACCAGGTAATTCAACTTTCAACTCAATTTTCAGAGGTTTCTCATTGTGATCATGCACAATTTTTAGTTCATAGGCTGGCATCTTCATCTCCACCTGGATTTCAGTACTGGAAATCTCTTCTATCAGACACACTGCTTTGCCTGAAACTTGGTCTTTTGGCAGTAACAGTCGAGGAAAGTGATCTGGATTGCTCATAGTACTGCTTCGTATCTGTCCAAGAGTTAGTTCTTTATGAAAAAAAGGGTGGAGGGGAGATAAACAATAAATCTACAACATAAAATACTATGAGCTGTAATATATGTGGTGTTAGTAGAGATGGCAGATAAGGCTGCAGTTAAATTAGTTTGGGAATCTTAAGCCAAAAGAATCTTAAACAAAGAATTTGATTGAAAAATTTTCAGGATTTAAAAATCAAGGATATGATATTTCTAATATTTAATATTTGCATTTTTCTATCTTAAATTTCTCACCTTTTAAAATAGAGATTTCTAGTTTGCAAAATGTATACAGGATCCAAAAACATCCTAAAGCAGTTTAATTTTCCATTTACAATCATCAACTTACCCCTTCTCATTTTTTCTCTTAAATCTATGGAATCAGTTTGGATTCCCATCAGATTTTGTTTCATTCTTTGAATGCTTCCTTTTATTCTAAATTTGGTAATATGGTAAGATTGTGAGAGGGTGAACTGGAATTTCTCCTCAATGCATTTCATGGCCATCTGAATTAACTGATTTTTTTTCACTTGGTCCTTTTCTGCTGCCTGAAGAACATCAGGATTGTAGGCAACATCAATGACTGTGTAAGCATCTGTGTGTGTAATTGAAAGGGTATGAAATGAAGACAAATTGTTGCACTAATGATACTGTCAGGCAATATATTAAACCATATTCCTGATAAAGCTAGAGAATATTCCTGTATTTTTCAGAGGTAATCACAGTAGTGCTACAGCAATTATGACATTTCTTGGCACTTTTACATGGGTTAAAACAGCTCATCTTATTACAAAAGTCAAACAGTATTAAATTTGCATAAAGGTACACTAATTGTAATTATATTATCACCAAATAAAGAATTTTACTTGAAATGTTCTCAACCAAGTAAAATCTTGTCCATTCCTAATAAAATTTTTACAATGTGCTTTCTCTCCCTTAATTATTTGTACCTGATGTCTCAGTTGTATCTTCTGGTTTGCCAACAGTTAGAGGTACTGGATGAGTGGTTGACTGGGGAGCTGGGATCCTTGTCCACCGACACAGGTTGATAAAAAGTATTTTTTCTTTTGGTTTCTGGAAAGCAAATAATTTTGCATATCTCAAAACCTAGTTTAAAACCATTTAGGCTGGGCATGGTGGCTCACGCCTGTAATCCCAGCACTTTGGGGGGCCGAGGCGGCCGGATCACCTGAGGTCAGGAATTTGAGACCAGCCTGGCCAACATGGTGAAACCCTGTTTCTACGAAAAATACAAAAATTAGCCAGGTGTGGTGGTGGATACCTGTAATCCCAGCTACTCGGGAGGCTGAGGCAGGAGAATCGCTTGAACCCAGGAGGCGGAGGTTGCAGTGAGCCAAGATTGTGCCATTGCACTCCAGCCTGAGTGACGAGAGTGAAACTCCATCTCAAAAAAACAAAAACAAAAACATTTTAAAAATAATATCCTAAAAGCCACTCACCACAGGAATGAAAGAATTTTAGGCTCCAAGTAAGTCATTTCATGTATTAAAACTGCCTTTGATTATACTGTTGTTACTTGATTTCCCCAAGGCTGCTGGCTTTTAATCAGGAATCCAGACTGGGGTGATGGCTCACGTATGTTACCCTAGTACTTTGAGAGGCCAAGGTAGGAGGGTCGCTTGAGGCCTAGGAGTTCGAGATTAGCCTGGGAAACACAGGGAGACCCTGTCTCTACAAAAATAATTTAAAAATTAGCCGGGTGTGGTGGTGCCCACCTGTGATCCCAGCTACTTGGGAGGCTGAGGTGGGAGGATCGCTGGGGCTGCAATGAGCTGTGATTGTGAGCTGCGATTGTGCCACTGCACTGCAGCTTGAGCGACAGAGCCAGCAAGACCCTATCTCAAAAAAAAAAAAAAAAAAAGTTTGCCAGGTGCGGTGGCTCATGCCTGTAATCCCAGCACTTTGGGAGGCTGAGTTGGGTGGATCACCTGAGGTAAGGAGTTCAAGACCAGCCTGGCCAACATGGTGAAACCCCGTCTCTACTAATAATACAAAAATTAGCTGGGCATGATAGTACACACCTGTAATCCCAGCTACTTGGGAGGCTGAGGCAGGAGAATCGCTTAAATCTGGGAGGCAGAGGTTGCAGTAAGCCAAGACCACGCCATTGCACTTCAGCCTGGGTAACAGAGCAAGACTGTCTCAAAAAAAAAAAAAAAATAGCAATACCTAAGTGTAAAGTATTCTCTGGTTATTCTGGGATCATTTCATTCAAGACCTCCCCATCCCTGGCACCAACTCGACATACCAAAATCCTGGTCTGTAGACAAAGCTGTGGTTCTGGGGCAGCACACAGCTGTTTCCCTTCTTTCAGCTGCTGCTGAATAAACTTCTCATAGCCCTCAGGGTCACTTTCAGCTAGATCATCTAGGAGGTTCCAAAATTGAGTAACTTGGGTAAGCAGACCCTTTGAGGATGTCTCCATGACTGATGAGTGGTAAATAATTTTCTTAAGCCTGTGGAAAGACATAACTTCAGAAGAAAACTGTCTGTGTAATTATTGATTCATTTCTGTTTTGGGGAGGTGGAATGGGCCAGGAATTGTTTTGGTGAAGTTAGGACTTAGCATTTGTGTCTAAAAGGTTGTGGATCAGCACCATTTTATGTTTTCCTTATTCTTTAATTATCTAGTACCTCTTCCTAAATTCTCACATTGTCCTATAAGATAAGGCCTTACTTCTACTTGGACCCTGACAAGTCAGAGTAATCATTTTAAGTCTGGGTTTCCTGATCTTCTTGTTCCAACACCTGACTGGTGGCTCCCCAGTTCTGAAATTGCCAGAGGTGTGTGTGGGGTGAGGGCCACATGAGACTTCTTTAATCCTCAGTATAGTTTAGTAATTCAAAGCATGGACTTGCGAACCAGAATGCCTAGATTCCGGTCTTAGTTCTGTCTCTCACTAGCAGTATGACCTTGAGCAATTAATGTATATGTGTGTGTGTGTGTGTGTGTGTGTGTGTGTGTGTGTGTGTATATTCCTCTTATTTGTTCTGTTCAAAATGAAGACGATAATACCTCTATCATAGGGTTCTTGCGAGATTAAGTAAGCTAATAGAGAGGCTGGGACACTTCTCTACGTCTTCAGATAACTCTCCTTAGCCTCTTCTCCCATTGGAGACGTGTCCCACAGCATCTTTAGAATGAGGAAAAGAGGAGGTTTAGATTCTTCAACTACTGTTAAGGGTTACGCTAAATGGGAAACTTAACTAACGGGTAATCATTCCATAGGTCTGCAAACCCACTTCTTCTCTCATTTCTAACAAGTAATCATTCTATAGGTTGGCAAACCCACCTCTTCTCTCAGTTCCTTGACAAATCGCGACGCCTGTTACCAGGGTAACCAGCCTGGGTACAACATCTAATTGGGTCCGGGGAGCTTCAGGCAGAAAAGTCTCTTCATATCTAGTTCCGGAATGTCCCCCTTCTGGTGCCAGGCTTGCTTTTCAGTTGGGCCTGACCCACTTCTCTTCCAGGAAAGCGCCCGCCTCCCTTCTGCACCCGTCAACCTCTGGAGTGTCCTGAAAACCCTCCCTTGTGGGACTCTCTGGGCTGCCTGTTGGTGGGACGATTTCTCAGGAGCACGACTTCCGGCCTGAAAAGGAAGTCTCCTCCTTTTTCTCCCAAACCGCTTCTTCCCCCCTACCCCCTGCCACGCGAGGCTGCGGCGCACGGTATGGGTGTGTTTGTGTGTATTTGTGTGGGGAGGGCGTTTGGAGGGAAGGTTACTGGGAGCTCCGAGGCCGCTGGGGAACAGGGATCCCGGTGACAAAGATGGGGATATTTCCTCTGTCTTCCACTTGGAAACCTCAACCCCCGCTTCAGGCCCCCTAGATACTTTCTGGGGCCCAACCGAAGGCCGTAGCCATCCAAAGCGTTCCCGTCCTTTCTGGGGAGTGAAACTTACCCCCGGGGTTCGTCCCAGAGGAGCGTGAGCGGGGAATGCCCGGGTCAACCGGGCTGTCCGAATTCCGCGCCTGCTCAGCCTCCGGCCTCAGTCCGGGAGAGAGATCTGCCTGTCGATCTGGGCTGGGGGAAAGGCGGCAGTGGCCTGGGCCACAGGTGAGGGCAGAATAACCAGTGGGAAGGCTGCGTTTTCACGAAGGACTCGGGTGAAGCTGCAGAGCTGCCTTTGAGCCCTGACTCCTTGGCTTCCTGGGTCGGAGGAGATCTTGTAATGGAGTGGTTCTTCGTCTCACTAACAAGATGCCTGATTTCCTCAGGATCAAGGGGTGAGTGAGCGTTGGGGTGGTTGCACAAAGCTCCTGCTAGCTACACACGAAAATATTCTTGTCATCTAGTTTTTGGAAGCTTCCGTACCAAGTAGGAAATAAAATGCCCCCAAATGGAGAAATTTAGGACATCTTCGCATTTGATGTTTTGAGTCATCAGTTTCTGTTACTGTTGACACCTGTGGTTCCTGACACTCTCAAATCTACGTATTTGCTTCAGTGCAAACTACTATTGGGACTGGAGGTTTGATTTTTAATCTAGACAGTGACATACATCACTTGCCTGGGACTATGTGGCTTGGGGCGTTACAGCTTTAAGGGAACTTCATCTACAAAATAGGGATGGAGATACTTGCCTCATATAAAAAATAGTTATTAGGATTAAAATGGTGCTCACGAAAGCACTTAATTTTATGTAGTCTTGTGCATTTTCAGAGAAATTTAATGTACATTATCTCCTTTCATCTCACATTAGTGTGTTTAGGCATTTCCCTCTTTTAATGGTAAAGGGAAAACTATTCTTTAGGATCTCTGACTTCTAGTTCAGTGATCTTTCCTGTACCTCATGCTTCTTTATAAAATTTAAGAAAAGATAAAGTAATAGCAGAAATTATTACTAAACGATATTTGTTGATTCATTTCAGATTGAAGAATGTCCCGGATTCCACTGGGGAAAGTCCTCCTGAGGAATGTCATCCGGCACACAGATGCTCACAATAAGGTGGGAGGTACAACCTAGTTACTCCTCAACGCTTACTGAAGGCAAGCAGTGTGCCAAGCATTATTTTGGCACAACTGGGAGATAGAAAGAATATTCTTGTCATCTAGTTTTTGGAAGCTTCCATACAAAGTAGGAAATAAAATGATGAGTAAAATAGATAATTATAATACAGTTTGATAAGTACTGTATAACAGAGATATTTGCAAAGTGCTTTGGAGCACTAAGGAGGAAATAATAAAATCTACCCTGGGGAATTAGAAAAGATTTTACAGAATTAGTGGTATTTGAGCTGCTGATCTTTGAACTGGTTCTTGAATAGGTATACGTTTACCAGGTATGAAAGATCAGTCTGGATAGAGAGCATCATGCATTAATATGGCAACGAGAAAGAGCATTAATAACTTGGGGCATGGCAAGAAATTTATCCAGAAAGTAGGGGATAGTGGCAGAAGATGAGGCCTCAGTGGTAATTAGAGTTAGATTGTGATGTTTGGAGCTGAGACTTTCCTCTAGGCAATAAAGAAGCCATCAGATGTTTCTAAACAGGGTGTGGCATGATCATAGTTATATTTTAGAAAGATGGTTTGTCGGCTGGGTAGGGAATGAATCAGATGGGGAGAAACAGTAGGGAGAGTAATTAGGAGGCAATTGCAGTATTACAGGTGAGAGATGATGAGAGTTGGCATGAAATTAGTGGCAGCAGGGATGAAGAAGAGGAATTTAGGAGATAGAATCCAAAGAAGTTGGTGGCTAATTAGATTATAATGATAAGAATGGAATCTAATTCAGTTGACCCTTGAACAATGCAGGGGCTAGGGGCATCAACCCCCTGCATAGTTGAAAATCCATATATAACTTTTTACTCCCTCAAAATTTAAGTGCCAATAGCCTACTACTGACTGAAAGCCATGGTGATAACATAAACAGTGGATTAACACATATTTTTTATGTTACATGTATTATATACTGTATTCTTATAGTAAAGTAGCTAGAGAAAAGAACATTTTATTAAGAAAATCACATTGAGTAGGCTGAGGAGGAAGAAGAGGGGCTTGTTTTGCTATCTTACGGGTGGCAGAGGTGGAAGAAAATCTGAGCATAAGTGGATCTGCACAGTTGAGATTCCTGTTGTTCAAGGTCGACTGTGTAACCACCTATGAGACTGGGTAAATGATGACGATTCTGTTAACTGAGGTAAAGAACAAAAAAGGGGACAGTTATGATAGGAAAGGTAATTAGTTTGGTTTTCACCATGTTGATGGTGAGGTGCTTATAGGATGTCCAAACAGTTGAAAATTCAGACTTGGAGTAGAGGAGAAAAGTTGGGGCTGGACATAAAGGTTTCAGGATTATTGATGTATAGTTTGATGATAAGAGGTCATGAGAGTAGATGAGGTCACCTAGGAGAGCACATATAATGAAAAGAGGGCCAAGGCCCCTGGTTTAGTTTTCTTCAGTAAACTGTACTACTTTTGGTTTGATCATATTATTATGATCATATCACCTGATTTTTAAAATTATGGGCAAGGGTAAAACTGTTACCCAAGCTGCCTATGCAATTATGTTAACCTGCCCCTAGTTATATAGTAAGCTTAGATTTAAAATGGTAGCTAGAAAAAGATAAATCTAGCACAGATCTAATGAAATTATGCAGGAAGACTTAGAAATAAAATGTGTTCTTGTTCTTTGGGTAATCACATTCTGCTTTTCAAGAAATTCTCTAACAGCCATACTGATTATTTTATTTTATTTTTGACAAAAATTATAATGTTACCAGAAGAGATTTAGCTTAGTAGGAAGTTGAAAGACCTGTCCTTACTAGTTTTTTGACTTTGTTAAAATCTCTGAGCTTTTGTTTCTTTACAGTAAAATGTAATAATGGTGGCTGCTTTATTTTCCTCATGAGATTGCTTAAGGTTCAATTGAGATGATATAATTAAAATCACATTGCATTTTGGAAATGTGGCATCATCATTTGCTAATCGCAGCATAATTGTAAAATTGATAAAGGTGATGTTTGTCTATGCAGGGGTTTAAAAATTCTATTGGGGAAGAATTCCACATATTTGAGATTTACTGGATTGGCCTGTTCAGCCACTTCCTAGAGAAACCAATTTGTTTTCCAGGTTCCTGATCATAGCCCAGTCTGTAGCCCAATAATTAGTCAGATTGTATTTTCAGTTAGTTACTTTTTTTTTTTTTTTAATACGGAGTCTCACCCCATTGCCCAGGCTGGAGTGCAGTGGCACAATCTCGGCTCACTGCAACATCCGCCTCCGGGGTTCAAGCGATTCTTCTGCCTCAGCCTCCTGAGTAGCTGGGATTACAGGTGCATGCTACCACGCCCGGCTAGTTTTTGTATTTTTATTAGAGACGGGGTTTCACCATGTTGGTCAGGCTGGTGTCAAACTCTTGACCTCATGATCTGCCTGCTTTGGCCTCCCAAAGTGCTGGGATTGCAGGTGTGAGCCACCGCACCTGGCCAGTTAGTTACTTTTCTGTAATGTAAAGTTATTTTTAGTAACTTATTTTTATTTCCTTTTTAAAAATTCTAGATTCAGGAGGAATCAGATATGTGGAAAATAAGAGAACTGGAAAAACAGATGGAAGATGCTTACCGGGGGACCAAAAGGAAAATGCTACCCAGCAGTTCAAGGTGAAGTTGCAGCTCTGAGAACTAAAATAATTCTCATCTTTTTCAGAATCATCAACTTTTGTTTAAAAATACTTTGGTATATTAAGGATAGATTAATTCAGTTCTGTGAGTCCTTAAGCCTTCCCTCTTTCGTAAATCTAGACCTAGACATAAAGATAATGGCTGTGATGCATATGGCCCCGCTCTTTGTACTTATTTACAATGGAGAGTTAAAAAATTCTACCTGAACAATTATGAATGTGAAGGGTTCTGTGGATTCTAACCTTACCTGATAGCTTTTAACTGAAGATTTTCTACTGGAATCTTGT
Source organism: Nomascus leucogenys (assembly GCF_006542625.1). Taxonomy (NCBI): domain Eukaryota; kingdom Metazoa; phylum Chordata; class Mammalia; order Primates; family Hylobatidae; genus Nomascus; species Nomascus leucogenys. The sequence continues at coordinate 22,802,761 of NC_044395.1, read as the reverse complement.
GGTCACTAAGCTGATCAGTCATTCCTTTCTCTATTAATCTTTCATTCTTTCAGGCCGTTCTTTTTGTAGCTGGAAGTGCAGGTGCATGCCACTATGCCTAGTTATTTTTTTTTTTTGTAGAGGTGGTGTCTTGCTGTGTTGCCCGGGCTGGTATAGAATCCTGGGCTCATGCAGTCCTCCCACCTCAACCTCCCAGTGTTGGGATTATAAGCATGAGCCACTTGCCTGGCCCCAGACTTTTCTTCACCCTGTCTATTCACCCGCTTCACCAGATCAACAGCCTTTTCACATTACCTTAATAGCTTGAGTGTAAATATGAAGGATTATGCAGGCTTAGTTGTCTTTTCCTTGTGGAGAGGCCTAGGAATGCTTGAATAATTGGGAACATCCTTATATGCTTGTAAGTGTAAGAGCTACATATATAAGAAATGCTTAAACTCTTTAGGAGCAGGGCTTGTGATTTTCTCATTTGCTGCTATATTCCTGCCAGCTAGACCAGTGCCTGGTACATAGGAGGCCCTTACAATTTTTTTTTTTTTTTTTGATACGGAGTTTTGCTTTTGTTACCCAGGCTGGAGTGCAATGGTGTGGTCTTGGCTCACTGCAACCTCTGCCTCCTGGATTCAGGCAATTCTTCTGCCTCAGCCTCCCAATCAGCTGGGATTACAGGCACCTGCCACCACACCCGCTAATTTTTGTATTTTTAGTAGAGACAGGGTTTCACCATGTTGGCCAGGCTGGTCTTGAACTCCTGAGATCAAAGTGGTCCACCCACCTTGGCCTCCCAAAGTGCTGGGATTACAGGCGTGAGCCACTGGGCTTGGCCCCTTAAAGATTTTTGATAACTGATTAACATTTTACTGGCTAGTTAGTAGAAATGGTAAACAGAAGCTGGATCAGTGGTTCTCAACTTTTTTCCTACTCCATTATTCCTATGGGTTAGACCTTGTTCCCACTGTTATTGGGACCTCTCTATAGTCAGTTGCTGGTTTGCACAGAGGGAAGTATATTTCAGAATCTCTAGGGTAGTTTGAAGTGTCCCTAGCTATGATTATGTCCTGCTTCCCTCTTTGCATGCCCTCCTAGTTGAGAATCAGTAAGTGAACTATCACATGACACAGTCCAGAGTTGATTTCATCTCTCTATGCTCTGCAATAGGATGGGTACTAATGGTCAGATTTTCTTTTTTTTTTTTTTCCTGAGATGGAGTCTCACTCTGTTGCCCAGGCTAGAGTACAATGGCATGATCTGGGCTCACTGCAACCTCTGCCTCCCCGAGTTCAGGCAGTTTTCCTGCCTCAGCCTCCCAAGTAGCTGGGACTATAGGCGTGCGCCACCACACCTGACTACTTTTTTTGTATTTTTAGCAGAGACAGGGTTTCACCATGTCCCCCAGGCTGGTCTTGTACTTCTGACCTCAAGTGATCCACTCGCCCTGGCCTCCCAAAGTGCTAGGATTACAGGCATGAGCCACTGCACCTGGCCTGGTCAGATTTTTTTCCACTGGACTTTACAAATGTACAGAGAGGAACAGATAATCAAAGTGCTGGGATTACAGGCATGAGCCATTACACTAGGCCTGGTCAGATTTCTTCCATTGGACTTTAGAAATGTATAGAGAGGAGCGGATAATGTCTTTACCTTTTCTTTTCTTTTTTTTTTTTAAACAGTATCATGTTGTTTCCTTCCCCCTCAGCTTGTTCCATGAGTTTTGTGCATGATGTTCCATAAAGTAAACTCACAGATTGCTTTTACATCTAAAAGTTCTTCTGCTTTCTCTTTTAGCCGGATGCGCAGTGATGGTTTTGATGAAGAAAGTCAAAGAGACTATTGGAGGCCAAAGAATGAAATTTCTGGGACACTGGAAGATGATTTTCTTAAGGCTAAATCCTGGAACAAAAAGTTCTATGATTATGAAGCAAACATGCCAGACAGGTTTGTGATTAATTCCTGTGAGCATTAATATTTGGCCTGAGAATGTGTACTTATCAAAATTAATTGTCCCCACAAAAAACTTGTGTACAAAAGTTCATACCAGCATTATTAATAATGGCCCTAAAAAATAATGGCCAAGTAATCCAAATGTCTGTCAACTGATGAATGGGTAAACAAAATGTGATATATCCATACAATGGAATATTATTTGGCAGTAAAAGAAATGAAGTACAGATACATGTTACAATGTGGATAAACCTTGAAAACATTATGCTAAGTGAGAAGAAAGAAGCCAAGTCACAAAAGACCACATATTGTTATGATTCTATTTATGTACTATGTCCATACATAACTGTATGATTCCATTTATGTGGTAGGCAATTCCATAGAGACAGAAGGTAGATTAGTGATTGCCCTGGGCTGGAGGCACTACACTTTGAATTCCATGATATGTGAATTATACTTCAATAAAGTTGTTATTTAAAAAAAATAGGCCAGATGCAGTGGCTTATGCCTGTAATCCCAGTATATTGGGAGGCCGAGGCGGGAGGATCATGAGGTCAAGGGATTGAGACCATCCTAGCCAACATGGTAAAACCCCATCTCTACTAAAAATACAAAAAATTGGCATATTCCTGTAGTCCCAGCTACTCGGGAGGCTGAGGCAGGAGAATCGCTTGAAACCAGGAGGTGGAGGTTGCAGTTGAGCTGAGATTGCACCACTGCACTCCAGCCTGGCAACGGAGTGAGACTCTGTCTCAAGAAAAAAAGAAAATAATAATAAGGCTGGACGCGGTGGCTCATGCTTGTAATCCCAGCACTTTAGGAGGCCGAAGTGGGCAGATTGTGAGGTCAGGAGTTTGAGGCCAGCCTGGCCAACATAATGAAACCCCATCTCTACTAAAAATACAAAAATTAGCCAGGCATGGTGGCATGTGCCTGTAGTCACAGCTACTCGGGAGGCTGAGGCAGGAGAATCACTTGAAATCGGGAGGCGGAGGTTGCAGTGAGCTGAGATCACGCCACTGCACTCCAGCCTGGGCAACGGAGTGAGACTCCATCTCAAAAAAAAAAAAAAGAAAAAAAAAATTGTCCCCATGTAGACAGCATGATATTATTAAGTGTTTTGGGAAAAGTGCTTCACAGCTAAAGAGCAGAGTGTAAGAGTTTGTTAGTGTTTCTTAAGGAAAGCAGTGGCAAATTCTCTTACAAATGGACAAAAGAATCTTGTATGTCTGAAGTGATAGTGTACAGTACAGGAAATGTAGCTGTTACTGAGCTATAATGTGGGCTTGGTTCTACCATATCTCTATTTTGTGTTTATGTTTGTGTATGCATGTACTCCAAAGTCTTTCTAATGTTGCTTTAATTTCCAAAAATGTATGCATTGCTTTAACAATACATGTGATGTGTCATATTACAGATGGGGTCACAGTGGTTATAAAGAGCTATACCCTGAAGAATTTGAAACAGACAGGTAAGGAAAATAGGCTTACTGAAAGAAACTAAGATGGTATAAAATCTGTATTATAAATTGATTTCCTAACTTTTACAAAGAATATACTTGCCATCAAAAATGTAGCTAGAGAAACAATAGGTGATTTAGTTAGGAGGTGATCCCTTTTTTCCCATTCTCTGGTTGATGTTTGGCATGTCTGTAAGCATTTTGGTTTTTATATATAGTATTCCATACAGTAACTCAGTATGGCAGCTTAGAATTTTTATCTTCATTTTGAAGACAAGGAAACAAAAACTCAATGAGAATAGTAAAGTGTTAAAGTATACGTTAAAGTGCTTATTTAAAATTCAGATGTTAACCTCAATTTTTTTATCTAGAATTCAAAATATTAAAATAATATGCTTTTTTTTTTTTTTTACATAAAAGCTTCTATTTTTTACTTTTTTATTAGTAGTGATCAGCAAGATATTACCAACGGGAAGAAAACATCTCCCCAGGTAAAGTCATCTACCCATGAGTCCCGCAAACACAAGAAGTCAAAGAAATCCCACAAAAAAAAGCAGAAAAAAAGGTCACACAAAAAACAGAAGAAAAGCAAAAAGGAAGCCACAGATATAACAGCAGATTCCTCGAGTGAGTTCTCAGAAGAAACTGGGGCTTCTGGTACAAGGAAAAGGAAACAACCACATAAACGCAAGAAAAAATCCAGGAAAAAGTCTCTCAAAAAACCTGCTTTATTCTTAGAGGCAGAAAGTAACACTTCACATTCAGATGATTCAGCATCCAGCAGTTCTGAGGAAAGTGAGGAAAGAGACACTAAGAAAACCAAAAGGAAAAAGAGAGAGAAAAAAGTCCATACCTCTGTAGCCAACAATGAAATACAGGAGAGGACAAACAAACGCACCAATTGGAAAGTAGCTACAGATGAAAGGTCTGCTGAGAGCTCCGAGGATGACTAAATGGGAAACACTTTTGTTTTCCACATGACTGTGGATATTTACAGTTCTTACTCCTTGTGGTTTTGCCAGTGACTCTTGTTCAGCACGGGGTCTGAGGTCAGAGCTGTCTTGTGCCATCTGTATGTTCTGACAGACTTCTTGTCTTCTCTTTTGGCGTTAAGCTTGATCCCCTTTTCTTGTTAAAAGGGAATTTGGTATGAAGGTTTCTTGAAGAGATTATTTTTTTGCAATTAATTATGTTTAGTGTAGAGTGCATATACGGCAAATTAAAGGACCCAGAAAGCTGGATCCAATAGTGACCTGGGTACACCAGTCGGAATATTGAATTTGGAGAAATCAAGGGCTGGGATCAAGAGGTGGATTGGAACTAATGCCATGTAGGATGGTATGACAAGGCAACACTATATTGCTCTCTGTTTATATAGCAGGTGTCACAACTGACAAGTCTTTAGCCTTGGTGCTTTGATCCTTCTATATTTTGACCCCACAGGTGTGGTCCGGTTTACTTAATCAGGACATGGGCCTAAGAACAAACTTTTCCCTTCATGATAACATCCATAGACAACTTATTAGAAGGGACTAGAGTTTTTGCAAATTTCCCTGCTGGACGGGGCCTATAGCTATACTTAGTGTAACGCCTAAACATGGTAATTGGATAGTAAATGGTTTTCTAGTTCCATTGCTGTATGTTTGCCTAAATGGGCTTGTGTTCAAATTATTTCTTCAGTTGTCATAGATAATCCTGCACCAAATGGGGAAGAATTAGGAAATAATCATGTTGTCTAATGGTACTCTGGATTCAGGGCAGTAACTGCCATTTAAATGTCGTCTTGTTCATTTCTAAATCTGTTAATGAAGTTTAGGTTTTCCCTGAAACTAAGTTGAATTATTTCCAAAATGAAACAGGCTTCTCAGGGACATATCCACTACTTCCCAGTCTGCCTTTGGATTAAAGCACCAAGCAGAGACCACATTATTTCCCTTTGCTATACTGTGATCCTTAGTATGTTAATTCTTAAGAAACCAAAATATCACTGAAAGAAGGCTGGCAGAACACAAGTGCATTTTTTCACTATGGGAAGAAAGATCAAGTGACATATTTTTTCCTGGTTGTCACTTAATGGGCTGAGTAAAAAGCTTGAAAACTCAGACTTTTGGTCTTGGTTCTGCCACTCATTGGTTATGAGGAGGCCCAGAGCAGGTAAGTTCACCTTCCTGGCCTTACTTTCCTGATGTGTAATATGGAATTACTTCACAGTAGCATGACAGTATAAGACACCAGCAGTAGATACAACTATGATGACATTCCATGAGTTGGTAATTTTAGTTCTAACTGCTAAATTTGTTCTCTTTACGGGACAGATTTCTAATAAAGTGCTTGGTCTTAAAATACATAGTTGGACAGAGGTGCCCTATCCCTTAACTATGAGCAGGTGCTACCTTTTGGGATATTTATTTGAAATTTTAATACTTTGGTACTCAATTGTCAATGTTCCATGGTGTGTATTTTTATTTTTGGGATTAGTGGGGGCCTAAAGGGAGAGGAATAGTCTCTAATTACTACCTCTTAACCTAAAGCAATTATTTTGTTCCTGGAGCAAGTTAAATCTTTGTTGGAAGGAGTTTGGCCATGTATTTTTTAGCATGCATTGTTTCTGTGCCCTGAAAGTACCTGAAAGGTTTTAAGCATAGACTCAGGAAAAGGTGCCAGTAGAACAGGCCATCTCCAGGAAATTGGCTCTGTTTGGGTCCTGACCTTCCCTTCCTCCCAAGTTACAGGCTTGTTCTTTTGCAAGGAATACACATCTTGTCTTTTTTTTTTTTTTTTTTTTTTGCCATGTTTACCTTTTCTTGGTCATGTATAAGCAATAAAGCTGTTTTTTGTTCTTCATCTTTCTTAACCCCAAATTTTCTTCTATGCCTTAGGCTTTGATGGTTCTTCCAACCCCCTTAATATGGCTTAGGGTGGTTTTTCAAAACCTACAATCCCCCATTTGCACTACTGGCCATGGAACATTTATTTCTAGTGTTCCTGCCAATCAGAGATCTCTATATTAAATTCTAAAATGGGACTAAAAGAAGAGTTAGAGAATTCACACTTATTGAGTAACTGATATCATACAACCTGGAATTTCTGAATTCCAAATAAATAAATTTCACTCTTTGAACATTTCATCTTTTACTTTTTAGCACCAACAGACTTGATAACAGCCTGATGCTGATCTGACAATGGGTTGACAGCCTTCCCCCACTGGCCCTTAAGTCTGCTTAATAACAAGTCCTTTGCTTCTGTCATTCTCCTGGGGGATGGCCTACTGCCCTCCTTTCTGTACAATCTGGGCAAACCGACTGGTGATGGCAAGAGTGGTGTCAATGAAGCGGTCTACACAGCTGGAGAGACAATTTTCAGTGCGAGAGTCTAGGCGATTCCCTGGCTTCTCCACACATTTATCCCAACATAACTCCATGAAGTGATGCACCTAAAAGGAAAGAAAAATAGTAACCATTGGGGTCTGCAGATAGGCCTAACTCTTGTTTATTAACTTCTCACTTTTTGACACCTGACAAAACCATTCTTTAAATCAACCACGGAGTCACTTTGGGCTCTTCTCTTTCTTCATTTCCTAATTACTCACCAATATTGATCCAGATCCTCGTCCCTACAGATTGTACATTCTCAGGTAGGACTAATAACCTTTTATATTCCCCAAAGTAGCTAGCACCAGTGTGAACAAACTAGGGAACCAATTAATTTCCCCAAACTATTGCACTCATTTTATTCCAAACCTATTCCCTAGACAAGGTAATTCTTCCATTAACCTTTTGGGGGTTATGGATCCACTCCCCAGAAAAATGCACATACAGGCACAGAAATTATGTGCACTTTCATTAGAACGTTCAGGGCCCAAAGATTTCTAGCCAGGGTTCTTGCTGGTCATCCGAGCACCCTCTTCCTCCCACCCAAAAGGAAAAAAATAACTATTTTACCAAGAGCTTACTATTTGTGAGGCTGGGTACTAAGAAATCAGTTCTCTCTAAGGTCCTCAGGGATAGCTGTCATCACCTCCCATTTAAGAGGCGTGATTACGTAGTCCAAGGTCATGTAGCCAGCAAGAAGTCAGGCCGCGTTAGAACCATGTCCGAAGGGCTCCAAACCCTTGTTCTAAATCCATAGTCTACAGCGACTACTTCAGAGGCCACCTTCCTCCGATAATGTTCTAGTCGTTTTCAAATACATTGTCGCATTAATGTTCTAGTCGTTTTCAAATACATTGTCGCATATGATCCTCACAATCCAGTGAGGCAGTGGGGTGACGGCGAAACCAAAACCCACAGTGGATGAGTATCTTTTCTACGGGCACGTGGCCTGCAAGGAGCAGAGGGAGGATGAGAACCCAGATCTTTCGAATGCCAGCCCAGTCATGTCGCTGGCTAACTAGGCTCCCGTACCCTTGCGTCGCCCAAATCTTCCCTGCTTTACACCTTTTCTTTTCTCCACGCTACGCTTACATAGCCGGCACCTGAGCACTATCGCACACCAGGGACAGGAGAGTCATGACTTGTCTTTCGTGAGGGGAATGGGATGCAGCCAGGATTGAGCACCAGTGAGCCGCCAGTGTACAGACCTCCGAGCGTGCCCAGGACCACCAAGGAAGGTGAAACTTCCTTTCCCTTCACCCTCCCCGTCCCCGCACCTGTGCAGTAAACTGCGCCTTCTGCTGCTCGGCGGCCACCAGACGCTTCAACTCCGCTTCATCGGCTTCACCCAACTCCGCCATTGTTCGCCTCAGGCTCGCCACCTTCCGACAACCGTGTTTGCGCATGCGCGACGGGTGTCCACCGCCTCTTGACTTCCGGTTCACCCAGCATTTTCCTCCTCCCTGTTTTCTTTCGTCGTCGTGGGTGGGAATTGTCGCCTAAGTGCTTCCGGGTTGGTGGATGACCTTGAGCCCTCAGGAACGAGATGGCGGTTCTCTGGAGGCTGAGTGCCGTTTGCGGTGCCCAAGGAGGCCGAGGTGAGGGGTCTTCGCACCCTGAGGTGCTTAGCGCAGCCTCCAGCCAGGGAAGGGGATGGAAGTGAGGACTCATCTGCGGGGTGGGAGATCTCTTGAGGAGAAGAAAATACCGAAATCACAGCAATAACCACTGTAGTCTAGGGGTCCAGATGTTTACCCAAACGTATATTTCACTTGTTGTGAGCTGACGAGTTGCCGGAATAATCAGAAAGAGAGCTCCCTCTGGAAGTTGCAGTCCTGATGAGGCTAATTCACTTAGCAGTTCTGTTTTTTCCCCGTTCACTGTCCCTAGAATGCTCCACACTCGCTCCCACCCTGAGTCGGGAAAGAGGGTTAGGAACTTGCACATTTCTTCTGGAGTTGGTGTGTTTGGGTGTGGGAGTGGAGGGGGGATCAGTTCGAAAATCATTTAACCTGGACATTTGTGTTACCTCAGGCACTGTAGTAATGCTAGGATACAAATGTGAAGAAAACGTAGTTCCCGCCCTCAAAGAGCTTTCATTCTGATGAGGAAAACAGTCATAGTAGTCCGGGCAAGATGAGGTCCTGAACTAGGAAAGTAGCACAAAGAAAAGAAGATTGTCTCAAGAACTGTTAAAGAGATATATGCCAATAGGATTTGGCGATTGAATTTAGGGGAAAAGTCTCTCATGATTTCCAGATTACTGAGTTAGGTTAAAAAATGCCTGAGGTGTCATTAAATGAAGTAGGGAACATCTGCGTAGTCTTAACTTCACAGTAGTCTTAACTTCACAGTAACCCCAGTGAAATAGATGCTATCTTCATTTTACAAATAAGATGTTATCACCTATTTATTGTTAAGTAGCTTACCTGTGGTCATTTAGAAAGTTTGTCAGTCCTGTTAAAGGAGAGGTTCTTATGATCATCCTAATGACTCTTTCCTCAGCTCTGTTGCTGCGAACCCCAGTGGTCAGACCTGCACATGTCTCAGCATTTCTTCAGGACCAACCTATCCCAGAATGGTGTGGAGTGCAGCACATACACTTGTCACCGAGCCACCAATGTATGTTCTCTCCATCGCTGCTGCTTTCTGGGCTCTAGCCATCTTTACCTTCACTAATGGTCATGCTTTTAGCAGGACTTCCTACCCGTAGGAGAGACTCTTGTGTCCAAGTTTACATCTTTGGGCAGACAGTGCCATTATGGTTGAATAATGCCATTTATAATCATAGAAGACCTTGTAGCCTAAGTCTTTAAAAATTTTTTTCTTTTGTTTTCTTTTTTTTTTTTTTTTGAGACAGAGTCTCGCTCTGTTGTGCAGGCTGGAGTGCAGTGGCACGATCTCGGCTCACTGCAACCTCCACCTTCTGAGTTCAAGCAATTCTCCTGCCGCCGCCTCCCGAGTAGCTGGGATTACAGGTGCCCACCACCATGCCCAGCTAAGTTTTGTACTTTTAGTAGAGACGGGTTTCACTGTGTTGGCCAGGCTGGTCTCAAACTCCTGACCTCCTCAAACTCCTGACCTCAGGTGATCTGCCCACCTCAGCCTCCCAAAGTGCTGGGATTGCAGGCGTGAACCACCACGCCCGGCCCCCTAACTTACATTCATAAGGTATCTGTTCACTTCACTGAACCAAGACTGGCTTAATTCTGTAGCAATACAGCAATTCTGTATTTTATCCATCTTCTTGGATATGTCTTCTAATCAATATGTAGGCATTGAGGTACCCTTGTGCTAAAAGACTTCAAAAAACAGAGATAAAGACTTCAAAAAACAGATAGCTTCACTCTCAACTACTATTTTGATATTTTACTTCCTTTGTACTCAGAGTTATATCTTATATGTACACTGCCTGTCAGTTTGGGTTACTGTGTGGCATATGTTGAACATGAAAGATGTGTGTTTCTCACATCGACTTTTATGAATCTGGTCCTTTTTGTAGCTGGCACCAAGGCTGCATCTCTCCACTGGACTAGCGAGAGGGTTGTCAGTGTTTTGCTCCTGGGTCTGCTTCCGGCTGCTTATTTGAATCCTTGCTCTGCGATGGACTATTCCCTGGCTGCAACCCTCACTCTTCATGGTCACTGGCAAGTATAGCAATTCCAAATATAGTTGTCTGCTCAGTTTGTTTGCTGTGAGCTTGTCTTATGTATTATATATGAGGGAGAAGTTGGTCAAAATGCCCTAAATTTGTTGAAAACTTTAAAATATGTATAAAATAAGTATATGCCTAGATTTATATATCCGCCTGCCTTTTCAGTGTCTTTCAATTCGATTTCCATATCCAATAGCATTTTGAATGTAGCCTGTCAAACTGAGTTTCTGATCTCCCCTAATCTGTTCCTCCTGCACTCTTGCCCCATCTGAATTAATGGCATTTCCAGTTTTCTCTGTTCAAATCTAAACCTGGTAAGCTCCAAACTTGGTCATTATCCTTGACTCTAGCAGTAGTCTCCTAACTGGTCCCCATTTGTGTCCATTCCCAACACAGCAGACCCAGTGACGATCCTGTTAAAATGTTGATTAGAATAAGACATTCCCCTTCTCAAAACCCTGTTTTGTCTCTTCATGTTACTCAAAGTCAGAATTCTTAGTGTCTGTAGACTCTACATGATTGAACCGCCCTGTTTCTTCCCTCATTTTTAGCTGCTCTCTCTCCCATTCACACTGGCTTCCTTGAGATTCCTTGAGCATGCCAGAGACATTCCAGGTCTCAGGGCTTCTCTTACTGCTTCTGCCTGAAACTCTTTTTCTAGCTATACACTTGGCTTGTTCCTTCATCTCCTTCAGGTCTTGAATGCCATTCTCTCAACAAAGCCTTCCCTAACCACTTATTCAAAATTGCAGTTTCTGTCCTGCCATTCCTTATCTCTCTTGCTTGTTTTATTTTTCTCAATAGCACTTACTGCCTTCTAATATACTACATCATTTGTTTATTATTTTATATAGTAATTGCTTCCTTGCATTTTATCACCCAAATGTATATCCCTAAATAGTATAGTTTATTCTTGCCTCTTAAAAAAAAAGAGATGTATGTGGGTGGATTATTTTGTTATTTTTACTGTATTTGTTTGCTGTTGTGCCTCCAGAGCCTAGAGCTACTCTCTAGTACCTGATATATAGCACTCAGTAAATACTTGCTGAATGAATGAGTATCCAGCGTCTGTTTGTTTGTTTATTTATTTATTTATTTATGTTTTGAGACAGAGTCACACTCTGTCGCCCAGGCTGGAGTGCAATGGTGTGATCTCGGCTCACCACAACCTCCGCCTCCCAGGTTCAAGCGATTCTCCCTGCCTCAGCCTCCCAAGTAGCTGGGATTACAGGTGCGCACCACCACATCCGGCTAATTTTTTTGTATTTTTAGTAGAGACGGGGTTTTGCCATGTTGGCCAGGCTGGTCTGGAACTCCTGACCTCAGGTGATCCGCCCGCTTCAGCCTCCTAAAGTGCTGGGATTACAGGCGTGAGCCACCATGTCCGGCCCAGCTTTTGTTTATTTTATCTGTTATAGTTGGTATGATTTTCTATGTTAATGAACCTTCTAAAATGAGGGTAAATGACAGGTTGGGTTCCTTGAGTTGTTCTTTTTAAGTTTTGCAGGGACAATATGTTGTCATTGTGGGGAGTAGGGAGGCGCTTTCGGATTGTTGAAACTGAAAGTACTTTGGAGAGTATCTTAACCAACTCTTTTATTTTACATATTTGAAAACTAAGACCCAGGGAGGTTAAGTGACTTGTCAGAATCATTTTCTAGCTAGTGTTAAAGATTTTTTTTTTTTTTTTTTTTTTTTGAGACGGAGTCTCGCTCTGTCGCCCAGGCTGGAGTGCAGTGGTGCAATCTCGGCTCACTGCAAGCTCCGCCTCCCGGGTTCACGCCATTCTCCCGCCTCAGCCTCTCTGAGTAGCTGGGACTACAAGCGCCCGCCACCACGCCCAGCTAATTTTTTTGTATTTTTAGTAAAGACGGGGTTTCACCGTGGTCTCGATCTCCTGAACTCGTGATCCACCTGCCTCGGCCTCCCAAAGTGCTGGGATTACAAGCGTGAGCCACCGTGCCCGGCTTTTTTTTCTTTTTTTTTTTGGGACGGAGTCTCACTCTCGCTCAGGCTGGAGTGCAGTGGCGCAATCTTGGTTCACTGCAACCTCTGCCTCCTGGGTTCAAGCAATTCTTATGCCTCAGCCTCCCAAGTAGCTGGGATTACAGGCACACGCCAGCACGCCTGGCTCAGTTTTGTATTTTAAATCGAGACGGGGTTTCACCATGTTGGCCAGGCTGGTCTTGGACTCCTGACCTCAAGTGATCCTCCCACCTTGGCCTCCCAAAGTGCTGGGATTATAGGTGTGAACCACCGTGCCCAGCCTAAAGGGGTTTTAATTATCTGGTTTTGTAGGACTGGTTAGGAGAATGAGTTGTTGTTGTTGATGTTGTTTTTTAACTACATAGACCTTTCCAAATAAAAGATTCCAGTTGCATATGAAATATTAGATCACAAGTACAGTAAGTAATATTTCTTTAACATGTCATCCCTCTTGAAAGAGCTGTCTATAATGTGCTCCACTTCCTCAACACTGAGTCTCTTTTAGCCTGTATTAATTGGGGTCTTATCCCAACTATATAACGTAGGTTATTCTTACCAAGGGCACTGAAGGCCTTCATCTTTCCAAATCTGGTTGTCTATTCTCTGCCCTCCGCTTGCTTCAAGTCTCAGCAGCCTTCAACTCAATTAACAATTCTCCCCGTAAGTCACTTTTCTTTGGCTTTCCAGATGCATAGAAGTCTCCTCTGCCAGATCCTTCTCCTCTTGTCTGACCTCGAGATGACAAAATCTCCAGGGCTGAGTCATGGCCTTCTTAATTTCTCCATCTGCACCCTTTTTTAGGTGAGCTCAGATCTGACCTGTTTTTCTGAGCTGCAGACTTGTTCATCTAATTGTCTAACTGACATCCACTTGGATGTCTGATAGTTATCCCAGAACTAACATTGGCCAAATCACTCTTTTTTTCCCCCCGAATCTCCCTTGATTTCTCCTTTAAAACCCCCTTCTCAGTTAAAGCTATGCTCAAACTAAAATTCTTAGGAGTCATTCTAGATATTTCTTTTTGTTCTGACCCCACTTATTCCATCAGTTCTGTTCTTTCTTTAAAAAATAGTCTGAATTGGCCAGGCGTGGTCTCACGCCTGTAATCCTAGCACTTTGGGAGGCCAAGGTGGGCGGATCATGAGGTCAGGAGTTTGAGACCAGCCTGGCCAATATGGTGAAACCTTGTCTCTACTAATAATACAAAAATTAAGCTGGGCATGGTGGCACGCGCCTGTAGTACCAGCTACTTGGGAGACACTGAGGCAGAAGAATCGCTGGAACCCAGGAGGCAGAGGTCGTAGTGAGCTGAGATCGTGCCACTGCACTCCAGCCTGGGTGACAGAGTGAGACTCTGTCTCAAAAAAACAAAACTCTGAATCAGGGTTGGGGGGGAAGGAGAGGGAGAGCATTAGGATAAATACCTAATGCATGCGGAGCTTAAAACCTAGATGAGGGGTTGATAGGTGCAGCAAACCACCATGGCACATGTATACCTGTGTAACAAACCTGCATGTTCAGCACATGTATCCCAGAACTTAAAAAAGGAAAATGGACATTATTAGAAAAAAAAAATAGTCTGAATTGTCACTTTACACCCTGTCACCAGCCTAGGTTAAGCCAACAGTCTCACCTAGGCTACTTCGGTTGCCTTCTAACTAGTTTCCTATTCAGTTGTTGCTCTGGTCCCCCACCCACTCTGTTCATTCATCACACTACAGCCACAGTGACCTTTTTAAAACATAAAATTATATTCCTCCAAAGTAGATATAGAAATGGCCAATAAGCACATGAGAAATTGCTCAGCATCATTTGTCATTAGAGAAGTGCAAATCAACACCACAATGAGATACCACCTCACACCCCATTAGGATGGCTGTAATAAAAGATGGACAGTTATAAGTGTTGCTGAGGACTTGGAGAAATTGGAACCCTCGTGGTTCTGCTGGGAATATAAAACGTTTCAATCACTTTGGAAAACATTCTGGCAGTTACAACAAAAAGTTAACCTTAGAGTTACCATATGACTCAGCGATCTACTTTTAGGTGTATACCCAAGAGAATTGAAAACGTGTCCACACAAAAAACTTGTACAGGAATGATCATAGCATCATTATTTATAATAGCCAAAGAGTGGAAACAATCCAAATGTCTGTCAGCAGATGAATAGCTAAACAAAATATGGTGTATTCATACAATAGAATATTATTCAGCCATACAAAGGAATGATGTATTGATAAATGCTATGACATGGATGAACATTGAAAATATTATGCTAAGTTGACACAAAGACCGTATATTGTATGGCTTTTTTTTTTTTTTTGAGACAGAGTTTTGCTCTTGTCGCTCAGGCTGGAGTGCAATGGTGCGATCTTGGCTCGGCACGATCTCGGCTTACCGCAACCTCCGCCTCTCGGGTTCAAGCGATTCTCCTGCCTCAGCCTCCCGAGTAGCTGGCATTACAGGCATGTGCCACCACACCCGGCTAATTGTGTATTTTTTGTAGAGACAGAGTTTCTCCTTGTTGGTCAGGCTGGTCTCGAACTCCCAACCTCAGGTGATCCGCCCACCTCACCCTCCCAAAGTGCTGGGATTACAGGTGTGAGCCACCACGCCCAGTGGTGTGTGGGTTCTTTTATATGAAATGTCCAAAACAGGCAAATCCATAGAGACAGAAAGTAAATTTGTAGTTGGGTAGTGGGCTAATAGGTAGAGGGTTTCTTTTTGGGGTAATGAGAATGTTCTGGAATTAAATAATGATGATTGCACAACTCAATATATTAAAAACCACTGGATTATATACTAAAAAGGGTGAATTTTTTATGGCATTTGACTTACATTTCAATAAAACTGTTATAAAAATAGTAAAATTAGGTCGCTCCTAACCTCAGGCACTCCCTGCTTAAAACGTATCAGTGGTTTCCTGTTATATTTCATAAAAAATTCAGATTCCTTATCATGACCTTCAAGACCCTATACAACCAACCCCTGCCTTCCTGTGATCTCTGCTTCACCCATGTGCTCCAGCCACACAAATCTTACTATTCATTAGAGATGCCACTTTGGTTTGGATGTTCTCATTCATGTCTTCCTTTCTAAAGTGTTTCTTCTCAGTACATATATATTTACTTTTCCTTCTCGTTCACTAGTATATTCCATAAGGGCAGGGATGCTGTCTCACTTACTATATTCCCAACATTTATGACAGATTCTGGCACATGGTATCTACTTAATAAATTCTTTTTTAATTAATTAAAAATACTGTAGGGTTTTAGTTATTTTTAGTTATTGAGGCGAAAGGATCACTTGCAGCCAAGAGTTCAAGAGCAGCCTGGGCATCATAGTGAGACCGCATCTTTAAAGAAATAAAAAACAGGCCAGGCGCGGTGGCTCATGCCTGTAATCCCAACACTTTGGGAGGCTGAGGCAGGCAGATCACAAGTTCAGGAGTTTGAGACCAGCCTGGCCAATATGGTGAAACCCTGTCTCTACTAAAAATACAAAAATTAGCTGGGTGTGGTGGCGGGTGCCTGTAGTCCCAGCTACTTGGGAGGCTGAGGCAGGAGAATCGCTTGAACCCGGGAGGCAGAGGTTGTAGTGAGCCAAGATCGTGCCACTGCACTCCAGCCTGGGCGAAAGAGCGAGACTCTGTCTCAAAATAAATAAATAAAAGGAAATAAAAAACAATTAGCCGGGCATGGAGGCATGCTCCTGTAGTCCCAGCTACTTGGGAGGCTGAGGCAGGAGGATCACTTGAGCTCAGGAGTTCGAGGCTGTAGTGAGCTATGATCAGGCCACTGCACTCCAGCATGGGCAACAGAATAAGACTTTGTCTCTAAAAAAAAGTCACTAGAAATAGACTTACTGACATACACACACAAAAGGCTATACAGAATCCCCTAAAGAAGCAAACAGTAACGGTGGAGTGGCAAATGGAGACATTGCATTTGAACCTGACAGATTGTTTTTTTGCAGCCAAGTTATCTGTATAGTCTTCTAATTTCACTGTGGTTTTTCATTGATGTTATGATTTTTTCTTTTTCTTTAGGGGCCTTGGACAAGTTGTTACTGACTATGTTCATGGGGATGCCTCGCAGAAAGCTGCCAAGGCAGGGCTTTTGGCACTTTCAGCTTTAACCTTTGCTGGGCTTTGCTATTTCAACTATCATGATGTAGGCATCTGCAAAGCTGTTGCCATGCTGTGGAAGCTCTGAGCTTTTTGACTTCATACTTTGAAGAATTGATGTATGCCTCTTTACCTCTGCTTTGTCATGCCATTAAGCTCACAATAAGGAAGAAATAACAGATAAGTCCATTGGTGGACAGCCTTCTTCTCTTAATCACAAGATTATTTTCAGAATTTAATCTTTGAGGAAAAGGTTTGAGAGGAATTATATCTAAGTTGTGAGACTGAGTTCTGTATTCTGGTGAGTTAATGGGGTTGCCTCCCAGCTTCTTATAAGACTCACAGTATAACTAAACATGATATATGAGCTTTTGCCTTTTAATTTATCAATCTCTTAAAGAGAATCCAGCTTTATTATGATTAGTATATGATCAAACTTCCATATTTGCCTTGGGAATAATGGACAAAGGGAAATACTCTTAATTCATGAATAAAAACTTTGCAGAAAATTAGACAGTGTTTAATTTTCGAAAACTTCCCTCTCTAGTCAGTAGATACCACCTACTGATGGTTACATATACTAGGGAAATTTTAAAATTAGGAAATGCTGATATCTCATAAATTTCTAAATCCTAGGAAGAAACGCTTAGAGTGCTTCTGAATATAGAGAAGTTCCATTTAAGGGCAAGTTTCCCCTTGTAGACGTATCAAAATATTACCAATTGTAAACTGAGATTTAATTCTCAAATGTGTTCTACTTGTTCTAAAACAATCTGTCCACAAATATAAAACTATAAGTAATAAATTGTTATTTTCGCACAATGGGAATCTCTAATGTGAAAATGTATTCTATGAAAGTAATTTTTTAAAATAAAATGTTATATAATAAAAGTGTCTTCTACGCTTTTATATATTAGCTATCAGTAGTTTTATTCATTAGAATTAGGTGTCCGTTGCATCCATCCACAGCATGAAAACAAAATTGAGTGTTTTTTTTGTTTGTTTGTTTGAGACGGAGTCACGCTCTGTCACCCAGGTTGGAGTGCAGTGGCATGATCTTGGAGCACTGCAAGCTCCGCCTCCCAGGTTCATGTCATTCTCCTGCCTCAGCCTCCCGAGTAACTGGGATTACAGGCACCTGCCACCATGCCCAGCTAATTTTTTGTATTTTCAGTGGAGATGGGGTTTCACCGTGTTAGCCAGGATGGTCTCGATTTCCTGACCTCGTGATCTGCCCACCTCGGCCTCCCAGAGTGCTGGGATTACAGGCATAAGCCACTGCGCCCAGCCAAAATTGAGTGTTTAAATTTCCTTCTGGGGCTTAGCAGTTAGGTAAATCAGACATAAAGTACTGGAAAACAAAAAGGACTTACATGTAATAGGCAGAAATATGCCAAGTGTATAAGTAATTTGGTATAAATAGAGTATAAGATTTAGTATGTAAGTAGGAATAAGAACTATGTCCAGATTATGGTGTTCTGTGAATACCAGCCTTTGGAATTCAGATTATATTCTATGTGTATTTAGTCTGGTCTAAGAGTTGAGTGTAAGGCATGATGCTGTCTTCTAGCAATATAGAGTAACTGGGACTAAGCATATTTTACTCACCAAGGACCTTACTGGGAAGCTGAGGCAAAGGAAGAGTATGTGTTCATGAATGTGTACTAGGGGTTAAAGATGTGCTCTCCTTAATGTGCCTGTGGTCTTGTAGGAGACTCAAGTGTGCATTAGGGTTTAGGAAGAGGTGATTAATTCTGTTTCGGGGTGGGTAAAAGGTTTCAAAAGGGGGTGATGCCTGAATAGCAGTGGCACACCAACAGATAGTGGTGGTGGGACCAGTCCACCCTGGTGGGAGAGAATATATAAACAGCATTCTGACATTGTTTAGAATTGCTGATGCTTGATGATGATAAAAAACAAATGGACTAAAAGTCAATTTTATTGTTTTAAAATTCTCTATAAACAATGGATCCCCTCCCTACCTTGTAGTGTCATTCCTTCCCTCCCCTAGCTCTCAGTATACTGCTGCTGTAGAGTGGAGTGATGAAATGGAGTCTTCCATAAAGTCAAAATGGGGATGGCAGTGACTCTGGATAATATGGGAATCTGTAGCTATCTCCAATACCATCAGATCTAATACCATCAGATCCTAGATATACAAGGCTGTCTAGTGCTAATAAGCTTCATTAGATGGTGAATGAAGTTGGAGTGGAGGCTGCTTGGGCACTGCCTGCCCCATGTCCCAGCTGGTTTGGTCATTAGGATGGAGCTGAGCTGTCTTTGGGAAATCAGTAGGTTGCTGTGAGCTGCTGGAAAAATGAAGCAAGATTCCGGAAGGGTGCTGTGGCTCATGTCTGTAATCCCAGCACTTTGGGAGGCTGAGGCAGTAGGATTGCTTGAGGCCAGGAGTTTAAAACCAGCTTGGGCAACATAGCAAGACCCTGTCTCTACAAAAATACAATAAAACAAAAAGATTAGCCAGGCATCACTAGTAGTGGCATGTGCCTGTAGTTCTAGCTACTTGGGAGGCCGAGGTGGGAGAATTGTTTGAGCCCAGGAGTTTGAGGTTACAATGAGCTATGATCATACCACCGCACTCCAGCTTAGGTGACAGAGTGAGACCTTGTCTCTTTAAAAAAAAAAAAAATCCAAGGGCTAACAGCAATAGCAGTTTCTGATGGTAAGCAGGACATGATCGAAACTGTGCTTTAGAAATAATTTGGGTACTATTAGGTGGGTTAATAAGCTAGAGGCAGAAGGACATGTGAGGGGATAGAGACAGAATAAAGGGCCTGAACTTTGAGAGTAGCAGTGGAAGTAGGAGTCCAACTCAAAAGGTATTGTAGAAGTCAAAAACATTAATTCATTCATTTGATAGATACTAAGTACCTCATGTAATCAGCACTGTGCCAGGTACTGTGGATAAAGATAAAATTTTACCTGCCTTTGAAGGGAATTCATAGTCTAATTGGGGCAACAGAAGAATGACTGCAATACGATGTAGTAAGTGTAGTAATGGTGAAGCACATCATGCACTGTGATGTAACAAAGGGTGCAGTAAGGATTTGCCTGCAAGTTTCCTGGAAGAGAAGATTTGTAACCTGGGTTTTGAAAGATAAGGAGCTGACAGTGGCCGGGGAAGCTGGGGTGAGTTGTAGGGTTGACTGGAGGATGGCAGATCAAGCAAAAGATGATAGGTAGTTTGGTATGACCCCGCAGAGGGAGGGGCTGATTGTAGAGGACCTTATATGCTGTGTTAAGTAATTGAAACTTTATCTTTTTTTTTTTTTTTTGAGACAGGGTCTGACTCTGTGGCCCAGGCTGGAATGTACTGGCGCGATCTTGGCTCACTGCAACCTCTGCCTCCCATGCTCAAGACATCCTCCCACCTCAGCCTCTTGAGTAGCTGGGACTACAGGCACATGGCACCATCCCTGGCTAATTTTTGTATTTTTTGTAGAGATGGGGTCTTGCTCTGTTGCCCAGGCTGGTCTCAAACTCCTGGCCTCAAGTGATTCACCCACCTCCGCCTCCCAAAGGGCTGGGATTTCAGGCGTGAGCCTGGCCTGAGACTTTATCTTGACAGCAATAAGGAGTTACTGAAGACTTAATTATGCAAACGTCATGATCCGATTTTTATTTTAAATGGGTTTTGCTGACAGCTATGTAAAGAATGGATTTGCGGGAGGTAAGCATGGAAACAGATTATTTTAGTGAGCCAGAAAAGAAATAATGAATTGTGAAGGCAATTGTAGCTAGAATGAAGGAGAGAACAAATTTAAGAAATATTTAGAACTTAGAATCAATGAGAGTTATACTAAGATGTGAAAGCTTGAGGGAGGAAGGAGTCTTTGCTCAATTTTTTGTTCTAAATAGGTGGATGGGAAGTAATGTCATTAAAGAAAAATATTGAAGGAAAATTAGATACAGTACTGGAATCAGTAACTACTGAAGTTTTGGATTTGTGAGATAGCTAGGAAGAGATAGAATTTGTAGACTTCTATTTTTTGGCAATATGGCAGACTCAATTTTAGAAAGTATTTACTTTGATATGAAGCCTGTTAGAATGTTAAACAAGAACACCTTTAAAAATATTTCATTTATTTATTTGGGACGGAATTTCACTCTTGTTGCCCAGGCTGGAATGCAATGGCATGATCTCGGCTCACTGCAACCTCCGCCTCCTGGGTTCAAGCGGTTCTCCTGCCTCAACCTCCTGAGTAGCTGGGATTACAGGTGCCCACAACCACACCTGGCTAATTTTTGTATTTTTAGTAGCGATGGGGTTTCAGCTATGTTGGCCAGGCTGGTCTCAAACTCCTGACCTCAGGTGATCTGCCCGCCTCGGCCTCCCAAAGTGCCGGGATTACAGACCACCGCACCTGGCCAAAACATATTATTTAGTTTGCAAAAAGAAATCCTCTGGAGCCAGACCAAAGTAAGTCTGCAGCTAGGGAGGTAAGCAAGTGCTTAGGGTATCAGTTGCCCCTAAGAGCATCTACTAAGCCCAGGTGGCCCAGAATTCTAGTCTTCTTCTTATTATTATTATATATATATTTTTTGAGACAGAGTCTTGCTCTGTCGCCCGGGCTGGAGTGCAGTGGCGTGATCTTGGCTCACTGCAAGCTCCGCCTGCCAGGTTCGCGCCATTCTCTCACCTCAGCCTCTGGAGTAGCTGGGACTACAGGCGCCTGCCACCATGCCCGGCTAATTTTGTTTTCATATTTTTAGTAGAGACGGGGTTTCACCATGTCAGCCAGGATGGTCTTGATCTCCTGACCTCGTGATCCGCCTGCCTCGGCCTCCCAAAGTGCTGGGATTACAGGCATGAGCCACCGCGCCTAGCCATTATTATTTTTTTTTTTTGAGTCAGAATCACGCTTTGTTGTCCAGGTTGGAGTGCAGTGGCGTGATCAAACTCACTGCAGCCTTGATCTCCTGTGCTCAAGTGATCCGCCCACCTCAGCCTCCCGAAGGTAGCTGGGATTACAGACTTGTGCCACCATGCCTGGCTAATTTTTTTTGATTTTTAGTAGAGATGAGGTCTCACTGTGTTGCCCAGGCTGGTCTCAAACTCCTGAGCTCAAGTAATCCACCTGCCTTTGCCTCCCAAAGTGCTTGCATTATATGCTTGCGCCACCGTGCCTGGCCGGATTCTAGTTGTAAGAAGGTGGCACATAGGCCAGGAGCGAAGCTTTGGGCTCAAACTAGGGAGTTAGAATGAAGATTCCCCTAAACCAGGAACCATAAAGAGTTTTGCCCTCAGAGAAAGGGTGAATTAGAAAAAATGATATTTGGCCGGGCGCGGTGGCTCACACCTGTAATCCCAGCACTTTGGGAGGCCGAGGCGGGCAGATCACCTGAGGTCCGGGAGTTCGAGATCATCCTGACCAACAAAGAGAAACCCTGTCTCTACTAAAAATACAAAAAAAAAAAAAAAAGTCCGGGCGTGGTGGTGGGTGCCTGTAATCCCAGCTATTCGGGAGGCTGAGGCAGGAGAATTGCTTGAACCCGGGAGGCAGAGGTTGCGGTGAGCTGAGATCACACCATTACACTCCACCCTGGGCAACAAGAGTGAAACTCCATCCCCCCAAAAAAGAAAAAATGATATTTACCTGAAAAAGCAGAGAGCAGAGCAATGTGTGTATCTTGCCTTGGCTCAGGTTGGAGGAAAGAGTCTGTTCTGAGAATACGTGGCTAAGAGCCAGTCCTCATGCCAGTTTGGAGTCTGAGTTCAAGTTACCTGCATATCTAAAAAGGTTACATGCTGCAAATTTAACTTTGACCTAGGTTTGTAGGGCATGGCAGTCAGCACAAATCCTCACCAGAGAGAGAAGGGTTACCCCAACACAAGCTTCAAAAATCCCCATAAAGTTCCAGTGAACGTGAACTGTCAGCAAAAATCACAGTACTGGAACGTCCTGAACAAGAGTCAGCACAAATAAACAGAACCATACCCACAAAGAATTCAGACCTTGGAATTTTCAGATACACATTATAAACATAAGATGAGATATAAGTCTAAATATAAGTCAGTTTTCTGCTCAGGGATGAGAAAGTTTTTGGAGAGAGTGGTATACACTTGATGTTATCGTCTCAATCCATAGAATCTTAAAAAGTAGAGAGTTTTCTCCTCTGGACACCTGATAATGAGTGTCAGGGTCAATTCCCAGTGGGGCTGAATGTTCAGTTTCTGAGACCTAAGCATCACTGTGAAGCATGTATCCATGGCTATGAGCCTAGAGCTTCAGAACTGTGTCTATGAGATTAAAATACTGCAAATGGTCATTTCCAATGTGGTTCTAAGTCTAACTTTCATCAGTGACTCTTTCTAAACTAGTCTTCCAGGCCAGGTGCAGTGGCTTATGCCTGTAATCCCAGAACTTTGGGAGGCCAAGGCAGGCGGATCACCTGAGGTCAGGAATTCGAGACCAGCCTGGCCAACATAGTGAAACCCTGTCTCTACCAAAATATACAAAAATTAGCCGGGAGGCCGGGCGCGGTGGCTCACGCCTGTAATCCCAGCACTTTGGGAGGCTGAGGCGGGCGGATCACGAGGTCAGGAGATCAAGACCATCCTGGCTAACACAGTGAAACCCCGTCTCTACTAAAAATACAAAAAAATAAGCCGGGCGTGGTGGCGGGCGCCTGTATTCCCAGCTACTCGGGAGGCTGAGGCAGGAGAATGACGTGAACCCCGGGGGGCGGAGCCTGCAGTGAGCCGAGATCGCGCCACTGCACTCCAGCCTGGGCGACAGCGAGACTCCGTCTCAAAAAAAAAAAAAAAATTAGCCGGGTGTGGTGGCATGCACCTGTATAGTCCTAGCTACTTGGGAGATTGACCCTGGAGAATTGCTTGAACCCAGGAAGCGGAGGTTGCAGTGAGCTGAGATCGCGTCACTGCACTCCAGCTTGGGTGACGGAGTGAGACCCTCTCTCAAACATATAAATATAGGGCCTGGTGCAGTGACTCACCCCTGTAATCCCAGCACTTTGGGAGGCCGAGGCAGGTGGATCACCTGAGGTCAGGAGTTTGAGACCAGCCTGGCCAACATGGTGAAACCCCATCTCTACTAAAAATACAAATATGGCCGGGCACGGTGGCTCACGCTTGTAATCCCAGCACTTTGGGAGGCTGAGGTGGGCGGATCACGAGGTCAGGAGATCGAGACCACGGTGAAACCCCGCCTCTACTAAAAATACAAAAAATTAGCCGGGCGTGGTGGCGGGCACCTGTAGTCCCAGCTACTCGGAGAGGCTGAGGCAGGAGAATGGCGTGAACTCGGGAGGCGGAGCTTGCAGTGAGCCAAGATTGCGCCACTGCACTCCAGCCTGGGCGACAGAGCGAGACTCCGTCTCAAAAAAAAACAAAAAAAACAAATATTAGCCAGCCATGCTGGCTCATGCCTGTAGTCCCAGCTACTCAAGAGGCTGAAGCAGGAGAATTGCTTGAACCCGGGAGGCGGAGGTTGCAGTGAGCCAAAATCATGTCACTGCACTCCAGCCTGGGCAACAGAGTGAGACTCAGTCTCAATAAATAATAATATAATATAAATATAAATAAATAAACTAGTCTTTCAGTTGTAGATTATGCTGGTGATGATGGGAGACACAATGTATCCATTGATATTCCTTTGATAAACAGAGTTTGTAAATTGGGCATAAGACTATGTATATGAGATTCATTTTTGAAAAAATACAAGATTACTACATACCAAGGATGAAATCTGTTACGGGATGTGTCAAGCCCAGCCTCATAGTGTTTCTATAATAGTTTAATATGAAAGCTTATGAAGATTTTAAGAAGTAAATTGCAGTATCATCAGGCCTAGGTATAAAACTTAAAAACGTAAAACTAAGGGAGGCCGGGCGCGGTGGCTCATGCCTGTAATCCCAGCACTTTGGGAGGCTGAGGCGGGCGTATTATGAGGTCAGGAGTTCGAGACCAGCCTGGCCAATATGGTGAAATCCTGTCTCTACTAAAAATACAAAAATTAGCCAGGCATGGTGGCATGCACCTGTAGTCCCAGCTACTTGAGAGACTGAGACAGGAGAATTGCTTGAACATGGGAGGTGGAGGTTGCAGTGAGCTAAGATGTGCCACTGCACTCCAGCCTGGGCTACAGAGCAAGACTCGGTCTCAAAAAACAACAACAACAAAACAAAACAAAACCAAAAAAAAAAAACAACTAAGGGAAAGCTCTAGTCTACCAGAAATGTTATAAACTACTATTAAAAAGTTTTTTTTTTTGTTTGTTTTTTGTTTTTTTGAGATGGAGTCTTGCTCTGTCACCCAGGCTGGAGTGCAGTGGCACAATCTCAGCTCACTGGAACCTCTGTTTCTGGGTTCAAGAGATTCTCCTGCCTCAGCCTCCCGAGTAGCTGGGATTACAGGCACCAGCCACCACGCCTGGCTAATTTTTGTATTTTTATTAGAGACAGTGTTTCACCATGTTGGCCAGGCTGGTCTTGAACTCCTGGCCTCAAGTGATCCGCCTGCCTTGGCCTCCCAAACGATTACAGGCGTGAGCCACTGCACCCAGCCTCAAATGGTCTTTAATGTTGGTGTTTCTTTGTATATTCGTTCTGGATTATTATAATTAAAATGAGCAATACATTGATATGATTAATAAATTAATGCATTGATATGATAAATAAAATGAGTAAGCCTATTAGGTAAGACTTTTTTGACTAGTACTTTATAAAGTTTGAGCCAGTTTGTCCCTGTCAATTGAGCTATTATTATTATTTTTGCAGCACGAAAATTATTGATCTGGAGGTAGTTTGGGAGAAACCAAGCAGTATGAAAGTCTTGACAAAACCAATGTCTTTCCTCTTATCCACCCTCCTACCCCCAATGAGGGCAGAGTGTTGTATTTTAATCCCTTTTATATACAGAAATCAGATTGAACAACTATTGTTATAATACCAATGCTGGTAAAGCTAGAAACGGCTGTTTGTATAAGGTGGCAGCCTTTTTTTTTTTTTGAGATGGAGTCTTGCTTTGCCGCCAAGCTGGAGTGCAGTGGCACGATCTCGGCTCACTGCAATCTCTGCCTCCTGGGTTCAAGCAATTCCCCTGCCTCAGCCTTTTGAGTAGCTGAGATTACAGGCACCCACCACCATGCCCGGCTAATTTTTTGTGTTTTAGTAGAGACGGGGTTTCACTATGTTGGCCAGGGTGGTTTCGATTTTCTGACCTCGTGATCCACCCACCTCAGCTTCCCAAAGTGCTGGGATTATAGGTGTGAGCCACCGCGCCCGGCCAAGGTGGCAGGCTTTAAAGCATGACCTTTAGCATGCACTCTATTCTTAATGACTGAAATTTGCTTTGGGTGTTGGAGTATCTTTAATAAGTCATTAGTTTCTTTTCCATTTTTGATTCAGTTGTCTGAGGAAGTTAGGAAACCCCTTTGTTTGCACAATGTGCCGGAATCACAAGCAATCCTGAAAGCTCATCTGTAGACAATATGGATGTTAACTCTTAATCCTTTAGCAAGATGGCATGTTCTTAATAGAGCTATCAGTGTAGCTGTCTAAGCTGTTGCTTATAAAGTATTCCAAAATGGAATATTTCAAAGTTATAGCATATTTGGTGCAAAGTATACCTTGATTCATTTTTAGTTATGAGTCATAATCAAAAGGCAATATATCAGGGTTGTACAGGAGAACATCAGTCAAATCAAGACTGGGCATGCTTAGATTTTAAATATTGGACAATACTGAGATTCCTCTTCATCAGGAAGGGGAAATAGGGCAGCTAGATTTAGATTGGAGCAGTATTTAACAGCTAAAAAGGAAGCAGACAAATAATATAGAAGGTAATGAGCTTGTAATGAGTCCCTAGTTTGGAATAAGCATCACTAAAACAACCAGTCTGTCTTTTTTTTTTTCGTTTTCTTTTTTTTGAGATGGAGTTTTGCTCTTGTTGTCCACGCTGGAGTGCAATAGCGCGATTTTGGCTCACTGCAACCTCCGCCTTTTGGGTTTAAGCAATTCTCCTGCCTCAGCCTCCCGAGTAGCTGGGATTACAGGTGTGCGCCACCACACCTGGCTAATTTTTGTATTTTTAGTAGAGACGGGGTTTCACCATGTTGGTCAGACGGGTCTCCAACTCCTGACCTCAGGTGATTCACCCACCTTGGCCTCCCAAAACGCTAGGATTACAGGCATGAGCCACTGCGCCCAGCTGACAACCAGTCTTTCATGTACAAACAATGAGAAGGCTTTAGCAGTTAGGAAATGCCCAAGTTCGTGATGATTTTGACAGGTTATTATTTAAGAAAGAAAATGCCTGTTGAACATTTGTATCCTATGGGCAGAGCTGTGAGTTATTAAGTGAACTCATACAGTGTTTTAGTTAATCTCAATATGTAAACCACCAAACATGTCTAATTATATTTAGTATCTCTCCTTTCATGAGATAATAAAACATTATGGCCATCTGGGTCACTCCAAAGAAAGTTTAGATGTAAAAGGCCTCTTAATAATTCAGTCATTCTTCATTTAGGTCTTAAGTTAGGAAATTAAGAAAATTGTCAAAGAAAATTGGCTTAAATATATGCATAAGTCAGGGTGGGCACGGTGGCTCATCCCTGTAATCCCAGCACTTTGGAAGGCCGAAGCGGGCGGGTCATGAGGTCAGGTGTTTGAGACCAGCCTGGCCAATATGATGAAACCCCGTCTCTATTAAAAATACAAAAATTAGCTGGGCATGGTGGTGCGTGCCTGTAGTCCCGGCTACTTGGGAGGCTGAGACAGATGAATCTCTTGAACCAGGGAGGTGGAGGTTGCAGCGAGCTGAGATCATGCCACTACACTCCAGCCTGAGCGACATAGCGAGAGTCCGTCTCAAAAAAAAAAAAAAAAAAAAAACATATATATATGGAGAGAGAGATGCATAAGTCATAGATACCAAAATACAAGAAAACATCTTGCTTTAAAGTGACAATATGCACAATAGGAGGCTTTTTTTTTAAGAACTGAGGAGCTTTTGGTTAGATTGATTCAAGAGTGTGATGACAAAGGTACAAAAACTTTATTTAAAGATTGAACTTATTCCGTATTACGGATTTTCTCTTTAAAAATGGTTTATGAGCTTTTTTTTGGCTAGTAATCTTAATATTTCATTATATGTGTATGGTTATATATATACAAATAGATGGTATTTTAAAGCTTTTGACTAGTTTTTTTTTTTTGAGACAGAGTCTCGCTTTGTCGCCCAGGCTGGAGTGCAGTGACACAGTCTCTGCTCACTGAAGTCTCCACCTCTTGGGTTCAAGCAATTCTCCTACCTCAGCCTCCCAAGTAGCTGGGACTACAGGTGAGAGCCACCATGCCTGGCTAATTTTTGTATTTTTAGTAGAGACGGAGTTTCACCATGTTGGCCAGGCTGGTCTTGAACTCCTGTCCTCAAGTGATCTGCCTGCCTTGGCCTCCCTAAGTGCCATGATTACAGGCATGAGCCAGTGCATCCAGTCTTGACTAGCTTTAAAATACGGTTAATCTTGTCAGCATAGTATGTAAGCAAGCACATGTATCTTGTTGAATTTTTTGCCTTAGTAAACTAAAAATTCTCTTGATAGACAAAACATATCCATTTTCAAGTATATATATGTATATATATAGCAACAACTATATCTAGTGTAATCTTTTTTTTTTTTTTTTTTTTTTTGAGATGGAGTTTTGCTCTTGTTGCCCAGACTGGAGTGCAATGGCGCAATCTTGGCTCACCGCAACCTCCACCTCCCAGGTTCAAGCAATTCTCCTGCCTCAGGCTCCCGAGTAGCTGGGATTACAGGCATGTGCCACCACACCTGGCTAATTTTGTATGTTTAGTAGAGACGGGGTTTCTTCATGTTGATCAGGCTGGTTTTGAACTCCTGACCTCAGGTGATCCGCCCACCTCGGCCTCTCAAAGTGCTGGGATTACATGCGTGAGCCACCGCACCCAGCCTATCTAGTGTAGTCTTAATCACACACATTAGTTAAAATCATTAACCACAGCAATAAATTTGTTTCCTCACAGACAAGAGAAAACCATCAGGCAGGTGACTAAGAGCTGACCCACAGAGTACCTTAGTAAACAGTAATATCACCCAAAGACATAGGGACCTTCTCTTAAGCATGTTAATTGATGCTCAATATATATAAAAATACAGTTAAAGGCATAATAAAACTAGATTGGTGACCTATGCTTTGTATTCTCTAGCTTACCTAGAAATTGTCCAGGTGTCTAAGGATGATTTACTAATTAACTTAAATAATAGGAGGGGAAAGACAAGAAATACAGGATAAATGGCCCCAAATAAGATGGTAAAAATGAAAACCAGATACGGCACTCATCTCTGAGAGAATAAATGGGTTAAATCTACTGGTCAAATTATAGATATCAGGTGAGATAAAATACAGCTATATACTATATAAGATATATGATTAAAATATAAGGATGTAAAAAGGGCGAAAGGGATAAAAATGGATCTTCTTTCAATGCAAACCAAAAGAAAGCTGGTATATGTGTATTTATATCATTCAAAGTAGACTTTAGGGCAAAAAGCATTATTAAATATAGAGTCAGGCTGGGCATGGCGAGTCATGACTGTAATCCTGGCAATTTGGGAAGCCAAAATTGTTGGATCTCTTGAGGCCAGAAGTTTGAGACCAGCCTGGGCAACAAAACGAGACTCCAGTTCTATAAAAAAAATGAAAACAATAAAAACTTTGCCTGGTTCAGTGGCACATGCCTGTAGTCTCAGCTACTTGGGAGGCTGAGGCAGGAGGATTGCAGGAGCCCAGGAGTTTGAAGTTGCAGTGAGTTATGATCAGCTATGGCACTCCAGTCTGGATGACAGAGTGAGACCCTGTCTCAAAAAAATAAAAGTCATTACATTACAATAAAAATTCACCAATATGTTATAACAGTCTTGCCCTTTATGTGCCTGATAATAGCCTCAAAATTTCTAAAATAAAATGACAGAATTCCAGAAGAAAGCATGGAAAATTTCAGGTGTATTTCAAAGATGGACAGATTAGTTAAAAAAATTAACGACATATTTAAACAATAAAATATTTAACAATAAAAGTAACAAGCTTGATTTAGCGGACATATGTAGAACTTTGTACCTACCCATAAGAGAATATATGTTCTTTTGAAAAACATACCTGACCACGTATATAGACTACAAAAAAAAAAAGCCTCCACAAATACTGATGAGTATCACACAGAATGACTCGAGGAGGGGCTCAGGATGCAAGATGTATCTAGTACTTTCTTCTTCTACCAAGAAGACCAAAAATAACGAGTAATGGGTCATCTAAGAGAGAACACTGGAATCCAACAGAGAACTAACAGAAAACACCAGTAGCAAGGAAGGAGAAGGAAGCGAGGAAGTCTGCTCAGCTGGGGTCATCTGGGAACCTATAGAGGCTCCCTAATGCGGAGAAAGGGTAAGTAAAAGTCCCCCAAACGTCCACATTCCCACCATGGTCCCCTGCAATCCTAGCTATAGGAGAGTCCCTTGACCTTTGTGGTCCCTGAGACTAATTTAGGGAGCTGCCTGGAGAGCACATAACAGCATTGCTCCACAGAGGGAGCTCATGCTGAGTCCTACAAACTCCAAAGTCCTTAAGCAGTGGCAGCTGCCAACGCCCAGCAGACTGAATCCTGCCTTAGGGCCCAACAGCCCCTGCATCTCCACATCCCTGGAGCCTCATTGACATTCCCTATCCACAGCTGCTACCCATGGAAATGCAAGCAGGCTTCTCAGTGCTTTTGTGCAATCTCGGGATATTCTGCCTTGACTTTAATCCAGACTATATGAAGATTTGGAGTTTTCTCAAACATACTTTGAAGGCCACCGTCATTTGCAATCTCAAGCAGTTGATCTTCTTCTAGCATAGACAAAGTCGATTCACCTGGCTTATCCACAAATGGGTCATGGACCCATTCCTTCTCAGTTTGGGGGGTCTTTAGCGGTTGGGAAGTAACTCTCAAACTCTTGAAAGCTGAGATAGGTGATCAGGCACCAGTTGGGGGAAAGAAGGCCCTGACTGAGTCTCTCAAAATCTCCGCTAATGTTTGAAACATGTAAAAAATCCCAGTGTTCACTTATCACCCCCATAATTTTAGTTTGGCTTTGAATGCAGCCGCTTTATCTGCCAACTTGAACACAGTTGTTCTCTAATGAAGTGATAGATTGAGTTTGTTGAGCAGGTTGAATATGTCACACAAGTAAGCAAGTTTTTGACCCACTCTGTGTCACTGAAATGTGCTGTCAGATTTCCTTTTCTAAAAGAAATCTCTGGAGCGGCTGTCGTAACTAAAAAACTCTGGCTAGTGATCTACCTTTAGAAAGCCATCTCACTTCTGGCTGGGCACGGTGGCTCACACCTGTAATCCCAGCACTTTGGGAGGCCGAGGTGGGTGGGTCACAAGGTCAAGAGATTGAGACCATCCTGGCCAACATGGTGAAATCCCGTCTCTACTAAAAATACAAAAATTAGCTGGGCATGTTGGTGTGCACCTGTAGTCCCAGCTACTTGGGAGGCTGAGGCAGGACAATTGCTTGAACCTGGGAGGTGGAGGTTGCAGTGAGTCGAGATCGTGCCACTGCACTCCAGCCTGGCGAGAGAGCAAGAATGCGTCTCAAAAGAAAGAAAGAAAGAAAGACAGAAAGAAAGAAAGCCATCTCACTTCTGTGTATGAGAGAAGAGGTGTGTGTTCTGCTTCCGTCTCCTCACAGAGCTGTGTGAACAGATGTGAGTTAAGGGCATGTGCTTTGATGTTGATAATTTTAATCACATCCTGCAAAATGTTATTACATTCAGGTGAAATTTTTGGCCAGCCAGAATTTCTCTATGGATGACACAGAGTGTAGACTCACATTTAGAAGCGACCTCTTTGACCCAAGTAGTGAAATCAGAAAGCTGTCCAGTCATGGCAGCCACCCCCTCTGTGGATATACTGACACAAAATGACCAATTCAGATTTCCTGATATGTAATCATTCAAATACTTGGATAGTTCTGCAGCTGGGGTGTTCGCTGGCAAGAAAAGCACACAAAACATCCTCGTGCACATCCTCCTGAAAAATATATTGCACGAAAACAAGCATTGTTGCCTTGTTGTCAACAATGGTAGGCTTGTCAATCTGGATTGTGTACCACCGTGACTCATTAATCCTCTCTAACAATTGTGCCTCGATATCCTCTGCTATTTCATCAGTTGGTCTAGTTATGATACTAACTGGAAGAGTAACATGTGGCGCCTTTTGAACTGCAGCCTCTCCTAAAAGTTCCTAACAAATGTCCTTGGCAGCAGGCAGGATCAACTCTTCCCCAACAGTAAAGGGCTTCTTAGCTTTAACAATGCGGTTAGCCATTAAGAATGATGCTCTCACTGCAGACACATTTGACAAAGTGGTGGCCTTCAATAATGGCCTTCAGTAGTGGTGGCTTCTGTTCTTTGTGTTCACGTTTTGTTTTCTTTTGAAAAACTCCAAAGCTTGTCTTTTAATGCAGGGTGCTTGGTCTCCGTGTGGCAAATCAGTTTTGAAGGTTTCATGGCTTTTTTGGATAGTTGGTCAACACATATTATACAAAGCAGGCTTGGAGAATATTAATCACCTGTTGCAATGAACCCATAATTTAAGTAGGACTCTTGGTATTTTCTTTTAAATGCAGTTTTCTTTTTGTTGGCAGTGTTAGAGTCTTCTGCTGTCTCCTCATTGGGTCTTTCCCCTTTTCAAAGAAGCTCTCCATTGACATTTGTTTTTCACTCATTTTGGCTAGAGCTAGCCTGTGGGTTTTCCAAAACTGTGACTGATACAAGTTGCGCAGTGCTCCTGCCTCAGCCTCCCAAGTAGCTGGGATTACAGGCACTTGTCACCACATCTGGCTAATTTTTGTATTTCGAGTAGAGACAGTGTTTCACCATGTTGGCCTGGTCTCGAACTCTTGAGCTCAAGTGATCCACCCACCTCGGCCTCCCAAAGTGCTGGAATTACAGGTGTGAGCTACCGCGCCCGGCCTTGATTTGCATTTTTTCTGATGCTCAGTATTGTTGAACACGTTTTCATATGCCTGTTTGCTGTTTGTATGTCTTCTTTTGAGAAATGTGTATTCAAATTTTTTGCCCATTTTAAAATCGATTATTAGATTTTTTTTCTTTAGAGTTGTTTGAACTCCTTTATATATTCTGGTTATAAACTTCTTGTCATACGGGTAGTTTGCAAATATTTTCTTTCATTCTGTAGGTTGTCTTTTTACTTTGTTGATTGTTTCTTTTGCTATGCAGAAGCTTTTTAGTTTGTAATAATCCCATTTGTTTATTTTTGCTTTTGTTGCCTATGCTTTTGAGGTCTTATTCTTAATATCTTTTCCAAGACCAATGTTCTAAAGTATTTTCCCTATGTTTTCTTCTAGTAGTTTTGTTGTTTTGCGTCCGACATTTAGGTCTTTGATCAATTTTGGGTTGACTTTTGTATAGGGTGAGAGGCGGGGTGGAGTGTCTAGTTTCATTTTTCTGCATATGGATGTCCAGTTTTCCCAGCACCATTTATTGAAGTGACTGTGCTTTCCCCAATGAGTATTCTTGGTGACTTTGTAAAAAATCAGTTGGTTATAGAGATGTGGATTAATTTCTGGATTTTCTATTCTGTTCTATTGGTCTATGTGTCAGTTTTTATGCCGCTACCATACTCTTTTGGTTACTACAGCTTTGTACTGTATTTTGAAGTCTGGTAGTGTGATGCCTTTAGCTTTGTTCCTTTTGCTTAGAGTTGCTTTAGCTATTTGTGCTCTTTTGTGGTTCCATACAAATTTTACGATTTTTTTTTATTGCTGTGAAGAATAGCATTGGTATTTTGATAGGGATTTCATTGAATCTGTAGACTACTTTGGGATGTATGGTCATCTTAAAAATATTAATTCTTCTGATCCATGAGCATGGGAGGTCTTTCCATTTGTTTGTGTCCTTTTTATTCATCAATGTCTTGTAGTTTTCCTTGTAGAAGTTTTTCACCTCTTTGGTTAAATTTATTCCTAGGTATTTTATTTTACTTTTTTTGGTAGCTATTGTAGATGGGATTGCCTTCTTGATTTCTTTTTCAGCTAGCTCATTGCTTGTGTATAGAAATGCTACTGATTTTTGTGTGTTGATTATGTATCCTACAAATTAACTGAATTTATCAGTTCTATGAGTTTTTTGGTGGAGTCCTTGGGTTTTTCTATATATAAGATCATGTCATCTGCAAACAGACAATTTGGCTTCCTCCTTTCCAAGTTGAACTTCCTTTATTACTTTCTCTTGCCTAATTGCTCTGGCTAAATCTGTATATAATTTTGGAAAGTATTGCCATCTTTACTACATTTAGTTTGTTTTTTTTTTTTTGAGACGCAGTTTTGCTCTGTCACCTGGGCTGGAGTGCAGTGGCATGATCTCTGCTCACTGCAACCTCCACCTCCCAGTTTCAAGCGATTTTCCTGCCTCAGCCTCCTGAGTAGCTGGGATTACAGGTGCGTGCCATCATGCCTGTTTAATTTTTGTACCTTTAGTAGAGACGGGGTTTCACCATGTTGACCAGGCTGGTCTCAAACTCCTGACCTCAGGTGATCCACCCGCCTCAGCCTCCCAAAGTGCTGGGATTACAGGTTTGAGCCACCATGCCGGACCTACATTTAGTCTTCTTGATCAAGAGTATTTCTCTATCTGTTTTAGGGTTCTTTTTTTTTTTCTAAATAGTTTTATCATTTTTCTGAGTGACTCTTTTATTACTAAATTAGGTTATTCCCAATATGATCTATTATAAATGGGATTTAAAAGATTATGCTTTCTAACTTGTATCACTTATATATTGAAGTGAAATTATTTTTTATGGATGTATGTAATATTTTGCAATTTTGCAGAATTTACTTATTTGCTGATAAATCTTCAGTTTCAAAAACTTTTATTATATACAAGCCAGGTATGGTAGCTCATGCTTGTAATCCTAGCACTTTAAAAGGCTGAAACACAAGGATTACTTGAGCCTAGGAGCTTGAGACCAGCCTGGACAAGATAGTGAGACCCCATCTCTACAAATTTTTTTTTTTTTTTAATTAGCTGGGCATGTGGTCCTAGCTAGTCAATAGGCTAAAGCAGGAGGATTACTTGAGGCCTGGAGTTTGAGGTTATAGTGAGCTATGATCACACCACTGCACTTCAGCCTGGGCAACAGAGTGAGAACTTGTCAAACAAAACAAAACTTTTGTTATATACAAATGGCCAATAAGCACATGAAATGATATTCAGAATCACTAATCATTAGGTAAATACAAATCAAGACTACAAACAAAATAGCACTTCACACCCATTAGGATGGATATATTAAAAAAATAAAAAACAGAAAACAACACGTGTTGGTAAGGATATGAAGCAACTGGAACCCTTGTGCAATGCTGGTGGGAATGTGAAATAGTGCGAGCTCTGTGGAAAATAGTATGATGATTCCTCAAAAAGTTAACAATAAAATCACCATATGATGCAGTAATTTAACTTCTGGGTATATGCCCCAAATAACAGATAACAGAATCTCAAAGAGATATTTGTACACCCATGTTCATAGCAGCATTATTTACAATAGCTAAAACATAGAAGCAACCCAAGCATCCATTGATAGACAAACGGATAAGCAAAATGTGGTCTATACATACAGTGGGACATTATTCTGCCTTAAAAAGGATGGTTGTAATCCCCGCACTTTGGGAGGCTGAGGCAGGCAGATCACGAGGTCAAGAGATCAAGACCATCCTGACCAACATGGTGAAACCCCATCTCTACTAAAAATACAAAAATTAGCTGGGCATGGTGGCAGGTGCCTGTAATCCAGCTACTTGGGAATCTGAGGCAGGAGAATCGCTTGAACCTGGAAGGCGGAGGTTGCAGTGAGCCGAGATCGCGCCATTGCACTCTAGCCTGGGCAAGACTCTGTCTAAAAAAATTAAAATAAATAAATAAATATTTAAAATAAATAATTAAATATATGATATATGTGTTTACATATATAATACATATTATATATTAGTGGTGTGATCATAGCTCGCTATAACCTCAAACTCCAAACTCTCTCTATATATATGTATATATGTAATATTTTGCAATTTTGCAGAATTTACTTATTTGCTGATAAATCTTTAGTGTATATATATATATATATATATATATATATATAGAGAGAGAGAGAGAGAGAGAGAGAGAGAGAGAGAGAGAGAGAGACACCTAGACCACAACGGAAGGTTTTGATAAACTAGTCCTGAAGTATCTCTTTCTTTCCACTAGGGGGAGCAGATTTCCTGCTTCTCATCCATGCTCTCCTTCACCGGAGGTTGCACCCCTTTCCCCCAACTCCAAAAAAAGAAAAATCACACTTCCATAGCTGAGATTTTTTTTCTTTTCTTTTCTTTTCTTTTCTTTTCTTTTCTTTTCTTTTCTTTTCTTTTCTTTTCTTTCTTTCTTTCAATCACATGAATTTCAAAAAACTATTGGAAGAACTATCTAATTCTCACTTGTGTGTGTAAAAAAAAAAGGAAAAGAAAAAAAAAATTAAAAATCAAAAAACTGTTGGACAGAAAGTTTGGGGAAACTTACCAGAATTCAAATGTAACCCTGGTGTGATTTAGAGTTAGGGGAGAACACACGGAAAACCTTACTAGGGCTCCATTTTTAAAAAATCACAATTCCTCATGTAGTAGATTAGCTGAGACTAACAGAAAACCAGGAAATAGAAGTAAAAGGGAGATGCAGCTTCAGCAGAGCCGAAGTACACCAAGTGAAAAATGGCTACAAACTGGGAATGAGGCTGCGACACGTGCACATGACCCTGCCCTCCAGATAGAGACTTTATTTGTTTTGACTGATTGATTGACACAGGGTCTTGCCCTGTCACCCAGGCTGGAGTGCAGTGGCACAATCATGGCTCACTGTAACCTTAACTCCTGGGCTCCCGTGATCCTCCTGGCTCAGCCTCCCGAGTAGCTAGGGCTACAGATGTACACCACCACGCTGGGCTAATTTCTGTGTTTTTTGTAGAGAGTAGATCTTACTATGTTGCCAAGGCTGCAGATACAGATTTTAAAGGAGGATTCAACCATCTGGCTATCAGACAGAAAGCAGAACCAAAGGAAATCCTCACTCACTCTGCTTGGTAACAAACACTGAATCTGAATAGCTATCACTCTGTTCAAAATTGAGCACGGAGAAAAAAAAATCAACATGGGACCTATTAAAAAACAAAACAAAACTATAAAACAAGTGAAAGAAAAAAGTATAATAGAGGTTCAGAAGTTTTGCATAAGTCCAAATGATTTTTTGTGGGAGCCAGAAAAAAGTTCTAGGAAATTGTTGGGTATCTTAAGTGGAAGTGAGTGAGTCATGAGCTCTGTAACAGAAGAAGATGAAGGTAGGCTAAGATGGAAGATAAACTAGGTGTGATGAAAGAGGAGAAAGAAAAGGAAGGGTTGAAAGGAAATGAAAAACACAGGATAAGGAGTAAAAAAGCAAAATTAATTCTGTCAAAATAAAATTAGCAAAGGAAGACAAATGTAAATAAATTTCTCAGGCCAGGCATGGTGGCTTATGCCTGTAATTCTAGCACTTTGGAAGGCCGAGGCAGGCAGATCACCTGAGGTCAGGATTTCAAGACCAGCCTGGCCAACATTGTGAAACCCCCGTCTCTAATAAAAATACAAAAAATTAGCTAGGCGTGGTAGTGGGCACCTGTAATCCCAGCTACTTGGGAGGCTGGGGCAGGAGAATCGCTTGAACCTGGGAGGTGGAGGTTGCAGTGAGTGGAGATCGCACCATTGCACTCCACCCTGGGCAACAGAGCAAAACTCTGTCTCAAAATAAATAAATAAATAAAAATAATAAATAAATAAATTTCTCAGATGCAGAGAATAAAGACAAAGACCAAAAAAAAATGCTCACCAAAAGACAAAGATGTATATTCAAAAACATTCATCAACATTGTTACTTCTGACAGGAAAGAAAATTGAATCAAGCTAAATGTGTAACTAGAGGACCAATTAAATAAATTGTGGAATATTCATACATACAAGGTAGGTTTCCTTTTGGTTGCAAGCAGAAGAATACACACCCACTATCTCCCATTAAAAGAGTACTACCACAGAATCACTCATAGAAAAAGATGTCTGGGTAGGCAGGTCCAGTTTTGATGCAGTGGTTAAGGATGCATCTCAGACTAATGTTCTTTCTGCCTCTCTGTTCTCATCCTCAGCATGTTGGCCTGTCACTTCTAGGCTTGTCAATTTGTGGTCACAGTACAGCTGGAATGGCTTCAAGTACCACATTCTCCTTTGATTGATTCAAAGGCAGGAAGCAGGGTTGCAGGTAGGGCAGTAAAAGCCTTGGTCGTCAGAACATCTTTTTCATCATTCCCTGCAGACTTCTTTTTAGAGTTCATTGATCAGAGCTGGCACATTTGGCCACCTCTTGCTGTAAAGGCTTAGGGAAAAGAGTGTCTGCCGTTCTCAGTCTCTGCATTAACAAGGGAGAAAGGGGCTGGGGATGGCCTCTGGGTGGTCAACAATATAACATGAGTACTCCATTGCTATTAAAAATGATATACATCAATCTTTGACTGCATCTCTGATTATTTCCTTAAGATAGAGTCTTGAATAGGAATTTCTAGGTAAATCATCATGAGCCTTTAAAAAGCCCTGGTTATTTCATGCAGTTGATTTCTAGAAAGCCAATAGAATTAGATATGTGTCAACATGTGTATCTCCTGATGCCCGCACCAGTACTGAGTGAAAAACTTTGCAGAGGGTTCCTGTTTGTCTGAACTTAAAAGGAGCACATGCATAGAACAAAGAGCCAGCATTTGTTAAATAGCAAAGATAAGCTCATCGAAACTAAGATAAAATAGGCCAGGCATGGTGGCTCACACCTGTAATCTCAGCACTTTGGGAGGCCGAGGTAGGTGGATCACTTGAGGCCAGGAGTTCGAGACCAGCCTGGCCAACACAGTGAAACCCTGTCTCTACTAAAAATACAAAAACTATCAAGGCGTGATGGTGCACACCTGTAGTCCCAGCTACTCATAAGGCTGAGGCAGGAGAATCGCTTGAACCCAGGAGGTGGAGGTTGCAGTGAGCCGAGATTTGTGCCACTGCAATCCAGCCTAACCAACAGAGTGAGACTCTGTTTCAAAACAAAAAAAGGAAAAAAAAACCTAAGATAAAGCAAGAATGTTTCCCGTCCTCCCTCATTTCTGTTTAACAGAGATACTAACCATAGAAATATTGGATTTTTAAAGAAATGAGGAACAAATATTGGGAAAAAATAATATAGCAGGATTTTTGGATGACATGATCATAATTAGACAATGCAAGTAAAAAAAAGAAAACCTAAAAATCTATAAGGGAAATAAGGGGGGAGTGGAGAAATAGAAGAAATGAGATAAGCAAAATGTCGATAATTGTTGAAGCTGGATGATGAATATTTTGTGTAAGTTTTAAACTTTTTATAATAAAAGTTGTGTTTCCAATCTTATTGTGTTAAAATATAAATAACATAAAATTTACCATCTTAGCCATTTTCAAGCATACAGTGCAATGGTATTAAATGCATTCATAATGCCATACGACCATTACCACCATCCAGCTCCAGGACTCTTTCACCTTGCAAAACTGAAATGCTGTACCCATTAAACTCCCCATTTCCTCCTCCTTCCGGCCTCTGGTAACCACCATTCTACTTTATGTTTTTATCAATTTGACTATTCCAAGTACCTTATGTAAGTGGGATCATACAGTATTTGTCTTTTTTGGACTGGCTTTTTTCACTTAGCATAATATCCCAAGGTTCATCATATTGTAGTGTATGTCAGAATTGCCATCTGTGTTAGTCCGTTTTCACGCTGCTGATAAAGACATACCTGAGAATGGACAATTTACAAAAGAAAGAGGCTTATTGGACTTACAGCTCCACATAGCTGGGGAAGCCTCATAATCACAGTGGAAGGCAAGGAGGAGCAAGTCACATCTCACATGGATGGCAGCAGGCAAAAAGAGCTTGTGCAGGGCAACTCCCGTTTTTAAAAGCATCAGATCTCACGAGACCCATTCACTATCATGAGAACAGCAGGGGAAAGACCCGCCCCCATAATTCAATCATCTGCCACCGGGCCCTTCCCACAATGCGTAGGAATTATGGGAGCTACAAGATGAGATTTGGGTGGGGACACGGAACCAAACCATCTCACCATCCGTTTTTTGTTTGTTTGTTTGTTTGAGATGGAGTCTTGCTCTGTTGCCAGGCTGGAGTGCAGTGGCACGATATCGGCTCACTGCAACCTCTGCCTCTTGGGTTCAAGTGATTCTCCTGCCTCAGCCTCCCAAGTAGCTGGGACTACAGGCATGAGCCACCACGCCCAGCTAATTTTTGTATTTTTAGTAGAGACAGGGGTTTCACCATGTTGGCCAGGATGGTCTCCATCTCTTGACCTCAGGTGATCCACCTGCGTTGGCCTCCCAAAGGGCTGGGATTACAGGTGTGAGCCACCACACCCGGCCTTTACTTTTATTTTATTTATATATATTTATATACATATATATAAATATAATATGTTTTACCAACACAAATATTTTTAAATACCATACACTTAAAAGGAAGTTCAATTCATATCTTAGGTGTCATGAATAAAGGAGTGGCACTTTCTGTTGTCCACCAGTTTTCCTGTTTCTAATCTGAATATTCTTTCCTAAAAAGATGGATGTGAGCCGGGTGCAGTGGCTCATGCCTGTAATCTTAGCACTTTGGGAGGCCAAAGTGGGCGGATCACTTGAGGTCAGGAGTTTGAAATCAGCCTGGCCAACATGGTGAAACCTCGTCTCTACTAAAAGTACAAAAAAAAATTTAGCTGGGCGTGGTGGTGGGCACCTGTAATCCCAGTTACTTGGGAAGCTGAGGCAGGAGAATTGCTTGAACCTGGGAGGCAGAGATTGCAGTGAGCTGAGATCACACCACTGCACTCCAGCCTGGGCAACAGAGAGAGACTCCATCTCAAAAAAAATAAAAGAAGAAAAAAAGATGGATGTGACTGATGGTTGACATAGTATTAAAGGTGCCTCCTGAGCCATGATTCAGCTATATCAGTGGCCCTGCTAAATTTGTGGCCAGGGCACCTCCTCCCTTTCCCCCAAACTGGTTTCATCTCCTTCCAAGCTGGTTTCTCTCCCTCAAAGCTACTACTGCAGAATTAGGGGCTTATTTGGCATGGGTTTATTCCTTCCTGTGACTTAGAAGCTTGGAGAATTCAATACTTTTTAATTTAGCTTCTTTGTTTTATCTAATAAGTTTAGTAGATCAAAATATTTTTCTGGCCAGGTCAGGGTCTAACCACTATAGGGTATCTTCAACTCAGTGTACATTTTAACCGAAACATACTCAGCAGCATCTCACCTAAACACGATCAGTATAGGCCTCTATTGTATCTTTTTCCAAGGTAATATGATCCTGACAATATTCTCTGGAAAAATTTCACTCATAGACTAACCCATATTTTTGTTTTTCCTCATTCCCACCCTCAAAGGTAATATGAATGCAAATAAAACTTAAAAGAACTTCCTATGGAGAGGAGACATTGCCGTTTTCCATGAGGTACAGAAGCGCAAGTTTCTAAGTTGGTGGACACAGTGGCAGAAGTAGGAAGTTTTAGTTTTGAGGTTTCCTTTCTTCTCCCTCTTCACATCAGTATACTTCGATTGTCTGAAATGCATTGAAAGCCTTATTTTTTGTACTTTATGTCTCTCACAATGTCATCTAAAAACATTAATTGGCATTACAACATTAATCTTGCTTTTACGTAATTTTAAAAAATTTATTTTTTTTTCTTTTGAGACAGGGTCTTGCTCTGTTGCCCAGGCTGGAATGCAGTGGCACAATCACAGCTCACTGCAGCCTCGACCTCTGGGGCTCAAGCCATCCTCCCACCTCAGCTTCCCAAGTACTGAGACTACAGGTGTACACCACCATGCCCGTCTAATTTTTTTTTTTTTTTTTGTAGAGATGGGCTTTCACCATGCTGTGTAGGCCATTATCCAGCTCCTGGGCTTAAGTGATCCATCTGCCTCAGCCTCCCAAAGTGCTGGGATTACAAGCCTGAGCCACTGCCCCCAGCTGTTAATTGTGCCTTAATACATGTGCATCTTCCCCTGTTTCCTGTGTTTGCTTTCGTATGTCCACTGCTCCTGCTGTGAAGATGGGTACATTCATCTGTCATAGCTTAATGACACCACCTTAAAATTTGCAAATGGATTCATATACATCTTATTATTAACTCACTCATATATTAAAAAATATTTAAGTATCTACTATGTACCAGGCGCTGTGCTGGGTCCTGGGGATACAGAGATGAAAAAGATACCAGGAGGCTGGGCGTGGTGGCTCACGGCTGTAAGCCCAGTACTTTGGGAGGCCAAGGTGAGTGGATCACTTGAGGTCGGGAGTTCGCGACCAGCCTGGCCAACAGGCTGACGGTGAAACTCTGTCTCTACTAAAAATACAAAAACTAGCAGGGCGTGGTGA
Source organism: Nomascus leucogenys (assembly GCF_006542625.1). Lineage (NCBI taxonomy): Eukaryota > Metazoa > Chordata > Mammalia > Primates > Hylobatidae > Nomascus > Nomascus leucogenys. The sequence goes on along the minus strand of NC_044395.1, from coordinate 22,760,639 downwards.
TGCATGCCTGTAGTTCCAGCTACTCGGGAGGCTGAGGCAGGAGAATCGCTTGAACCCAGGGAGCGGAGGTTGCAGTGAGCCAAAATCGTGCTTGGGCGACAGAGCAAGACTCCGTCTCAAAAAAAAAAAAAAAAGACACCAGAAGCTCACAGACTTGATGCAGAGGCACACAAGCCAATAAAATGTGTTCAAAGCAAACTTCTGATAATGGCTTGGTTTCTAAAGAGACTTTTTTTTAAAACTGGGAAGTAAGTATATTGACTAATGGACCCTGGAATTTTGTTCATTTGACAGTTTTATTGTGTGTGTGTGTGTGTGTGCATAAAAATGAATATATTTATATTTTGGCTTATGTCCTATGTCTTAAGAGCGTGGCTAGTACTTAATCTCTAATACAGGTAACTGGACAAATGTAAGGTTGTGACCCTTAAACTCGAACCCCATATGCATTCCCGCCTGGCGATCCCACCAAGGCTCAGACAAGCAGGGGAGTCTGGTCTGGTCCGTCTACTGTCCTCCTTCTTCTCAACATATAGAACATCCCATCTGTCACAAATGCTGGATAAATGAAGGATTGCAAAAGCTCAAACTTTTCTCTTTTTTGCTTGCACTGATGTTGCAATTAACACATAGGAGCTGAGTTTTTCCTGTGCTGACTTGTAATTTCGGCATCATTCAAAGTGGAAACGGGTTCTAATGGTATCAATGTTATTTCCTGGGCAATAAATATCTCAAATAGAGAAGTGAGTCATAAGCCCAATGAAACTTATGAACCAAGATTAGTCACGCGATAATGGAGCTGCTTAACATCAATATAACTTTCTCTTCAGGTCATTTCCCACAAAATTGGGTGGAAAAACCCACTCCTATTGCTCAATTGGGCAGTTGCAATGATGAGCTAAATCAATTGTACTCTGGCAGTACTGTAGTAATAGCTGTAGCTTAAAAAATCACGGTAGTTAATCCACTTGTTTCAAACTCTTCTATATGCTTTAAAAGGTATGAATTGGCCGGGCGCCGTAGCTCGTGCTTCTAATCCCAGCACTTTGGGAGGCCGAGGCAGGCGGATCACGAGGTCAGGAGATCGAGACCATGGTGAAACCCGGTCTCTACTAAAAATACAAAAAAAAAAAATTAGCCAGGCGTTGTGGCGGGCGCCGGTAGTCCCAGCTACTCGGGAGGCTGAGGCAGGAGAATGGCGTGAACCCGGGAGGCGGAGCTTGCAGTGAACCGAGATCGTGCCACTGCCCTCCAGCCTGGGTGACAGAGCGAGAGTCTGTCTCAAAAAAAAAAAAAAAGAAAAGAAAAAGATATGAATTATTAGGGATATTAAAATATCCAATTAAGAAGAAAGATGTTAAAAAATGACTCAGAACTATAGCAAAAACTATTCTATTTTGGAGATGTTTTGAAATTAATTTTAATTTGTGGGTGTTTTGGAATGAAGCAGTCCTCTCAAAAAGCAAACAAACAAACAAAGGGCAGTGTGATTTTGATTTCTTTTGAATGTCAGTAGGACTAGTTAGTCAAAGTCTATTTCTAAAACATACCTCCTTTTCGTCATTGCAAAGGAGAAGTACACTTTACTTTCAAGGCTGACTTTGGGCATTGAGAACACAGGAAGATGATTTCTTACATTCTTAGCTAATTAATTGTAAGTGTAGCTGGAAGCCTGGTGAGGCAGAACTTGAAGAAGATGCTACTTCTTGACTTTTAAGCAGAGGCAGCGAATCACTTACAGTAAAAATTACTCAAGGAAATTACTCAACTGGCCTTTTTAGGCTATGGAATTGTGGCTTTTTTCCTATATTGCCCTAGGGAAAGAATATAACTGTACCTCCCTTCCTTCCAATTTCTTCAACATCCATAGCTTTAAAGAAGAGGTCAAAATTTTATATAAAGGACTCAAGAACCTCTCGAAAGGACAAGCTCAAAGAGTCCAATCTCTTACCACTCTCAGCATCAAGGTTAGGGCACCTTCATTGGAAGGAAACTGCACGGTCCAGTTCTAGACTTGGGGGCACATAACGACAGGAGTTCCAGTTTCCTGCTATAAAATTAGCACAATGGCTGGAGATGGAACCAGCTCGATGGCCCCTGCACTGGCGAAGGCAGCAGGAGAAGGGCACAGCTTTTGGCCTGTGAAATGGCTGGTGCTGGAAACTGGCCTTACCCAGCTGTCTTGGGGCAGACTTACCTCCTGAGAAAGTAACTACGTCCACAGAGCTGTTGTCTTGAGAACCCTTGACTGAACTAACAGTGAGACATCAGCTTGTTTTTTTTCCAAGGAACTCTTTAGTCTAGACTGTTGCAGCAAGTGGAAAGCCCCTTAGACCTTCTCAGGACATCTGTGACCCTAGCTCCTACAGTGACCCTTCCAGGAACAACCAGTCTGGTGGTGATGGGGGCCTCTTTTGGCCTCAAATGCCAAATAAGCTTGAGCCTCTCTTTCCCCGTCTTCTGACACTTAGACTCACATAGGAGCCTGCAAGCCTAAGGGGGCTGAAACTGCATGCCTTCAGAGATGAAACTGGACTTGGGTGTGGGCGCTGAGCATTAAAGTTTGGGAGGTGAGGGTGTGTGCAGTGGGATATTATGATAACCTCAGTAATGATTTACACATGTAAGGCAAAAATAAGAAGCTCAATTCTTCCTGTTAAAAATAAAGGATGCTGGGCACGGTGGCTCACGCCTGTAATCCCAGCACTTTGGGAAGCCGAGGGGGATGGATCACGAAGTCAAGGAGTTCAAGACCAGCCTGGCCAAGATGGTGAAACCCTGTCTGTACTAAAAATACAAAAAAAAAAAAAAAAATTAGCTGGACGTGGTGGTGGGTGCCTGTAATCCCAGCTACTCGGGAGGCTGAGGCAGAGAATTGCTTAAACCTGGGCGGCAGAGGTTGTAGTGAGCCAAGATGGCGCCACTGCCCTCCAACATGGGCGACAGAGTGAGACCCCATCTCAAAAAAAAAATAAAATAAAAAATAAATAAATAAATAAATAAATAAAATAAAATAAAATAAGGGATGAGACCTGCCCTGGTCCCTTTTCTTAGAGCATTTACTTTAGAAAAGGTGTAAGTTCTCTTCAGAATACATAAAATCCTTGTAAAATTTAAATACGAATTTTGCCAGCTTTACAACCTAGGAATGTGTTTCTCAAGGACCCAGGAGCCATCTCTTCTGAATGTAAACATCCAGGGAAAACCATTTCCCTGTGTCGCAGTTTCTGTGAGAGTGTAGGAGCCTAGCTACAGCAGGTGCCTGGCACCCAGTGGCAAAACTCCCTGCTGCCGAGAAGATAGCAGAAGTTTCTTTTTCCTTTGTATAAAATCAAGTGACTAACACAGGTGGTCACCCCTGTTACCAGGTGAATTTAGGATGAACGACGTGTTATGAATGGCGCTGTCAAGTCCTCTTCCTTGGACTGATGATTGTTTATCTTGAGAACACGTGTGTAATGGATTGTGTCTGCCTGGCTGTATGAAAGGGTGAGATTTCTTTCTGTCTTTGCAATCTTTTAGCGAATTGCTTGGGATGTGCATCACTTTCTGGTTTAATGCTTGTTCAATAATAAGTGTGTTTTCTTTCTCTTCCTTTGTGGAGAGATTTTCTGGGTTGAGAGAAAACTTTATTTTTAAGTATATTTCCCCGATTACGCTAATGCCACAACTCAATAATATGTGAAAAAACGAAAATTTATATTGACTTGAATCCTTCAGAAGACCTGACTTTCTAATTTATTTTCTCAGACTTTACGAGAAAACGGCCTTTTTTCCCTTTTATCTCTTCCTCTCCCCCTCATTTTATCCAATTTTCCTATATTGCCTGTCTCTCTTTTATCCTATTAAAAGACGACTTTTAAAATAAGATAAAGTCACGACTCTCAAACAGACATAAAAATGAACACGTTAATGATTTTATTCTATTCACTTAATCTATGAGGGAATCAGGAAGCTGTTGCAACCAGTTCAGAAGAGAATCTGAACAACAGACACATTTATAGAGAAGAAATATTGAAATAAATGGGATGGAGGCAAAACCGGTTTTCAGAAGGAAGGAGGGAAGTCAGTGGCTCTTCCACTACACAGGAGAGAATTGCATGTCTATAGACAAGAATTATTTTGGACTGCTATCAATTCTATACAACTTAAAGAATAGTAAAATAGCTTCAGCAGAATTGGAATCAGATAACTAGAGGGGCCTCCTCAAGACCATGCATAATATAATTTTCCACTAAAGCATAAAATTTCTCCTACAATCTTCTTTCTTTCTTTTTAGAGACAGAGTCTTACTCTGTTGCCTGGGCTGGAGTGTGGGGGCATGATCATAGCTCATTTTTTTTTTTTTTTTTTTGAGACGGAGTCTGGCTCTGTCGCCCAGGCTGGAGTGCAGTGGCGCAATCTCGGCTCACTGCAAGCTCCGCCTCCCGGGTTCACGCCATTCTCCTGCCTCAGCCTCTCCAAGTAGCTGGGACTACAGGCGCCCGTCACCATGCCCGGCTAATTTTTTGTATTTTTAGTAGAGACGGGGTTTCACCGTGGTCTCGATCTCCTGACCTCGTGATCCACCCGCCTCGGCCTCCCAAAGTGCTGGGATTACAAGCGTGAGCCACCGCGCGCAGCCTGATCATAGCTCATTGCAGCCTCAAACTGCTGGGCTCAGGTGATCCTCCTGCCTTAGTCTCTTGAGTAGCTGGGATGACAGGTGTACACCACCATGCCCAGCTAAGTATTATTGTTACTGTAAAAAAAAATTAGTAACATGTGTGGGCTGGGCGTGGTGGCTCAAGCCTGTAATCCCAGCACTTTGGGAGGCTGAGGCGGGTGGATCACGAGGTCAAGAGATCCAGACCAGCCTGGCCAACATGGTGAAAAATCCCGTCTCTACTAAAAATACAAAAATTAGCTGGGCGTGGTAGCGGGCGCCTGTAGTCCCAGCTACTCAGGAGGCTGAGGCAGGAGAATCGCTTGAACCCGGGAGGCGTGTGAAGACACTTTTGAGAAGTCGACAATAGGTAGTAATTATTTTCTTTTTCTCTACCTAAACAAGTTTCTTACCTTAAGTGTGACTTAAAATTATCTATTCTAGGAAGAATTCACTGATTAACTCAAGCTGGCTTAGCTCCTCTGTTTACTATCATTATTAATAAACATTTTTTGTCTTTAATGTGCTGTTGCTGTGTCTGACAGGTATTGTTTGCATAAATAATTATGTCTGTAAAGCCATGAGTAATTGCAATAATTATTAGGATTACTGGTATAGGTAAAAATAATTAAGAAATTTCCTTTCTTTTTAAAATTATTTTCTTTTTTAAATTTTTTATTTCCTCCATCTGAAGTCTACCCTGCAAGCAATTGCTTTTCTTCAATTGCAGGATGTCAGAAAACCAGTGTGACAAGTTAAAAAAAAAAATCCATTAAAAATTAATTGACAAATAATTATATTTTCAAGGTATACAATGTGATAATTTGATATACATTGTTTGATGATTACTATAATCAAATTAATTAACACATCCGTCACCACACCATAGTTACCATTTGTGTGTGTGTCGGGGTAGAGGGCGGTAAGGACACTCAAAATCTGTTCTCTTATCAAATTTCAAGTAAACAGGACAATATTATTAACTGTAGTTAGTATGTGTACATTAGATCCCCAGAACGCATATAGAAAACCTTAAAGATTCCACCAAAAAACAGAACTGAGAAATGAGTTCAGTAAAGTTGCAAGATACAACAGGTTAATTTACTAACTTGATGGATGATTTTGGCATATTATAGACGTGGTCTATAGTGTCTTTTTTGTTTGTTTTTAACATTTAAAAAATACAGATATTTTTCTCTGTCTTATAGATACTCAAGTTCCTTAAAAGCAGGTATTATGTCTTGGTCATTTTTGTATGCCCAGCACCTGGCACAATGCCAGTGCCTGGCGCACAGTAGGTGCTTAATAATACCTTCCAAATGACCAGCTCTCTGACTTTAAATTTCTTTTTTTGAGACAGAGTTTCACGCTGTTTCCCAGGCTGGAGTGCAGTGGCACAATCATAGCTGACTGCAGCCTTGATATCCCAGGTTCAAGTAATTCTCCTGAGTAGCTAAAGGCACGCGCCACCACACCCAGTTAATTTTTTTAATTTAAATTTTTAGTGGAAATGAGAGCCTGCTATGTTGCCCAGGTGATCTCCAACTCCTAAACTCAAGGGATCCTCCCTTGGCCTTCCACAATGCTGAGTCGCTGCACCTGGTCTCTGATTCTAAATGTCTTGAGGGCAGGGATCCTGCTTGCTGTCTCCTTGGCACGCCAATGGATACTGGCTTCATGCTTCTGCTAAGGTCTCAATTAGTCTCCTTATTTTGAAATTATCTTTCTTCTCTCCTTGGGGCCCACAGATACCCAAGAGTATAGTGGTTTATTGGAAAATTATATGTCGTGGTGGAAAGACTAAGGGGCTAGGAGATCTGGCACTACCAGGGACTAGCTGGGTGACCTTTGGGCAAAACATTTCACTTCCTGAACCTCTGTTTATTTTTACCCCTGCACCTCAGTGTACCCTTCTGTATAACAAGGATAATAGCCTCTATCTTTTTTTTTTAATTGAAGCATTGTGATTGTAAATAAGACCTGTTCTGTATGTTGAATTCTATGGAAGCCATGAAAGGACTTAGGAAAATATGAGCTGCAATTTAATTTTTGATCTCAACTAATTTTTAAGGCAGCAAGCGTGTGTGTGGGTTGTGTATGTTACGAATATGCATCCAGTAGATTTATCTTTTAGTTGCTTTAGAGACTGAAGGTGCATTTCCTTTGTACTCATTGTCTTAAATATGAGATTCGATAATACCAGGCCTGTCTGGACACTTTTTTTTTTTTTTGAGACACAGTTTTATTCTGCCTCCCAGGCTGGAGTGCAGTGGTGCGATCTCAGCTCACTGTAACCTCCACCTCCCGGGTTCAAGTGATTCTCATGCCTCAACCTCCCAAGTAGCTGGGACTACAGGCATGCACCACCACGCCCAGCTAATTTTTGTATTTTTAGTAGAGATGGGGTTTCACCATGTTGGCCAGGCTTGTCTCGAACTCCTGACCTCAAGTGATCTGCCTGCCTCAGCCTCCTAAGGAGCTGGGATTAGAGGTGTGAGCCACTGTGCCCAGCGGAGACCTTCTTAAAGATGCCTGTCCCTCTGCGAGTCTGAATATGGAAAACTCCATTGCCAATGAGGGTCATGGTTTTGTGGAGAAAGCAGATGGTAAATGGACTCTGCCCTTCAGGAATTCAGCTCGCTTGGCAAGTAAGGTCGGATAGGCCAGGTGATGTCAGACCTAAACCAGGAGTCATCCTGCGTTCCTCCCTGCGCTTACCCTCACATCCAGTCTATTGGCAATTCCCGCTGACTCTCCAAAAAGTATTGGAATCAGAGAGCTCTCTCCTCCTGCACTGCTACATCCGGTCCGGTGTTGTTATCCCTCATCTAGGCTAGCACACTGCCTCCTAACTGGTCTCTCTGCTTCCACCTTTGCCCAACTCAAATCCGTTCTCTTCCCAGTGGCCAGAATAATCTTTCAGAAACATAAATCAGATTGCATCATTCCCCCAACTTAAAGCCCTGTATTGGCATTTAGATAAAATCCATACCCCGTTCTTGAGTCCACAAAGACTCTGACCAAACCACAACTACCTCTCCCACCTCATTTATGGCCACTCTCCCTTCTGCCACCTCTCCCCTGGCCACAGGAGCCATTTTCTCTGCCTTCTACACTCCAAGCTTGTTCCAGCCTCAGGATGTTTGCACCAGCTATTCTCTGTGCCGAGAATGCTCGTCCTCATAGTCTTGGCATGGGAGATCTTGTCTTGGCTTTCACATCTTAGTTTAACCATCACCTCTTCAAAGAGGTTCTTTTTTGTTTTTGTTTTTGTGATGGAGTCTCACTCTGTCACCAGGCTGGAGTGCAGTGGTGCGATCTCGGCTCACTGCAATGTCTGCCTCCTGGGTTCAAGCAATTCTTCTGCCTCAGCCTCCTGAGTAGTTGGGATTACAGGTGCCTGCCACTATGCCTGGCTAATTTTTGTATTTTTAGTAGAGACAAGTTTCACTATGTTGGCCAGGCGGGTCTGAATTCCTGACCACGTGATCTGCCCGCCTCAGCCTCCCAAAGTGCTGGGATTACAGGCATGAGCCACCACGCCCAGCCTTCATTGAGGTTCTTAATTTTTCAGATAGCATTTTGTGTTATCTGATTTTTGGATCTTTAAAAAAATCTGTCTAGATGTCATTTTCTCCCTACTAGAATGTAAGTTCCTGGGGAACCGGGATCTTTCTCTGTTATTTGCTCAATACTTAGTGCCTTGAAAAGAGCTTAGCTCATAGTAGGTGCTCAATAAATATTTGTCAGATGCATGAAAGGCATTTTAATACTTCTTGTTAAATTGGGGTCAGGTGTGATGGCTCATACCTATAATCCCAGTGCTTTGGGAGGCCGAGGTGGGTGGATCACTTTGAGCTCAGGAGTTTGAGACCAGCCTGGCAAACATGGCAAAACCCCATCTCTACTAAAAATACAAAAAATTAGAGGGGTTTGGTGGCATGTGCCTGTAGTCCCAGCTACCCCGGAGGCTGAGGCAGGAGAATCGCTTGAACCCCAGAGGTGGAGGTTGCAGTGAGCTCAGATTGTACCACTGCACTCCAGCCTGGGCCACACCATGAGACACTCGGTCTAAAAAAAAAAAAAAAAAAAAATTGGTTTGTCTTCTTCTACCTAAGGGTGAAAATAACACGTGAGCTTCAAGATTCAATGCATGGCTTCCAACTCCAATGGGCTAGCTGGAGAGTGGTGGAGTGAGAAGATAAGGTGGCAGACCCAAGGTGGATTGTCAGATGGTAGAGATGGGAAGACATCAGGAAACCAGGCTCATATTTTCATGGAACCACCGGCTGCTGAAGCCTGTGACTTTGGCAGGCAGCCCAGGGTGAATCACTACTTAGATGAATGAGGAGATTCTGCTTTGTCCCTGACACTTCAAATTGTTATTCCTTCCTTAAGCAATTTATGGGCACTCCCATAGACTCTCTAGCCTTTAGGGCCTTTGCATTAGGAACTTGATTTATGGATATCTGTATAGTTAAAGGAAATAATGTCGTATAAAAGGCATTTCATATGGAGGGGCTTCATGACTCCTTGCTTGGGTGTAACCATCTCTGTCAGGGTGCCAGGAGAGAAGGGTGGAGCCTTTTTGGATGCTGGGAAGCAAGGGTGTGAGGTTTTATCCAGGTGGGAAAGGCATGCTGAGAGGGAGGGCCACTGTGTGGTTCTGAACATTGTGCTCCATCCACACAGCCCTCCTCAGGGCCTGGGTGCAGCAGCTGTTGGAGTTCTTTCTTCACAGTACATATTTAACCATGTAAGATGCCCAGGCTACCAGCCACTGCTAAGTGACAGGCAAAATCCTAAGCCACAGATGTTGCCCTCTGGCTCTCAGCTCAGAGAGCTGAGGCTGTTGACTGGAGTCCTCAGAACTTCAGAGAGCTTGGAAGTTTGTGCATTTCATCAACTGACTTGCTTTGTCTGCCAGAAAGCATTAAGCCTCAGAATTTATACCTTCCCTTCTTCATTCATTTGTGTATATTCATACGTTGAGCACCTGCTCTGGTCCAGGTTCTGCGCTTAGGTGATTGGGATACATCAGTGAATAAAACAGACAAAGGTCTCTGCCTCTGGGAGCCAACGTTCTACCAAGGGAGAGGGACAATAAATGATGAGCATACTGTATACATTAATTATATGTAAACATTATATATTATAAGGTGATGGGCCTATAGATGAAAAATAATGTGGTGTAAAGGGAACTAGAATGTGTGGAGGTGGGACGGGGCAGGTTATGGTATTAAATAGCCAGGGTAAGCTTCACTGAATAAGTGAGATTTCATCAGCATCCTGAAGGAGATGAGGAATTTGTCAAATGGACATCCGAGGGAAGAGAATTACAGGCAAAGAAAACAACTAGGCCCCAAGCTGGAAGTAGGCTTAGAGTGTCAGAGCAACAGCAAGACCGGTGTGGCTGAAGCAGGCTGAATGAAGACTAGAGAAGTAGGAGACAAAATCAGAGCGGGAACTGGGAACTGGGGACCAGGCAGTCAATGGGGACCAGAGGTTGCTGGGCCTTGTAAGCCATTATGAGGACGTTGGCACTTACTCCAATGGAAAGAGGAACTTTTGCAGAACTTTGAGCGGAGATGTCTCATGATTTGACTTCTGTTTTTAAAAGGACCACTGCAGCTGCTCTATTGAGAACAGATTGTAGGGAAGCCAAGGCAGGGCCCAAGGACCTGGGAGGAGCATATGGGGGTGAGGTTCCTGCAGTAACTGATGACATGGCTCAGGTGAGGCTGATAGTGGCAAGGACGCTGAGACGCAATTGAACAATCAGTATATTTTAAAGGTAGAGCTGACCTGATTTCCTGATGGATTAGATGTGGGGTGGAGAGAAAAAGAGGACTCAAAAAATACTTAAGAAGTTTTTGTCTTGAACAACTAGAAGGATAGAGTTTCCATCAACTAAGATGGGAATAGCTATGAGTGGAGCAGGGTTTTTTGGGGGAACTCAACAATAAGAAGGACTAAACTATAAATACCTACAACGATTTGAATGAATCACAAAGGCATTTTGTTGAATGGAAAAAGGCAGTCCAAAAATGTTTCATAGTGTTTGATTCCATTTGTAAAACATTCTGGAAAAGGGAAAACTATATGGATGATAAATAAACCAGCTTTCGCCAGGGGTTAGGGTTGAGGGGTGGGTTTGATGACAAAGGGGCAGGATGAGGGGCTTTGGGTGATTAACTGGTCTGTATCTTAATTATGTTAGTAGGTACATAAATCTATATCTGTAAAAATTCATGTACTGTACATGAAAGCAAAGTTTATAGTATGTCAATTTAAAAATTAACAAATATTTAAAAATTTAGGCTGGGTGTGATGGCTCATGCCTGTAATTCTAGCACTTTGGGAGGCCGAGGCTGGTGGATTGCTTGAGCTCAGGAGTTTGAGACTAGCCAGGGCAACATGGTGAAACCCTGTCTCTACAAAAAACACAAAAATTAGCCAGGTAAGGTGGCACACACCTGTGGTCCCAGCTACTTGGGAGGCTGAGGTGGGAAGATCACTTGAGCCTGGAAGGTTGAGGCTGCAGTGAGCCGAGACTGTGCCACTGCACTCCAGCCTGGGTGACAGAGGGTCTCACTCTGTCACAGACAAAGCAAGAAAAATTAAAAATATTATGTTGCTGTTTCAGGAAAGTCATTTTTCTGTGCATGATAATATTTGTAGTATTTGTCAGCTTTTAAAAATTATAATTTGATTTATTTTGTTATATTACATATACTTTTTTTTTTTTTTGTAAGACAGAGTCTTGCTCTTGTTGCCTGGGCTGAAGTGCAGTGGCGCGATTTTGGCACACTGCAACCTCTGCCTCCTAGGCTCAAGTAATTCTCCTGCCTCAGCCTCCCAGGTAGCTGGGATTACAGGCGCCCACCACCATGCCCAGCTAATTTTTGTATTTTTGATAGAGACGGGGTTTCACCATGTTGGCCAGGCAGGTCTTGAACTCCTGACCTCAGGTGATCCACCCGCCTCGGCCTCCCAAAGTACTGGGATTACAGGCGTGAGCCACTGTGCCGGGCCATTCTACATACACAGTTTTATGCCTGATTTTTTGTTCATATTACTGTACTGTTTTTCTTAAAATACAACAGCTGACAGCCACCTCTCTGCTGGATAGGCCTGCAGTCCCACAAACCCCAGATCTGCCCCTGGAACAGACATCAGATGGGAGACCCTGTGCAGTCAGAGGTTTATCCTGGGCCCTCATTTCTGTTTGCTGGGAAAGCCTGGCCAACATGGTGAAAACCCATCTCTACTAAAAATACAAAAAATTAGCTGGGCATGGTGGCACGTGCCTGTAGTCCCAGCTACGCAGGGGGCTGAGGCAGGAGAATTGCTTGAACCTGGGAGGGAGAGGTTGCAGCAAGCCAAGATCATGCCACTGCGCTCCAGCCTGGGTGACAGAGCAAGACTTCTTTCTAAAAAAAAGAATCTAATTCAAATGGAATAAACAGATTTTATTGGCTCAGTAATAAAAGCTCAGAGGTGGGAGTGCTGTGATTAGACTCAGTTCATTGTGGTTCTCACATGGGTGTTGGCTTTAACCTCAGGCTGGCTTCCCTCCTAATAGCAAGCTGAGTCAGCTCCAGGCCTCACACCTGCCTGTTGAGAAAGAGAATGTGTCTTCTGCCAACACGCAGAAATACTTTTCAATTGGGACTAACTTCAGTCACATGCTCAGCCCTAAAAGAACCACTGTGATGAGGACATGCTGTCAAGGCAAGAAGGGGGGGTTATGCCTGAGTCAAGCAGGAGCCACCAGTGGAACTGGTAGTGATGCGGGTGAACCCCAAATTGGGTCTCAGCCTGGGAAGGTTCTTGTGTGCAGGAAAGAATTAAAGAGCCAGCCAACAGATTAAAGTGAAAGCAAAGCAAATTTCTTAGAGCAACAGAGTACAGGAAAATGGCAGCTCCATAGACAGAGCAGGGCTATCCCACAGGCAGAGTAGCACTTGTGGATTGCTGGCTAGCTATATTTGTGTGTGTGTGTGTGTGTGTGTGTGTGTGTTCTGAGGTGGAGTCTTGCTCTGTCACCCAGGCTGGAGTGCAGTGGCACAATCTTGGCTCACTGCAGCCTCCACCGCCCAGGTTCAAGTGATCCTCCTACCTCAGCCTCCCGAGTACTAAGATTACAAGCACCCACCACCACACCTGGCTAATTTTTGTACTTTTTGTGGAGACGTGGTTTCACCATATTGACCAGGCTGGTCTCGAACTCCTGACCTCAGGTGATCCGCCCACCTTGGCCTCCCAAAGTGCTGGGATTACAGGTGTGAGCCACCGTGCCTGGCCTGCTAGCTAGCTATATTATTTATAGATACTCCTTAATTACATGCTAAATAAGAGGTGGGTTATTCACATATTTTCTAGAAAAGGTGTGAGGATTCCTGGGACAGAGGGTTTCTCCCTTTATAAAGCATATAAGGTAACTTCTGGGCATTGCCATAGCATTCGTAAACTGTCATGGCATTGGTGGGAGTGTCTTTTAATATGCTAATACATTATAATTAGCATATAATGAGCAGTGAGGGTGATTAGAGGTCACTTTTGTCACCATCTTGGTTTTAGCTGGTTTCTTTACCACATCCTGTTCTGACCAGACTGTTTTGTTCAGCGGGGTCGTGACTGGTGCTTGGGAAACAAGCCCTGCTGATCTCCTGCTTCAGAAGGGAGGGGTGGTGGTGGATGCCAATCCCACCCCAATCACCTGCCTGTCATATCGCGGAGGTTGTGAAATGGATCCTGGGTCAGCAGCTGTGGAAATGGAGAGAGCTATGCACCTAAAAAGGCTTTGCAGACAATAGTGAGGGTCTGCTCAGTAGCCAGACATCTCAGCAGATTCAGAGGTTGTCAGTATTGACCAAGGATCAGATCCCTACTCACCCTGTCCCTGACACCTTGGTACTATTTACCCTGTGGAACTTAGATACAGCTATGTAGAAAGAGGGGCACCCAGCGATTACTCAAATTGAGTTTCCACTACCCTCAGCATAATGAGAACTTGGAGAAGAAATTAAAATATAGAAAATAAAGTTGCATTTCTTACACATCAGTTTGTGGACTTTGACTCATACCTGCTATATCAATTAGGGCTCTGAACTACAGAGAGCACTTCCAACAAATCCAGGTTCCCATGCTCGAAGGAAACAGTCCTTCCTCACATGAGTCTTCAGAAATTCTTCTTGTCCTTCATGGGTTAGCTTAAATGACACTTTTTCTGTGAAGTCTTCCCCAACCAGCCACCCAGAAGTCCTCCTCTCCCTCTGTGCTTGCTCTTATCCCTCCTGTTGCAGGGTCCCTGTGGAAGGCGGAAGGCTCTGCCCAGTGTGTGCCTCTGGTCTTGAAAGGCATTGTATTCAGAGAAATATGATATTTGAGAACTTTCTGGACATATCTCCAACCGTCTTTTTTTTTTTTAATTAAAGCCTTTAAAAAAGTGAGTTAATGATTCTGAAAATGTCTTGTAGTTCATATTGCAGTCTAAGAGCCAAAAAGAGATAGCGCTTTCTTTGTGTATCAGTTGAGGGATTGTCTGGGGAAAGGTGGAATGTCACAGCATCTCGACACAAATTTGCCTATGCCTTTGATTTTTGTTGTTGTTGTTGTTGTTTTTTATTTTTTGAGACCAGAGTCTTGCTCTGTCACCCAGGCTGGAGTGCAGTGGCACGATCTTAGCTCACTGCAACTTCTGCCTCCCAGGTTCAAGCGATTCATGTGCCTCAGCCTCTCGAGTAGCTGGGATTACAGGCACGTGCCATCACACCTGACTAATTTTTGTATTTTAGTAGAGATGGGGTTTCACCATGTTGGCCAGGCTGGTCTCGAACTCCTGACCTCAGGTGATCCATCCACCTCAGCCTCCCAAAGGGCTGGAATTACACCTTTGATTGTTTTTTACATCCTAGTTCCCTGAACTGAGCTCTGTGAGATACATTGTATTTAAGTGCTAGACAAAAGACAGGGTCCACTCCTAAGGACCCATCCATGAACGTTTGCTATCACCATCAGAAGAAAAAAATCAAGGCTAAATTTTGAGCAGGACTGCAGATATGAGTAAAAAATTTGTTCAGTTATTTGGGTTTTGTGAATCTGGAGACAATCATAGATTTAGCAAAATTCCAAGCTGTGAAGTGCTATTTTCTGTGGATTAGGTAAAACTGGATTTGTGTGCGTGTGCAACAAAATCAAAGGTGTAAAATTTGGAAAACAAACATGCAAAACAAAGCAGGCTTTTATGTTCTGACATTTTCTTCCAGTTATAAAGCCCATGTGTTGAAAGACAGGGCAAAAGCAACATATGGCTACGAGCCAGAAAGAATGGTAGGAGACAATGATGCTTTTATTCCTTTAGGGGGAAATGAGTTTACACAGTGCAGGAAATGACATAAAACAGGGTGGGGTTAGTTCTTGTAGGGAGGAAAGTCCTCTTTTCTCTCCTACACGTGATGTATAGTGTGTGAGGTCTGGTAGGGGTGAGTGGTGGGTGTATGGAGAAGTGTAGGAAGGGAAATAATATTTTTTTTTTTTTTTTTTTTGAGACGGAGTCTCGCTCTGTCGCCCAGGCTGGAGTGCAGTGGCGCGATCTCGGCTCACTGCAAGCTCCGCCTCCGGGGTTCACGCCATTCTCCTGCCTCAGCCTCTCCGAGTAGCTGGGACTACAGGCGCCCGCCACTACGCCCGGCTAATTTTTTTTGTATTTTTAGTAGAGACGGGGTTTCACCGTGGTCTCGATCTCCTGACCTCGTGATCCGCCCGCCTCTGCCTCCCAAAGTGCTGGGATTACAAGCGTGAGCCACCGCGCCCGGCCCGGGAAATAATACTTCTTAGCTATGGTGTTCCAGTACCAGATACCACTGGGAGCTTTACCTCATTTAATCTGTACAACTATCATATGAGGTAGGTATTTCTTATCATTCTCATTTACATGTTAAGAAAACCAAGCCTCAGAGAGATTGTGTCCAAAGTACACTTTGTACTTGGTTTTGGGACAAGCCTTGGGTTATGGAACAAGATATAAAACAAGGTTGTGTGACTGCAAAACCCATTCTCCTCATTTCATCATTTCACACTGCATCTTTAAATGTCTACATCATATTATAAGAAGTCAAAATATAAAGAAGCCAGACCAAAGAAGCTGAGAAAATGAATGGGGTTGGGTGCAGTGGCTCACACCTATAATCCCAGCACTTTGGGAGGCCGAGGTGGGAGGATCACTTGAGCCCAGGAGTTTGAAACCAGCCTGGGCAACATAGTGGAACATTGTCTCTACAAAAAATAAAAAAATTAGCAGGGCATTACATTGCACACCTGTAGTCCCAGCTACTTGAGAGACTGAGGTGGGAGAATCCCTTAAGTCCACAGGTTTGAGGCTACGGTGAGCCATGATCATGCCACTGCAGTCCAGTCTGAGTGACAGAGTGAGACCCTGTCTCAAAAATAGAAAAGGAAAGAAAGAAAAAAGCAGAAAGAAAGAAAGAGAGAGAAAGAAAGAAAGAAAGAAAGAAAGAGAAAAGGGCATGACTCAATCCTTTAGTTTCCTCCTTTAAAATTTTTTTTAATGTAATTTTTTTTTATTTTAGAGACAGGGTCTTGCTATGTCACCCAGGATAGAGTGCAGTGGCACAATCATGGCCCACTGTAGTTTGACCTCCTGGGCTCAAGCGATCCTCCCACCCCAGCCTCCTGAGTAGCTGGGACTATATGATGTGTGCCACCATGTTCAGCTTCAGATTTAATTTTCTAAGACCCAAATTGGAAAGACTGATGTCAGATTCTAGCCAATTCAAAAAAAAGTGATCAAACTAAGTAATTAAGAGGGAAAGGACATTAAACAGTCTGTTTAATCTGATGCTTGTTTTGCATTTTTTTAAAGAAGCACTCTCCCTGTCTATTAGGGTCTTAAGATTGGCTCAAACCCCCATCTGAGGAAAGTTCAGTGTCGTTCTCAAAGTTTCTTCAGATTCTCGAGACTGGGAGAACTTTGGTTCTATGCCTTGCTGCCTCCAACAGGGATCATCTTGATATTCAAAGCATGTGCCTCTTTAATTCACACTAATTCAGACTTGAAATTCATCTATGCCCCCTAATTTCCACAAAAAATCAGCCACACGTAGTATTTCGCAGACTTTGTTAAAGGTTTATGGAGATGGGGGTCATCACATTAGAGTAATGCAAATAGTTCTAAATTGTGTACTGAATTTCATCAATTCCAAGACGGTGACTTTTCACATCTTAGTATCTCTGAAATAAGAACATGCCTTACAGTTGAAGGCATGTTGTAGTTTAGTTGGCAGTGTCTTTTCTTTTTTCGTGGTACATAAAATGGTGCATCTTACAATCAATGGCATCTTAGATTTGATGAAAAAGGGTACTTTTTCAGTAAGTGTAGTGTAGTGGATGGTTCCATGCCAGCTCATACGAATAATATTGCCTCAAATGTGCGGTGAGTTTGTTCATTTTCTTTCTTTCTTTCTTTTTCTTTCTTTCTTTCTTTTTTTTTCTTTCTCTCTCTCTCTTTCTTTCTTTTTCCTCCTTCCTTCCTTCCTTCCTTCCTTCCTTCCTTCTTCCTTCCTTTCCTTCTTCCTTCCTTCCTTCCTTCCTTCCTTCCTTCCTTCCTTCCTTCTTTCCTTCCTTTCTTTCTTTCCTTTCTTTCTTCCTTCCTTTCTTTCTTTCTTCTTTCTCTCTTTCTCTCTTTCTTTCTTTCTTCTTTTTTTTTTTGACAGTGTCTTGTTTTGTTGCCCAGGCTGGACTGCAGTGGCATGATCTCGGCTCACTGCACCCTCCACATCCCAAGCTCAAGCAATTCTCCTGCCTCAGCCTCCCAGGTAGCTGGGCTTACAGGCGTGCACCACCTTTTTGTGACAGCTAATTTTTGTATTTTTAGTAGAGACAGTGTTTCACCATGTTGGCCAGGCTGGTCTCAAACTCCTGACCTTGTTCGTGATCCGCCTGCCTTGGCCTCCCAAAGTGCTAAGATTGCAGGCGTGGGCCACCATGCCCGGCCTGAGTCTGTTCACTTTCCACTGAAGGTAAATCTGCCTGGGTCAGCACAGCTTGGAAGTGTGGGGGTTAACACACCCACAGGCAACCTTCAACGACTGGGTGTCAGGAACTAGTAGGTAAATGCCATATCTCTCTTCCTGAATTTAGATGGGCCATTGGGAAGCATTCTGCAGGCTCCTCAGGAGGGGCTGGACAAATCAGGCGCACAGTGACAACCTCGACGCCCCACCTACTACTGATGCTTGCACCGTCGCTCTCCTACTGTCCACCTTTCTCACTCCTGCTCGCTGGGATCGCCTCTCAAATAAAATACATACACACCTGCACACAAGTCCTTGTTTCAGGCTCTGGTTTTTAAAAAGAATTTTTTATTTTTAATACTTAAGTTAGGACTTTCTTTGTGCCTTCCCTCTCAGAGCACCCCCTTCTTGCTTAGGCAGAACCATTCAGCTCTTTCCATCCTTGACACCCAGTCTCAGCTCAGCTTTCCCCTTTGCCTGTCCAAAATTGCCTCCATTTGCCTGTTCATATTTCAACTGAAGCTTTGCAGGGATGGTTGTAAAGGTATACCAGATTCTGTCTGGGGGAAGCGATAGAGAGTGTTTTTATTTTTCAGCCTACATTCCTATGGAAAGAAAAATTATAAAGTTATATGCCAAAATGTCAAAAATTCTTATCTGAAGACGGAAGGGTGGATGGTTTACATTTTCTTCTTTCTGTTTCTTTGTATTTCCTAACATTTCTTAACAGATATGTTTTATTTTTATGGAAAGGAAAAACAATGAAAGCTAATATATATATTTAATTGGCTTTTTTTGTCTCTTTTAAAACATACTTTATGGAAGTATAATTTGTATACCACAAATTCACCCATCTTATGTAGACAATCAGTGATTTTTAGTAAATTCACCAAGTTGTATAACCATCACCATATGTAGTGGGTTTTTTTGTTTTTGTTTTTGTTTTGACAGGGTCTTACTCTGTTGCCTAGGTTGGAGTACAGTGGTACTATCTTGGCTCGCTGCAGCCTTGACTTCCTGGGCTCAAGTGATCCCACTTCAGCCTCCTGAGTAGCTGGGACTAAGGTGTGCACCACAATGCTCAGCTAATTTTTTACTTTTTTGTAGAGACAGGGTTTTGCTATGTTCTCCAGGGTGGTCTTGAACCCCTGGACTCAAGGGATCGTCCTGCCTCAGCCTCCCAAAGTGCTGGGATTACAGACGTGAGCCACCATGCCAGGCCCACCACATCTAGGTTTAAAATGTTTTTTTCATCATTCCAATAAGATCTATCTTTTTATGAAGCGCCTTCATATCCGTTAACCCTAGGCAAACACGAATCTATTTTTCTGTCTCCATAGATTTGCCTTTTCTGGACATTTCATATATGTAGAATCATATATAACCTTACATGCGTGGCTTTTTTCACTTAGCATAATGTTTTCAAGTTCATTCGTGTTATAGCTCATATAAGTATTTTACTGTTTTTTGTTAGGATTTGTCTTCCATTAAGGATCTCCTACATTTTGTTTATCCCTTCACCAGTTTTTAGACATTTGGCCTGTTTCCACTTTTTGGCTATTATAAATAATGCTGCTATAACATTAATGTACAAGTGTTTTGTGCACATATGTTTTATTTCTCTTGAGTAGATATGTAGGAATGGAATTGCTGAGTTGTATAAAAAATTATACTTAACCTTTTGAGCAACTAAAAAATGGGTTTCCGGCCAGGCGTTGTGGCTCACACTTGTAATCCTAGCACTTTGGGAACCTAGGCGGGTGGATCACCTGAGGTCAGGAGTTCGAGATCAGCCTGGCCAACATGGCGAAAGCCTGTCTCTACTAAAAATACAAAAAAAAAAAATTAGCTGGGCATGCTGGTGGGTGCCTATAATTCCAGCTGCTCAGGAGGCTGAGGCAGGAGAATCGCTTGAACCTGGGGGGCGGAGGTTGCAGTGAGCCGATATCATGCCAATTCACTACAGCCTAGGCAAAAGGACGAAACTCCGTCTCAAAAATAAATAAATAAATAAAAAATAAAAAATGGTTTTCCAAAATGGCTATATACTAACTCATATTCCCACAGGTAAGGAATGAGAATTCTTGTTTCACTACTTCCTTGCTAGCACTTGTTACTGTTTGTCTTTTTGATTATAGCCTTCCTGGTGGATGTGAAATGGTGTCTCATTATGTTTTAAATTTGCATTTCCTTAATGACTGACGATGTGAAGCATCTTTTCATTTGCCATTTGTATATCTTCTTTGAAAAATGTCTATTGAAATCTTTTGCACATTTTAAAATTGAGTCTTTTTAAATTTGGTTTGTTTGTAAGAGTTCTTTGTATATTCTGGGTACAAGTTTTTTTGCAATGTATGTGATTTCCAAATACTTTCTTTTTTTGCAATGTATGTGATTTCCAAATACTTTCTCCCTGTCTGTGGCTTTTCTCTTCCTTCCTTCCTTCCTTCCTTCCTTCCTTCCTTCTTTCTTTCTCTCTCTCTCTCTTTCTTTCTTTCTTTCTTTCTTTCTTTCTTTCTTTCTTTCTTTCTTTCTTTCTTTCCTCTTTCTTTCTGTTTCTCTTTCTTCTGTCTCCTTCCTTCCTTTCTTTTTCTCTTTCTTTCTTTCTTTTCTTTCTTTCTTTTCTTTCTTTCTTTCTCTTTCTTCTGTCTCCTTCCTTCCTTTCTTTTTCTCTTTCTTTCTTTCTTTCTTTTTTTCTTTCTTTTCTTTCCTTCTTTCTTCTTTTTTTTTTTTTTTTCGACAGATTCTTGCTCTGTTGCCCAGGCTGGAGTGCACTGGCACAATCTTGGCTCACTGTAACCTCCGCCTCCCAGATTCAAGTGATTCTTCTGCCTCAGCCTCCTGAGTAGCTGGGATTACAGGCGCCCACCACCACGCCTGGCTAGTTTTTGTATTTTTAGTAGAGACAGGGTTTTGCCATGTTGGCCAGACTCGTCTCCAACTCCTGACCTCAAATGATCCGCCCCGCTTGGCCTCCCAAAGTGCTGGGATTACAGGCATGAGCCACCTTGCTTGGCCGCTTTTCATTACCTTAATGGTGTCTTTTGAGGGCAAAAGTTATTTCTTAAAATACTTTTTATTTTCCACTCTGTGCAACATAGCAAGACTCCCTTCTCTACCATTAAAAAAAAAATTAGCCAGGTATGGTGGCATGTGCCTTTAGTCCCAGCTACTTGGGAGGCTGAGGCAGGAGGATCACTTGAACCCAGGAGTTCAAGGCTGCAGTGAGTTATAATCACACCACTGCACTCCAGCTTGGGTGACAGTGAGGCACTCTCTCTAAAGAAAGAAAAGAATAGCTTTTTATTTGGAAATAATTAAGGGTTCACAGGAAGTTGAAAGAATGGTAGAGAGATGTCCCATGTATCCTGCACCCAGTTCCTCCTCAACCCCAAAATAATGAATTTTGGTTAAGTCAAATTTGTTAATTATTTTTCTTTTATGGATCATGCTTCTTGGGTCATGTCTAAAAAACCTTTGCTGAACCCAAGGTTTTACCATTTTCTCATATGCTTTATTCTAAAAGTTTCATAGCTTCAGCTCTTACATTAATATCTCTGGTTCATTTTGAATGAAGTTTTGTATAAGGGGTAAGGTAAGGGTCTAAGTTAATCTTTTTTTTGTGTGTGTGTGGATATCCAATTGTCCCATTATCATTTGTTGAAAAGATACTATTTTCTCTATCTATGACACAGAGTTTTGCTCTGTTGCCCAGGCTGGAGTGCAGTGGAATAATCTTGGCTCACTGCAACCTCCACCTCCCAGGTTTAAGAGATTCTCCTGCCCCAGCCTCCTGAGTAGCTGGGATTACAGGCACATGCCACTATGCCCGGCTAATGTTTGTATTTTTAGTAGAGACGGGATTTCACCATATTGGCCTGGCTGGTCTTGAACTCCTGACCTCAAGTGATCCACCCGCCTCAGCCTCCCAAAGTACTGGGATTACAGGCATGAGCCACTGTGCCTGGCCTTATTTTCTCTATCAAACTGACTTGGCACCTTTGTCAAAAATCAACTAACCATAAATATTAGAGTTTATTTCTGGACTCTCAAATCTGTTTCTTTGATCTATATATTTATATCTTGTATTAGTACTAAATGGTCTTGATAACTTTAGGTTTATAGTAAGTTTTAAAATTAGGAAGTAAAAGTTTTCCAACTTTGTTTTAAAAAAATTATTTGCTATTCTGGGTCTTTTCATTTCCATATACATTTTGGGTAAAGCTTGTCAACTTCTGCAAAAACCCTGCTGGAGTTTTGATGAAGACTAAGTTGAATGCATGCATCAATTTGGGGAGAATTGTTATCTTAACAATATTGAATGAGTTTTCCAATCAATGATCATAGAATGTCTCTCCAATTATTTCGATCATCTTTAATTTCCCTCAGAATGCTTTGAAATTTTCGATGTACAAGTTTTATAATTCTTTTGCTAAATTTATTTGTATTTTATTATTTTTAATCCATTGTGAATGGAATTTTCTTGTTTTCAGATTGTTCATTGCTCATATACACAAATACCAATATACCCTTTTTTTTTTTTGAGATGGGGTCTCACTTTGTTGCCCAGGCTCGAGTGCAGTGGCTATTCACAGGCAAGATCACATTGCACTATAGCCTCAAACTTCACCTCAAGTGATCCTCCTACCTCAGCCTCCCAAGTAACTGGGACGAAAGGTACATGCCATCTCCACTGAGCCCAGCCTTCAGTGTATTTTTGCATATTGATATTGCAACCTGCCACCTTGCTGAACTTATTAGTTCTAATATGTGTGTATTCCTGAGGGTTTTCTGCATAAAGAACAATGTTGACTGCAAATAAAGACTTCCTTTCTAATCTGGGTGCCTTTTATTTTTATTTCTTGTATGGTTGCTCTGGCTAGAACCTCCAGTACGATGTTGAATAGAAGTTGCAAGAGCTGACATGCTTGCATTATTCTTGATCTTAGGGTAAAATAATTCAGTTTTTCATTGTTAAGCATGATAATAGCTGTAGGTTTTTCATAGATGCCTTTATCATGTTCTCTTTCAAGTTTGAGAATTTTTATTATGAATTGGATTTTGTCAAATGCTTTTTCTGCATCTATTGAGATGACAGTGTAACCAAGGAATTGTGAAAAAAGAAAAAAAGATGAGAATATGGTTTTGATACTTTATTAATATAGTATGTTATGTTAATTGATTTTAGGATATTAAACCATCTTTGCATTCCTGGGATGAATGTCAGTTGGCCAGAGTATATAATCCCTTTTATATGTTGCTGGATTCAGGATCAAACTGAATTTTAAAAATATACTGACTTTGGAAGCAATTCAGAAATTTGTCAAGTAAAGTGGCCTCCTTATAAAAATCTTGATGGTTTAAAGATATTCTTAAAAATTAGAAAGTTCAAATATCAATATCTTTTGTCATTAGGACTAATAACCCAAAAGATTTAAAAATAATTATATTAAGTATAATTAATATGGCAATTAACAATGTAGAATGTTTTCAAACTATGAATTTTTTAAACATTATGCAAATATTTTATTCACTTAAATAAGGGAAAGTCTATTTGCTTTTGTGAAAGTTCATTCATTTCTTAATGATGTTTTGCAAGACCAGTATTTATTTTATTTCACCATTATAATTATTGACTAATAATCTCATAATCTTTCTAAACATAAAAATTCACAGTTCACGTTATGATTTATTTATTTATTTTATTTTTTGAGATAGAGTTTTGCTTTTGTTGCCCAGGCTGCAGTGCAATCTTGGCTCACCACAACCTCCACCTCCGGGGTTCAAGTGATTCTCCTGACTCAGCCTCTTGAGTAGCTGGGATTGCGGGCATGGGTCACCACACCTAGCTAATTTTTTGTATTTTTAGTAGAGACAAGGTTTCACCATGTTGGTCAGGCTGGTCTTGAACTACCGACCTCTGGTGATCCGCCCCCCTCGGCCTCCCAAAGGGCTGGAATTACAGGTGTGAGCCACTGCGCCTGGCATGAAATTTTAATAGCTAGGCTTCGTTTTGAACAGTGAACATTATAGCTCTATCCCCCAATTCATCCTTTTTTTTCAAAATGAGTTTAAAAAGGTCTCTCTCTTTTTCACAAGCTAGAAAGTATCCTTCGTATGATGAAGATTCAAATTGCATCTTATTATCATGTCCTGGGACACTTCTCTGAAAGAATATGATGTCGCTTTTTGTGTCCTTGATGTTATCAGGAGGATTCATTTCCTATACAGAAAAAAACAACATTACCTAATTATTTCAGGACATGAACAATTTGAATATACGAAGTTTGTTTTGAAGTATATTACTGAACAGAACCAAAGTAGTTTTGCTTCTCAAGAGTTACATAAAAAAATCTCTGAACAGCAATACTGACCTCCTCTCCTTCTTAACTCCGAATCTCCTATTCTCCCTGTCATGGTTTGCATATTCAGGTCCAGGCCTCTAGTTTTCCCCTATTCATCAAACAGCTTACTTCTCTCCTCTCCCATTGAGTGGTGTCCACATTTGCTCAAGATGAAGTAGAGTTCCAGCAAAGACCACAAGCTTTTTGGGCTAATGTCAGTTTCTGTCCTCTATAACTATTCACAGCTAAAGACGTTGATGACCTCCTCCCATAAACTTAGGCTAGTTCTAGTTTCTTTTTCTTTTTGCTTTGAGACAGGGTCTCGCTCTGTTGCCCAGCCAGAAGCGCAGTGGTGAAATCATAGCTCACTGCAGCCTTGAACTCCTGGGATCAATCAATCCCCCTGCCTCAGCCTCCTGAGTAGCTGGGATTGTAAGTATACACCACCACATCTGGCTAATTTTTAAAATTTATTTTTGTAGAGAAGGGGTCAGGGGGTATCTCACTTTGTTGCCTAGGCTGGTCCTGAACTCCTGGCCTCAAGTGATCCTCCCACTTCGGCCTCCCAAAGTGCTGGGATTCCAGGTATGAGCCACCATGCCTGGCCTGTCCAGTTCTCGTTTCTGAGCCAACTGTGAGAGAGACAGGAAGTGCCAGGAATCTTAGCTTACTCTTTCAGTGGAGCCTGAAATTAAAACTTACTGTGAATAGACCCAATACTTGTTGTAGGGCTAGGCCCTGGGTTCCTGTATAAGCCTGCTGTATTGGCTCAGTTGGCAGCCCTTGACTCTGCCTCCCTGCCAAGCACTCCAGTTCCATAGTAGTCTTGAATTTCTGTCCTGAATATGGTCTACTTGGCTGGGCCCTGCCCTAGAAGGCCAAATGCAGATTCTTGTATGTTTCAGTCACAGAATAGGGTCCTGTGACAAATGGTTAGATTACTTGAAACTATAATCTTGCAGGTTATCCAACTGGTAGTGCTGCCTGCACTTTTCCTGTTAGTGCAGCATGTCTATTTTGCAGGATGGATCAGAACATGTGGGCACCACCTAAGGTTCTTCCATGTTAATCCTGGAACCAGTAGATGTTTTGAACTTAATTTTGGCCTCATGGCAGCACAGATTCCCATGATCCTAAGCACTGACAGAGAAACCTCCAGAATTAAAATAGCATTTCTTCATCCTCCTAAGATGACTGAAAGACTCTGGGTGGTGGAGGTCACCTCCAACTTCTCAATCAGTTGTGGAATCGATAGTCATAACTCTTGACCTTTGTTCTTTATCAACAAGTGTGGGTCTTAAGTTGATGAAAGTATAAACTAGTTTCCCTGTTGGCACCCACTTCTGCAGCTGTCTACAATATACCACAATTTAGGAAGAGACCCTAAGCTGTGGGCATCAATTTGGAACTAATCTGAAATCTAATGTATAAATGAGAAATAATCCATAGCCAAAACTTCAAAAGCTCTAGTAACATTACAGAGGAAGATGAACCAGTATAGAAAGTTACAGTTGAGCTGGGCGCGGTGGCTCACGCCTGTAATCCCAGCACTTTGGGAGGCTGAGGTGGGTGGATCACAAGTTCAGGATATCGAGACCATCCTGGCTAACACGGTGAAACCCCGTCTCTACTAAAAATACAAAAAATTAGCTGGGCGTGGTGGCAGGTGCCTGTAGTCCCAACTGCTGGGGAGGCTGAGGCAGGAGAATGGCCTGAACCCAGGAGGCAGAGCTTGCAGTGAGCTGAGATTGTGCCACTGCACTCTAGCTTGGGCGACAGAGCAAGACTCTGTCTAAAAAAAATAAAATAAAATAAAATAAAAAAAGAAAGTTACAGTTGAAAGTGAGAGTGTGGATAGGTAGAACAGGTGATCTCTTTAATCACAGTTATTGCACATTTCAGAATAGAGGTAAGGACATCCTTGGGCAGTAGCTTTCCTAGTTTTGATGTTGACCACTCCCAGCCATCATACGGAAGGTACACAGCAAATGGATGTGAAAGCAATCCCAATGACCTTGGAGAACCCCCAACTTGGAAAGCCCTACCTGGTGAAACTTGAGTGCTCCAAGGGGAAAGGGATTTTTTTTTTGTTTGTTTGTTTTGTTTTTACATCAGAAGGGGTTGAATCTGAATCCAGGGAAAGTTGATATTGACCTAACATCTCCCAAGTGCACTGGAAAGTCTGAGGGAACCCTGGCCAAGCCTGGATATAGATACATATATACATGTATATGTATATATATGAAACAGACACTGACAGTAACCTCTCAAAGCAAATCCCTCTTAGAGTTGTCAAGGTTCTTGACCAAAGAACTTTATAGGACTTTATAGCTAGTAATCAACAGTGAAAGGTGAGCACATAAGAGCAGCCAGTTTTATCTTTTTTTTTTTTTGAGATGACGTCTCATTCTGTCACCCAGGCTGGAGGGCAGTGGTGTGATCTCGGCTCACTGCAGCCTACGCCTCCTGGTTTCAAGCAATTCTCCTGCCTCAGGCTCACAAGTAGTTGGGATTACAGGTGCGTGCCACCATGCCTGGCTAATTTTTGTATTTTTTTTTAGTAGAGACAGGGTATCGCCATGTTGGCCAGGCTGGTCTTGAACTCTTGATCTCAAGTGAGACACTCGCCTTGCCCTCCCAAAGTGCTGGGATTATAGGCATGAGCCACCATGCCTGGCCTGTTGTATCTTATTATCTAGAACCTAGGCCACTTTTATAACCACTGCTAAGATCCTTATTAGTGACAGGAAAAGGGATTAAAGACAAGGGCTAAAACTGGTCCTAGTCCACCCCTCACTCTCTCCCTCCCTCCAACTAATATTTGCTGAGTTCCTTCCAGAAGCAGATTTGCTATGATGCTGATGAAGCTTAAATGTCAGATTCCCTCATTTGCACAGATCTCTTCAAGCCACCCCCCGCCCTTTTTAAAATTTGAATTAAATTATTAAGCTTATGCCTTTGGTAATTTTACATTTTTTTTTTTTTTTTTTTTTTTTTGAGACCGAGTTTCGCTCTTGTTGCCCAGGCTGGAGTGCAATGACACGATCTTGGCTCACCGCAACCTCTTCCTCCCGGGTTCAAAAGATTCTCCTGCCTCAGCCTCCCCAGTAGCTGGGATTACAGGCATGCGTCACCACGCCCAGCTAATTTTGTATTTTTAGTAGAGATGAGGTTTCTCCATGTTGGTCAGGCTTGTCTTGAACTCCTGACTTCAGGTGATCCGCCCGCCTTGGCCCCCCAAAGTGCTGGGATTACAGGTGTGAGCCACCATGCCCAGCCACATTCTTTTTCTTTAAAAGGGCATCAAAATTGAATAAACTTCAGGTTCCCCCAAATATGGATTTGCCCAGTTCCTACTAAGTGCCAAGCATTATTTCCATCTTCTTAACATTGTCACCAGTCTCCCTCAACAAGAATCCACTTGTAGGTTCGGACTTATCCCAGTTTCTGAATCTGCCTCTGCAGCTGAGTTTTCCTCTATCCCACATAGCTTGAGCTTGGCCATCTCCTTCCCTTCTAATTATGTTGCTCAGTAACAGCATGCTTAACCCTTTCCACCCTACCCTTCCATCCCAGGCCTCTTATGCCATTTTGATAACTAAGCTGCCTGTCAGGTCTAGAATGGGGACTCCAAATTGTCACCTGAAGGGGTGGCACTCTGGTTGGAGGGAGATAGCTGAGGAATTTGTCTGGGGGCTGTATCTGTTGCATATGCACCGTTCTTACTTGGATTATATTTTAGAGTGGCTTTTTTCTCCCTCCCAAGTTGCCCCTTGGTACCTTCACTAAGGTCATATCCTAACTGTCTTTCAGTGGGGACTGGGTGGGCATGAAAGCAGTTATTTATCGGGCAAATCTCCACTCAAAAAGAGTCTTCATGACATGGAATTCTCCTCTGAAGCATTGCCAATTTGTAAGCAGCCCTGGCTACTCTTACTGGCTCAGTCTGTAGCTATAGTTAATTGTGGTTTATCTAACAATAATAGAGGAAATAGAGAAAAATAATAGAGAATAATAATGGAGAATAATAGAGAAAAAGTAGAGGCCAGAAATACTTTATACCTGGCTTTCAGATAATTATAGCATTACATTTACAGCTGATCTCATAACTTTTATTCAATTACATTAACATTAAAAATAACATACATCAGCTGGAAGCTGAAGCTTGTGTCTAAGACTTAGGCTAAGGATCAGCAACAAAACAACTAGGGATTAAAATATTATCATAATTTACAAAGGTGTAGAAATACAGAAGGATAATTAGCTTCATTCTTCATAGCAGAACTCATTCTGGAAAGTCACATGTTATTCTTAAATGTATAACTCACATATGTATTCTACAGTATTATTTGTATAAAGACTGATTATTCAGTAGATGCAGGTCATAAAACAAGTGTTGTATCTCCTCTTCCTTGTGACAGGCTCAGAAAAACCACCGTTATCACAATAGGTAAAGAGTTTGATAATTTTTAGTAAGTATTCATTTTAATGGTTCTCTGCTTCTTGTTATTTCTGTTCTAGACAAAAGGTTGGTCTGAGGATATTTGAGTTTTCTTATTATATTATTTATATTAACATTAGAAATAATGTTATATTTCTAATTATATTAAATATATTAACATGATTGAAAACAAAGTAAGTCTCAGTCTTACCTTAAAGGAAATAATTTTGTTCTCACAGGAGAGAGTTGAAATTTTCTCACACTTCACAGAGATGGTTACAGCCATACCTCTAGGCTTGCTGTCTTTATACATACTTATAATAAATATGGTCCGGGGTGCATTATCTGAAATAAATATAATGAGAACTCTAGTTAGAAGAATTTTTGCACAGGAACATTTGCGGAAATTTAACCAAAGGATAGTCCTTAATACTCCTGTTCCCACTTTGAGACTTGGCCAGTCTGCAGGAGACTATGTACAGCTGGTCAGACATTTTTAAAAACACAGTTCAGGCCTGGCACAGTGGCTCATGCCTGTAATCCCAGCATTTAAAAGTTAAAAACAACCTTTTATAATCTATATCGTTAAAATACTCATAAACCTTGCAGCATGTGTGTTGTAACACATATTAAACTGTGGAGTTGTTTGTTTGGGAGGCCAAGGCAGGCAGATCACTTGAGGTCAGGGGTTTGAGACCAGCCTGGCCAACATGGTGAAACCCCAACTCTACTAAAAATACAAAAATTAGCCAGGTGTAAGTGGTGTGTGCCTGTAATCCCAGCTACTCGGGAGGCTGAGGCATGAGAATCGCTTGAACCTAGGAGGCGGAGGTTGTAGTGAGCCGAGATCACACCACTGCACTGCACTTCAGCCTGGGCGACAGAGTGAAACTGCGTCTCAAACAAACAAACAGCCCTACAGTTTAATGTGTATCACAACACACACGCTGCAACTTTTTCGAGTATTTTAAAGATGTGAATTCTAAAAGATTGTTTTTAACTTTTAAATGCTAAATAAAATATTTAAAATATATGTTAAGGTAAGTATTCAGTATTTTTAAAGAATGCACATTCACTGCTTCAACTCAGCCTAACTTTGATATTTGGAATTCGTATTTTGGAAGGCACAGTAGACTTGATCATTTTCTTTTCTTTTTAAGTTTTTTGTTTTTTTTTTTTTTAATTTTAGAGACAAGGTCTCTATATCACCCAGGCTGGAGTGCAATGGCTATTCACAGGTACGATCATAGTGTACTACAGCCTCAAAGTCCTGGCCTCAAGCAATCCTCCTGCTTGAGCCTCCCAGGTAGCTAGGATTACAGATAGATGCCACCACACCTGGCAACTTAATCCTTTTCTCTTGTACTCTAAAGTTTCTGGGGGAAGACAGACTCATTTGAAATGCGTGTGTATTTATTTTTAATATTTTGAAAACTATCAGCATTTTCAGCTGTAACAAGCAGGGATTAAGCATCCAACTATAGAGGTTTTAAACAGTTAATGCAATCACAATAAAGGGATTGGTGATTCAAAGGCAGGCTCAGAGAGGCATGACCCCTAGCAATGTCTTATTGTATCCAATTTTTAACCCCATCTAAAAAACGTGGATGCCTTATAAAGTTTCTTGTAAGTGAAATTATTGTTACTCCTGTGACTTTTCATCTAAAGATTGGGACTAGCACAGAAAAATGTAAGCAGTAAAACAGAATGGGAAGAAGTAGCTAGTCATTTCTATGTTTACGAATTAAAAAAAAAATACCTCTACAGTCAGAATCAGTCATATCTTCAAATAGGGGCCGATTTCCTTGGTCAATGAAGAGAACTTGGTCATTCAAATTTCTTATGATTGATAATTTAGATTCCATCTTGTGAAAGTAATCTGATTCCAGGTTTTCTACAATAAACGTTAAATCTCATTTAAAAATACATACTTTATTTGTTAATTGACAAATAAGTATGCTATATATTTTAGTTTTCTAGAACTATTAATGACAATCTTCTGTTCCAGAAGTAGCTACATTAAAGTTGCCTATTGTTTTTTAACCTACTCTCAAAGGCACACTCAATTTCTTGTTACCATTCAGAACTACTCTGCCTCTGAAGTGTTAACTTCAAATATCCTACTTTCTGACCAGTCTCTTACCCTTTTAGTTTTCTTACACTTTTACTCCAACTCTATGTGTTCTTAAATTTCACAACATCTTCCAGTCTCCTGACTCTTGTATTTCCTCTCTATCTAACCTCTTCCTGTCTTCCCTTCCTCCCCTGTGCACTGGATCTCAGAGTTCATTTTGTCTACCATTTTGCCAGGATATTTAATCCCTAACTTATTTGTCTTTCTGCTACAAAACTCCAAACTTGGCTGCTGAGTGCTGCTGGTGAACAATGGCACAAGGGTTCAAATTGGTGCCATTACAAGCATATCAATTGTCAATAATTCTTTTGTTTTCCAGTTCAGCACTCTCTCCCATAGCTGATAGCCGCAATTTCAAATTTTCTTTGCTCTCTTCAGGACCTCTACACCATCATCTCTGTTTTCATTTTCAGCAAATGATTTCCTGCTACTCCATGTACAAATTTAACTCTGGCAGCACCAGTTATTTCCTCTCTTCCTTTTGTCTCAAGGGGAAATGCGAAGGTGCCATTTCTGGTGTCTAGGGCTGATCCCATTTGTGCTCGCCATGTACCCTCTACTGAAGCTTTGATTTACCAATCATCCTTTCTCTTCTATCAACCCAGCAATTCTACCTCCTGAGTTTTATCCTGAAGAAAAAATCAGACAAATGTGTGAACATTTTTGTACAGGAATGCTTATGGGAACATTGTTAATAACAACAACAAACTGGAAACAAGCATTCACCAATTAGGAATTGATTAAATAAAATGGGCAAAGATATGCCCTTATTGTGAAATATCATGAACTTAATATAACTGCAATTACTCGTTGCCATAGAGAGATGTCCATATATATCACTAACTGGAAAAAGCAGCTTAGGTATAGTACAATCCCTTTTAATAAAAATATAAGCATTTCTGTGTCTGTATATATTTTATATATATATATATAGAAAGAAGTGTAGAAATATTGTATCAAAATGGTAGCTATCATTATTTCTGGGTGGTTTTTATATTTTTGTCTTTCATATTATTTTTTTCATTGCCTCAATTAGTTACAATGAACACATTATTTTCATAATCAAAAAAAGCACAAAGCTCTTTGAGATTTAAAACTGCTCCATCAACCCAATCTCACTTTGCAGCCAGTCTTGTTTCTCTCCTCCTTTTAACAGCCAAGCTTTTAGCAAGAATTGTCTGTATCATTTCTTCAACTTCCATTCACTGTTTCACTCATTGCAATCTGCCTCTGCCTCCAAGCTGCTTTCATTGAGATCACCATACTCCTTGTTGCTAAATCTAAAAGCTGTGTTCTGGCCCTTGATTCTCAAGGCTGCAAAATTCAACACAACACCTATCCCCTCAATCTTGAAATGCTCTCCTGGGAGTCGGTGGAATTCTCTTCGTTTTTCTTCTTCCCTTTTGGTTAGTCTGCTCTCTGTTCTGTATTAGCTTCTTTCTACTGCATCCTTTAAATGTAGGTATTCCCCCCAGTTTGGTACTTGGCTTTTACTCT
Organism: Nomascus leucogenys; assembly: GCF_006542625.1. Classification (NCBI taxonomy): domain Eukaryota; kingdom Metazoa; phylum Chordata; class Mammalia; order Primates; family Hylobatidae; genus Nomascus; species Nomascus leucogenys. The sequence continues at coordinate 22,728,541 of NC_044395.1, read as the reverse complement.
CTCACTTTACACATTTCCTCTGATTTGTCTTTTTATCTCTATAGATTCAAATGCCATTTCTATGCATAAGCCTTCAATATCTCTATCTCCAGCCCAAATCTTTGTCCTGAGCTCAGAACCACATGTAGAAGAGTTTTTGGACATCTCCACTAGGATGTTCCACAAACATCTCAGATCCAAAACTCAATGCGTCATCCATCCTCCTCTTTGTATACACAAAAACCTGCTCTTCTTCCCTTGTTTCCTATTTCACTGAATGGTACAAATTGCCTAAGTGAAAAATGTAGGCATCACCTTTTCTACTTTCTTCTCCTTTCCAAGTCCAACCCTAAATCATGTCCTCTTGATTCTCTCAAGTGTTTCTAAAATCCATTCACAGCTCCTCATCAGCACTCCCCTATGTCTACCATCATTTCTTGTAAGAACTAAAATAATAGCCTCTCAACCCTTTTGTCCTTCTCACCCCACACCATCAATTCTTTATACCAAAGTCAGAATGATATTTAAAAAATATATTATTTCTGGCCGGGCGCGGTGGCTCACGCTTGTAATCCCAGCACTTTGGGAGGCCGAGGCGGGCGGATCACGAGGTCAGGAGATCGAGACCACGGTGAAACCCCGTCTCTACTAAAAATACAAAAAAAAATTAGCCGGGCGTAGTGGCGGGCGCCTGTAGTCCCAGCTACTCGGAGAGGCTGAGGCAGGAGAATGGCATGAACCCGGGAGGCAGAGCTTGCAGTGAGCCGAGATTGCGCCACTGCACTCCAGCCTGGGCGACAGAGCGAGACTCTGTCTCAAAAAAAAAAAAAAAAAAAAAAAAAAATTATATATATATATATATATATATATAATTTCTGAATTTTAAAGAATCATATGGCTACCTGGAATAAAGATTATATTTTCCAGATTTCCTTGCACTTGGTGTGGCCATGTGATTAAATTCTAGTCAATGGAATATGAGGGGAATTGATGTGTTTAACTTCCAATTAGAGTCTTTGAAAGGAATGAGCCTGACTTCTCTTATCTTGACCCTTTCTTGATAACTGGGATATGAACCGAGGAAGTATGATGATTTTCAACTATGTGAGTGAGATCAACAACTGGGGGATGGTGGGTAACAAGACTGAAGAAAGCTGGGGGTCCCAGTATCATCAGGTTGCTTCCAGCCATACTGCTTCTGAGCGGCCTACTTAGACTTTCTTTGAGAGAAAAATTCTCTATCTTATTCAGCTACTGTATCTTTGGATGTCTTTGTTACAACAAACTAATCTTTACCCTAGCTAATACATATTGTGCTTCATTAACCCTATTATCTCCAAGACAAAGTCCAAATTTCACATCTTGGGGTAAGAGAACGTCTTGCTCTACACCCTGTTTATCACTCTGGCTTCTCTCACCAGCCTTCTACTCCTACTCTACTTCCATTCTGAATTACCCTGAATTCATCATAAATGCCATGGTGTCTTTCAGATCTTGGCCTTTGAATGTGGTCTTCTTGCCCCCCCCATTCCTATCTCCTCTACTTCCAGAATTTTCTGCCACCCCCCCACCACCAACCCGGGAACCTCCCAAGCTTCTTCCAAAAGCATTTCTGAGAGGAGGTGTTACCGATTTTGGACAATTCTAATGCTTCAATCCCTTTTTCCTATGCAACGCTCCCCCCGCAACAGAATCCGTGACTTGGTGCTAATCTTAGGACCTATGAAACAGGCAAAGTCTATTTTGTAGATTCTAAGAGCTGGAGAATTTTTTAAGGCGTAGAGAAGCATCTTTTGCTAGAGTTTCTTCTTTGTATGTCTTATGATCATCTTCATTCCAAAGCTGTGCTACTGAGTCCACATTTCTTTGAGGGCAGATTGGCTTTCCAAATACATTGGTATTATGAGAACCATTTTTTTTTCTCAGCTGACAATGGTGATATAGATGTGTCTCAAGCAGATACTTAGTTTGCAAAGAAAAATAAATTCATTTATACTTTACCATCATCTTCAGCTAAGAGGGGGAAAAAAGAGAAACAGAATATGTAAAATTTTGTATTTCAACTCAGAATTTAATCTCATTCTAGCTTTCACTTTTGCTACTCCTCTTTCTCGAACTCCTATTTTTATGGTTTAACGGTCTGTCTTGGCTTTCATCAGAATATTATATAATCATCCAAAAGGCCCATAAAATGAAGCTTATCAGACTTAGTGTGTTCTCAGATAATTTAGACATAAAACTTAAACCTAGGGTTTAGAAATTTCAATATGTAACTAAAAATAAGTTTTATAAAATAAGAGATTTTACTTTTAAATTGATTGCTTAAATGGAAAGTCACCTAAGAAAACTCACCTAATAATTTTTTATGAAGGTTTTGTTTGTGTGTGTGTGTGTGTGTGTCAGGGTCTACTGTCATGCAGGCTGGAGTGAAGGGGTGGGATCATAGCTCACGGCAGGCTCAAATTCCTAGGCTCAAGTGATCCTCCTGCTTCAGCCTCCAAAGAAAGTAGGAGGTGTCCACAGGATATTTTTCAATTTTTTGTAGAGATGGGGTCTCACTTTGTTGCTCAGGCTTTTAAATGAAAGTTTCAAATGAAGGCAAACTTTCAAATGAAGCCAAATTGTTCACAGAAGATTAATCATAAGAATCAATTTTTAGGCTGTGTGTGGTGGTTCATGCCTGTAATCCTAGCACTTTGGGAGGCCGAGGCAGGAGGATCATCTGAGATCAGGAGTTCAAGACCAGCCTGGACAACGTGGCAAAACCCTGTCTCTAGTAAAAATACAAAAATTAGCCAGGCATGGTGGGATGCACCTGTAGTCCCAGCTACTCAGAAGGCTGAGGCAGGAGAATTGCTTGAACCCAGGAGGTGGAGGTTGCAGTGAGCAGAGATTGTGCCACTGCACTCCAGCCTGGGCAACAGAAAAAAAAAAGAATCAATTTTTACTTGTCAAACATATTTACATAAAATGGTGTAATTCACAGAACTCTAAATTTAGAGAATCTCTTACATAATTTGCCAATTTGCTTTGGGAAATTGTATTTCCTGAATGCACCCAGTTTTGTACTGGGATTTTTCCCATGGAAATCCCATGAAAACTGGGATTTTCATGATGTGCACTTACTGCCACCTGGAGAGTGAGCTACTGCTTATTAAAGTGCCAGGACACGTGGTGTGACAAAGTGCTGAGACCTTGGACATGTTATGGTTAATTTCTAGAGGTCCACTATTTTTTTTTAAGAGCCATTAATATTACAATGAAATTTGGTGACAAAAAGAGTCACTTAATAGTTCACCTCACAACATCTTTTCTAGTTGAATAGATTTATCTGAACCTGGTATTTGTTCTATGGCATTAGCCTTACCTATAAAGTAAAGCGTATTGTCAATAAATTTCATTGCCACAAAGTTGACGCAATTGTCTTCTACTGGTTCAGCAGCCATCTTTATTCCTAATGAAAGCAAAGAGCCATCTGTTAAGAGACAATGATTGTACCTTTTACTACTACTTTATACTACCTTCAAGTTCAGTGGTCAGTCAATCACCTAGTATACTGATGAACAATCTTGACAGTCAATAAATGCCAGAAGTTTCAGCTTATGAATACCCATGTTTAAGTGTTCTCTTACAAATCATCAGATATTTGGAAGATAGAAAGCATTTTCTCATTAAACAATATTATAAAGGGTAGATAAATGGCCCAGTACTGAACTGAATCATTATTTTAGTATTCCTTGAGAAATATAAATATATTATCAATATAAATATATTATCAATATAAATATAGTTTCATCTGATGATGCCAGAAACACATCTAATCCTGCCCTTTAGGAAGGACTGGCTTCATCCTTCTCTTACAACCAGTGGGTTCCTATGGGTGAGAGGCGGAAGGTTAGTGACTTCATTGTCAAAGTGGTAAAGGTGAAACAATGATAAAAAAGTGCTTCCATCTGAGGGTACAGGCAGGGTGGGAGAAGGCTGAAGCGCTCTGGCATTTGATGGCCCTCTTTCTCCCTGAGCAGCAGTGGTTTTTGATCTGGAGTCTAGATTATACTATATTTTTAACACAAGTAATACATAAATACAATCTTGCTGTAAAATCAAGGCATACAGGATTTGAAAAAAATTTAAATCCTTCTATTTGCTCTTCCTTTCTGCCCCTCTTCGAATATGGTGTGCGGGCTTCTAGAATTTTGTTATGGAATAGGAGTTCTCAATGTGAGAAATCTGTGAACTTGGATGGGGAAGAAAATACACATGTATTTTCACCAGCTTCTGAAATTTAGCATTCCTTCCATGATGAGTTGCAGGAAACAAACCACAGTATTATTAGTAGTACGTGTGACTCTGTCATTAATAGAAATACCTATTTTCTATTGTGCTACAATTATTGCAGAGATCTTGAGACATGGTTTAAACTCATTACTACTTTGAAATTACAGAAGTTTAGTTCTCACAGTAGATCTTATTATTTAATGTGTTGGTAAAAAGGCACATATATACTGCATCAAAATTTGTTTAAAAATTAAATGGTATGCAGGAGAGTATTCATAAATCTGTGCTCAAAATTTTTCTAGCATGATATGAGGCCTAGCATGTATGGTAGAGTAAGCAGGAATTTAAGACTCAGTTTAAAAAAATTAATCTGAATTAAGCTAACCCCAAAATAGTTGTCAGTTGGTGTTATACAACAGTTTTGTCTAGATTTAGTTCCTTATACACATCCAAATGTGGATGGTTATTATTTATTTTATTTAATAAGTTTAAATAAAATAAAATTTTATTAAACATTAATATTTAAACTTACAATTTATTTTTTCTTTTCTGCATTGGTTTTTATTAAATGAGTTTCATATCCAGTTTAAAAGGCAAATGTAAACATGCTTTCTTAAAGATGTATCATAAGCTGTTTTCTTTCAGTGAATTGAAGTGTTTGACAGAGAAGCAAATGTCAAAACCATGCTATCAGACATGTTTCTTTGTACTTATTATGCCAATAAGCATTTGTACTTATTATGACAAGTTTACATATAAAGTTTTTTTGTATTTTTATTTTACTTGTATAAATTTATGGGGCACAAGTGTAATTTTGTTTCATGAACATATTGCATAGTGGTGAAGTTAGGGCTTTGAGTGTATCAATCACTGGAATAGCACACTTTGTATCCATTAAGTATTTCTCATCCACCTCCCTCTCACTTCCCCCACCTTTTGAGTCTCTATTGTTTATCATTCTATATTGTCTATGCATCTGCACTACTTAGCTCCCACTCATAAGTGAGAACATGAGGTATTTGCCTTTCTGTGTCTGAGTCGTAGTCGTTTCACTTAAGATAATGGCCTCCAGTTCCATCCATGTTGCTGCAAAAGAGATGATTTCATTCTTTCTTATGGCTGAATAATATTCCATTGCATATATGCATACAGACACAGACACACACACACACACACACCATATTTTCTTTATCCAACCATCAGTTGATGAACAACTTAGGTTGATTTTATATCTTTGCTATTGTGAATAGTGCTGTAAATAAACATACAAATGCAGGTATCTTTTTGGTATAATGATTCCCTCTGGGTAGATATACAGTAGTGGGATTGCTGGATCAAAGGGTAGTTCTATCACTTATTTGAGAAATCACCATATTATTTTCTATAGAGGTTTTATAAATTTATATTCCCACCAAGAGTGCTTAAGTGGTTCCTTTTTCTGCATCCTCAACAATATATGTTATTTTTTGTAATAACAGCCATTCTGATTGGTATAAGATAGTACCTCATTGTGGTTTCAATTTGCATTTCTATGATGATTAGTGTTGACAAGCATTTTTTCATGCTTGTTGGCCATTTGTATGTCTTCTTTTGAAAAATATCTACTTGTGTCCTTACCTCATTTTTTGATGAGATTATTTGTTTTTCTGTTGTGAGCTGTTTGAGTTCCTTGTAAATTTGAGATATTAGTCCCCTGTCAGATGTATAGTTTGCAAGTATTTTCTCCCAATCTGCAGGTTGTCTATTTACTCTGTTGATTATTTCTTTTGCTGTATAGAAGCTCTCTAGTTTAATTAAGTCCCATATGTCTATTTTTGTTTTTATTGCCTGTGCTTTTGTGGGCTTGTTCATGAATTCTTTACCTAGGCCAATGTCCAGAAGAGTTTTCTCTAGGTTTTTTTTTTTCCATTTTACAGTTTCAGGTCTTACATTTAAGTCTTTAATCCATCTTGTGTTGATTTTTTTTTTTTTTTTTTTGAGATGGAGTCTCGCTCTGTCGCCCAGGCTGGAGTGCAGTGGCGCGATCTCGGCTCACTACAAGCTCCGCCTCCCAGGTTCACGCCATTCTCCTGCCTCAGCCTCCTGAGTAGCTGGGACTACAGGCGCCTGCCACCAGGCCTGGCTAATTTTTCTGTATTTTTAGTAGAGACGGGGTTTCACCGTGTTAGCCAGGATGGTCTCGATCTCCTGACCACGTGATCCGCCCGCCTTGGCCTCCCAAAGTGCTGGGATTACAGGCTTGAGCCACCGCGCCCGGCGAGTTGATTTTTATACATGGTGAGAGATATGGGTCCACTTTCATTCCTTCTGCATATAGCTACCCAATTTTCCCAGCACCATTTATTGAAACTGGTGTCCTTTTCCCGTTGTATATTCCTGTCAGCTCTGCCAAAAATCAGTTGGCCTAGTATGTGGCTTTATTTCTGGGTTCTCTATTCTGTTCCGTTGACATATGTGTCTGTTTTTATACCAGTACCGTGCTGTTTTGGTTACTATAGCCTTGTAGCGTAACTTGAAGTAGGTAAAAATTTTTTGATAACTCTGTTCTAATATAATAGGTTTCCTTTATACAGTTAAGTATTTAATTTTATGTCTGTAAAAACATTGTTCTGAGAAGGGGTCCACAGTCTTCATATTTCCCATGAAAGCCCATGCCACAAAAATAATTAGGGAGCCCCTACACTAGAATTCAGTGGTGCCTTGGGTTCCTGAAGGCATTTACGGTTGGGGCTCTAAGGAAGATGGGTGAGTCACAATTGTCAATGGTACACAGAGGAGTAGCCATAAAACTGTGTTCATAGGTAGAGAACTGACTCAAATTCTTTCTAACATAATCTAAAAGCAAGCATATATGTAAGCAGGAAATTAAAACTCAGTTGAAAAAACCTAATGCAAATTAAGCTAACCACAAATACTTGTGAGTTGGCAGCTATTTAACAGGTTTATTTTCTTTTTTAATAGAGATGGGATCTCATTATGTTGTCCAGGCTGGTCTTTAACTCCTGGACTCAAGACATTCTCTCTTCTTGGCCTCCCAAAGTGCTTGAGATTACAGGCATGAGTCACTGGCCTGATTTAACAGTTTTATCTAGGTTTAGTTCCTTATGCTTATCTAAGTATGAACAGTTATTAAATTTATCTTATTTAAATAATATTTTTTTTTGAGATGGAGTCTCACTCTGTCACCCAGGTTGGAGTGCAGTGGCACGATCTCAGCTCACTGCAACATCCACACCACCCCTCTCACCTGGGTTCAAGCGATTCTCCCATCTTAGCCTTCCAAGTAGCTGGGACCACAGATGCGTGCCACCACACCCAGATAAGTTTTCGTATGTTTGGTAGAGATGGGGTTTGACCACGTTGCCCAGGTGGTCTTGAACTCCTGAGCTCAAGTGATTTGCCTGACTTGGCCTCTCAAAGTTCTGGGATTATAGGTGTCAGCCACCATGCCTGGCCAACACATTTAAATAAAATAAAAACTGATGTACAAATGAATTTAAATAAACATTTAAATATTATAAAATTTAAATATTCATCAAACATTTAAATATTATAAATATTAAATATTTATAAATATTATAAATATATTATAAATATTAAATATTTATAATATTTAAATTTATAATTTAGAGTTATCACCTACTTTTTTAAAGGAGGGGATAAGGAAGACTCTTAGAGAAAAATAATATAGCAAAGGATGAAAAGATCACTGAGATAAGTCTAAACATTTTTTACCAAAACCCAAACCAACATTAATATTAAAAATCAGAACAATAATGACTAGGCTGTGAACTCCATGAAGGCATTTTCTTTATTCACCTTTATGGCTTCATTGCTGAACACGGCCCTATTATCAGCATCAGAAGGTGTTTGTTAATGACTGCATTAACTAAGAAGGCAGACATTTGTTAACCTGAGAGGCACTCTGTGTTTTGATTCGTCACCAGTTGGTGAAATAATGACTAGCATGATCTTCTCTACAAACCTTAATGTTACGTAATACACACATATTTATTAAAGTAATTCACCTGAAATGTATTCAGCAGTATGGGCAGGAATTGGATTAAATTACTGGTGTTTACTATTTTGAGTACATAGTTAGCCAATGAGTGAATGGATTTACAGAAGGACAATATTTGAGCTGATTCACCAGTTAAGGTTTGAGCATGAACTATGCATCAGGAATGTGGCCAGTAGCTGACCAAGCCACACATGAATGAGAGTTAGCTCCTACTCTCCAGTGACTCAGAGTCTAGTGGGAGAGAAGAATCTATAAAGAGTTACAAAACAATGTAATGAATGATATAAGAGCTGAATTTACAAGAGATTCATTCTTTCTGTTTGATGGTGCTGGAGAAGGTTACCACAGGAAGTGATGACTGTGCTGCCTTGAAAGAGAAGCAGGCATTTTCAAGGCCAGAGGAAGAGCTTCCACCAAGAAGAGGCAATGTGAACAAAGGCTAGGCAGCAGGGAGACTGAGAAAACATGGGTTGTTTGAGGCCTCAACATTTTTACCATAAATAAGGCAAATGTAGTCACATTTTACAGAAAGAATGCATTTCTAAAGATCTCACATAGTTCAAGGTTAACTTTTCTTTTCTTTTTTTTTTGGATACAGAGTTTCGCTCTTGTTGCCCAGGCTGGAGTGCAATGGCGCGATCTCAGCTCACTGCAACCTCCACTGCCCAGGTTCAAGTGATTCTCCTGCCTTAGCCTCCTGAGTAGCTGGGATTACAGTCATGCGCCACCATGCCCGGCTAATTTTGTATTTTTAGTAGAGACGGGGTTTCTCCATGGCTGGTCTCGAACTACTGACCTCAGGTGATCTTCCTGCTTCAGCCTCCCAAAGTGCTGGGATTACAGGGGTGAGCCACCGTGCCTGGCCTAATTTTGTGTTCTTTTAGTAGTGAGGGGGGTGGGTTTCTCCATGTTGGTCAGGCTGGTCTCGAACTCCTGACCTCAGGTTATCTGCCCGCCTTGGCCTCCCAAAGGCTGGGATTACAGGCGTGAGCCACTGCGCCTGGCCAAAGTTAACTTTTCTTTGGAAAAAAACGTAAAAGTTTGAGAGGAGATATTCTTGGAGTACATAAACCTACAACTACCAAAGCATATTGTTGCTTGCTATCTTTTTTTCAACTTTCTCAGCATTATTACTAGTGTTTTGTAGCCTGCTGTCTCCACACAGCCTATTATGGTGGTACTTTGGCCTTTTTAATATTGTTTTCTTGCATAAAACCTTGGTTTCAACATACTTATTTAGAGTTGGTTTTTTTTTTTTTTTTTTTTTTTTTTTTTTTTTTTTTTTTTTTTTTTGCACAGCAGTAACAATACATCCCTTAGCACTTGGATAACATTATCATATATAAAATTATTTAAAATTACATTAAAGGCTGGGCGCGGTGGCTCAAGCCTGTAATCCCAGCACTTTGGGAGGCCGAGGCGGGCAGATCACGAGGTCAGGAGATCGAGACCATCCTGGCTAACACGGTGAAACCCCGTCTCTACTAAAAATACAAAAAATTAGCCGGGCGAGGTGGCGGGCGCCTGTAGTACCAGCTACGCGGGAGGCTGAGGCAGGAGAATGGCGTGAACCACGGGGGGCGGAGCCTGCAGTGAGCCGAGATCGCGCCACTGCACTCCAGCCTGGGCGACAGAGCAAGACTGCGTCTCAAAAAAAAAAAAAAAAAAAAAAAAAAAAACACCACCACCAAGAACAAAAGAAGGGACCTGATTGAACAAGATGGGACAGAGGTCAGACAACAACTACTGAAGCAATTTTAACAGTTAAGAGTTGATGAGGCTATAAATTAAGGTAGTGAATTCAAGAGATACTAAACAGCAGGATTTCTCAGCTGATCTGTTGTGGGTCAAACAGAAGAAGGAGGAACTGAGGATGACTTCGTAGTTTTTGGATTGGGCAATTTGTTGAGTGGTTACCTCATTCATTAAGAAAAAAGAATGAAAATACAGCTCAAGTGTAAAATAATTAGTTCAGTTTTGTAAATCTGAGATGTATCACAGAAGTCAAAAGAGAAAGAGTTTCAGGAGGGGCTGCTTGAAATCAGAAACTGCAGAGCTCCTAATTTACATATAAGCTTACACTTGTTCATTGAATTTGGCAATTAGGAAGTTTTGGGTAACCGTAGAACAGTTTGGGTAAAGTGGAGGCAGCAGATGGTAGGTGGACAAATATCTAGGACAGAATGGGAGGGGGAAAAGTAAGGACAGTGACTACAAACTATTCTTTTAGGAAGTCTGGCTACAAAGTAGAGAGTTAGGGTAGTAGTTACTGGTGGGGGGGAGAGTTATATACATGTACAAATTTTAATTTGGCTCCAGATACATAGTTCCAATGGTAAGAGATCTAATAAATTACTTTTCAAAACATGTCCTAGTTACCTGCCCAAAACTGAAACCTGGGAGTCATTCTTAACTCCTTTATCTAATCTTTCCCTTGTCTGATAAATACTGTAGATTCTAACTCAGAAATGTCTCCAGAATTTGGTATCTCCTCTCCGTCTCCAACAGCACTGTTTTAAATCAAGCCCTCATCACCCCTGGCATCTTCTATTTTAATACTCTTCTACTTGGTTTTCTTGCTTCCAGACTCTCCTCTGTTGTTGCCAGAGTTATTCTCTCTGCCAGACCAGAACTTCCCCTTCCCCTGCTTTTTTTTTTTTTTTTTTTGCCTGCAAACCCTGCCTCATCTTTCATCCCGTATCTCTTTAATAGTTCCTCTATGAAAACTTCTCTGCTCTTTCATTCCTAGCTAATTATTCTCTCCTCAGAGTCCCACCTCCTTCACACCTGTTCATGCTTCTTAAATAGCTCTTACTACCCTGAATTGAGATTACTTTGATTAAAAATAGGTCTGTTCAGCTTCCATCTGAGTTTTAAGACAAGGAGTTGTCCTTTTTTCCCCTGAATCTTCAACACTTGGAAAGAGCTTACCACACAGTAAGAACTCAATAAATGTTGTATGAATAAAAGTTTGCTATGATAAACCTTGTTGCCATGACAACAGCATAGAAAGGGATGTGTAGAATATATATATTTTTTCTATCTTAAACTTTCCCTCTACCTGAAAGCCAATGAGAAGGAGGAAGAACAGGAGGGAAGCCTGAAAACAGAATTTAAAAAATAGAATAATTTTTTAAATGTCTTCTCCATTTTTCCCTAGTAGTTTCTTTTTTATTTCATGTGTTGATTTTGAATTCTTCATTCTTATTTTCTTACAGTTCTTCTTGTTAGTTCTCAATACATCTATGACTGATTACAAGTGGTGTGTTCTCATTCCCATTCCTCCTCTCCTCAATTTTCCTCTTCCTTTCTCATCCATGTTTCTTTGCTTCAACTCTAATCTATGAAAATAATAGTATCCATTGGATAAAAATGCTTTGACTATTTCATCTAAAATTCTCAGACTATTGACTTTTTTTTTTTTTAAGAGTTATAAACCACCTCAGAAAGATCCTCCCAGGAGTAAGCAGTGACAATTTGTTCTTTAAAACAAACAAAAAAATTTAGTTATGCAATACTTTGACAACTAGCCAGAGGCTAGTGAATGGCAGAATTTCATGATGGAAATTAGAACACATGAGTTCCAGTTTTGTCTGGGGCAAGTCACTTAATTTTAAGGGTCTCAGTTTCCTCATTTGGATAAGGAAGTTGGATAGTCGATCTTTAAGGTCTGTTCCAGCTCTACCAACCTGAAATTCTAGACTCTAGTTAAAGCTGTAAGGAGAGAACCAATGATATGTGGCAAACGGCCTAGTAACCACTTCTTCATAATTCTAAGACAGTACATATTTATGGCATATTTATTATACAATCAGCGTTGTTAAGCCACTAAGAGTTTAAAAACATACTATTAGGCTGGGCACGGTGGCTTACGCCTGTAATCCCAGCACTTTGGGAGGCCGAGGCAGCTGGATCACTTGAGGTCAGGAGTTCGAGACCAGCCTGGCCAACATGGTGAAACCCACCCGTTTCTACTAAAAATACAAAAATTAGCCGGGCATGGTGACATATGCCTTGTAGTCCCAGCTACTTGGGACACTGAGGCAGGAAAACTGATTGAACCCATGAAGCGGAGGTTGCAGTGAGCCGAGTTCATGCCACTGCACTCCAGCCTGGGTGACAGAGCAGGGCTCCATCTCACACAACAACAACAACAACAGCAAACAACAACAACAACAACAGCAAACAACAACAACAACAGCAAACATACTACTAGATTAAAAGTTAAAACGCCTTGAACTTGAAAAGCAACTATGATTATGTTTATCCTTGCTGTGGAGTTCCAATCCTGTTGAATAGGTATGGGATGAAATGAGGGAGCATGCTACGTAACTAATTCCCTGAGATCAGGTAGGTAGTCGGCTTGACAGCAACAAGATCAAAACCTAACTTTTCAGTTCTATAAATCATTTTTTCCTTGAACATTCTGCCATCTTATTATGAATGTGTGTATGTGAGTGTGGAAGAGGTGAGAGTAGAAGAAAAAAATAAGTTTTTAAGTTTTTGTTTTTGAGTCTGTAGACTCAAAGCAAAAATCAAAATGGAACTGATGTAGTTTAAATGGCCTAGTTTGAAAAGGAGAATTGAATTGAATCTCAAAGAATGCTTAAAGATTTGAATAGATAGAGAAGGAAATGGACCAGCATTTATGTGATAATCAAAACAATGTTGTGGTGGGGGTGAATTGAATAGAGCGATTTTTTTTTTCCTTTCTTTTCTTTTCTTTCTTTTTTTTTTTTGAGACATGGTCTGGCTCTGTCACCCAGGCTGGAGTGCATGACACAGCGAACATGGCTCACTGTAGCCTTGACCTCCTGGGCTCAAGTGATCCTCTTGCCTCAGCCTTTTGAGTAGTTGGGACTACAGGCACATACTACCACGTCTGGCTAATTTTTGTATGTTTTGGAGAGACAGGGTTTTTGCCATGTTGCCCAGGCTGGTCTTGAACACCTGAGCTGAAGCAATCCACCTGCCTTGGCCTTCCAAAGTGCTGGGATTACAGGTGTGAGCCACTGCACCCTGCCTGTGATTTTTGGATTGTAGTGGAACAGTCCTGCTGTTTTGCAGTGAACACAAGGTAAAGTGGGATTAGATTATGGAGGGCTTCGGAAATCAGGTAAAAGAGTAAATTTAATCTCACAGGCAATAGGAAAACATTGCAGATAAAAAGTTATTTTGAAGGAAGTTTTTTTTTTTGTTTGTTTGTGAAAGTCTCGCTCTGTTTAGTGGCTGAACTCACCACAGATTTGACTATCCTGGGCTCAAGCAATACTCAGCATCCTGAGTAGTTCTACAGGCATGCACCAACATACCCAGGTAATTTTTTATTTTTTTGTAGAGACTATGTTGCCCTGGCTGGTCTCAAATTCCTGGGCTCAGGCCTGCCTGAGATTCTAGGCATGACCTACTGCACCTGCCCTGAAAGAAGATTTAATAGAACTTAAAGTAGCTGAATATAGGCAAAAAAGAGGAATTTTAGGTGTCCTAAAATTTAGGGGGTCCTAATTTTTGTTATTCAACTTCAAACAGAGATATTTATTCAGCCCTTTCCTTAATTGTGAAAGAAAATTATCTCGGGGAATGCTATATTATCCAATTGTAGCCCAGTCCAAAGGTGTGGCAGATTTCATAAGATGACTAACCATGGGCAAATTTTTTGTTTGCTTTTAATGTAACTGATTCTGTCTTGAGACTCCCTTTAAAGAGAAGCTTATTTATTTTACCACTCTAAAGCAGTGATTCTCAGGGCGTTCCTAAAGTGAAAGCTATTTCTAAGAATTCTAAGACGTAATTTGTCTTTTTCACTCATTCTCTCATGAGCGTACAAAAGAGTTTACCAGAGGCTACATTCTGTGCAATATTGCAATAGTCTGAATGCAAAGCAGATGAGAATCCAGCAGATCTATATGGCTTCTATTAACCCAGTTAAAACACTTGTAAAAATAAAAAAGGGTCACTCTTTATGCTTTTTTTGGTTGTTAAAAAAGTACATAGTTATCTTTAAACATGTTACTTATGCTAACATTTGATGCGCTTAATGTAAAGGGAACATGAGAGCAAAAAGTTTGAGAACCTCTCCTCTAAAGTGATACTCTCCTATATCTGATAAAAGAAAAAAATTCTACTCTGACTTTGCTTATATTTCTTATGTTGATACTGACTGCTCATCGTAGTGATGCTAGATGGTTTATATTCCTCTCAATTGCTTTTCTAGCTTATTTACCTCTAATTGCCATGGCTGACTTTCCAAATAAAGAAGAATGATATTTCTTACCTGCGACAAATAGTTTCTTGCGAGAGGAAGCGATCTGGAAGGGCTGAGGTCCCTTTCCTCTTCCCGAGGCTGTGTAGACTGTAGCAGGTGGCAGCCGCTTTAGCAGCCAGAGTTGGCAGCCAGGAGGGCAAAATGCACTGGAAGACAACTCTTTGCTGACTGTCCAGGCAGTCGCCAGGGGAGCAAAGGGCTCAGCAAGCTGGGGAGAGAATGAGGAAGAAGGTGGAGGGAGGAGACTGCTGCCAGCACTCCTTGGGCCCGCCTTCAAACAGGCTCTTTCCTAGGGCAATAGAAGTTGAAATAAAGTGGCAGAGGATATGAGTACTTCTTTTAATGTAGTATCACTATTTTCATGAAATCTTTTCTTCCGTAAAAGTCGGGGCTCTGTGCCTTCCAAAACCTGTACCTCTTTCTGAGTACCTCTGACTTTAAGAAAGCACCTCCTTAGTCCATTAGAAGCATCTTCTTTTGTCATCTGTCTCTCTTCATTTTCAGACTTCCTGGTCACATTTCAGCACAAAACTTTTTCTTATTTTACAATGCGGAATAATCAGTCGTATTGGGGTAATTCCTACAATGTTACAACACTTAAAATATTTCTAAAATGTAACATTTTAAAAAAAGGAACATTTTGCAAATATTTCTTTTACTTTATAACCTCATTCAGGACTTCCCCTTCCTCCCAAGCTCAATATAGTGTCAAAGGATAGTTGATACAGGCCATTAAGATTTACTTTTCAGTGGAACAGGAGTCCATTTTCATAAAACATCTTAATCTGCTATATCAGATGCAAACCACATGGATACCATCATTAGAATTTTATTTAATAATTTTTACATTTTCTGCAACAGAAAGTAAGCTTGGGGAGAGGGATACCAAAATTCAGGTAAGAGGGTAAATATTTACTTACAGTTTCCAGTGTTAACACTTTCTATTCCTGGAATGATAGCAAAGACTGACTTAAAATATTTGAAATACAATTTAAGGATACATATTTTTGGGGCTTATGTTCAACTCGTTAAAAAATAGTCTTATAAAATGTAACTTTTGAAGAGCGGAGTGTAAATATCACAGTCTTGAAAATAATTAGTGGAAACAAAATTTCTTAGCCATTTTTTTCTTGAACATGTGCTAACCTGTATTACTTTGCTAGGAAGGGAATTAGCAAGGTGGCATTTTGTTTTTGTGTTTTGCCAGTACAGAGATGATATAAAAACATAGGGGTTCCTAGAGTCAGGTAACAAAATGCTTACCTAAACACTACTTTTTGTTGGTTTGTTTGTTTTAAAAACAAGATAGGGTTTTCATTTTGGGAAGTCATAAAAACATCACGTCCTTCAGCAGTGATTACAAAGGAAGTCTGTGGCAGGGTGGCTGGAAGTGCTTGGTGTGGTGACTATCAGAAGAAAAAAATAGTACCTTTAAGAAGTATATGATAAGAATACATACATGGCTCAAGTTGAAATAGTAAGTTTTCACCTTCCAACTGTAGAGTCCAATTGGGCCAATTAACACAAAAGCACGAAGTGGGATCAAGTAGTCATCAGAAGCAGAGCACTAAGCAAGCTCTAATTTTAAATATTCCATTGCCAGTGAATTTTCTCCAGCTGTAAAGATGCAGAAGGTGTAATTTACACATTTTGAAGTTTTGGGACAAACGCTTTTTTCTTTGATATAGAGCAATCCAAATGTCTCAATGTCCTTTGTACTTCATGGAGTTGTTTTCAAAGATTAAATGAGATAATGATGACAGCCCTTTGAATATTTTGAAGCTCTAGATAACAATATCTATATCATCTCACTTATTCCTACCCATTTAGCTTATGCAATGGAGGTTAGGATTTAAAAAATAAAATAAAATAAAATGTCCATGGTGTTATCTTAATCTCATGAAAGCATTTATGCATTAGGTGGAATCATTTTTCTTGGAAATATTTTAAGAATCGGATGGACAACCACCTGTTTAAATATCATACAGTGTGAAGGCTGTGAGATGAATTCCATGAGTATTTCCCAGACCCTTGGGTTTAATGAACCATTAAAAATAATAACAGTAATCATAATAAGGAGGAGGAGATAAACATAGTGGACAACTCTACATTTTACCAAGTAAAGACACTAAAAATGTAAGAATTTTTTTCTTTTTATTTCATAAAACTTATCTCACCTGTGCCCCCAAAATTAGGAAGGACATGTTATCAGAATAAAGCACAGTCACTTTAAAGTGAATATATTTGACTTGATGAAAACTTTATACTGCTCAGGAGTCTGAAACAATAAAGATAAAAATTAAGGCAAACTAAAACTTCATTCCTTTTCCCTTCATTTTACCACAGAGGGTAAAAATTCAACACAGATTGCTATTGTTCTGGGACAGTGTTTGAGACTCCTTACTTCGCCATAGTTATCTAGGCTAGTATTTAGTTACGTGGCCTATATTTCACCATATTAGCAACTCAGATTAAACACATTGAGCGCTTATTTTCTAGGAACTTATTTAAAACACCTGGCTTCTTCACAAACAGCAAATAAATATACACACACGCAATACTTCCAAGGCTTGATGATAACTAACGTTTAATCATGCAAAAGGAGAAAAAAAAAAACCTTAGTAATGTATGTAAGTGTTAAATATAGTTCTCTAAGATGTAAGATTTTGTACCTGGAGCTTATGGATGTGTGTTATTGACTTTTGTGTTATGAGGTAATTTGCTTTGTTTTTTTCTTCCACATCCATTAACTGGGCATAAGCTTGGAATGTTTATCTTTGAAATTGCAGGTCAAAGCCTCCACATTAAAGCACCCGATGAGGCAAAGCTACAATTATGTGAACCATGTGTGTTATGCAACACTTTTTGATAGCTGTTGCCAATTAAATTGACTTAACTTATTGACAGACTCGGGGAAGAATTTTCTAAGAAGGTGTGATTATGAAAGTTTGGTTGCACCAAAGAGGAAGAGGGGTAGTAACTGAGGCTCTGGATCTAAAAGCCTTGCTTGTGGGCCAGGGGAACACGTGATTAAAGCCTTCCTGCAAACACAGCATCTGCAAACGCGGTTTTAAACCCTTCCTGCAAACAAACCAAGTAAATTTTACTCGAAAAGAGGCCGTGGATGTGCTATTTTGTGTTCCTTTGCTGAGATTCTAAGCCGCTGGGACACACCCCGGCCTTGCTTTGGCAAGTCTTCCTTGTTCTTTCTTGACCAGTTTCAGATTTTTTCCTCATTCAAACACACACAGGGTGGCAGGGAGAGATTTTTGTTTCACGACTATTCCAAGTCGAGGGGAAAGAGCGGGAGAAAACCAGAAAAAAGCTGCCCTTCCGTGGGGCCAGGCTCTGGGAGGCTGCGGTGGGGAAGTGGGGGGGGTAGTTGGGGGGGGCGGGGGCGGTGGGAGGGCTGTCACGTGACTCGTGCGGGGGCTGCTGGGAGTGCGGCGCGCTTCCCACCTCCACCCGCGAAGTCCGAGCACCCCGCGCCCGGCGTCTTCACTCCCTCGCGTTCGCTGACGAGGAAGGTCCCCATACCGCGAAGTACATTGGCCTTGGGGTGGGGCCGGAGGGATGGGCGCCTGTGAGAATGTGACGGACTGTGACACAAGGAAGGGCGAGAGGATGGAAGCTTCCTCTGAGGGGCTCTAGTGGGACGGAAGCAACAGTAGGGAGGAAGTGGGGAGGGGCGGTGAGAAGTGAGGAAAAATGGAGGCGAAATGGCATGAGGGGCTAGGATGGCGTTGAGAAGAGGGAGAAGACTAGAAGGAGACAGCTGCATGGGGCAGAAGGGACAGTGCTTAGTAACAGCCAGGTCACTAAGCCTAAGATGGCAGAGCCAGGGCAGTGGTCAGTGTTTGGCACACAACGAAGACCAGCCCGTCCACCAGGCCTGTATCTGCTGAGGCCTTGAGCTATGACAGGAGAACGAACTTATTTTTGCAGAAACAGTTACTCCATTACAAGTTTTCATTTGACATAGGGGCACAGTGTTACTTTGGGAGAGAAGAGAAGGGGGTGAAAGGGAAAGGGAGAATTAGAAGGGGAAGGGAGGAGAGAAAAATCTGCCTGTTGGCTTCTCTGAAGTATTTTCCAACTCCCAAGGCAAAGTTAGCACTGCTGTGCATGTGTAGTATTTTCTAGATACTATTAATACTATTACAGCACGTAAACTTACATACTATAAAGGTACTGGCAGGAATGGAGACGTACGATACAGAATTTACTTAATAAGCATCTTTCAAATTTGTTGTTGCTCTGTCTTCTATATATGCATATTTTATAGGACTAATTAAACAGATGCGTTAGAGTTACCCAAGTCAGCATCGTTTCTCAAAAACAAGAAAGTCATTTGATAACTTGAATATGGACAGGGCTCCCCTCATCTCAAAGACACAGCGACTATACACTTCCAGGTTTCAACATTTGGACTCCTAGGGAAAATGCCTTCCGAATTTATGGAAAAGTACAAGTAAAATTTGAAGCTACTTTAAAGTAAGGTTGGACAGTGGGAATAACCTCAGACTCGAAGAGTGAGATCTCGGTTCTAGTTTAGCTCAGTCTTACTGGTGTCACTTGATCCACCGTCACTGTCCCTGTTTTCTCACTTGTAAAAAATGAGATTGAATTAGATGAACTGTAAGACCTGTTTCAACATTAAGATTTTGTGAAGATAGAAGAATCCTTTTTTTTTTTTTTTGAGGTGGAGTCTTGCTCTGTTGCCCAGGCTGGAGTGCAATGGCACAATATCGGCTCACTGCAACCTCCCTCTCCTGGGTTCAAGCAATTCTCTCGCCTCAGCTTCCCGAGTAGCTGGGATTACAGGCGCCTGCCACCACGCCCGGCTAATGTTTGAATTTTTAGTAGATACAGGGTTTCACCATGCTGGCCAGGCTGGTCTCGAACTCCTGACCTCAGGTGATCTTCCTGCCTCAGCTTTCCAAAGTGCTGGGATTACAGCCGTGAGCCACCGCGCCCGGCCGAAGATAGAAGAATCCTAACTGAGCCAGTCCTGAAACAAGGCAGAATTGCCAGAGAGACTCATTTGGCTAAGTACATAGAGAGGAGTAGTTGAAAATGATAGGACTAGTAGGCTTGCACCAGATAGTACAGGACCTTGAAGGCCATATCATGGAATTTCAGCTTATTCTGGAACAATGAAAGTTTTTGAGTTAAAGGAATGCAGTAATCAAAGTTTTGAAAGATTACCCAAATAGCAGTTGATAGAATGATTTAGAGGAGGGAGAAATTGAGTTTAGGAAAGTGACAGATAATGACAGTCTAAATTAACATCAGCAGTAGGAGTGGGAAAAAGGGAAGGGTTCCAGAGAGCTTGTAGCATGGAGTTTGTACCTAAATCTGGCATTGTTCTAAGCTTTGTAGCTGGTGCCTTCGGAATATGATGGCAAATCACCTTGTAAAGCCTGATAATAGAAATTGCAAGAGGCCAAGAGAATTGGAGGTAAGCTGTATGCCTATGGAGGCTTAATCTTTTATTCTGTTTTACATACTACTCGAGTTTCTTCCCTGTAAGAAAGCTGTATAGATAAGTGGAATTTAATGTATTCGTATGCCCAGAGCTAGGATTGTCCTACAACATAGCAGGAACTATGTTGATTCCAGCTGCTTTTTCACTAAGTATAGGCCTCCAAGAAACTATTGGGAGATTTCTTTTTGGTAGCTTGAGATCTAGAGACAGAAGTGAGTCTGTGCCTTTATGATCCATAGGATTTTATGTAATTATTTTGCTGTGATAAGTAAGATAACTAGGTACTATAGTTACTGATCTTTTTAAAGAGCACAGTATCCTGTCCTTTACTACTGCCCCCACCAATTGATCTGTTGCATTTGGGACATGATTTGCTCCCTTGAAGATTATATTGTTTTGCAAAATTTCGCAAGCATTTGGCTACTATCTAAATTGTGTTTAGCTTCATTGCTATGAGAACATCTACTGGTTCAAGATACCAGAGGCTTTTTCAGCAGGAGTTTAAAACCACATTTAAAGTCTAATTTAAGGCTGGGCCCATTGGCTCATGTCTGTAATCCTAGTGCTTTGGGAGGCTGAGGCAGGAGAGTCGCTTGAGGCTAAGAGTTTCAGGTCAGCCTGGGCAACACTGCAATACCTTGTCTCTGAAAACGAGGCGAGGCGAGGCGAGGTGGGGCGGGACGGGGCAGGGCGACAAAACACAAAACTAGCTGGGCATGGTGGAATGTGCCTGTAGTCCTAGCTAGCTACTCAGGAGTCTGAGACAGGAGGATCGCTTGAATCTAGGAGGCTACAGTGAGCTAAGATTGTGTCACTACACTCTGGCCTAAGTGACAGAGCGAGAACTTGTCACAAAAACAAACAAATGAAAAGCAAAGTCTAGTTGAAAAGCAAAATAAAATTTAATATATTGAGCAAAGTGTTTCTTGGGCCTGTACATTTCCTTAATAATAAAAACTCAAATGACTAAGTCATATGCTTTCTAGCATGTTTGCCTTTTTCTGAAAAATGTTTTATTTGCTTTTTCTTAATAAACAAAATATGTATGTCCTGAAAATCTTATTGACTGTACCTGTTTTCTTTATTTTGTTCTGTTAGTCTCCAGTGCCAGATAGTCCACAGCTGTCCTCTCTTGGAAAATCAGATTCATCTTTCTCTGAAATTTCCGGACTATTTTATAAAGATGAAGCCTTGGAGAAAGATTTAAATGGTGATGTATAAAATGTTTATATTTCTAAACATCAGTTTTATAATGCAGAAGGTTTGTTATATTTTATAACTTACATGATTTTTCTTGAACAGATGTGAGCAAGGAAATTAATCTAATGTTGTCTACCTATGCAAAGCTTTTAAGGCAAGTACTTACAGTATATTCTCTGGGGTCTTTATGTTAGTTTTCTTCTGGAAACTCTGTATTGGGAAGTTTAATTCTGTGGCTGCCAAACCTCTCCAGTAATTAAAACTCTGGAATTTTTTATTCTACCTCAGTCCCTTATAATAGATTAGTTGGTTATTTTCAGGGAATAGTGTCAACTTTTCCATTAAAAATCCTTTTTTTTTTTTTTTTTTTACTCTTGCCAAGCTAATACTAGACTGTATATATCTTGGTCTGTGATTAGATGACATTACATTTTAAATTTTATGTAAATACCTCTTTGAGAAAAATGTTTGGTGAAATTAATGATAACAGACTGATATTAAAGATAAATATTTATGTCATAGAGAGTCAGCCTTTCATATCAATGGATTCTGAGTCTGTGGATTCAATCAACCACACATTGAAAATATTTGGAAACAAAGGGTGGTTGTGTCTGTACTGAACATGTACAGACATTTTTTTCTTGTCATTATTTTTCAAACAATACAGTATAACAACTGTTTACATAGCATTTACATGGTATTGGTCTTATAAGTAATCAAGAAATAATTTAAATTATATGGCAGAATGTTCTTAGGTTATATGCAAATACTATGGCATTTTATATAAGGGACTTGAATATCTATGAGGGATGTTCCTTTGGTATCTGTGGGGGATTCTGGAACCAATACCCCATGGATACTGAGGGATGACTGCATTTATATTTTACCTATATCTATTTTAAGACCAAATTTAAATATTTTATTAGCTTAATATGTTTATAGAGTATTTTTTTTACACTGCTGGACAGTCATTATCCTTGGATAGTGGTTTGTATGGTTGTAAAAATAATGTATATAATTGAATATTAGTGTTATAATGTATAAGATACACTTCCTGTTGTGTCAGGAGACCTTTTTGAGTAGTCAAAAATATTTGTGGGACTAATTTTTTTTCTGAAGAGTATTAGTAAATTAATGAAGTTCTGTGGCACATAAAGCCATTTAAATGAAATAGTTAACAAATATTGCGTAATGAAGAACAACATAATGATGTTGTTTATATCTACTTAGTTTAATATACAACTTTTTTTCCTATTAGTGAGAGAGCAGCAGTAGATGCGTCTTACATTGATGAGATAGATGAACTCTTCAAAGAAGCCAATACTATTGAAAATTTTCTAATACAAAAAAGAGAGTTCCTGCGACAGAGGTTTACAGTGATTGCAAACACATTACACAGATAAAATATATACTTGAAATAAGCTGAGAATTTAAACCTATTATTGTTACAATGAAAGAATGACATTTATGCTTTGAAAGCTCTCGAGTTGTTAAAGAAAATGTATATCTTGATTAGAGAAGGGGAAATTCCTTGAATTTCTAGGTTTAAAAAGGAACTTTTAAATTCCTTAATGTTAATATTAATGTTCATGTTAATGTCCTAAGCTGGCCATTAACATGAACTACGTCACTTTTCTTTTGAGGGTCAAATATTTAGCTTATTTTATAGAAGTGTAAATTATTTAAATCTTATGTGGATTCTTTTATTTTTTCCTTAAACTTCTTAGTGTTTCTTAAACTTCCAAAAAAGGATTCAGTTAATTTATAATGTTTAATGATATTATACTTTTAGAATATTTTGTTTAAATATCAGATAGTTTTGGAGATAATTTTGAATTTTTTTTTTTATGTTCAGGATTATAAAAGAAAGTTAAAACCTTAGAGGTGATTTTTCCAGTTTCTTAGAATATAATGATATAACTGTGTGCTATTTCCATTTGATTATTTTCACTATTAGTTATTATGTATGACTAATAAAAGCTCTTGGCTTAAAATTATTTTCTTCTGGTAAAAGTAGTAAAATAAAAACCAGAAATTACTCACCAGAACCTTGTATGAGTTGGCTTTTTTACACATCAACCACATCAACATGTGCAGTTAATGAATTATATTTAGAAACATTAGCAGCAGTGTGGTATGGGATAAAGATTAGTGATCCAGAAGTAAATAGATTGGCTTAAACAACAAGATGACTTTGGGAGGTCACTTCAATCCTATTATAATTGAGAAATTGAATTTGGACTGGAGGATCTATACTACTCATCTAGCTAAAAAATTTATCCCTTTAATGTGAAGTACTACCATGATTTTACTGAAAACTTTCTATATTATATATTACTATATGGGATAGCTATATTAACCAGATTTTTAAACAAAATAGCACCCATTTTTCAATCATATAGGCAGTTCAGTTTATTACATGTATATTTTTCCAATATAAGCAATCAGAAAATTGCAGATAGTACTATAGGGAATTGTTATTCCTAAGGGAGACTGCACATTTGCCTTGCTGCCTTCTAAGCTCTAAAATAAAATCTCATTTCATCATATTACTGTTGTAAGGCATAAACACCACATAATGTAAATACTCATATAAGAAAAGATGACAAAAGTGAAATAAAGTAATACTTGCTAAAGAAAATTGGTTAAGTGGAAAAAATTATTGGGTTGATAGAGGTGGTAGCACAGAACAGGTTGGAGGTCAACAAAGTAATTATTAGAAATGAATTTTTTTTTTTTTTTTTTTTGCCACGTGCAGTGGCTCCCATTTCTAATCCTAGCTACTTGAGAGACTGAAGTGGGAGGATGGCTTGAGCCCAGGAGTCTGAAGCTGCCGTGAGCTATGATTGCATCACTGCCCTCTAGCCTGGGTGACAGAGTGAGACTCTGTCTCTAAAAAAAGAAGGAAAGAAAGGAAATTTTTTCAATTTTTTATTTTATTTTATTTTTTTTTGAGACAGAATCTTGCTCTGTTGCCTAGGCTGAAGTGCAGTGGTGCGATCTTGGCTCACTACAACCTTTGCCTCTCGGGTTCCAGCGATTCTCCTGCCTCGGCCTCCTGAGTAGCTGGGATTACAGGGGCCTGCTACCACACCCGGCTAATTTTTTTTTTTTTTTTTGAGACGGAGTCTTTCTCTGTCTCCCAGGCTGGAGTGCAGTGGCGCGATCTCGGCTCACTGCAAGCTCCGCGTCCCGGGTTCACACCATTCTCCAGCCTCAGCCTCCCGAGTAGCTGGGACTACAGGCGCCCGCCAACACGCCCGGCTAATTTTTTGTGTTTTTAGTAGAGACGGGGTTTCACCGTGTTTGCCAGGATGGTCTCGATCTCCTGACCTCGTGATCCGCCTGCCTCGGCCTCCCAAAGTGCTGGGATTACAGGCTTGAGCCACCGCGCCCGGCCTAATTTTTGTATTTTTTTTCTTTTTTATTATTATACTTTAGGTTTTAGGGTACATGTGCACAATGTGCAGGTTTGTTACATATGTATCCATGTGCCATGTTGATTTGCTGCACCCATTAACTCATCATTTAGCATTAGGTATATCTCCTAATGCGGTCCCTCCCCCCTCCCCCCACCCCACAACAGTCCCTGGAGTGTGATGTTCCCCTTCCTGTGTCCATGAGTTCTCATTGTTCAATTCCCACCTATGAGTGAGAACATGCGGTGTTTGGTTTTTAGTCCTTGCGATAGTTTACTGAGAATGATGTTTTCCAGTTTCATCCATGTCCCTACAAAGGACATGAACTCATCATTTTTTATGGCTGCATAGTATTCCATGGTGTATATGTGCCACATTTTCTTAATCCAGTCTATCGTTGGACATTTGGGTTGGTTCCAACTCTTTGCTATTGTGAATAGTGCCGCAATAAACATAGGTGTGCATGTGTCTTTATAGCAGCATGATTTATAGTCCTTTGGGTATATACCCAGTAATGGGATGGCTGGGTCAAATGGTATTTCTAGTTCTAGATCCCTGAGGAATCGCCACACTGACTTCCACAATGGTTGAATTAGTTTACAGTCCCACCAACAGTGTAAAAGTGTTCCTATTTCTCCACATCCTCTCCAGCACCTGTTGTTTCCTGATTTTTTAATGATGGCCATTCTAACTGGTGTGAGATGGTATCTCATTGTGGTTTTGATTTGCATTTCTCTGATGGCCAGTGATGATGAGCATTTCCTCCTGTGTTTTTTGGCTGCATAAATGTCTTCTTTTGAGAAGTGTCTGTTCATGTCCTTTGCCCACTTTTTGATGGGGTTGTTTGCTTTTTTCTTGTAAATTTGTTTGAGTTCATTGTAGATTCTGGATATTAGCCCTTTGTCAGATGAGTAGGTTGCAAAAATTTTCTCCCATTCTGTAGGTTGCCTGTTCACTCTGATGGTAGTTTCTTTTGCTGTGCAGAAGCTCTTTAGTTTCATTAGATCCCATTTGTCAATTTTGGCTTTTGTTGCCATTTCTTTTGGTGTTTTAGTCATGTAGTCCTTGCCCATGCAAGGATTACAGGCTTGAGCCACTGCGCCCGGCCTAATTTTTGTATTTTTAATAGAGACGGGGTTTCGCCATGTTGGCCAGGCTAGTCTCGAACTCCTGACCTCAGGTGACCCACCTGCCTCAGCCTCCCAAAATGCTGAGATTACAGGCATGAGCCACGGCGCCCGGCCAAAAGGAAATTTGTAAAAACTAAATACAACCAGAACATTTGTGAGTTAATACGACATGTCATCTGGATTTCGACCTACCATCATTAAGAAATGTTCTTTTTCTAAGCATTTATTACTAATATGAAAAACAAGGCCGGCCAGGCACGGTGGCTCATGCTTGTAATCCCAGCACTTTGGGAGGCCGAGGCGGGCGGATCACGAGGTCGGGTGATTGAGACCACGGTGAAACCCCGTCTCTACTAAAAATACAAAAAATTAGCCGGGCGTGGTGGCGGGCGCCTGTAGTCCCAGCTACTCGGAGAGGCTGAGGCAGGAGAATGGCATGAACCCGGGAGGCAGAGCTTGCAGTGAGCCGAGATTGTGCCACTGCACTCCAGCCTGGGCGACAGAGCGAGACTCTGTCTCAAGAAAAAAAAAAAAAAGAAAAGTAAGGCCAACAGGTTGTTTCAGACTAGATTTCATAATATACTTGTTATATCCTGATGGTATCACCATTGTTTAACATCTAGTTCTTCCCTTTGCAGGTTCAGAAAATTGATTTGATCATTTCATTTGATATGATTAAGACTGGAGAACTGATTTTAAGTCACAATGTGTTTACTGTTCAGCACTGTTCAGAATTGTTATACCTTGTAGTATAAAGGTGCCTGAAAGCCTAATCATGAAGGCTTATTTTTTAAATCAAATTTGGATGGCTTTGGTACCATCCACGTAGACAAGAGTAATTATCTTGGCTAGGCGTGGTGGCTCACACCTGTAATCCCAGCAGTTTGAGAGGCTGAGGCAGGCAGATCACTTGAGGTCAAGAGTTCGAGACCAGCATGGCCAACATGACGAAACCCTGTCTCTAATAAAAATAAAAAAAAGTAGCCGGGTATGGTGGCATACACCTGTAGTCTCAGCTACTCAGGAGGCTGAGATGAGAATCACTTGAATCCGGGACGCAGAGGTTGCAGTGAACCGAGATTGTGCCACTTTACTCCAGCCTGGGTGACAGAGTGAGACTCTGTCTCAAAAAAAAAAAAAAAAAAAAAATCTCACAACTGGAGAAATGCTATTGCAGGAATCCCATTGCCCTTTAATTTACACTTCTAATGTTACTCTTTACTATTTCAATAAAATCTCACAAATTTATAAGTTATTTTTCATTGATTACTAATCAAAATATATACCAAACCATCTTTGTACTCTGCTATATGTTTTAAGACACTCCCTTCTGACAATTTTAACCACTTCTTTCTTGAAATACAATTTTGCTAGGAAAACATGATATGTTAATGTTAAAAGTAACTCTGTGGCAGTGCTGTGGGAGTTATTAGAAGACCTTTTGGTAAGAGAGTCAGAGAGGTAGATTTTAAATTGGATTTTTGAAAAGGAAAGGGGATATTTCAGGCAGGGGAAAAGTTTCTTCAGTGGCACAGAAGAACAAACATATCATGGTATGTTAGTCACTTTGCTGGGATGATAATTCATGAAGGGGAATAGTGTATGGTCTAAAATCCTGGAGAGTAGGGACAATCTTGTTTCTTGGTATTCTTTCTTTGTAGCACAGTATTTGCTACATTGGTGCTAAAAATGTTAAATTAATAAAGTCATATACATTTTAAGGGCATACTTTCACTCATGCTAGATTGTTAGAAAATGTTCTGTAAAATTAATGAATAGAAAAGAAAAGGAAGGATGAAGTGATTTAAAGGCAGAGAAAAAGGATGAAAGGTAAATTGTTGCCAGATTGTAGAGTCCTCTAGTGGCAGTCTAAGTTCAGACTTTATTCTGTGTTGGAATCTTCCAGAAGAGAAGAGTGGCATAATGAAATTGATGCTGTGCATCAGGATAAACGGACTTAACTGTAGCGTGAGAACAGGTTTGAAAAAGAAAAGTTTAGGGAGGGGGAGACCACTATTGGTGGTCTAATTTTAATATTTCAAACAGCTACTGATTATAGATAGGGTGTTTGGATGGTTGTCATGGAAATAAGCCCCGCCCCTTAAGCCACCTCCTCTCTTTGACCTGTCAGTGAGGGAGGGACAGTCCAGGCAGTTCTGTGCGTGTTCACCGTTTAGTAATACTCAGAACTGCCAGTGTGAGAGGATTTGGAAATCACGGGATCTGCTCAATACAAAAATTTTTTTCGAGTCTTTCTCCATTTTATCAGGAGTCTTTCTGCCACTGCAGTGGATTTCCTTCCTGTGATGGCACACCGGCTCCCAGGTAGAGAGTTTGCCCCTTTCTCTTCCTCATCCTCCTCTTCTTGCCAGTCTGTGCTTAGAATTCTGTGCCTCTTTCCTGAAGATTGCTGGGAGCTTCTGAAGCTTTGCGTCCTGTGTGGCTCAGATGAAAGAGCAATTCCTCAGAGTCCCGGAAGTTAAAGAAGGCTGAGTTAGGATTGTTTCCTCATGGTCAGGGAAACAGCCTTCACATTTGTATATTTTATGCAATATTTAGGGCGGGATTCAGGGGCTTGGGATTCTTTGGGATTTGCAATAAGAAGAATATTCAATATTTAGGCTTTTCTAAATTGAAAAATCACTGCCACATGTTCTAATGTAATTGTTTGGTTTCTCTATTTGCATTTTGCGGGGACTGCCTTAAAACTCATTTATTGTTTTATAGCCTTCTATTATAGTTACCATTGTTACATAATTTTATGTATAGAAATTGGCGGATCTACAGCTTTCAGAAATCATACTAATATGCACTATAAATTTTAAAATTACTTAATGTAGTAATTTAATGTTTGCAGTATGCAAGGGAATGTATTATGTACTGGAAGGAGAGGGGAGACAAACACCAGACCCTGTACTCAAGGAGTACTGGTAGTATCATTTATCATACAAGACAGATAGGATAAGGTCCATATGAGAGCTATAAACAGATGCTGTGAGTTCAGACTAAGGAGAATCAGTTCTTGCTGTAGGTAAGGGGAATGCTGTGTTTATAAAGCAAATGACATGGAAACTGGATCTTGGAGGATGAGTTTGGTGAGTGAATTTCATCTGAAGGAGTTGGGAAATATTTTAGATGAAGAAAATTGATTGGGGGGAAATTAAACATTGTATTTTGACATGTTGAAAGTCACCTGCAAGAAGTAATTGATGAAATTAAGAGACTAGATGAGATTGCCAAGGGAGAGTGCTGAGATTAAAGATCCAAGGTAGGACCTTAGGAACATTCATGAAGTGATAAGGGGCATAAGGAGCCCATAAAGGGAATTAACATTTGGAAAGCATCCACTGTGTTTATATTTGATTATGACAACAGACATAAACAGGAAGTATTAACCTCCTTTTATTTCCATTTTATCATTGAAAAACCTGAGGCTCAGAGACATTAAGTAACTTGCTCAAGGTTGTCAGCTAATAAGTAATAAAACTAGCAGAATGCAGAGAGTAGTTACAGGGCAGCAGGAAAGTTAGAATAGGACAATGTCTCAGAAGCTATGAATAGAAAGGAGTTTAAGAAAGTGTAATTGTCAAATTCTATGGAAACTTTGAAGAGCATGTAGCAGATTACCAACAGCATGCTGTAGAGTATACAACATATAGACATGTAAATATTTTCTACAATGTAAAATGCTTTAAATTCGTGTATCTCTACTTAGACAAATGCCCAATCAGGCCATTTAATTTACTTAAAAAAGTAAGATGAGTAAATTACATACCTGACCTTAGGGAATTTATTTGAATCTGAGAATAAGATAAATATGCATAATGTTAATAAAAGTAGAGTAAGATAAATACCTGAGAGTTTCCTTCTCTATCTTTTCAAAGCATCCTCTTTGTACTTCTGATACTGTAGTTCCCAGATTTTAGTATGCTTAAGAATACCTCCTTGTCCTTCCCCAGAGATTCTGATTTATTAGGACCAGAATGGAGTCCAGGAAACTGCATTTTAGCTGTAACACCAGGTATTTCTGTTGCAAGTAGTCCTCATACCAGACTCTGAGAAACAATGCTGAAATAAAACACAGTGTCAGTGATCTGTTTACTAGGCAGTCAGTTCTTTTATTTCAGGGTTCTAATGCTTTTTATCCTCAGCAGTACCAAGTACTTTGTCAAATGAATAAAATAAAGAAGATATTACACCTTATTAGACTGATCATTAAAAGCTATGTAAATATAATAATAGCATTTTTTGAGTATTCTGTTCTAAAAGCTTTACATAAACTAACTCATTTATTATAGCCTTAGAAGTAATATGAATTATCGTTATCCCCATCTTAGAAAAGAGGAAACAGACCACAGAGAGGTGATAAGTGTCTTTCTCAAGGCTTCTTATTTGGGAGAGGGCATATTTGAAACCAACCAGTCTGGAGGCAGGTAGAGCCCCAGCTCACACCCTTAAATATTACACTGTGCTGCCTCTTAAGGGAAGTACTGTAACACTGGAGATAGACCTTGACCAATTAATGGAATTTGCTTTTTTTTTTTTTTTTGAGACGAAGTTTCGCTCTTGTTGCCCAGGCTAGAGTGCAGTGCTGCGATCTCGGCTCACTGCAACCTTTGTCTCCCAGGTTCAAGCGATTCTCCTGCCTCAGCTCCTGAGTAGCTGGGATTACAGGGGTCCACCACCATGCCTGGCTAATTTTTTTTTTTTGTATTTTTAGTAGAGATGGGCTTTCATTGTGTTGGCCAGACCGGTCTCGAACTCCTGACCTCAGGTGATCCACCTGCCTTGGCCTTCCAAAGTGCTGGGATTACAGACGTGAACCACTGTGCCCCACTGGAATTTTCTTAGAACTAGAGAAAAGGACACTGGGAAAGACATTCAGGGTGAAAGAGAATTTTATTTGAAAAATCAGCAAAGAATTAGGTTTGACTCAATTGTTACATGTCATATAGGGGAATAGAATGTCTCATGTGCTTCATGCTGAATTTTTGAAAGATTTGGAAGAAATGGAATAGTAATAACTTGCTAAAAGAATGCAAATCTCACTTCTTAAGAATAATAGTGTTCCTATATGTTAGCTCATTTTTCTAGCCTAGATTTCTGAATCACTCTTAAACTTTTATGAGATAAAGAATTCTATTTTATAGCACTTAATTATTTATTTGACCACCCCTCTATGTTAGGCAGTACTGCCTTGTGAATACTCAGTAATGTTAAAATAATAGGGAAAAGTTTCAGTACCTTATTATACAACAATGATTTTTACTTCTTGTGCCTTTTGCACTTTAGGTAATTTCAGACTGGATATCACTGCATAATTTAATTTTTGACACCCTTCTACTGGAAAATGCTTTGTATTTTCATGTATATGCCATTAAAATAAAAGGAATTAAATTTAAGATCTTATTAAATTCACTAGAATCGCTATGAAATCTTTGGAATCACATTCTGGTATATCTAAATTACTGGGGTCAATACAATTAGATAATATTGAATGGTGGTCATTTTTATAAAAACGAGGTTGCTCTTAGCACATCTGAGGTTGGCATGTAGATTTATTCTTGTAAAAAGACAAGCATTGTTCAACTATGAGAAATGATAAAAATAGTAATTGAAGTCCTAAGTTAGTTCTTAGGCAGATTAGTAGTCCTAAATTAGTTCTTAGGCAGATTAGTACTACAAAAAATGGAAGAATTGTTGTGGGTTGAAAATGGAGAACTAGGCCGGGCGCGGTGGCTCACGCTTGTAATCCCAGCACTTTGGGAGGCCGAGGTGGGCAGATCACGAGGTCAGGAGATCGAGACCACGGTGAAACCCCGTCTCTACTAAAAATACAAAAAAAAACTTAGCCGGGCGTGATGGCGGGCGCCTGTAGTCCCAGCTACTCGGAGAGGCTGAGGCAGGAGAATGGCGTAAACCCGGGAGGCGGAGCTTGCAGTGAGCCGAGATCGCGCCACTACACTCCAGCCTGGGCGACAGAGCGAGACTCCGTCTCAAAAAAAAAAAAAAAAAGAAAAAAGAAAATGGAGAACCAAGCCTTTGATAGTCTGGGAATGAGGAAGGAGAGAGAAGAAATTTGGAGACTGTATTTGGTGTTAGGTTTACGTTTCCCTCAACTGCCTGTTGATAAGATTATTGTCTGTGGGAAACAGGCAAGTTTATAGAAGATTTGGTAAAATATTTTTTGTGCTTTTGGTTTCCTCTGCACAGTTTTCAAAAGGTACTTGAGAAATACTCATCAGAAAAAAGCCGTCTTTGGGCAGTGTCGGGGTCTGCCATGTGTTGCACCGCTACTGACCACAGTGGAAGAGGCTCCACGGGGCATCTCTGCTCGAGTCTGGGGACATTTTCCTAAGTGGCTCAATGGCTCTCTACTTCGAATTGGACCTGGGAAATTCGAGTTTGGGAAGGATAAGTAAGCCTTGATTTTGGAGAACAACTTGGATTTCTTGGCATGGGCGGTTCTATGGGATACGCATTAATATCTGCTTCCTCTGTGAGGTTAATATTGCCATTCCATCCCTTTGATTACAGATAAAGAAACTGTAGCCTAGAGGAGAAAAAAGGAGACTTTTTAAACAAAATGTCCTGCTTTTTCTGCTCTGTAGACTATTGTAAATTTGAAGCCCTCTGTGGTTTGTACCAAAAGAAGAGAGGTGTCAGAAGCTGTCAGTGTGATGACTGAGCTGTTTCCCCACAAGTTCCTGAAGGAAGGGCAATGTCTCCTCATACCACTCTCTCCCTCACCCAGCACTTGCCAGACACGTGGTCTCTTTCAGTTCCTCAAACTGGGCACAGTTGTATCTTCTCAGCATCTTAGAATTAGTTCTCTCACCTATGTTCCCTAATCTTCCCAAGACTGGTCTTTTCATTCAGATGTCAACTCAAATCTCATGTCCTTTGAGCCTTTCCTGATCTCCCAACATAAAAATGCCAGCACAGTCATCCCTCAGTATTCACAGGGCATTGGTTAGAGGACCTCCCTAAATACCAGAATCCAAGTATGCTGAAGTCCCTTATATAAAATGCATTTATTTGCTTTTAACCTACATATATCCTACCATATCTTTTAAATCATCTCTAGATTACTCTATAATACTTAATACAATGCTTACACATACTTCATTCCCATGGATTTGTCTTAGTACTCAGCAAATTCAAGTTTTGCTTTGCAGAACTTTGTGGCATTTTTTTCCCACAATATTTTTGACTCCAGAGATTGGTTGAATCCACAGATGTGGAACTATGGATATGGAGAGCTGACTGTATTAATTACAATTACCTATTTTAATTCTCTACAGTGTTATCAGTGTCTGGTATTTTTTTTTTTTTTTTTGAGATGGAGTCTCGCTCTGTCGCCCAGGCTGGAGTGCAGTGGCTCAATCTCGGCTCACTGCAAGCTCCGCCTCCCGGGTTCACGCCATTCTCCTGCCTCAGCCTCTCCGAGTAGCTGGGACTACAGGCGCCCGCCACCACGCCCAGCTAACTTTTTTGTATTTTTAGTAGAGACGGGGTTTCACCATGGTCTCGATCTCCTGACCTCGTGATCCACCCGCCTCGGCCTCCCAAAGTGCTGGGATTACAAGCGTGAGCCACCGCGCCCGGCCAGTGTCTGGTATTTTTTATTTGTTATTTGAGTGTTAAGCTCTGTTCCCCCACTAGAATGTAATTTGATGAGGGTAGATACTTTTTCTAGTTCATCCTGTATCCCCACTACCTGTAACAGTGGTCTGCACCTAAATAGCATTCAATAAATAGATGCCAATAAATGAAAAACCCAGGCAGGCTGAGGAGCCTAGGGGTAGGGTGGGAAGGAGGACTGGTCGAGCCCTGGGTGTGGGACAGAGTGCATGTGTGTGGTGTGTCCCCAAGGGCAGAAAGGTGGCGAAGGGAGGCAAATCCAAGTGGGTGGAGGGAGGGAAGGGCGGGAGGAGAAAAAGGTGGGAGGAGGACCAGGTGGGAGGGTGGCGGCCCACTCAGGACCCAGCGGGGGCAGCGCGATGAGGCGGA
Source organism: Nomascus leucogenys (assembly GCF_006542625.1). Classification (NCBI taxonomy): domain Eukaryota; kingdom Metazoa; phylum Chordata; class Mammalia; order Primates; family Hylobatidae; genus Nomascus; species Nomascus leucogenys. Next base: position 22,694,748 of record NC_044395.1, on the reverse strand, counting down.
TGACCCTGTTCCTGAACCGCAGCCCGAAGAACGGAAAGGTGGTTGCTGTATATGGAACTTTATCTGATTTGCTTTCCGTGGCCAGCAGTAAACTCAGCATAAAAGCCACCAGTGTGTATAATGGGAAAGGTGGACTGATTGATGATATTGCTTGGATCAGGGATGATGATGTTTTGTTTGTTTGTGAAGGAGAGCCATTTATTGATCCTCAGACAGATTGTAAGCCTACTGAAGGATTGTTAGGATTCCACACAGACTGGCTGACATTAAATGTTGGAGGGCGGTACTTTACAACTACACGGAGCACTTTAGTGAATAAAGAACCTGACAGTATGCTGGCCCACATGTTTAAGGACAAAGGTGTCTGGGGAAATAAGCAAGATCATAGAGGAGCTTTCTTAATTGACCGAAGTCCTGAGTACTTTGAACCCATTTTGAACTACTTGCGTCATGGACAGCTCATTGTAAATGATAGCATTAATTTATTTAGTGTGTTAGAAGAAGCAAGATTTTTTGGTATTGACTCATTGACTGAACACCTAGAAGTGGCAATAAAGAATTCTCAGCCACCGGAGGATCATTCACCAATATCCCGAAAGGAATGTTTCCGATTTTTACTAGCAACTCCAACCAAGTCAGAACTGTGATGCCGGGTTTTGAACTTCAGTGGTGCCGATCTTTCTTGTTTGGACCTTTGATACATTCACTTCAAAATGGCCAATTTAAGCCTCTGTAATCTTGCACATGCAAATCTTTGCTGTGCAAATCTTGAACGAGCTCATCTCTCTGGATTAGTGCTTGACTGTGCAAATATCCAGGGAGTCAAGATACTCTGTTCTAGGCAACCTACAGAATGGGAGAAAATTTTTGCTATCTACGCATCTGACAAAGGGCTAATATCCAGAATCTACAATGAACTCAAACAAAACAAGAAAAAAATCAAACAACCCCATCAAAAAGTGGGCAAGTGATACAAACAGATACTTCTCAAAAGAAGACATTTATGTAGCCAGACACATGAAAAAATGCTCATCATCACTGGCCATCAGAGAAATGCAAATCAAAACTACAATGAGATACCATCTCATGCCAGTTAGAATGGCAATCATTAAAAAGTCAGGAAACAACAGGTGCTGGAGAGGATGTGGAGAAATAGGAACACTTTTACACTGTTGGTGGTACTGTAAACTAGTTCAACCATTGTGGAAGACAGTGTGGCGATTCCTCAAGGATCTAGAACTAGAAATACCATTTGACCCAGCCATCCCATTACTGGGCATATACCCAAAGGATTATAAATCATGCTGCTATAAAGACACATGCACACCTATGTTTATTGCGGCACTATTCACAATAGCAAAGTCTTGGAACCAACCCAAATGTCCATCAATGATAGACTGGATTAAGAAAATGTGGCACATATACACCATGGAATACTATGCAGCCATAAAAAATGATGAGTTCATGTCCTTTGTAGGGACATGGATGAAGCTGGAAACCATCATTCTGAGCAAACTATCGCAAGGACAGAAAACGAAATACCGCATGTTCTCACTCATAGGTGGGAATTGAACAATGAGAACACTTGGACACAGGAAGGGGAACATCACACACTGGGGCCTGTCATGGGGTGGGGGGAGCAGGGAGGGATAGCATTAGGAGATATACCTAATGTAAATGATGAGTTAATGGGTGCAGCACACCAACATGGCACATGTGTGCATATGTAACATACCTGCACATTGTGCACATGTACCCTAGAACTTAAAGTATATATATATAAAAAGATGCTCTGTTCTAATGCAGAAGGAGCATCCCTGAAACTGTGTAATTTTGAGGATCCTTCTGGTCTTAAAGCCAATTTAGAAGGTGTTAATCCGAAAGGTGTAGATATGGAAGGAAGTCAGATGACAGGAATTAACCTGAGAGTGGCTACATTAAAAAATGCAAAGTTGGAGAACTGTAACCTCAGAGGAGCAACTCTGGCAGGAACTGATTTAGAGAACTGTGATCTCTGTGGGTGTGATCTTCAAGAAGCCAACCTGAGAGGGTCCAACGTGAAGGGAGCTATATTTGAAGAGATGCTGACACCACTATACTTGTCACAAAGTGTCAGATGAGAAATTTTAGGGGCTGGAGGAAGATCTACAAGATGAAAATGTTTTCCTTACCACTTTTCTTTCTCCACCCACTCAGTTGTCTAGAAGAAATAACACTATAAGGAAATTTTAAAAAAACATTTAGAGGATTATGCTTGTTCTCAGCAGTGCATAAGGGAAAAAACTGACTTTTTTTCCATCTTCTGATTCTTAACAGAAAAGCACTCATTTAATAGATGTAGGGAAACTAGATATTGCTGCTTTTTGAACAGGGTAGGAGGGTTTACCTAGTTTTATGACCGGGAATAGTATCTATTATATTTGCTTTTAAATAGGCATGATGTGGAAATACCATCTTGGTTTGAGATGCATTTCAGGATTTTAATTTATGGAAAGCACAACATATGCAATTATATTTATTGAATACCTAGATGCAGTATGGATATTTAAATTGTTAAAACTTTATGAAAACTTGGTAAAGGTTGTTCAGGTTTATAAATAGCTTTAGTGATGCCTCCCCTCTTTAAATACCTGTCACACTGTATGAATATGGTGAGATCAGACTCCCTAAGACTCTTTTCAGGTTCATTTTTACAATGTTTACTTTTTAGGACAAAACAGTAGCTAAATTAAAGTAATATCCAGTTCTTACTGATTGAAACAGAGTGGAAAGAAAGACATTGTTGTACATCACTGTCATTCCAAAGGTACAGTAGAACTCTGGATGGAGGAAGAACTCACCTATCACCACAACACTTACAAATAAGAATTTCTCAGAATTTCATTCTAGGCAAGTTCCACTCAACACCAGACCAAGCAATTCTATCTGTTTACACTATTAGCCTAGTTTTCTCATATAATCATCACAAGCATAGGAAGATACTTCAAAACCAAAAAAGCGAGGTGCATCATTAATATTCATTTAATTCAAATACCAAATAGTCTACATAGGGCCAGCTTAGAAATAGATACTAAATCCAGAGCTACTGCAATCAAAGCTTATATGAATGAATATGGTAGAGTTGTCTGCTAAAAGGCAATGTAATACAATTGCAGCTAGAACCCTACCGTGGGGAATGAGGAATTTTTTATTTTTTTTTGAGACAGAGTCTCGCTCTGTCGCCCAGGCTGGAATGCAGTGGTGCGATCTCAGCTCACTGTAAGCTTCGCCTCTCGGGTTCACGCCATTCTCCTGCCTCACCCTCCTGAGTAGCTGGGACTACAGGCACCCGCCACCACGCCTGGCTAATTTTTTTGTATTTTTAGTAGAGACAGGGTTTCACCGTGTTAGCCAGGATGGTCTCGATCTCCTGACTCATGATCAGCCTGCCTCGGCCTCCCAAAGTGCTGAGATTACAGGCATGAGCCACTGCGCCCGGCCTGTGAATGAGGAATTTTAAACACACATTTGATTATAGCCGCCAAAAAATATATATAAAGTAAAAATAAAGGCATTTGGCTGGTCCAAGATGTAATACCAATCAGTCAGCACCTGTGATTCTTTTATATTTATATATATATAAAAATAAAACAAATTTTAGCCCAATTTTCTTGAGTCATTATCTTTCTGCAGCAGCAGAGGAAGGGCCTGTACCTCCCTACCAATGACCTGGTGTCCTTATTTCTACCCCAAGAGCAGGGATATTAGCTGTGTCCGAATGGGTTCTGAATTCTACAGACTCATCAACATGAGGCAAGGAATCATCGAAAACCACCTGTGTCTCCTTCGGGGGAATGACATATCTTTAGTATTTATGTAGCTTATTCTTCTGTATCTACATATGCAAAGCTTTCCTTAACAGTAAAGGGTACATATGCATAGTGGGAGGAGATCAGACCTTTACAAGTGAAGGAAAGCAACTTCAGAAATGAATTATTTTCTTTGCTTTATTATTTTTACCAAGACAGAGAAGTATTATTGTATTGAGAAATAATCTATTTTCATAATTACTATGTGCCTAAATTATATTTAAATAATTTCACTCTGTACTATATTTTCAGGAATTATAGAATGCATTATTCATTCACTTAAAGGTACCTCTGTAGAAATAACGTAAAACTGCAGAAAGATCTGAAAGATCTAAACATGGTGTGCTTAGAAACTGCAGACTTTAGATCTAATGTATACTGCATTAATGAACGATATAAAGTGTTGAAAAAAATGAAAAACCAATAACTCTTCAGTATAAATTTCTCTCAGTGTCTACTAGGGACGTGCAGCTATGTGACAAAACCTCTACGGCGAGGAAGGAATCTGCTTTGTTTTAAACATTTTTAAATATTAGAAATAATTTTTTATTATAAAAGTTTTACCCATATAAACTTTTTAAAATATAGAAAAGGGAGGCTGGGGGAAGCATGTACCACCTGACACATCCTTTATTATCACTTTGATGTATTTCCTGCCAGTTTTCCTCACTATTTCTATGGATTTGTTTTAAATAATTACAGTTATATGTAGTATTTTTTGCCCCACTTTAATAAAACTTCACACTATCATAAGCCTTTTTATCCATGTTGCTACCAAGTCTGAATGATCATTATTTTTAATGGCTAGATAAATTCCAGGAATTATTGTTTTTTAAAAAGATACTGTGGTAAAATATAGATAACATACAATTGACCATCTTAACCATTTTTATATATAGAATTCAATGGCATTAAGTAGATTCATACGATTATGCTACCATCCATCCACAGAATTCATTTTACCTTGCAAAACTGAAACCCTGTATCCACTGAACACTAATTTCCCATTCTTCCCTTCCTCTAACCCCTGGCAACCACCATTCTAGTTTCTGTTTGGTAAATCACCATGCCCTTTCCTCTGGGCCTGATTGGAATTTGATCATGGTCCTTCTGTGCCTCTCATGGTCTGTTGTTGGAAACAGACCAAGAATTAGGAATGCTTAAAAAAAGACTATGAGGCAAAGAGAAGTAGAAGAGAAGGACGGCAAAGGGGAGGAGGAGAAACTTAATCTAGCTCCCAGAGAATAAACAGCCTCTTACAGAGGGTATATGGTATTTCACCTGCTGCAGAAGGAGACGCTGTAATATATTTTTCAAACCAAGTAGCAGAACCACTCAGGGCGCAGGCTTGCCCCACAGGCCTCTTTGAAGATAAGTGTCTTTGTGGGAGAAGTGGATGGCATGGCTGGCCCTCACAAGTGTCTACTTTGTCCTCAAATCAGTTTCTTAAAAGCCAGTGGTGGGCATTTATAGCAGGAACAAGGTCTAGCCTTCCCCTTGGACAGATATCTTTAGGTCAAAAGGAGATAGACACTCAGTTTAGTGGTTGACTCCCCAGATAGGACCTACAGGGAGAGGCAGTGACCTAGGGAAGGGCAGTGTAACCTTTCACCTATGGATAAGAATAGCCCTGCTCACTTGTGAAGCTCTTATCACTCTGTTAGATGCCATTTAACAGATTCATGTCAGCATGCAGACACAGTGATGACATGCCACAGGCCTATCTTCAATTAAATTTTTTTCATCAATGATTTAATTGAAGACATATTAGTTTTTAAAGTTATGTGAAAGCTGGGTGTGGTTGATCACACCTATAATCCCAGTGCTTTGGGAGGCCAAGGCAGGAGGATGGCTTGAGGCCAGGAGTTCAAGGCTAGCCTGGGCAACATAGCAAGACTCCATCTCTACAAAAAATAAAAGTTAAACAAAAGTAAAAAGAATAAAGTTACATGAATCTAGGCAGAATACTAAATAGCATCAGCACCTTTAGTCTCTACCATTCTCTAGACAGGATTTCAGGATCCATAGTCTAGGCTCCCAGTTCCTGGACTATCGCCACTGTAATGATTGTCCCCCTCCATGCCACTTTGACAAGGCCACATACTAAGGCCATACTTGGAAGTTACTCTACAGAATTTCCCCACCCCTGCAATCTTGAACTCTGAAACTTTACTCTGCTCAAAACCCCAGTTTTCACAGTCCTACATTCCCATTAAACTTATTTTTTTCATTCCTTAAAGTTCTCCTTTCCTTCCTGTCCTCCACCTTCTTAAGGCTTATCCAGTGTCTCTTAATTTCTTCTCCCTGGCCCAGACTTTGCCGTCAGTCACTTCAAGCACTTTCAACACCACGCTCACTTCCTTTGCCCTGGTGGTCACTGCCTCTTCTCTGATTATTTTCAGTTCTAGATTAGCCCATCCTTAGTTTCCCCTGCTCATGGCCCAGGCCTGCTAAGCAGGTCTAGAGCAAATCACACAACCTTGCTGATTAATTCAATTACAAAATGATGATTTCCAGTCCTAGCTGAGTGCTTGGTGCTGCCAGGAATCTTTAGCAGTCAGTGTTCTTTCCAGCTTCTCACGGGGTCTGCTGCAAGTCTCTGACCCTTTCCTGAAGCCTCCTTCATTCTCCCCGTCCCTTTCACCCTCAGCAGATAAACTGGGCTACTTCATAGGAAGGAATGACTTGAGGGACAGCTGCATTTGAACTCCTTCAGCTTCCCTCTTCCCACCTCCACACTTCCCCACACTCCTGATCAGAGGACGCAGCTCTCTTCCTCTTCTCTGAAACCTTGATGCATCATGATGGCTCCCATTTCCTCATCTACCAAGTAACTCTTAGAGCTCCCTTACCATTTGGGATGCTGTAGAGCCCAGGATGTAGTGTCATCACTGAATTCAAACCCTTGTTCTGCCACTGAGCAGCCCTGCGACTGTGGGCATATTCCTCTGAACCTTGGTTTCCACATCTGTAAAATGGGAAAAATATTCCCTTGCAGGGTCAATGTGAAGGGAAAATATGTGTATAAGGGATGTAGCAAAGTGCTTAGCACAATACCTGGCATGTAGTAAGTGCTTGGTAGATGGCAGTTATCTCACTGGCAAACTTATATCTAGATACTCTCAAACGTGGATCTCCCACCCTGCCCCCAGCTCTTGGGCTCTAGACCTGTATTTTGCCAACTGGCTGTGGAACATCTATACTCTGGTGTTCTACAAATAGTTCAGACTCTCTCAAAACCGAGCCATTGACTTTTCCCCAGTACTTGTTCTTCATGTCTTCTCCATCCCAGTTAAAGCATCACCAGCCAGCCAGTCATTCAGGTCCAACATTTTGGACCCTCTTTTTGTTGCTGCCTACATCCTATCAGTCATCTCTGACTTGTTTCTGGAGTTTGTCCTTTGCTCACTGGTGCTACTTCAGTTTAGGTGCTTATCTTCTCTTGCTTGGATTATTGCCTGGGCTCCTCGTTGGCTTCTTCAATCTGCATGCTGTTCTTTGTATTCCAGGATGCTGGTCACACAGTTTCACTCTCCTGTTTCACAACTTCACACTTTCCTGCTGAAGGTCATTAAGCCTTAGTCTAAGTGCTGGTGGTCTCAGGCAGACCTGTTTCTCCAACATTATCACCTGCCACTGACAGCTGCGCCCACATGCTACCCCCTCAACTGGCTGTTCCTCTAAGATACTATATGTCTTCTGACCCTTCCTCCTTCCATCACCTCTGCCCTTGTCCCCTCTGCAATTGGCAGACATCCGTAAAGACCCAGCCAAATGTCTCCTTCCCTCTTGACCTTTCCCTGATTCCCCCAGCTTTCCATCCTGTTGCTCCTTCTCTGCATAAATAGTTTTTTTCTTTTTTGAAGTGTCTCCCTTGTAGCAGCAATCTCTTTGTATCCGTTATTTATGTGCCTGTAAGTGCTAACCTTGGCACAATGCCTGGCAGATAGAAGACGTCGACTTGAATAAATGAATGCATGGAATGACAGGATGTCTTGAGATAGAGTCTAACAAGTTGAAATCTATTAAGTAGCAAAAATTCTTGAAATTATTGTAAGTTTTTTTGAAAAATACTACCAAAGTAGACAAACCATTAGTTAACATGATCAAGAAGAAAAAAGGAAAAGGCACAAATATACAAAGTATGAAATGACAATGGAGAAGGAATAATTGAAACAGAAAAAAATTAATTACAAGAGACTTTGAAGGCCTTTATGCAAATACATTTGAAAGCCTTGATAAAATGGATAATTCTATAGGGAAAGCAGATTACCAAAAATGATGGAGGCCAGGTGTGGTGGCTCATGCCTGTAATCCCAGCACTTTGGGAGGTCAAGGCAGGATAACCTTAGCACTTTGGGAGGGTGAGGCAGGAGGATTGCTTGAGGAAAGGAGTTCGAGACCAGTCTTGGCAGCCTGGCCAGACCTTGTCTCTACAAAAATAAGAATAAAAAGAATTAAACAAAATTGATAGAGAGGGAAGTTTTTTTTTTTGTTTTTTTTTTGTTTGTTTGTTTTTTTTTTGAGACAGAGTCTCGCTCTGTCGCCCAGGCTGGAGTGCAGTGGCGCGATCTCATCTCACTGCAAGCTCCGCCTCCCGGGTTCACGCCATTCTCCTGTGTCAGCCTCCTGAGTAGCTGGGACTACAGGCACCCGCCACCATGCCTGGTTAAATTTTTTTGTATTTTTAGTAGAGGTTTCACCGTGTTAACCAGGATGGTCTTGATCTCCTGACCTTGTGATTCGCCTGCCTCGGCCTCCCAAAGTGCTGGGATTACAGGCGTGAGCCACAGCGCCTGGCCTTAGAGAGGGAAGTTTTAAGTAGACCAGTTTCTGTAGAAGAAATAGCAACCTCATTAAGGAAATGTTTCTCAAAAAAATTACCAGGTCCAGATTATTTCACAGATGAATTCTACCAAACCTTCAAATGTGAGATAGTCCCAATACTTTATAAATTATTTCAGAGCATCAAAAATGAAGGAAACTTCCCAATTGTTTTTATAAAGGAAGCAGCATATTAATATCTAAATATGACAAAAATCATGGAAAAAAGTAAACTGCAGATTAATATTATTTATGAATATCCACGATAAAGTACAAAATAGGCCAAATATTGTGGCTCACACCTGTAATCCTAGCACTTTGGGTTGCTGAGGCAGTAGGATTTCTTGAGGCCCGGAGCTCGAGATTAGCCTGGGCAACATAGTGAGACTCCATCTTTACAAAAATATTAAAAAGTAGCTAAGTGTGGGGGCGTGTCCCTGTAGTCCCAGCTACTTGGGAGGCTGAGGCGGGAGGATCACTTCAGCCCAGAATTGAGGATGCAGTGAGCTATGACAGTGCCACTGCACTCCAGCCTGGGCCACAGAACAAGACCCTGTCTCTTAAAAAAAAAGTACAAAATATGTAATACTAATAGAGCACTAATAAATATTTTGTTAAGAAACAGAATTCAATACCACATTAAAAAATAAAATTAACTTTGATCAGGTGGGATTAATTTCAAGAATACAAGGTAGGCTTATTATTAGTAAATTCATTAATATAATACAAATAGACAATATTAAGTTCCAGGAAAAATAATCACAGAATTATCTCCATAGATGTTGAAAAAGCTTTTGTGAAAATTTAACATTCATTCTTCCTAAAAATTGCTTAAGAAAGTAGGGTTTGGCCAGGCACAGCGGCTCACGCCTGTAATCCCAGTACTTTGGGAGGCTGAGGTGGGTGGATCACAAGGTCAGGAGATCGATACCATCCTGGCTAACATGGTGAAACCCTGTATCTACTAAAAATACAAAAAATTAGCTAGGCGTGGTGGCTCGTGCCTGTGATCCCAGCTACTCAGGAGGCTGAGGCAGGAGAATCGCTTGAACTCGGGAGGCGGAGGTTGCAGTGAGCTGAGATCATGCCACTGCACTCCAGCCTGGGCAACAGAGTGAGACTCTGCCTCAAAAAAAAAAACAACAAAAAAAAGAAAATAGGATTTGTAGGATTTGTTGGGTAGTTTCTAAATATGATTTTATATGCATGTATTTCTTAATATATATCTCTTGGTATATGTATATAATATATATTATAAATATCTTATATATCTCTATCTATTATATCTTGGTGCTACAAGCAGTAATACTACATTGGAAAATATACCAGTATTTTCTTCAAGTCCAGAAACAGGAAAGGATGGTCAGTATCTTCACTACTGTTCAACATTGTACCAGATGTAAGCAATGCAATTAGATGAAAGACATTGACCAGAGGCACAAGGACTAGTAAAGTAAAATTATCTCTTTTTGCAAGTGATATAATATTACTATTATATTAATATAATACCATATTAATCCTGGAAAACCATAGAGGATCAATGATAAAACTAAATTTAACAATAAAAGGTAAGGTCACAGGATATAAAATTAACACACTGAAATAATATCGTTCATATATGCAAACAATAATCAGAGAACATAATGGTAGGGAAACTTCACTTACAATTGCAACAAAGAAGATTAAATACTTAGCAATGAATTTAGAAATATGCAAACTTTAAAACACTCTTGGAAGACAAATTCAAACAAATGGAAAGACCATCCCCTGTTCTTGAATAGAATGATTCAACATCATAGAAATGTCCCAGTTCTCTTGAGTCAGTTTATAAATCTAATACAATCTTAATAAAAATTCCAACAAGCTGTTTAAGAAAGTTGGACCAATTGATACTAAAGTTCATATAGCACAATAAATATGTAAGAATTGACAAGAAAACAATAAAATTTTTTTTTCAGAGGGAGCAACTAGCCCTACCAGATATTAAAATACACCATAACACCTTTACAATTAAAACATTGTGATATTGGTGCAAGAATAGACCAATAGATGAATGACATAGAATAGAAAGACCAGAAGTAAACCCAGGAACTTAGGGAAATTTAGTTATCTGATAATAGTGGCATCTCCAATCATTGGGTTAAAGAAGGACTTTCTCTTTCCTGCAATTTAAAAAATTCTGGTAAAATACATATAACATAAAATTTACCATCCTAACCATTTTTAAGACAACAGTTGAGTAGTGTTAAGTATATTCATCTCGTCATGAAACAGATCTTTAGAACTTTTTCATTTTGTGAAATTGAATCTCTAAACTCATTAAGCAGCAACTCTTTATTTCTCCTTCCTCCTTCCTCCTGTTAACCACCATTCTACTTTCTGTTTTTATGAACTTGACTACTTTAAATACCTTATATAAGTGGAATCATACAGCATTTGTCTTTTTACCACTGGCATATTTCATATCGCATAATGTCCTCAATGGTTCATTCATGTTGTAACATGTGACAGGATTTTCTTCGTTTTAAAGGATAAGTAATATTCCAGTGTATGTTTGGGGGAGGCAAAATTTCCCCTCTTACCTCTTAGGGTCTCCAGCTGAACCCAATAATTAAACTGAAATAGGACAAATTAACAAGAGAAAAGCATACCAGTTTTATTTAGTAAGTTTTACATGTACCTTGGAACCCCCCACCCCCCTGCCACTCTTCAAGAAAATTGAAGAGCTAAAGAATAAGTCAGGGCTGAAAGCTTATATACTAGGTTGGACAAAGAATAGTAAATGGTGAAAATGTGACAAGACAAAGGAGTTTGGGCCAGGGCAGTTAATTGTGGGAAAGTGACCATGAAGATAAAGGTTAGTTTAACAAGGTTCATTTGCACAGATCTTTCTCATTTTCTCAGCCTCAACTCCCTACCTCTGGTGACATAAATATCTTCCTCCCTTCCGGTACAGGGAGGGCACCTTTCACATGGGAGTTTTATTCCTGCTTTCAGGAAGGAATAAAGAAGGTCAGAGTGCCCTTCATTGCATCTGCTATTTTTCAAGTGCCTTTTAACTCAAAATAATCAGTATGTCAAAGTGGCATATTTTGGTGTAGCATGCTCTGAACCCTTACAGTGTAAACATTTTGTTCATGCATTCAACCACTGATGGACACTTGAGTTGCTTCCACCCTTTGGCTATTGTGAATAATGCTGCTGTGAACATGGGTGTACAAATATCTCTTCCAGTCTCTGCTTTCAGGAACCATTGCCTTTTAAGACAATGATGTTAGCTTTGTTTACCCATACTGAGGATGTTAAGCATTCAATGTGTTAAGCATATGAAAGAAGAGACCATATAATAAACCATTTAAAAAGCAAAGCCACAAACTTTTCCTTACAGTTTTCAATGTTTATTTAAGTAGATCATTTCTACTGTAATCATATGGACAAAAATGATTATCCAGGAAGGACAGTTATCTTATTTGTCTACTTTAGCATAATCTTGATAAAGCTGAAAAATTTTAAAGTAAATAGAAGCTTTAATACATATAAGATATGAAGATAACTATTTCTAAAAGCTTAGGAACTCATTCTTTTTCTTTCTTTCTTTTTTTTTTTTTAAATGAGACGGGGTTTTGCCGTGTTGCCCAGGCTGGTCTCAAGCAATCCACCTGCCTCAGCCTCCTAAATTGCTGGGATTACAGGTGTGAGCCACTGTGCCCAGCCTGGAACTCATTCTGATTTGGTAAACATCAGGCATCCCATATCCTCTCATGCTATTCTCTTAGCCATGGAGCAAAGATTAGAATTTTCTTAGGATTCACCACAGTAGGGGTTTTCTAAAACGTGAGGGTTTTTTTTTTTTTTTTTTTTTTTTTTGAGACAGAGTCTTGCTCTGTCGTCCAGGCTGAAGTGCAGTGGCGCCATCTCGGCTCACTGCAAGCTCCGCCTCCCCGGTTCACGCCATTCTCCTGCCTCAGCCTCCCGAGTAGCTGGGACTACAGGCGTGTGCCACCACGGCCGGTTAATTTTTTGTATTTTTTAGTAGAGACGGAATTTCATCATGTTAGCCAGGATGGTCTCAATCTCCTGACCTCGTGATCTGCCCGCCTCAGCCTCCCAAAGTGCTGGGATTACAGGCGTGAGCCACCGTGCCCGGCCTATTCTTTCCTTTTATACCTAGGATATACCCAAAATGCTATCCTCCCATAATTTCAAGTTCTCTGACTAATCAGGTTGTGCTGGGAACCTGTCCCGTTTCCTTATCTTTATATTTGAAATGAAGATCTATCACTCTGTCCCTCATTTTTATCCCATGTTTTCTTACTAATATTTATTTATTTATTTTCTGCTTTTGAAGGTACAATCATTGGTTTGATGGGATGGCACTGCTTCACCAGTTCAGGATGGCAAAGGGCACAGTGACATACAGGAGCAAGTTTCTACAGAGTGATACATATAAGGCCAACAGTGCTAAAAACCGAATTGTGATCTCAGAATTTGGCACACTGGCTCTCCCGGATCCATGCAAGAATGTTTTTGAACGTTTCATGTCCAGGTTTGAGCTGCCTGGTAAAGCTGCAGGTGATAGTGATGATTATTTAAACTATTACGATATATAACCATCTATACAAACATAAATCTTGAAAATAGATTTTTTTGTGTATGTGAGAGGATGTTGAAACTGCTTTCTCCCTTTGAGTGTGTGCTTAGCGTCGGCTACAGTAAGCTGTGGTACTGAAATAACTCTAGGGTTTGGTTTCAGCCATGACTGACAACACTAATGTCAACTATGTGCGGTACAAGGGTGATTACTACCTCTGCACTGAGACCAACTTTATGAATAAAGTGGACATTGAAACTCTGGAAAAAACAGAAAAGGTAAAGTATACGCAAAAAAAAAAAAAAATGAATAAAATAGATCGTAACATTTCTTTCCATTTGAAATACTTTTTAGAGTAGTATATATCAAGAAGAAATTGAAGCCTTAACTACACAAAAAGAAAGTTATTCATGATGCAGGTCACATTTACCCTCTGGCCTGATGGCCTCTGGGTTGGTTTTCCTTAAATATAATTCTAAACTCCTTCCTTAGTCCTAATATCTGAAGGCTAGGGTAAAGGAGAAATAGAATAGTACTGATCTATTTGGCTAGTTGGGGTGTTCTTCCTAGCTATGGTTAGTATTGGACTGGAGGTTGTCTCTACCTGTATTTCCTTCACATAATATATTAATTAACAGAAAATTTTAGACTAGATTTTTAATTTTAATTCTTATGCTTCTTTTGAATTTTCCTGTGATATTAGGCAAATTTATTCAGGATGGTTTTGTTGTTAGTAGTGGTGATGTGTTTTTGTTTGTTGTTTTAATCTTGATTTCTTTTTTTTAGTGGGAAAAATAATTTTTATTTCTCAGAGGCAAGAAATTAGGGCTTACATTGCAGTTTTCATATCATATTTTTAAAAACATTAGATATTTCTACTATTTATGCATGTAAATAGAGATCTGCCCATTAAAAATCTCCAGTGGTCTCAAATTTGCAGGTAGATTGGAGCAAATTTATTGCTGTGAATGGAGCAACTGCACATCCTCATTACGACCCGGATGGAACAGCATACAATATGGGGAACTCCTTTGGGCCATATGGTAAAGTTGCAATAAAGGTCTTTTTAGAAATAATTGAGACCAGGCACGGTGTGTATATAAAGATGAATACTACAGGTTTGTTTTTTACCGGCACGAGCAGAGAGAGGGTGCTCTGGACACCTCTACACCCAGCTCTCTCTCCTCTTTATTACTTGATCTCAGATAAGGAGGATTCTTCAACACTGTTATAGGAAACAGCAAACATCCTTCTAAGTAAAATGTTTCAGCAAAATGGATCCATGAACCCAGCAGTTTTTGGTCCATCTATCTTATCTTGATCATTAAAAAAATCAATTTTATAATAAATTACCTCTGTTAACCAAGTAGATAACTTTGTAACTCATTCATAATATGATAAATACTATTTCACCATTCTAAACTACATTTTTTTTTTTTTTTTGAGATGGAGTCTTGCTCTGTTGCCAGGCTGGAGTGCAGTAGTGCAGTCTCGGCTCACTGCAACCTCTGCCTCCCAGGTTCAAGCAATTCTCCTGCCTCAGCCTCCAGAGTAGCTGGGACTACAGGTGTCCTCCACCATGCCTGGCTAATTTTTGTGTTTTTAGTAGAGACGAGGTTTTACCATGTTGGCCGGGATGGTCTTGATCTCCTGACCTCGTGATCTGCCTGCCTGGGGCTCTCAAAGTGCTGGGATTACAGGCGTGAGTCACCGTGCCTGGCCAATTACACTTTTTTTTTTTTTATTTTTATTTTTATTTTTTTACGAAGGCTTGCTCTGTTGCCCAGGCTGGAATGCATGGAATGCAGTGGCATGATCTCAGCTCACTGCAACCTCCACCTCCCAGATTCAAGTGATTCTCCTGCCTCAGTCTCCTGAGTAGCTGGGATTACAGGTGCTTGCCACCATGCCCGGCTAATTTTTGTATTTTCAGTAGAGACGGGGTTTCAGCCATGTTGGTCAGGCTGGTCTTGAACTCCTGACCTCAAGTGATCTGCCTCGGTCTCCCAAAGTGCTGGGATTTCAGGCGCGAGCCACTGCGCCTGGCCTAAATTACATATTCTAAAATAATAGTTACTAGATCTGTGATTTTCAACCTTTAATGTGCCTAACAATAATCTGGAATGTAGATAGAATCATCTGGATTTCATTCATCTTCAGGGATTCTGGTTTAGTAGAACTGAAAAGAGGCCAAGAATTTGCATTTTAACATGGTCTCTGGGTGATCTTGGTGCAAGTGGCCCCTGGATCTCACTAATTAACCCAGCCAGTAATCATGAGAGCCTGTGCTTGTTACTTTGCCTCAGTTTGCTCCTTATACAAACTCTTGGAGAGTCTCCCAGAGTTCAGCTGACAGTATTGGGCAGGTCCGATCTTTCTGGACATTCCTCTGCTGGGTGTCCTGGGTGTCTGTTTGTCTTACCTAATGCCTTCAAGACTTGCAGTTAGAGCAGTTCATTAACTAATGTGTTTAAATTCTGTGAATTGAGTAATCCAATTGCTGAGACAGGAAATTCATCTCTTTATCTTCTCCTAATCCCAATGAACACTGAATCTACTTTTTTTTTTTCCTTCACTTGATTATTTGGTTCAGTGAGAAGCTTTTGAACTGGAACTCAATGTGCAGGTGACTGCAGGGAGCTCGACTACTTGATAGACATTTGGGGGAAACTTAGTGATTCTCATTGTAATACAGTAAAATGCTTGCTAGTAATTGCTACCTTTAGGAAGTAAAAAGCTTTGGTTTTAGCTTTTCTAGATATTTTTAAAAGGCTTTTTAAAATTTATAAAAATCCTGTAAACATTAATCAATCCAGTTGGTTTTTAATACTTATTTAAAATATGTTCTTCAGACTAATATTAGAGACAATAATAGAGTACTCTTGGACTATAGAGCTTGCCTAATATTTCTTTCATCACTGTACAAAGCATGATGTTTTGTATATAGTGAGTTCTCAAAACATATCTATATCCCCAACCTAGACCTCCCAAGTATTTTATATCCAATTGCTTACTCAGCATTCTTCCTAGAATGTCTAATAGGCATTACAAAATTAACTTGTCAAAAACCAGACTCCTGATATTTTCCTCTAAACTACCACCACCTCCTCCTCCTCTCCTCCCCCTCCTCCTCCTCCTCCTTCTTCTCTCTCTTCCTTGTTCTCCTTCCTTTCCTTCCCTTCCCTTCTTTCCCTCCCTCCCTCATTCCTCTTTCTTCTTCCTTCTTCTTCTTTTTCTTTCTTCGATTACAGATGGGGTCTTGCTATGTCACTCAGGCTAGACTTGAACTCCTGGGCTCAAGACATCCTCCCAAGCAGCTGGACTATAGGCATGCACAATTGTGCCTGGCTTATTTCTTTCTCTCCTTAAGATGAGTCTTCCCCATCTCAGGAGATACTAACTCCATCTTTCCAGTTGCTAAGGACAATAACTGTGGAATCATCCTTTACATTTATCTCTTACATCAGTTGATCAAAAAGTAATTTCAGGGTCAGGTGCAGTGGCTTATGCCTATAATTCCAGCACTTTGGGGGGCTGAGGCGGGTGTATTGCTTGAGCTCAGGAGTTGAGAGCAGCCCGGACAATATAGCAATACCTCATCTCTACAAAAAATACAAAAATTAGCCAGACATAGTGGCATGTGCCTGTGGTCTCAGCTACTTGGGAGGATGAGGTGGGAGGATCACTTGAGACCAGAAGGTTGAGGCTGCAGTGAGTCGTGATTGCACCACTGCACTCCAGCCTGAGTGACAGAGTAAGACCCTGTCTCAAAAACAAAACAAAAGAAAAGTAATTTCAGCAATGCCTTCAAAATATATCAAAAATCCAACCACTTCGCACCACCTCCATGGCCAACACTCCACTTTGAGTCACTATCCCTTCTCACTTGAATGACTGCAGTAGCCCCTAAACTAGTTGCCCTGATTCTGCCCTTGCCCCACTTCAGTTTCTTTTCAGCACTGTAACACCAGAGTTACCAGAGTTATCCTTTTAACCCACACCCGCTTCTCTGAGCTTACCTCCTAGACTGTCCTTCTCGCTTATCATGATAGGGCCACACTGGCCTCCTAGCTGATACTTAAACACTCCATTCGTGCTCCTGGCTGAGAACTTTTGCATTTGCTCTTCCCCTCACCTGGAATGCATTTCTCCCAGATATCCTCAAGGCTTTCTTCCTCACCTCCTTTAGGTCTTTACTCAGACATGACCCACTTAGCGAAGCTTTTACAGACCAGCATATTTAAAGTTGCAAACAGTAGCCCCTACTCCTCATATGATCACTCCTAATCCTTATTCCTTGGCTTATTTTCCATTATAGTTCTCATTGTCATCTGATGCATTGTATTTTTACTTATTATATGATTTAAAAGAAAAACAATGAGACAAAATAAGAGATTTTGTCTGAGCACAGTGGCTCACACCTGTAATCGCAGCACTTTGGGAAGATGAGGTGGGAGGATTGCTTGAGACCAGGAGTTCGAGGCTGCAATGAGCTATGATCACACCACTGTACTCCAGCCTGGGTGATAGTGCAAGGCCCTGTCTCTAAAAAAAATGAAGAAGAAGAAGGCAGAGGAAGCGGGGGGGGGGGGGATTTTTGTCTATTTTGCATATTTCTGTATACAAGTGCCTAGAATATAGTACTAAGAACACTCAGAAGGGTATCTGGAATATAGTCGGTGCTCAAAAAGTAGTAGTTGCAGAATAAATAAAGAACTGTATTGGAAAGCAGATAAACAAGCAGAAAATTGTATACAATGAGATACGTGCTATGACTACGGGGATGTAATGAGGACATACGATAGGGGCACCAAGTGCCTTTGGGGTGGGGAAGAGTCAGGGAAGACTACTTGAGGAGTGGATATCTGAGTTGATTCTTGAAGAGCCAGTAAGCAATAGCCAGATGAATGATTGCATGAAAGAATGTTGATGAGAAAGGTTGGGATGGAACCCAGAGTGACCCTAGGGGTCCAGAGGGTTGGAGGGAAGGAGTTGGACATGAGTGCAAATGGAGACTGTAGTTGTTGGAATAGGGGAAGGGAGGGAAGGAACAGAATTTGAGGATATTCCTGGCTGCTATCTTTTTTTTTTTTTTTTTTTGAGTTTAAGAACTTCAAATCTATGACCTGTCTATTCACCATACATATGAGACAGGTCCATTATAATCATTACCTCATTATATAATAGCTCTTTTTTATTATTATACTTTAAGTTCTGGGGTACATGTGCAGAATGTGCAGGTTTGTTACATAGGTATACGCATGCCATGGTGGTTTGCTGCACCCATCAACCCGTCATCTACATTAGGTGTTTCTCTTAATGCTATCCCTCCCCTAGCTCCCCACCTCCTGAAAGGCCCTGGTGTGTGACGTTCTCCTCCCAGTGTCCATGTGTTCTCATTGTTCAACTCCCACTTATGAGTGAGAACATGCGGTGTTTGGTTTTCTGTCCTTGTGTTAGTTTGCTGAGAATGATGGTTTCCAGCTTCATCCATGTCCCTGCAAAGGACATGAACTCATCCTTTTCTATGGCTGCATAGTATTCCACAGTGTATATGTGGCAGATTTTCTTTGTCCAGTCTATCATTGATGGGCATTTGGGTAGGTTGCAAGTCTTTGCTATTGTGAACAGTGCCTGGCTGTTATCTTAATGTTTCCTATGAATTAGAGATGAAGTTAGCATTATAGTACAATGAATCATTGGTTGATCACTTTGGATGTGCTGTTTCAAAACCTTAGCTAATTATTTTCATAGAGCTAACATTTTTAAGATCCAAATCTTTGTTTGAAATAACCCTTCAGGAAATAAGAGTGTCATGCATATTGCATAAATCTCTTAATTGCTTTTGGCAAGTCCACAAGTGCAAGAGTTGTCTTTTAATCTAGAATACATGTAAAACAGGTAAGATAGGACTTTTCATTTTTCAGGTTTCTCCTATAAGGTTATTCGGGTTCCTCCAGAGAAGGTGGACCTTGGGGAGACAATCCATGGAGCCCAGGTGATATGTTCTATTGCTTCTACAGAGAAGGGGAAACCTTCTTACTACCATAGCTTTGGTGAGTCCAGAGATAAGGCAAATTTCAGTGGGCCCTGCCTTGATGTTGCTGTAGCAGAAGGACTAGTTTGGCAAATGTTATGTTAATAGTTTGTCACACTATGGTGATAATGAGACCAAGGTTGCATTTTGATGCCTGGTAAGGTTATTCTGTTTAGTCACATACTCCTGACCGTAGCCAGCTGACTGCTTGAAAAGATATACTGTAGTTGCTTTAGTATAAGCAATTACTAAAAAATTAATTGATATAATTTAAAATTTTAGGCAACCTTAAAGCCCACAAATACTAATCATACATGAAAAGGTTGTCTTGACTATATTTTTTGGGGAAATTCATATTCTATATAGATTGATTCAGCTTTTACTCAGAATATTTATTTTCTGTATTTTAAATCATTATAGCCAAACTGCTTCTAGATTCTTATCCCCAGTATAAGCAGGAAAAGGATTAAGGGATACGTGTAAAGATCATAAAGACACTTTAATACTATACTTTTTTACTTTGTTCCTAAACCAAACAATTTAAAAAGAAAAGGAAAAAAAGATAAAAAGCAAGCTGAGAACATGCAACCCAAGCTATTCTAAGCAGTTCCCTTTTTTATAAAGGAACAGGAAATATGTATAGTAAAGCTGGGAGACAGTAAACATGTATTTCTGGCTGGCATTTTTTTAGGGCATCAGTAGGCATTCAGACAAGCCCCCATAACTGGCACATTTCAGACAACTCTAGTTTGCCAAATAACATTTTTATTGTTGCTGGAACCTTTTAGGAATGACAAGGAACTATATAATTTTCATTGAACAACCTCTAAAGATGAACCTGTGGAAAATTGCCACTTCTAAAATTCGGGGAAAGGCCTTTTCAGATGGGATAAGCTGGGAACCCCAGTGTAATACGCGGTTTCATGTGGTGGATAAATGCACTGGACAGGTGGAGTATTTTGAGTATATTTATCATGAAAATTGTTGGAAACAAAGGCAAATTTCCATATAGTTGATTTTTTTTAACCTTCCCTGGGCATTATTTGCATAAGACACTTTTAATCAAGGATATTACCTTCTTCTGTAGGTTGAGCTAGCTACTTATTAATTAGTACGATGGATTTTGCATATTAGAGAATTATAGGAAATGATTTTATCTTTTTAATGATCTGATTCAATTAAAATGGCGTCCAGGAAACTCTTAGGGTGGATTTTTTCCATATCATAATAGTTGCTAAAGAGGGTGTTGTTCGTGCAGAAATCTTCTGTAATTTTTGCAATAATACTTTAATTAGTTGATTCTCTGGCTTCCTTTTTCTTTTTTTTTGAGATTTTTTTTTAGACGGAGTCTTGCTCTATCACTAGGCTGGAGTGCAGTGGCGAGATCTCAGCTCACTGCAACCTCCACCTCCTGGGTTCAAGTGAGTCTCCTGCCTCAGCCTCCCGAGTAGCTGGGACTACAGGTGTGCGCCACCACACCCAGCTAATTTTTTTGTATTTTTAGTAGAGACAGGGTTTCACCATGTTGGCCAGGATGGTCTCAATCTCTTGACCTCGTGATCCACCCACCTCAGCCTCCCAAAGTGCTGGGATTAACAGGTGTGAGCCACCGTGCCCTGCCCAATTCTCTGGCTTCTTAATATGTGAATATGACAATCCTACTAAAGTCCATGCATGTTGGTTGAATATCTTTTTATACTCCTGATTCATAACGCTATTATATTTGCCTACTTTTTACCTCTCTAAAGAGATAGTATCTTAAATTTACTCTATCTGGATCTCATTACAAAAAAAAATTTAGTAATGACTGCACCTTAAAAAAATTAGTCTCTGAATTTATCATCAGTATACTGAGTAGCAATATTTTCTATTTAACCACACAGTTAGAGTCCAAGATTTATATATCACTCAAAACACTGGGCTATATTTCATGAGGGATTTAAGTTCGTTGTAACAATTGATTGGTTTATATCAAATAGCCCCAGTTCATTGCTTAAAAAAGCAATGTTTAAATCAAAGCATTGCTTCTACATTCTGTATTCTACTTTTATATATACTGGACCTGCCACTTCAGAGGGGAAAATCCTCCTAATTTTCTTATTTTGAACTTTTTGGACCTGTTTCCTAAAGGAAAGGGAAAAAAGAAGAAAACTAAAAAGAGTTTTTTTCATTGTTTGTGTTTTCCCCTGCAGCTCCTTCCAGGGAGATACTACAGCAAACCTTTTGTTACATTTCATCAAATCAATGCCTTTGAGGACCAGGGCTGTGTTATAATTGATTTGTGCTGTCAAGATAATGGAAGAACCCTAGAAGTTTACCAGTTACAGAATCTCAGGAAGGCTGGGGAAGGGCTTGATCAGGTAAACATTAGAATTTGTCAAGAGTCATCAAAATAATTTTGAACTCCAAGATCTGGCTTTGGCTTTGGAATTACATGTTTCTCTCTCTCTCTCTTTCTCTCTTTTTTCTTTTGAGACTGAGTCTCGCTGTGTCACCCAGGCTGGAGTGCAATGGTGCGATCTCGGCTCACTGCAACCTCTACCTCCCAGGTTCAAGAAATTCTTGTGCCTCAGCCTCCCAGGTAGCTGGGATTATAGGCACGCACCACCATGCCCTGCTAGTTTTTAATGTTTTTGTAGAGATGGGTTTCACCATGTTGGCCAGACTTGTCTCGAACTCCTGACCTCAAGTGATCTGCCTGCTTCAGCCTCCCAAAGTCTTGGGATTACAGGCATAAGCCACCATGCCTGACCTAGGAATTACATGTTTCTCTTGTCTCCTTGTGGCAAATAATGAGAGAGAGTGGTTTTAAAGCATTGAAGACATAGCTTCATCATTTATTTAATATTAAAAATAATTTGAAATAGCTTATTTAATACCTAATAAGTAAGAAACATGGCAAAGAGAGCCAAGATATGTGTTTAGAAGCATATGTGGCTGGGCACGGTGGCTCACGCCTGTAATCCCAGCAATTTGGGAGGCTGAGGCAGGCAGATCACTTGAGCTCAGGAGTTTAAGACCAGCCTGGACAACCAAAATGGTGAAACCTCATCTCTACTAAAAATGCAAAAATTAGCCAGGTGTGGTGGTGGTGGGCGCCTGTAATCCCAGCTACTTGGGAGCCTCAGGCAGGAGTATCGCTTGAACCAGGAGGTGGAGGTTGCAGTGAGCCAAGATTGCACCACTGCACCCCAGCCTGTGCAATACAGTAAGACTCCATCTCCAAAAAAAAAAAAAAAAAAAAAGCATAGGTGATAGTTCCTTATTTCCCTATTACACTTAAGCACCAAAGTTTGCTAGAAGGGATAGCAAAGTAGACTGTCAATCAGTCCACCTAGTTGAAGAGATTCACTTTTTCCTGATGCTGAATCCAAGGTAAAGTTTTTCCTTGAATTATGAAATATACATTGTTTCTAGCTGTAGCTTTATTTTTTAGCTATAGTTTTCTTTTTAAATGTTTGTAAAATAGTACTTATTAAGTTTACTTATGCCTTGCTAAGCTTACTTATAGCTTTATGGTAGGTCTTGACATCTGTGGTTGTTTATCTCTTTTCTGTTTTAAGATTGCCTGTGTTTTTCATGGCCTTTTGCATGTCTATACATTTTAGAATCCATTTATCAGGTTTTGTTTTTGTTCTTGTTTTAAAAATAAAATTAATTGTTTATATTTGAGGTTTACAACATGATGTTACGGGGTACATGTAAATATTAAAATGGTTAGTATAGTGAGGCAGATTAACATATCTATCATCTCACATACTTTTTTTGTGTGACAAGAGCAGTTAAAATCTACTCGTTTAACAAAAATCTCTGATAGAATACAATCTTATTGGCCGGGCGCGGTGGCTCACGCTTGTAATCCCAGCACTTTGGGAGGCCGAGGCAGGCGGATCACGAGGTCAGGAGATCAAGACCACGGTGAAACCCCGTCTCTACTAAAAATACAAAAAAATTAGCTGGGCGTGGTGGCGGGCGCCTGTAGTCCCAGCTACTCGGAGAGGCTGAGGGAGGAGAATGGCGTGAACCCGGGAGGCGGAGCTTGCAGTGAGCCGAGATTGTGCCACTGCACTCCAGCCTGGGCGACAGAGCGAGACTCCGTCTCAAAAAAAAAAAAAAAAAAAGAATACAATCATATTAACTTTATTTCTTACATTTGTACGTTAGACTTCTAGACTTGTTCATACTACATATCTACTGTTTGGTATCCTTTGAGCTACATCTTGTCTTTGCCTTCCCCTCCCCTCTGGTGGTAACCACTGTTTCATTGTCTTTCTCTGTGTATTTGAGATTTTCTTTAAAAAATTCCACATAAAAATGAGATCATGCAATTTTTTTTTCCTTTTCTTTTCTTTTCTTTTTGAGACAGAGTCTCACTCTGCCACTCAGGCTGGAGTGCAGTGGCATGATCTCGGCTCACTGCAACCTCTGCTTCCGGGTTCAAGTAATTCTCCTACCTCAGCCTCCTGAGTAGCTGGGACTACAGGCACGTACCAACATGTCTGGCTAATTTTTGTATTTTTAGTACAGACTAGGTTTCACCATGTTGGCCAGGCTGGTCTCTAACTCTTGACTTCAGGTGATCCGCCTGCGTTGGCCTCCCAAAGTGCTGGGATTACAGGCATGAGCCACAGACCCCTGCCTCATAGAATATTTTTCTTTCTGTGTCTGGCTGTTTCACTTAGCATAATGTCTTCCAGGTCCATCCATGTTGTGGCAGACGTTAGGATCTCCTTTTCTAAGATTGAATAATACTCCATTGTGTGTATATATCACATTTTCTTTATCCATTCATCTGTCAATGGGTATTTAGGTTGTTTCTGTTTCTTGACTATTATAAATAATGCTGCAATGAACGTAAGAATGCAGCTATTTTCATGAGGTGGTGATTTCATCTCATTTGAGTATGTACCCAGGAGAGGGATTGCTGGGTCATATGTTGTACAGTTGACCCTGAACAACACGGATTTGAACTGCATGGGTCCTTATATGCAAATTTTCTTCTACCTCTCCACCCCTGAGATAGCCAGACCAACCCCGCTTCTTTCTCCTCCTCAGACTACTCAATGTGAAGACAATGAGAATGAAGACCTTTATGATGATCTACTACCACTTAATGAATAGTAAATATATTTGCTCTTCCTTATGACTTTTAATAGCATTTTATTTTATTTTTTTTGAGACAGAGTTTTGCTCTTGTTGCCCAGACTGGAGTGCAATGGCGCGATCTCGTCTCACTGCAACCTCCGCCTCCTGGGTTCAAGCAATTCTCCAGCCTCAGCCTTCCGAGTAGCTGGGATTACAGGCATCTGCCACCATGTCCGTTGTATTTTTAGTAGAGATGGGGTTTTGTCATATTGGCCAGGCTGGTCTCGAACTCCTGACTTCAGATGATCTGCCCACCTTGGCCTCCGAAAGTGCTGGGATTACAGGCTTGAGCCACCACACCTGGCCTTTAATAACATTTTCTTATTTTCTTTTTTCTAGTTTGCTTTATTGTAAGAATACAGTATATAATACATATGAGATACAAAATATGTGTTAATTAACTGTATGTTATTGGTAAGGCTTCCAGTCAACAATAGGTTATTAGTAGTTAAATTTTTGAGTAGTCAAAAGTTATGTGTGGATTTTCGACTATATAGGAGGTTGGCACCTCTACCCCGCTCCATGTTGTTCAAGGGTCATCTGTATTTTTGATTTCTTTAGGAACTCCTATACTGTTTTTCATAATGGCTGTAACAATTTATATTCCCACCAACAATGTACTGCAGTTCCCTTTCTTCTACACCCTTGCCAACATTTGTTATCTCTTGTCTTTTTGATAATAGCCATCCTTATGAGTGTGAGGTTTTATGTAGTGGTTTTAATTTGTATTTCCCTTATGGTTAGTGATGTTGAGCACCTTTTTATATGGCTATTGGACTTTAAAATTTTATTTTACTTTTTAGGGACAGGATCTCACTCTGTTGCCCAGGCTGGGTGCAGTGGCATGATCATAGCTCACTGAAGCCTCAAACTCCTGGGAACGCGTGATCCTCCTGCCTCAGCCTCCCAAGTAGCTGGGACTACAGGTGCGTGGCACCACACTCAGCTATTTTAAAAACTTTTTTTGTAGAGGCAGTGTCTTATTATGTTGCCAAGGCTGCTGTCAAACTCCTGGGCATGCGTGATCCTCCTGCCTCAGCCTCCCAAGTAGCTGGGATTACAGGTGCATGGCACCATGCTCAGCTAATATTTTTAAAATTTTTTTGTAGAGACAGGGGCTTTGTTATGTTGCCAAGGCTTTTCTCAAACTTCTGGGCTCAAGTGATCCTCCCGCCTCAGCCTCGCAAAGTGCTGGGATTACAAGTGTGAGCCACCACACCTGGCCTCTATTTTTGGAGAAGTGACTGTTCAGGTCCCTTGCCCATTTTTTATTTTTAATTTTTAATTAATTAATTAATTAATTTTAACTTTTAATTAAAAAGTAAACTTTAATGTTGAAAATGCAAACTTGGGGAAGACAGCAAAGATCACACACAAGGCTGTCACTTCACACTTGGAAGGTTGCACAGCGGCCAGGCAGAGGCACTCCTCACATCCCAGACGGGCGCAGCTGGACAGAGGCGCGCCTCACTTCTCAGACAGGGCAGCGGCCGGGCAGAGGCGCTCCTCACTTGCCAGATGGTGGGCGGCTGGGCAGAGGCGCTCCTGGGGCGGCAGGGGCAGCAGGGGCGGCAGCTGGGCAGAGGCGCTCCTCAGTTCCCACGGTGGGCGGCCGGGCAGAGGCGCTCCTCACTTCCCAGATGGGTGGGCAGCCGGCTTTTCCCATTTTTTAATTGGGTTATTTGTTTTTCTGCTATTGAGTTGTAAGAGTTCTTTATAAATTTTGAGGCCAGGTGTGATGGCTCACATCTGTAATCCCAGCACTTTCGGAGGCCAAGGTGGGAGGATTGCTCGAGCCCAGGAGTTCAAGATCAGCCTGGGCAAGATGGCAAGACCTCATTTCTACAAAAAAATTTAGAAATATACAAATTTTGAGTATTAATTCCTTATTAGATGTGTGGTTGCAATTTTTTTTTCCCAGCCCATAGGTCGCCTTTTCGTTTTGTTGATTGTTTCCTTTGCTGTGCAGAAGCTTTTAAATTTGATGTCAACTTGTCAGTTTTTGCAAGGAAAAAACCTGATACAGTATTGCAACTGTAGATCAATTTGGAGATAACTGACATCTTTACAATATTGAGTCTTCCAATCCATGAACATGGAATATCCCTCCATTTATTTGGATCTTTTAAAATTTCTCTCAGTAAAGTTATAGTTTTCAGTATAAAGATATTACATTTCTTTTTGTGTGTTTTGAAATTATTGTAAATGGTATCTTTGAAGCTTTCATTTTCTGTTTATTGCTCTTTATGAAATGCAATTGATTTTGTATATTATCTTCATATCCAGAGATCTTGCTAAATTCACTTATTAGTTCAAATAGTTGATCCACAGATTATTTTGGATTTTCTATGTGCACAGTCAAGTTACCTGAAAATAATGACAGCTT
This sequence comes from Nomascus leucogenys, assembly GCF_006542625.1. Lineage (NCBI taxonomy): Eukaryota > Metazoa > Chordata > Mammalia > Primates > Hylobatidae > Nomascus > Nomascus leucogenys. The sequence goes on along the minus strand of NC_044395.1, from coordinate 22,667,917 downwards.
TCTTTCTAATACTTAGGGCTTTATTTCTTTTTCTCGCCTTACTGTACCAGCTAGGTCTTCGAGTTGAATAGAAGTGCAAGATAGTGAATAGAAGTTGAATAGGTAGTGTTGAAAATGTTTAATATTAAATATAAAATTGCTATAGGTATTTTTCTAGCTATCTTTATCAGCTTATCTTAGTAGTGCCTTTTAATGAGTAAACATTCTTAACTTAATATAGCCCAGTATACAGTCTTTTCCTTTATGACTTATACATTGTACGTCTTGTTTTAGACATCTTCTCATGGCAAGGTAATGAAAATATTATCCTATGTTATCTTCTAGAGAAGTCAAATATCTGCATATGCATTATTCTGTTTCTGGACTCTATATTCTGTTCCTTTGTTTCTACTTATGGTTACTTGTGCACTGCATTAAAAAAGTCTTAAGGTTTAGTATCAAGTTATCCTAATATTTTTCTTTTGAAAAGAGTGTCATGGCCATCCCTGGCCCTTCACGTTTTTGTATAAGTTTTAGAATCAGCTGTCAGTTCCCCACACAAAAATATGGTCACATTTTAATTGTATTTGCACTGAACCAATATATCAATTTGAGAGAGGACTAACCTCTTTACACAATGTTGAGTCTTCCAGTATGTGAACACAATATATCTTTCCATTTATTTGAGACTTCTTTAATTTCTTTCAATGTTTATAGTTTTCTGGTTACAGGTTTTCTGCATCTTTTGTTAGATTTATTCCTAGTTTTTTTTTTACATTATTTTAAATGTTGTTTATTTTTTGCTTTCATTTTATGTTAGTGTTGCTATATAGCAATTTTTTTTTTGAGACAGGGTGACGGTCTCACTCTGTCACCAAGGCTGGTGTGCAGTGGTGTGATCTCAGCTCACTGCAACCTCTGCCTCCTGGGTTCAAGCAATCCTCCCACCTCAGCTTCCCGAGTAGCTGGGAATACAGGCATGTGCCACCATTCCTGGCTAATTTTCATATTTTTTTGGTAGAGATGGGGTTTCACCATGTTGGCCAGGCTGGTCTTGAACTCCTGACCTCAAGTGATCCACTGACCTTGGCCTCCCAAAGTGCTGGGATTACAGGAATGAGTCACCGCACCTGGCTGGCAATTGATTTTTGTTTGCTGATTTTATATTCACGAATATAGTAATTACACTTACAAATTCTAATAATTATAGATTCTTTTAGATTTTTTACATCTATAATATCATATGCAAGTAATGACAGTTCCTTTTCTAACTCTACATGTAAGCTGTTTATTGACTTTCTTTTTTTTTTTTTTTTTGTCTTATTTCACTGGATCTTCAGTACAGTGTTGAATATAAGTGATGATAATGGCATCCTTAACTTGTTCCCAATCTGAGAGGCAAAGCTTGCAGCATTTTACCATTAAGCATGCTGCGTGCTGTAGATTAAAAAAATATAATAGAAACTGTCCCTTCTTGGGGGTCATGATGGGCAGCAAGATGCGTCTGCTAGCAGGGTCATTCAGGTAGTAAAGCCACATGCTCCATTAATAAGCTTCCCTGCTAGAAGAGACAATCCTAAACCCAATGTACCAGAAACTTTGAGATCATCAGGGCAACCATCTCAAGATTCTGCAATTTCCCAGCCCTCTAAGGGAAGTAAATTACTAGATTTGCGATGTACCAGACACTGCAGAAGTAATGAAAACATTACCTCAGAAATATAGAAGTAAACTTGTGTCTCAAGAAGAAATTGAATTTGTCCATTGCGGAGATGCAGAATAATCACTGTGGCTGCTGTTTGTCATCAGACGAGAGAATTACCTTTACAATAAAGGACTTCCAAAAAAAAAACCAGACTTTTTTTAGAGCAATTTTAGTTTTAAAGAAAAATCAAGCAGAAAGTATGGAGAGTTTCCATATTTCCCTCTCCTGCTAATGGTACATTTGTTACAACTGATGAATCAATGTAGGAGTGTTACATTATTACTAACTAAAGTCCATACTTTACATGATGGTTAGGTCTGTGTTGTACAGTTCTACGGGTTTTGAAAAATGCACAATGTCATGTATCTACCAATATCATACAGAATAGTTCAATGCCCTGAAAATCTCCCTGTGCTCCACCTATTCTTCCTTTCCCCTTTCCTCCTCTCAGCCCCTGGAAACCACTGATCTTTTCACTATTTCTCTAGTTTTGACTTTTCCAGAATGTCACATAGTTGGAATCATACAGTATGTAGACTTTTCAGCTGACTTTTTTCACTTAGCAATATGCATTTAAGGTTCCTCTGTGTCTTTTGTGGCTTGAGAACTCATTTCTTTTTATCGCTGAAGTATGTACCACAGTTGTGTATTCATTCATTTATTGAAGGACATCTTGGTTGGTTCCAATTCTTGCCAATTATGAATAAAGTTCTTATAAATATTTGTTAGCAGGTTTTGTGTGGACATCTTTTTAAAAAGATACATTTTATTAGATTAGGAGAGTTCCCTTTTACTCCTAGTTTACTGAGATTTTTTGTCATGAATAGATGTTGGACTTTATCAACTGTTTTTTTTTTTCTGCACTATTGAGATCATCATATAACGTTTATCCTTTATTCTATGAACGTGGTGAAGTACACTGACTGATTCTTTAAAAAATGTTCATAACAGCCATTGATTGATTTTTGAATGTTAAGCTACCCTTCCATTCCTGAAGTAAATCCCAATTGGTCGCATTGTATTTGCTTTTAAATATATTGCAGGATTTGCTTTGTTACTATTTTGTTTAGAATTCTTTGTATCTATGTTCATGAATAAAATTGCCCTTTAATTTTTTTCTTTTCTATAATGTTCTTACTAGGTTTTGGTTTTGTGGTTTTTCTAGTCTCATACAATGAGTTGAGAATTGTTCTCTGTTTTCCTTCTCTCTGGATGATATTGTATAGGATTGACATTATTTCTTAAATTTTTGGAATAATTCAACAGTAAAGCCTTCCAGACTTGAACATTTCCTTATAGGCAGATCTACAGTTCTAGAATATTGATTTGGTTCTCTTTTCCAATTTATAGTTCTCTACCACAATTCTCAGTTTAAAATAATTTCCTTAAACATATTTAGAATAGTTAAAGTCTGATAACTATTATCTGGATCTTCCGTGATTCTGTTTCTGTTATCTGTTGTTTATTTTGGTTTTTAATCATGTTGCCTTGTCTTTTCATATGCTGGTTATGTTCTTTCATTTGCAGAATATTGTGTTTTAAAAACTGTGGAAATATTTTGAGACACAGGATGATGTTATTTTCCTCTAGAGAAGAATTTCACTTGCTTATATAATTTGAAGCAGGATTCAGTCCATGCAAGAGCTGGACTATTTCTTGTTTATTCTTATTCGTAGGGTACAGACCTGTGAGGTCCCAACCCAAAGGACTACAGGTTTACTAGGCCTTCCTCTTCTTGGAAAATTGTAAATTCAAACTTTTGTCACTCTAGCCCTCAAAACTATTGAAAAGCCCTTCTCTTTAAAGTTAAGGGATAAGCGAGTTGCTATGGCTATATCCTTATCAAAAAGTAGCATGAAGTATCCTTGTGGTGATGGATCTGTTCCGTATCTTGAGTGGGGTGGTGGGTATATGAATTTACACATGACAAAATAGCATAGAACTAAATACATGCACACACACACACACACACACACACAAATGAGTGCATGTTAAACGAGAATAAGGTTGGTGGATTGTATCAATGTAAATTTCCTAGTTGTGATATTGTATTATAATTATGCAAGACATTCCCACTGGCAAAAGAGGATGAGGAATATATGGGAAATCTCTGTATTATTTCTTTTTTTATGGTGTAAAAAGTATATATATATATATAACATTAAATTTACCATTTTAACCATTTTAGGTGTGTAATTCACTGGCATTAATTCACAATGTTGTGCAACATCACCACTATCCATTTCCAGAACATTTTCATCATCTCAAACAGAAACTCTGTACCCATTAAACAATAATTCCCTGTTCCCCCCACCTCCAGTCCCTGGTAACCTCTATTCTACTTTCTGTTTCTATGAATTTGCCTATTTTAGGTACTTCATATAATTGGGATCATACAATACTTGTCCTTTTGTGTCTGGCTTATTTCACTTAGCGTAATGTTTTCAAAGTTCATCTATGTTGTAGCATGTATCAGAATTGCATTCCTTTTTAAGGTTAAATAATATTCGATTGTATACACACACACACACACACACACACACACTATATTTGTTTATTCATCTGTTGATGGATACTTGGGTTGTTTCCATCTTTGGAGTATTACGAATAATGCTGCTATGAACATTGGCATACAAATATCCAAGTTCCTTTTTTTAGTTCTTTTAGGTATATCTCTAGAAGTGGAATTGCTAGATCATGTAATTCTGTGTTTAACTTTTTGAGGAACTGCCAAACTGTTTTTCCACAGTGGCCACAGCATTTTTCATTACCATCAGCAATGCACAAGAGTTCCAGTTCTTCACGTTTTTACCAACATTTGTTATTTTCTGGGTTTAAAAAAAAATAACCATCCTAATGGGTGTGAAGTGATATCTCATTGTGGTTTTGATTTGCATTTTCCTAATGACTAATAATGTTGAGCATATGTTTAAGTAGTTAGGGGAAAACTTGCCCCAGTATCCAGTTGGTTTCTGTGGGTTTCCTTTTCATCCCAAACCTGGCCCCTTTGTTCTTCACTGTCTTTTTAGCTCACCAATGCCTTCAGGCAGCTGTTTTAAACATTTTGTCCATAATTTCTAGTTGTTTTCAATGGGGTAGTTGATCCATATGATGTAATCTACCATTATTTGAAGTGTCTTTTGGTTTAGCTATGACTTTGCAAGAGAAAACAATTGTAAATATAATTTAAAGTCATTTTTAAAAAGCTAGTAACTTCTGAAGCCATGGTGACCTTTTAGAAAAAAAAAGCTAATAACTCTTTATGAATCTTAAGAATAGCACTAAATCTTTACTCACTAAAAATATTTCTGCATGCTACAGAGATCATATAGACTAGGTATATGGGAGGAAATGGTGCAGTTTGTTCTCCATCCTACAGTATTTCAGGAGAGGAAAATGGGCTTAAAGCACTTACTGTCGGGAAAAACACACTTACTTTATTTGGGTCTCCTGCTTAAACATCATCTCTACGGAGAAGCTGTGTTGGGAGTTTCCAGGATAATTCATTAGGAGGATTCATAAGACTCAATATAGGTCAGGCGAAGTAGCTCACGCCTGTAATTCCAGAACTTTGGGAGCCCAAGGCAGGAGGACTGCTTGAGTCCAGGAGTTCGAGACAAGCCTGGGCAACATAGTGAGATCCCATCTTTATTTAAAAATTTAAAAAAGACTCTATATAGTCATACTCATGACTCATGATTACAGTAAAAGGATACAAAGCAAAATAAGCAAAAGGAAAAGGTGCTTGAGATGAAGTCTAGAGGAAACCAGGTACATGCTTCCAAGATTCCTCTCCCAGTAGAGTCACAATGGACACGCTTAATTCCTCCAGGAACTAGTGACAACGTGTGTAAAATGTTGTCTTCCAAAGAAACACTGGGATGAATCATATAAGCATAAAACCCCTACATGGTGACCCTCAGTTACTGATGTTCCAGATCCTCAAGGGAATGGAGGTGTTCATTATAAATCACATTGTTAGCATAAACTGTCTGGACAAACTACTGCGGAGTCACTTAAGGACTGGCACATGCAAGAACACTCTTATCAGACAGAACAGCCCAAGGGCTCAGTTCCCAGTAACAGCCCAAGGTCAGTCATGAAAACAAGTCTTTCTTGAAATAGTGCAGGGTTTGAGCAACCCAGGCCTGCTAAGTTGATCCTTTTCCACACAAAGGGCTACCTGATCAAATCTGAAGAAGGAAAGCACTGCTTGTTACTCTCTAGTTTCTTACTGTTTGTTATATAATCATTTGTTTATTTGATGCTAATTAAATAACACTTTTTTTTTTGAGACGGAGTTTCACTCTTGTTGCCCAAGCTGGAGTGCAATGGCACGATCTCGGCTCACCGCAACCTCTGCCTTCCAGGTTCAAGCGATTCTCCTGCCCCAGAATCCCGAGTAGCTGGGATTAGAGGCATGCACCACCATGCTCGGCTAATTTTGTATTTTTAGTAGAGACAGGGTTTCTTCATGTTGGTCAGGCTGGTCTTGAACTCCAGACCTCAGGTGATCTGCCTGCCTCGGCCTCCCAAAGTGCTGGGATTACAGGAATGAGCCACCGCACCTGGCCACAAATATTTTCTAATTTTTAAATTTCTTTATTATCATTCCTCCACTAGAATATAAATTATATGAGGCCAAAGACTTTGCTTTATTCATGACTGTATCTCCAGTGTCTAAAACTGCTTGGGCTATAGTAGGTACTCAACAAATATTAAGTAGGTGAATGAATGGAAATTATCATTTATTTAAATATTTAGGAATGCCAATGATGTTGACTGGATCTAAATTATTGGGACGTACTGTTACCATATGAATGACAATTTTCATCTCTTTCTTCTTCCCAAACAGGTCTATAATTCAGCAGCCAAATCGTTCCCTCGAAGGTTTGTTTTGCCTTTAAATGTCAGTTTGAATGCCCCTGAGGGAGACAACCTGAGTCCATTGTCCTATACTTCAGCCAGTGCTGTGAAACAGGCTGATGGAACGGTATGCTATGAACAGACATTAGACTAAGACTTTGAACTTTAGTGGTGTTACTTTATTCTTTAGCTGTTTTCCAAAATGTTTGGTACCCAATAACTTTTATAACATTCATCCGAGCAGGGTAAGGTCATGTAACATTGCTTGCACAAGAATTGCAGAAACAGTGGGAATTAACACAGTGTTTATCTATCCTTCCTGTGCTTTGAAACAGAGATATGGAACTGTCTAATGGTTGTGGAATGTCTATTCATTTGAGCTTGGCATTAGCAATCCCCACCTTTTTTTTTTATTTATTTTTATTTTTTGAGATGGAGTCTCGCTGTGGCGCCCAGACTGGAGTGCAGTGGTGCTATCTCGGCTCACTGCAGCCTCTGCCTCCTGGGTTCAAGCAATTCTCCTGCCTCAGCCTCCCGAGTAGCTGGGATTACAGGCACCTGTCACCACGCCTGGCTAATGTATTTGTATTTTTAGTTGAGATGCGGTTTTGCCATGTTGGCCCGGCTGGTCTCAAACTCTTGACCTCAGGTAATCCGCCTGCCTCAGCCTCCCAAAGTGCTGGGATTACAGGCTTGAGCCACCGTGTCCAGCCGCAATCCCCACCTTTTAGATAATATGTGCTTAGCACAGGCCTATCATTGTGTAGCTGTCGATGCCTTAGCTTTAGAAGAATAAAAAGCATATGTCCACCTCCTATGTCATTTGACAGCTTATTAATAAAATTTGATAACCATTGTGCATCCACACATATGATGGAGAGAGGAACACTATTAAAAAATGACATAGAACCTCAGTTCCCAAGCCCTGTCACAAACCTTTATAGGGTATGAGGCTCCTCACTGACCTACATAAGAGGAAAATAAGAATTAAGCAACCACTACAAATCCTTTTTAAATCTCTTTTAGATCTGGTGCTCTCATGAAAATCTACATCAGGAGGACCTAGAAAAGGAAGGAGGCATTGAATTTCCTCAGATCTACTATGGTCAATTCAATGGCAAAAAGTATCATTTCTTTTATGGCTGTGGCTTTCGGCATTTGGTGGGAGATTCTCTGATCAAGGTTGACGTGGTGAATAAGACACTGAAGGTGATGAAAAACTCTTTCCTTTTTGAACTTTTCAGAGACCTGTTCTTCCCTTTGAATTAGTTTGTTTTATTTAAAGTAGCTCTTAAGATTCTTCAGTATTTAGGCAGCTCAGCTATTTTCTTTTATTTGAGAACTATGAAATCATCTAAGTTAGGGGTATGTTTCTTCTAGGGAATCCAAATTGACCCCAGGCCCAGCAAAATAATTCTGTGTTTCATCTTGATGTTATTTTGGGAGCAATTGTGGGGTTAGGGTTGTTGGGACACCTATATTTAAAGTTGATGGCAAATTATAGTTACACAAATTGTGTTCGATGGTGATGGAATCTGGGACTGCAAAGACTCTCTCTCTTTCTCCCATATTCAACTCAGTAGGCCTGATTCTTTTACTTTTGGAATATTCTATTGACAGCCTGTGTTAGTCTGTTCTGTGTTGTTATAAAGAAATCCCCGATGCTGGATAATTTATAAAGAAAACAGGTTTAGGTAGGGTGTGGTGGCTCACGCATGTAATCTCAGCACTTTGGGAGGCTGAGGGGGATGGATCACAAGGTCAGGAGATCAACTCCTGGCCAACATGGTGAAACCTTGTCTCTACTAAAAATACAAAAATTAGCTGGGCGTGGTGGCACATGCCTGTAATCCCAGCTAATCAGGAGGCTGAGCCAGGAGAATCACTTGAACCCGGGAGGTAGAGGTTGCAGTGAGCTGAAATTGCGCCACTGCACTCCAGCCTGGCGACAGTGCGAGACTCCGTCTCAAAAACAAAACCAAACAACAACAACAAAAAATAAAAACAAAAAAAAAAAGAAAAAAAAGAAAAAGAAAAGAGGCTTATTTGGCTCATAGTTCTGTGGGATGTACCAGCATGGTACCAGCATCTGCTCAGCTTCTGATGAGGCCTCAGAAAGCTTACAATCATGGCAGAAGGCAAAGAGGGAGCCTCATGTCACATGGTGAGAGAGTAGGAGCAAGACAGAGAGGAGGAGGTGCCAGGCTCCTTTAAAACAACTACCTCTCAGACGAACTAATAGAGCGAGAGCTCACTTATCACCAAGGGGATGGTGCTAAGCTATTCATGAGGGACTGGCCCCCATCACCCAGCACTTCCCACTAGGCCCCACCTTCAGCACTGGGCTCAGCACTTCAGCATGAGCTTTGGAGGGGACACACATCCAAACTATATCACAGCCAAATTCATGCTTGGAGTGACAAAAGCCATAGAAAGCTCCCTACTTACTAATTGCCTTTTATCGAATGCTTTTTTTGGGACTTGCAGGTTTGGAGAGAAGATGGCTTTTATCCCTCAGAACCTGTTTTTGTTCCAGCACCAGGAACCAGTGAAGAAGATGGTGGGATTATTCTTTCTGTGGTGATCACTCCCAACCAGGTAAATATATTTCCCTATCACCAGTCAGAAAGAAAAGTAGCACTGAATCATCTGATAAATCAAGGATGCACACTCATCTGTTGATAGTTTACTTTGATTCCTTTTCCCTTCTCTTCCCCTCCTTACTATTTATATACCCTTTTATCTCAATCCATATTTTATTGTTTTAAAGTTCTGTTTGGAAGACCATAATAACAATTTGTATTTACATAGGAATTTGTTATTTACGAACTACTTACACATATTTAGTTATCAAAACAACTTTGTGGGATACCATTTTATACATGTGGAATTTGTAAAGTAAAGAAGTTGAAGTAGACTTGCATCAGATCTCATAGTGGTAAAGCCAGTATTTAAATCCAAGTCTTTTGACTTCCAGTCTAATGTTTATACCATCATGTGTGCTGCCAATTTCAATGAACTGACCTCCAAGTCCAATGTCATCAGTCCTGGTCCAGTGTCCCAATAACACTATGCACCATCTGACTTCTTGTCTAGGGCAATCTTATGGTAAATAGGTTCACTTTGAGTATCAACTTTGATTAATTATTAGTGGCTGCCTGGGGTGCAGGGCTCTGAGGCCTTTTAAGGGTTCAGTAAGAAAGGCTGTGATCAATTAGCAATATCTGCCATGGGCTTTAGGAGGACTTTGTCCTCATGCCATGCACTTGCCATTCCTGGAATTAGATTTGGCAGATCTCAATCTGCCTTGCAATGCTGCCCTTTGAACAGCTCCAAAGTAACACAAAATGGAGGCATTTCTAACTTGGAAGAAAGAGTTTCTGTCTTTTAGAAGATTGGAAACGTGCAAGCAAAAATATTAAACTCAAAAAAATCCTATAAAGGTGATTGATAGGAACAACTTGATTTCTTTGCTGTAGGTATGAACTTCTTTAGCCATGATATCCTTTCCAGTCCAGTTCAGCAACTGAGGAAACAATTTGTGCATGTATAGGTGAGGCACTGTGCTAGGTTCTGGGGAAAGATATTAAGATGTGTAAGACATGGTCTTGCTCTATCTTTCTCTTTTTTTTTTTTTTTTTTTTTATAAAGACAGGGTCTTGCTCCGTCACCCATGTTGGAGTGTAGTGGCACAATCTCAGTCCACTGCAACCTCTGCCTCCCAGGCTCAAGCGATCCTCCTGCCTCAGCCTGAGTAGCTGGGACTACAGGTGTGCACCACCATGCCTGGCTGATTTTTGTATTTTTTATAGAGATGGGGTTTTGCCATGTTGCCAAAGCTGGTCTTCAACCATGATCTCAAGCAATCCACCCACCTCGGCCTCCCAAAGTGCTGAGATTACAGATGTGAGCCACTGTGCCTGACCAACATGGTCTCTCCATTAGGAATTTTATAGCTTAGTGGAGGAGACAGGGAAATTTTTGATGAAAGAAAGATAATTTTCAATATTGTCTTTTCTAGAATGAAAGCAATTTTCTCCTAGTTTTGGATGCCAAGAACTTTGAAGAGCTGGGCCGAGCAGAGGTACCTGTGCAGATGCCTTATGGGTTCCATGGTACCTTCATACCCATCTGATGGGACAACCACAAGGTCTGGAAACTAGGTTTAAAATAAGTGTGCACTTGGACATAAAGACTGGAGAAATAAACACTGAGGACTCCAAAAGGGGGGCAAGGAGGAAGAGGGGCATGGGTTAAAAAGCTACCTGTTGAATACTATGTTCCCTATTTGGGTGATGGGTTCGTTAGAAGCCCAAACGTCAGCATCACACAATATACTCATGTAACAAGCCTGCATATGTACCCTAGAATCTAAAATAAAAATAAAAAGAAAAACAAAGCATGTACTCTATACAAAAGACAGAGCATAAAGGGCACTGTACCTCCCAAACCAATGTCCCAAATAGACATTTAGTTTAAAAATTTCTGTTAAAAACAGAATTCACTATTTCCTTGCCACTGTCAAGTCACGCCATGGCAGAGGCTCGAGTGCATACGAGCTTTGGTTTTACCCTTAATACACCATCATGGCCAACGGAGGCATTGCTGCTGGAGGTGTCATGGCCATTAACACTACTATATAAGAGGTGCTGAAGACCGCCCTCACTCATGATGGCCTAGCATGTGCAATTTGTGAAGCTGCCAAAGCCTTAGACAAGCACCAAGCCCACCTTTGTCTGCCTGCACCCAACTGCAATGAGCCTACATATGTCAAGTTGCTGGAGGCCCATGGTGCTGAACACCAACTCACCCTAATTAAGGTTGATGACAACAAGAAACCAGGGGAATGGGTAGGCTTCTGTAAAACTGAGAGGGAAACTCCTGAAAAGTGGTTGGCTGCAGTTGTGCAGCAGTTAAGGACTATGTCAAAGAATCTTAGGTCAAGGATGTCACTGAAGAGTATTTCAAATGTAAGAAATGAACAAATAAAACTTTGGCACTCATATTTCTTAAGAAAAAACACCACAAAGAATTCATAATATAACTATGGTTATATATATATATGTGTATATATATATATATATAGGCTTTTCCTTGAAATAATTAAGAAAGTATTGATACAACCTTTTGAAGAGAGTTTTAAATTTCATTTATTGGCTATATCTTCCTCTAGGTAATAATAAGAATACATGAAAGAAAAAATCATGTATTTTGGTCATTACTGCAAGAATTAAAGAAAAAGGAAAGAAACATGAAAGGTGGCTTGCCAGTTAAGACAGGTTTATCTTAGAAAAAACAAACCCGAGAGGAGCCTTTTGGCTGAGTTAGGTTAGAGGCACACTTTTTTAGAGACTAAGAGTTTTTAAGGATTCAGGGTGGGAGAGTTTATTAGAGGCTTAGACTGCTTCTGTGTTTCTTTGTTGTGTTTATTTGGGAGGGAGAGTTGTGTGTTTGTTCCCATACATATTTTTTGCAGCTGCAGGCATACCCCCCAAAGTCTGCTTTTAGCTTCCCTATCTTAGTGCACCTGAAAGGAGAGGAATGTCCTTATTAAGACCCTCTGTTTTACTGGGCCCCATTATATGAGGGTGAAATTTGGCAGTTACCCAAGAGACTTTCCCCCTACTTCCCTCTGTGCCCGTATTGCTTTATTTGTGTTTTACTGTCTGCTTTTTGTGTTTGCTTGTAGTTAGAAGAGGAGTGATTTCCTTGAAATGCATGAGGCTAGAAAGGGAGCTGGAACTTAAAGTGGCAGTTTGTCCAAAATAAAGATGCTCCTGCTCTGTCAATTACCATCATCAGATAGGTGGGTGACAGAGGTCCTAGGAGAAGAAATACAAATGATCATAGATAGTAGACTTTGAATATAAATCTGAAAAGCACCTTGTTCTTTCCATCACAGTCTGACTGTTACCATTGGTCCTAAGGTACTCAGAAGACAGGAAGCTGGCTATATCCTGCATGGAGGCTTCTGCTAAACTGTTTTCTTCTCTGCTGTCCACAACAGATGCTACTGCAATTGCACAACCCTCCTGTGGACCACCCACTACCCCCACCCCACCCTCGGCTCGGCTTTGGGAGCTTATTTTAAGGTACATCACTAAAATCAGGCATTTCTTCTAATCTCTAGGTGTGTAGTTCTCAGGGATGGATGACAAGCCAGTAGTTCTTCATTTAATTGGACAACAGGTGGCACTAGAGACCATATAATCTCCACATTTCTAAACCCTGCCTGTTCTTACCAACAGCGGTAAGCAGGCAAGGTCTGTCACTTAAAGGACACTCTTGCCAACACCCCCAAAATCCCTTGTTCCCTTTTCCTTCAGTTACACTCCCTTCCCCTTCAGTTACACTCCCTTCCCTCCGCTGAACTCCATTCCAGGACCAGTTAAACTGTTTATGCTCCTTCTGCATGGTGAATGCTCTGGAGAAGAGCCCCAGACATACAATATGGGACACCTGTGAACTCATGGTTAGGCTCTCTGCACGGTCCTGGACTAACAGTTTCCTGTCTAATTTTCCTTAAGAGTCACTTCAAACTTCACAGACCCTATCTTCTTTAGTAGTGTGTTCCATACATGCAAATTCCACGTGTGGAGCTTTGCACTGTGGCAATAAAGTAAAAGGGCTGAGTTCCATGTCTGGGTTTGTGAGATGCAGAACACAGCAGCAGGTTTAGAATGGCAAGAAGATGCCTAAACAGAACTAATACAGCAGATGCAGGAGCAAAGAGCCTAAGGTAACCATGAGAGTGTAAGTCCCCCAGAGTTTCCTTTCACACAAGTCCCTGAAAAGGCATTCATTGTACTTTTTCAGACAAAACATGGAGATTTGATTGATCTTCCTAGGTCTGAAAGGTGAAGGAGACTCTGGATGACCACTGTCAAGTCCATAGATCTGTCACATCTTTCCTCTGTTTATAAATCTCTATCTTAATACACAGGGAATGAAGTTCAGACATATGAAGGATAGCAGTATAATCATAAGATTTTGACTTAAGGATACCTGAATTCTGCCTTGGCTCTGCTCTCTGTTTCTTGAAGGAGAAGACAAAAAAGGATCAGTGGCATGTTATAGTGTAGGCACATATGCCTGGTAATCCAAGGGAGAAAGTTCTGGTAAAATTGAGTGAGCATATGACCAAGGCCCAAAGCATAGGCTGGGCCTCTTCCTCTCCCTAACCCCAACTCTTACCACTAGCCAGTGTCCAACGATTTAAGGAAAGGGAGTAAGTGGTGCACAACTGAGGAGAAAAGGAAGAGGCAAATGGGCAGGTTGGGTCCTCCACAGGAGGCAAGCAGTAGAAAAACATATGAACCAGCCAGCCAGGCCTCCTTGGGGCAGGGTGGGAGTAGGGGAGAGCTTTGGCTTGATGTTTTTTTTTTTTTTTTCCTCTGAGCATAGCTCTGGAGAGTAAGCAACACCATGTGTGGTACTTTTAACACATTGTAGGCCTGCCTGTGAGTAAACAAGGCCCAACCAGTGCCTGGAAATGTGATTTAAGCAGATGAAAATTCCCTTTTTGTGGGGAGCTAGGAGGGAGATAAGGGGGTGAAACCTCCTTTCCTTTATACTTAAATGACATTCAAGGCCTTTCAATAATTTGGTCCCCAATCAATATTTCCAGTCTTACCTCTCACCTATCTCCCCATTGTAGCCGAGAACTCGTCAGTATGCACTAAACAAGCTGTACTTTTCCACATTTCCTTTGCTTACATTCTCTTCCTGGAATTCCCTTATCTACCTGGTGAATCTTAAAATCCAGCTCAAAAGTCATCTCTTCTTTGAAGCTTTCTTTTACTTACTGAGGGAGAATTAGTGGTTTTTTTTTTTTTTTTTTTTTTGGTCATGATTTATTTCTGTGTTTAGCTCCCTCCCTAGCTTGAACTGTATGAGGACAGGGACCATGTGTTTGTTACTCATACTGCGCCCCTGGCACTTAGCAGTGCACTTGGCATTCATTAGATGTTAAATAAACACTTTTTTTTTTTCTACTTAATAAGTGAATGAGGACCGGAACGTGATAGATATGGGGCCTACCTTGCCAATATATGTCCATTGGAGTACCTTATGGGATCTTTTTTTTGGGGGGGGCTTGGGGAGGTTTATTAAGTGATGCTTTAGTCTCAGTCTCTGCCAGCAACTGGGGGGTGGGGTGACTCCACTCACCCCAGGATTTCCCAGACTTGCTGCTTTAGAGGAGAGAGGCAGGAAGCCAACTATCCTCTAAGCCCCAGCTTGGGAAGCTAGGCTAGTACTGGGGTGGGGGCAGCAGAGCTGAGACCCTCCAGCCCCAGCCCCCAGCCTGTGCTATGTTCCCAGCCTGAGCGGGAGGAGCTGAGGCAATCCTGGCCGCAGCCTCCCACACACAGCCCTGCTCTTGGTGCGCCATTCACTGCCCTGAGTTATTCATGATCTCTGCTCCCACATATTCACCTAGACACTCCAAAAGCCAGCCCCACACCCAGCCCCTTCAGGTCTTTAGTCCTGAGGAGAGCAAAAGGAGGGACAGGGACCCTTTAACTGAGCAGCTTCAAGGGGCCTCTCCTTTCTGTTGCCCACTGAATGCCAGCCCCTCGTCTTCAGCCCTCCCTTAGATAGGAAGGGGGGTGGTGGTCTCAGACTGCACCCCCTTTCTTCTTCTTCTCTTCCTGGCATCCCATTCTGTCCCAGCACAGCAGCCAAGAGCACAAAGCACAGCACCTGTGAGGCTGGTGGGCACAGGAGCCCGTGCTGGCACAGGCCAGACTGCCTGCATCCCTAGGTGTGGCCTGCTCCTGCCCTAGAAGCTAGACAGAGGGAGACAGAAAGCAGAAGTCGGGCAATGGGATGTGCGGCCCCTGTGGCAGGAGGAGGAGCACACGAACCCTGACCCTGCTACTTGGTATAGGCCACTCCAGGCCTCGCTTCTGTAAGAGCCTCTGTGGCTGGCTCCAGAGCTGCCCGGCCCCCATAAAGGGGACTGAAAGGAGGGTGGGTGGTCCTTGAGGAGGGGAAGGGTCTGCAGAGAATCACTCAGACACCAGATATTACCCAGCTCTTCCCCCAAGACCTGGAGGGTCCAAACTCCTTGCCCCAAACACCTGCATCTTGGGTGAGGAAGAAGGGCCTCTTCTGCTGTTCCTTCCCCTCAGAGATCCAAGAACCCACTCCAATGAAATGCAGGTACCCATGCCTACCACCTGCCCCTGGAGACAGCAGGGGAGTTGAGGCAGGAAGGCTGGCCAGGGGCCCTTATGGGATCTTTTAATAGAAGTTAGCCTTCTGAGACAACGCAGCCAAGCACAAGCCAGTAAATGTTGCAAGAGTGAAGGGGGAACTATACCTAAATGGCTGTTGATCTCAAAGTACTGAAAGCTAAGTTAAGAGGAACGTTATTTGCTTATTGGTTAGTGTGTTAGTCTGCTGGGGCTGCCATAACAAAGTACCACAGAGGTCTCAACAGAAATGAATGGTCTCACAATTCTGGAGGCTAGAAGTCTGAAATCAAAGTTGCTTTCTTCCTTCTGAGGGCTTTGAAGAAAGATCTGTTCCAGTTCCCTCTCCTGGGCTTGGAGATGGTGTTGTCTGTGTCTTCACATGATCTTCCCTCTCTATGTGTCAGTTTTTGAGTCCAAGTTTCCCCTTTCTACAAGAACACCAGTCATGTTGGATTAGGGCCCATCCTAAAGACTTCATCTCAATACGTGTGCAACAATCCTATTTCCAAACAGGTTAAACTTCAACTCTGCAAATGCAGTGAAATATTTTATTAAAACAAACAAGTATTATTAATAAAAATAATTTTGCAGAAATTTCTCTTACTCTTTCACTTTATTTTGATTCTTTAAGTTGGTTTTGGAATGAGCAACTATTTGTGTAACCACTGACTGTTAGAGAGTATTTATCACTGAGAGAGTCCATATCTGGGAAATAATGTTTCTGTTCTGAGTGATCTCGCAACAGTAATTCACTTATCTGGGGCTGTATTTTCTTATCTGTAAAGTGAAAGTATTGAACTAAACAGTCTCTATCTTGAAAATCTATAAATGTTATTTGAAGTTTTTCTTTACAGTACAATGGAGTAGATGAGACAAACATCTGAAAATGTATGGAGAGTGTTTGCTAAATAACCTGTTAGTAGTTTAATGCAGAACAAACGAAATATATAGCTGTAAATAGGAGATATTTGAGGGAAATCACCATTTGAGCTTATTTCGATCGCCCCCATCATTTTATCTTTCTTTTTACAGGAAACTTTTCCAAGTCTGTTATTAATCACTGACTTGTCCTGCTTTTCATCATTTGATTTTTCTCATATACAGTGGCGCTGCCCTCCCCAGTACCTGGAACAATGCCAGCCACATAGTAGATGCCCAATAAATATTTAGTGAAAGAGTGAATGGAAGCAAGAGGTGACATGATTCTGGGAACTGTGTGTAGTTTGGTCACTTTTGTGAGTAGATGTGAGGAAACAAGATCTTTTCACTCTCAATGTGTCTACACTGGCAGAAGAATTGCTAATATGTGTTCAGGGGTGCCTGTGTTCACACTATGCCAACCCAGAGTAATAAATGAGTCCATACACGCTTGTGGATAAGAATGGCTTTAGAATTTCCTTTAGTAAGAATCATTACACAACAGTCCAAAGGACTGTTGTCACGTGGTCCTATTTGTGCTCTCAAATTCTTGCTCTTTTTAAAATTTTTTTTAAAGAAATGAGGGTATTAATCCTAAGCAAAAAGAACAAAGCTGGAGGCATCATGCTACCTGACTTCAAACTATACTACAAGGCTACAGTAACGAAAACAGCATGGTAAGGGTACCAAAACAGATATATAGACCAACGGAACACAACAGAGGCCTCAGAAATAACACCACACATCTACAACCATCTGATCTTTGACAAACCTGATAAAAACAAGAAATGGGGAAAGGATTCCTTATTAAATAAATAGTGCTGGGAAAACTGGCTAGCCATATGTAGAAAGCTGAAACTGGATCCCTTCCTTACACCTTATACAAAAATTAACTCAAGATGGATTAAAGACTTAAATATCACACTGAAAACCATCAAAACCCTAGAAGAAAGCCTAGGCAATATCATTCAGGACATAGGCATGGGCAAGGACTTCATGACTACAACACCAAAAGCAATGGAAACAAAAGCCAAAATAGACAAATGGGATCTAATTAAACTAAAGAGCTTCTGCACGGCAAAAGAAACTGCCATCAGAGTGAACAGGCAACCTACAGAAAATTTTTGCAATCTACCCATCTGACAAAGGGCTGATATCCAGAAACTACAAAGAACTTAAATTTACAAGAAAAAAATCAAACAACCCCATCAAAAAGTGGGCAAAGGATATGAACAGACACTTCTCAAAAGAAGACATTTCTGCAGCCAACAGACACATGAAAAAATGCTCATCATTACTGGTCATCAGAGAAATGCAAATCAAAACCATAATGAGATACCATCTCACGCCAGTTGTTAGAATGGCAATCATTAAAAAGTCAGGAAACAACAGATGTTGGAGAGGATGTGGAGAATTAGGAATGCTTTTACACTGTTGGTGGGAGTGTAAATTAGTTCAACCATTGTGGAAGACAGTGTGGCGATTCCTCAAGGATCTAGAACTAGAAATACCATTTGACCCAGCAATCCCATTACTGGGTATATACCCAAAGGATTATAAATCATGCTACTATAAAGACACATGCACCTGTATGTTTATTGTGGCACTATTCGCAATTGCAAAGACTTGGAACCAATCCAAATGTCCATCAATGATAGACTGGATTAAGAAAATATGGCACATATACACCATGGAATACTATGCAGCCATAAAAAGGATGAATTCATGTCCTTTGCAGGGGCATGGATGAAGCTGGAAACCATCATTCTCAGCAAACTATCACAAGGACAGAAAACCAAACACCGCATGTTCTCACCCACAGGTGGGAATGGAACAATGAGAACACATGGACAGAGGGCGGGGAACATCACACACCCGTGCCTGTCTGGGAGTAGGGGGCTGGGGGAGGGATAGCATTAGGAGAAATAACTAATGGAAATGACAAGTTGATGGGTGCAGCAAACCAACATAACACATGTATACCTATGTAACAAACCTGCACGTTGTGCACATGTACCCTAGAACTTAAAGTATAATAATAATTAAAAAAAAAAAAAGAAAGAAAAAGAAACGAGGGTCTTGCTCTATTGCCCAGGTTGGACTCCTGGGCTGAAGGGATCCCTCTCCTTCTCAATAGCTGGGGCTACAGGAGTGCATCACCACGCCCGCCTGGCTCAATTCCTGTTCCTTTTGGTCTATAAAGCGGACTGTGGCCCTGGGGTTCATCCGATACAGTCACCAGTCACTGGAGCTTTACAGGAGAGAGTGGGAGGGGACGCTCAGAGAGGTCACTCAGGACCCAAAGTGTGCCCAGACGGGCCCTAACTACGTGGCGTGACCTCAGGCGGGGCAAACAGATCGAGAACACAGGGTCCCCATCCACCCTGACCGCTCCAGGGTATGCTTAGGTATCCCAACTCTTGCTCTCCGAAGAGATTCAGATAGCAAGAGACACCCTTAACTGTCTCCCGAGGTCGGGATTGGCCGGAGCGGAAGCAGAGACGCACTTCCCAGGTGCGCGCCTGGCACGCACTGCGCAGCCGCGGTGGGAGGAGGCACCGGCCGCGCGGCGGGAGGAGGTGCTGGCCGAGCATCGCAGACAGCGCCGGGAAGATGAGCACGACAGGTGGTGGCCGTCGCTGCCAGGCACAAGTGTCCCGCTGCATCTCCTTCAGCGCGAGCCACCGATTGTACAGGTAGGCTGTGCACACAGGTACAGCGGCGGGCGGCGGGCGCTGGACCCCGGAACGTCACCGGGGCGGGGCCGGCGGGCGTGCTGACGTCGGGCCCGGGAGGGACGCCGGGGCTGCTGGGGCGACGCTGAGGACGGAGGGCGTCGCGCGCTGGTCGTCTTCGCGGTGCTTCGGGCGGCCCCTAGCATCCTGGTGGCGGCTGGAGTGTCCCCAACCCTGGAGGACAACCTCCTGGGGGAGGTCGATGGTTAACGGAGCCGACTGCGGAGGGCGATGGCCCACGTCTGGGTGCGGGGCCCACACCCGGCTCTGCGACTCGAAGAAACGTCTCTGCCCCTAGGAGTCCCTTGGTGTAGACCACAGGGTTGCTGTGAAACTCAGCAGTGTTAAACTCGCGTATGTTACACAGTACCTGGCGCGGCGTAGACACCCAGTAAATGTTAGCTAATCTTGTATGCCAGGAGCATTGGCGACCATATCTAATGTAATTACAAGGCAAGTTTTAGCCCCGTTTTTTTACCAAAGACAGAATGAACCCAGTCCCTGGTGGTCTAGTGGCTAAGAGGAAAAAAAAAAAAAATGAACCCAGACGTTCAGTTTCCGAAGCAGCATAGTTGGGATTTGAATCCCGATCATACATACCGCTTGCATGCACTGACGAGTTGATTTTGAGGAATTTTACCACGCACTAACAAGCTCCACTCTCTGGCCCTCCGTATCGTCGTCTGTGAAATGAGGATGACCATTGCTATCTAACAGGATTCATCCCTCCATTCGCTAAACCAGGGTTTGTTTCGTGCTTGTCAGGGCTTGTGCTAGGTAACGGATGCATCAGGGATCTTGTATGGGGTTTCCAATCTGGCCTACTTTGTGGAGGGTACACTGAGAGAATTTTGTGCAAAAGACTTTAGCACTCTAAGTACAAGAAGTGGCTGAGCAGGAGAAAGTGGGGGTGTGTTATTCCATTTTGCATTGCCACAGAGGAATACTGAGACTGGTATTTTGTAAAGAAAAGAGGTTTATTTGGTTCTGCAGGCTATACAAGAAGCATGGCACCAGCATCTGCTTCTGTTGAGGCCTCAGGGAGCTTCCACTCATGGTGGAAAGCGAAGGGGGAGCAAGCAGGCAACTCACAGGGCAATTGAGGGAGCAAGAGAGAGGAGAGGAGGTGCCAGTCTCTTTTTAACAACCAGCTCGCCCATTAACTAATAGAGCGAGAACTCACTCATTGCTTCAGAGAGGGCACCAAGCCATTCATAAGGGATCCACTCCCATGAGCCAAACATCTTCCACTAGGCCCCACCTCCAACATTGGGGATCACATTTCAACATGACATTTGGAGGGGACAAACATCCAAACTACATTGGGGGGAATAATAAAGAGGATCTCAAAAAAAAAGGGGTTGTATAATAAGAAGCGTAAACACCTGAGGGTGGTAAGGCCTCATAGACAATGCAAAATTGAATGGATGGGTATAAGTATAAACATTCCTTAAGCAATTTGTTTTCTGTCTGAGACAACAGCCAAAGATTGTAATTTTAAAAATTCACCTGCTTTGAATATTCCTCAACAGATTGGTAAAGTTCTCATGAGGCAGTAGTTGAGACATAGTATAAAGCAAGATTGTTAAATAGGAGACTTACCAGGTCATGTAATTTTTTTTAAATTATTTTTTTCTGGATGAGTAGTTTAGCTTCTGAGAGAAATGAGATAGTAAGCCACTTTGCGGATCACCATCTATGTTTATCATTATTTTCTGTTATTTCATTCAGCACTTACCTAGTACATTGTAGGCACTCAGTAATGTTGAATTGAAAAGTGGAAGGCCCATGAGCAGATCAGTTGTTGTGGAACAAGGGGGTTGAAGTTAAGGTTTGTTTGTGCTAATTTGTATGGTACAGTCTTCTAATTAGGGAATATGCCATGGTTTCTGACATATACATGAGTAATAAAATCAACGTGATTTCTGACTCTCCATTTGGTGAGCTAAAGTAATAAACTGGGAAACTTTTCAAAGATGAGAGCAAATAATAAATATAAGGAACAGAGAAGGGGGTTTGAATGTGATACTTGTGTCATGCTGACTTTTTTTTTTTTTTGGTCAGTAAATTTCTAAGTGATGAAGAAAACTTGAAACTGTTTGGGAAATGCAGCAATCCAAATGGCCATGGGCACAATTATAAAGGTGAGAGAAAAACTGATGACATTTCAGCCCTTCAATAAGGATGAAAGAGTATTCAGCAAATGTAGACATAATGAATGGGAAAACTTACGGACACAGTGTGAATGCTTTGAGCCTTGAATGAGAAGTTAAATGGGAGTTCAGAATGAAAGGGTCTATTGTCTTGATTGGGTGCATGTTAAGTTTTACCTTGCAATTGTCAACTCTTACAAACAGTCCAAAACAATGAATGGTTTAAAGCATTTTTCTTTGTCCTAGAGTACACAATTTCTTTCTGATTATGTATGGCTGAGACTAATGTTAAAATTAGATTTTATTCTTTGAGTAAATAATGACTGACAAAAGGGGAATATTGCCTAGGAATGTAATGTATGGCAGAAAAATAAGTTTGGTCTAAAGCTTTGCCAGCATTGTTCCAAGAAAGTAGGTAATTTGTTCAAGGATAAGAGACTTGATTCTTTGAGGTACAGCCTGCCTTAAAAAACAGCTACATAAGCCATAGAGTATAAAACAGTATGTGGTGTGGTGGCATAAAAAAAACCAGACAAGGTGTCAGGAGATTAGGATTACTGGTTTAGCTACTGTCTCTTCCTTAATCTATGGTTTCTCAGTCTCAGTGTACTCACTTATCATGTAATACCTAGTGGTATTTGTACAGAACTAAAATACATAAATTCATAAAAGTTATTAATGTGTAAAGCACTGATAAAGTTTGTTTTTTGTTTTTTTTTTGAGATGGAGTTCCGCTCTTTTTGCCCAGGCTGGAGTGCAATGGCGTGATCTCCCCTCACTACAGCCTCCGCCTCCCGGGTTCCAACGATTCTCCAGCCTCAGCCTCCCGAGTAGCTGGGATTATAGGCGCCCGCCACCACGCCTGGCTAATTTTTGTATTTTTAGTAGAGACGGGGTTTCAGCATGTTGGCCAAGCTGCTCTCAAACTCCAGACCTCAGGTGATCTGCCCGCCTCGGCCTCCCAAAGTGCTGGGATTACAGGCTTGAGCCACCACGCCTGGCCAAGATTTTTCAAATGCTTCTCACAAGCACTTTTTAATTTACAAAGCATTACTTTAGACTTTGTATACATTCATGTGAGTAAGGGGATAAGAATTTAAGGCCCAGTAGTATTGCTTGTTCAGAAAGGTACTGCTCAGTATTGGACCAGCTTGCTGTGTAGCTGGACACCTGCAAGTACATTTTCTACTTCTACAGGCAGAGATTGAGCAGCATCTTGATGCTCCCTAGTGCGTTAACATAAGCAGAATTTACACTCTTTTCAGCCTTGACTGAGTGCCTCTGCTTAGCCAACGTTCCTACTAAGCTCCTTTGTCTTGATTGCGTTTTGCTTTGGTTGCTAAAAAAAAATCTTAACTAAAATAACAGATGTTTTGGGGTAAATATTTAAGTATAGCTTTTGGGGACAGATCTAATAATTTATGTTGCCAACTTGTGCATGTATGTTGCTAACTTGTGCTTGGATGTTAATCTGTTGAAAGTCATGCTGTTTTTTTTTGTATTTTGTTTTCTTTCCATAGTCGTGGTGACAGTACATGGAGAGGTATGTGCAGAAAATATTTGTGTGGTTTTTGCAGATTGCTGGGCTCTCTTTCAGCCAGTGTGGTGGATTCTGTGTTGAAAACTATTCCAGTCAGTATTGCTTCATTGTTGGCCCTTATATATGTGTGTGTGGTGAGCTGCCGCCATTCCAGGCCTCTCCTCTACCAAAGTGTTGTCTTTAATGTGCTGTATGTGGACAGGTAGAAGGGCTATACAATGGAAAGGATGCTTGAAGTACATGGTGCTTCCATGCTGAGGTCAATGATTATCTCTGGTATGAAGGCAAATGTGCAAATGTGGGCACAGTCTCTGCACATTGTACTGCCTTTAATAATTTGCCAGCCGTTTAATATGGAGAGCCTATGACAGCAATATTCACCTTTGTTTATTCTTTAGATTGACCCTGCTACGGGAATGGTTATGAATCTGGCTGATCTCAAAAAATATATGGAGGTAATGGCATGTTGGGTGCTTATTATGTGCTATTCCCTAAGTATAATATTTGGTGGCCCCCTATCTACCTCCCCAAGCAGTTATCTCCTAAGGTTCCATGACTTTGTGAATAGAATTGGATGTGGGTGTTGGGGAATAGTTGGAAGAACTACTCGCATGGCCTTTAAAGGTGTTGTGGTGACTTAACAGAAATTAGTCACAGTTGGGTTATGGTGATGGGAGGAAATTTAACATGCTCACCTTGTATTCCTTGTTGGAATATCCTGATTTCCTTCAGTTAACAAATTCTCCATTTCTTTTAAGACATAGCTTTCTCCTTGAGACTTACTTTCTTTCTTTTTTTTTTTTTTTCAGTAGGCACAGAACCAATGCAAACTTTTCTTTTTGGTAGAGATAGGGGGTCTCACTATGTTTTTCAGGCTGGTCTCAAATGCCTCCTGCCTTGACCTCCCAAAGTGCTGGAATTACAGGCATGAGCTACTGCTCCTGGCCTTCTCCTTGGAGCTTTCTCTTCCATCTCTGAATATTCCTTGTACCTTTGATCATAGATTTAGACACCACACTGTGTTGTTCATTCTAGCTTTATTATAAACTCACCAGAGCAGTACATCATAGAGATAACACACAAGGTGTTCAATGAAGAACTTAACTGATTGTGTCATTATAGAATTCTTGCACTGTAAGAGACTTTGGAGATTATTCAGACCAACTTCTTCAACCCATAGATTAAGATTGAGAGATGCTGAACTGACTTGCCCCAGGTCATGTGGCTAGTCATTTGCAAAGCTGGGAGTAGATTTCTTTCCATCCAGCTGTTTTATTATGCCGTCATTTCACTAGCAGCTTAGTTTTGTTCTGAAATTTGACATTTGCTTTATTAAAATGATGTTATTAGTAATGATTACTTCTTTCACATTACTTATTCATATATTCAACAAATTTCTCTACTTTGCATCAGTTTTTGAGCTAGGTATATAAAGATGAATGAGATGTAGCCCACAGAGTGTATACATTACTTTTTCTAGGAGGTGAAGAATATTAATTGTTAAATAACTGTTGATTTAATAAATGAGTAGAAGAATGAGTGAATGAAGAAACAGCACTGTGCTCAAAATACTTTAGGAAAGTTATAGAGATAGGGCCAGCATGCATTTATGGGGCGGGAGTCAGGGGGCAGTGGGGGAGAGAGAGAGAGAGAGAGACAGAGACAGGAGAAGAGGAGGGGGAGGGGAGGAGAAGGGAGGGGAGGAGAGGGGAGGGGAAAGAAAGAAAAAGAAAAAGAGAAAGGAAAAGAAAAGAACAGAAAGAAAGGAGACAAGACAGTAACATAAAAGGCCTCCACATATGACTAAATACTGGAGGAGGGGTTCTCTATGCTGTTTTCTGCTTTTGTATGCCTGAAGGACACCACACACTTTCATTAGTAAAAGTGGCTCATCATGGCATATAGAGTAAAGTTAGAGCCCTACCGTGGGGGGAGGATTGCTTGAGCCCGGGAGTTCAAGGCTGCAATGAGCTATGATTGTGCCCCTTGCACTCCAGCCTGGATGACAGACCCTGTCTCTAAAAACAAAACAAAAGAAAACAAAAAGCCCTGCATAAGAGGCTTTGATGGAGAAATTGGGACTGGAACTGGGATTGAAGATGAAGCAAGGATGCCTATTTTCTTGTTATTCATGTGGAACATCCTTTCATTGGATATATTTCAACAACTGTTTGATCTAGGACTTACTCTTTTTGTATGATTCTAGTTTTTCTCAAGAAATGATTGCTATTACTGTTATTAATGTACCCTTCTTGAAACTACATCCTGTGGAAAATTAGATTTTTTTTCACAAATGCTTAGATTTTTTGCAATAGCTAAAAGCAAAAACCTAGAAAGAATAAGGCAATTTAATCCTTGCTGATGATGAGGAAAAACATTATGTTAATATACATGAGCATTAGGGAGTAATAGTCTTTACATATTTATATTTTTCCTTCTATGAGCCCAAGATCATTCTTAAATTATTCCTCATAGCAAAAATTTAGAACTACTTACATAATTTCAGTCTAGATCTGCTTTATAAAATGTAGTAGTCACTGGATCTTTGTCCTTATGATATTGTGGCATTGTTGTGTAGGTGTGACAGTGTTATGGAAAAATATTTGTGCTAACTCTTTGGACAGGATTCACAAAGTGTTAAACCGAATTCCAAATTACAATGGCTTGTGTTGCGAGAAAGCTCCAGGAATTCTCTGCTTTTTGGTTTCTCACCTCTTTTTATTCAGTAACAAGGATTCCTAATCATTACCAACAGCTGGGCCTGACTTTATTTTACAACTTGAAATTTTGTAAGGTTGCCTTGTAAGACTCAAATCTAGTACTTACAAGTGTTTAGTTAGTGGCTAAGTGATAAGGTGAGGTTTAGAGGCATAAGTGGAACAATTTGGAATTTGAGTCATAAATGGAGTCAATGATATTTTCCCTTGGTTTTATCTCTAGGAGGCGATTATGGAGCCCCTTGATCATAAGAATCTGGATATGGATGTGCCATACTTTGCAGATGTGGTGAGGTGGGTGGCACTATATCTTGCTTTATATGGATTATAAAACAGGAATTGATTTGAATACTTTGATTGTTGTGTGATTTCTGAAGTTTTAATTTAATGAAATCTTTCGAAACTAGAATTTCTATTCTCTGTGAATATTAAACATGAAATTTTATTGTTTGCATTTTGAATTTTTTTTGTTTTTGTTTTTTTTCCTATAGCACGACTGAAAATGTAGCTGTTTATATCTGGGACAACCTCCAGAAAGTTCTTCCTGTAGGAGTTCTTTATAAAGTAAAAGTATACGAAACTGACAATAATATTGTAGTTTATAAAGGAGAATAGCTATTGGGGTTAGCATTGTACAAAGCCCAATTTCTTTCTGTGTTTGAAAAAGATTTTGATCCCCTTGGAATATTAAGAGGTCAACACGTGATTGTTGTACATATACATTGTGCTCTGGAGTGCCTATTTATTGAAATCATTGTAAGACCTATTATAAATTTAAGTCTATTTAAAACTAAATTTGTAATATATCCTGAAAATCATTTAGAGAGTCTTTTATTTATAAATTAAAAATCACTTCATTTTCACAAAATGTTTTGGTGTGGGATTATTTGAAAGCAAAAGAAATCTAATTTTGTCTTCTCCATTACCTCATTTTTACTTGGTATAATATACATGGTTAAAATGCTTATATTACTTCGAGTAGGTGAATCTTATAAGAAATAAAATTCAAGTGACCACAAAGTCTGGAGACAATATATATATTTTTAATAGATTGAACTCTCTTGATTACTACTTGTTGGGTGTGCTGAAGGCATAAGTGGATTCAGTGAAAATTAGACACACAAATCATCTGAGGCAATCTGTTGTGGATACATGTACAAAGATTGATGGAAATGCTGCTTTAGAGCACGTCGTTCATTACAATTTTGCACAGCGTATTGAACTATGAATTGCTAGTGAGGAACAACACATTAAACATATCGTGGAATATCAGTAAATTATTTATTCAGTGTACTCATCTGAATTTCTGAACCTTATGGGCACTTGAATAATTTCGACTCAGAAGACTGCAGAATAATCATATATTTTAAACTCTAAAAAATAGCATAAAAAGGATCAACTACCATATAGAATATTTCCTGTATATAGTTTTTCCTAATTGATCCTATTTTGTTCTGATTATTAAACTTACTATATGCTTGGCATTCTTCTCTGGGATCTTTTCCTCGTGACTAAATCCACAAGAAAGTATTTGCTTACTTTGCACAGAAGACTGTTCTGTGTTCTTGTTTGTATTCTAAATGTCTTAAATACAGGGTTCTGATTTTCTCTCCACATAGCAACTAGTATACAATGAATTCCCAGAATGTTGTTGCCTGAAAATAGTAAAAGGACTTTTGCAGTGATTACTATTCTAGAAAAACTTGCAAAGAGTAGTCTTTTTTAGTGATTGCAGAAATACAAAGTTTGACAGTAATGCAAATGGCCAATTATATTTGAATGTATTTTAGTTATCAATTTGAATGTTCTCTATGTAGAATGTTTTGTATTGATTACTTGAAAGGCAGATAGCTATTATTTATTAAGTCACTTTATGTTTTAATTCACACAAATACCCTGCAAGGTAGGTATTCTCATTCTTTAGGTAAGATAATTCAAGTTGAGAGAGTTTAAGCTATTTGCTTTAGATCATTCAGCAAATAAATTGGAAACTGGATGTTTAACATTCAGGGTCTTTCTGACTCTAAAACACAGACTCTGAAAAGGGACAATTTGAGTATTTCCAGATTTTTTGAGAGTCTGATCTTACTTATTTGTTACTCAATTTAATTTTTTTTTGAGACCGAGTCTTGCTCTGTCGGCGCGATCTCGGCTCACTGCAACCTCCGCCTCCTAGGTTCAAGCAATTCCCCTGCCTCAGCCTCCTGAGTAGATGGGACTACAGGCATGCGCCACCATGCCCGGCTAATTTTTTGTATTATAGTAGAGATGGGGTTTCACGATGTTGGCCAGGATGGTCTCGATCTCCTGACCTCATGATCCACCTTGAGATTACAGGTGTGGGATTACAGGTGTGAGCCACTGTGCCCAGTCAAAAATCTTATTTTTGACTGGATTCAGACTGAGAAGTAGAGGCTTGCAGTGAGGACGTTCTGTGTCTCTTGGCAATCTGTTCCTGGCGCTTTTCTTTAGCCTCCTTCATTCTCTTGGTCAAAAGTTTAGCATATTCTGGAGCCTCTTCCTTATTTTTCTTAATATACTGTTTCTTCAGAGCAATATGCTGGCATTTGTGCTGCAGGACACGTGGAGGAACAAGACGCTGAGTCTTGGGTGCTTTGGTCCTAGGTTTCTTACCTTCTTTGTTTTAAGTGCTTGCTTACGACATACTGGCAGACATCACCTTCTTGAGAGAGATTGAAAAGTTTGTGCATTCTGCTAGATCTTGGGCCCCAGGAGATGAGTACCATAGGATCAGCCCAGGAATATCCTTCTCTCCTTTTTTAACAATAACCAATTTGAGAATGCTCAGATTGGCATCCACAATGCACGCTTGAACAGATTATTGCTTTCTTTCTCCAGTTCTCCCTGGTCTGTAACAGGAATGCCCCTTACCCAGCAGCAGGCGACACGGCCATGGGTCAAGACATCCTGCTTTATGAGGAAACCTTGTTCCCACCACTGATTCAGACTGCATAACCCTTCCAGTGTTTACCCAGAACGTCAGCAGCAACTTCTGTGGCCATACGCTTCCCATAGAAAGCACGGTTTGCTTTTTATCTTGAAATTTTACCCATTCAGTATTCATTCCCTCTTTTCTCCTGAGTTCCAAACCACCTTTCTCCCTACCACATCACTGAAGCATCTTGAAGCAGCTGATCGCCTCTGAGGTACCATGAAAAAGAGGCCCGACTTCTGCTTTCATTTTTCATTTCTATTTTTATTTATTTATTTTTGAGGCAGGGTCTCACTGTGTCTCCCAGGCTAGAGTGCAGTGGTGCAATTTCAGCTGACTGCAACCTTTCCTTCCTGGATTCAAGTGATTCTCGTGCCTCAGCCTCCTGAGTAGCTGGGACAACAGGAGCACGTCACCACGCCTGGCTAATTTTTGTATTTTTTGGTAGAGACGGGATTTCACCTGTTGGCCAGGCTGATCTTGAACTCCTGACCTCAAGTGATCTGCCTACCTCGGCCTCCCAAAGTGCTGGGATTACAGGCGTGAGCCACTGCGCTCTGCCACATTTTTTTTTTAAATGCAGAATTTTGCCGATCTGATACCATATTAGAAAACATTTTTCATAATAACATTAACACTCCAGGTATTTGTTCATGAGTTGCTTCAAGAGAACTTTTGTTCCTACATGCCAAATGAGTAAATATTCTTAATGTATAGAAGGAAAAAAGTCATTATGGGGTGATGAGGTTTGGAAAAGCTTAGTGGAGGAATGGTACTTTCAGTGATGGGGTAGGGAGAGTGGTGGTTTGGAACTCAGGAGGAAAGAGGGAATGAATACTGAATGGGTAAAATTTTGTGAGCACAGTTACTAGGGTGGGAATATATAAAATATATTTGGGTTATAGTGAATATATTGATCTTAGTAGAGTGGTAGTGAGGTGTGAGAGTGTAATGAGAAATGAACTTGGAAATACAGGTTGGGGACAGCCTGGAGCGCCTTGAATGTCAGTCTTTATCTTTTGAGGAAAAGCAAGCTGTTTGTTTTTTAAAGAAGATAACCAGGTGGACAAAGGAAAGTGAGGAAACTATTTGCAAAGCTGTTGCAGAAATCTAGACATGAAGTGATGGGTGCCTGGACCATGGGGGTGGCAGTGGAATAGATGGAAGAAGGAGAATCGAGCTAATTGTGCAGTGCCCACTGTGGTGTCAGGCATTTTGCTAAATACTTCTTATATGACCTCATTTCATCCTCATAACCACCCTGCTGGGTGGATGTATTAGTTATCTACTGTAACAAATTACTCCCAAAAATAGTGGCTTAAAACAGCACACATTTATTATCTCAGTTTTGCACACCAGAAGGCCACCTCTGGCTCAGAGTCACTCATAAGACTGCAGTCACCTCAGGGCTTGACCGGGAAGGATTCGCCTCCCAGCTCACTCCCATACTTGGTGGTTGGACTGAGGCCTCAGTTCCTCCCTCTGTTTCTTGCTGTGTAGGCCTCTTCACAGAGCGTCTCCCAACATGACGGCCTGTTTCAGCAGAGTGAGCAGGTAAGAGGGCAAGGGAGAGTGCCACCAAGATTGAAGGCACAGTCATTTGTAAGCAAATCACTTTTTCTGTATTTTGCTCCTTCGAAGCAAGTCACTCCATCCAGTCCACACTCAGGGAGAGGGGATTATACATATATTGCTAATGTGCACATTTTGATGTGGAGATATCAGGTGATAAGACTGGAGAGGTAGGCAAGGAGTGTATATCATGCCCTTTTTGATGCCAGGGAAGTAAAGCACATTTCATTTCACAGGAGTGAAATATCAGAGCAGCAGCTGTTGTTTATGGTGGGAATTGTGGAGATTGTGGGGGGTAGAGGAATATAGAAATCTTGGAAACACAACTCTTGAAATTAAAACCAATTCTAAGGTGAGAAGTTAAAAAATATCACCATATCTCTGTGAACATAACGACCAGAGCTGAACGATCATTTGTATTACCTCAATTGAGGTAGGAACTACCAGCGAGTTATAAAAATAGCCAGGATGCTTTGATCAGTTGTGTACATGTGGTCACTAATACATTAGACCTATGATAAATGATCTGTTTAGCTTTTTAAACTCCAAACTTTTAAATTCCCTCTGGAATTGAAACTATCTTAAAGATGGGAAACAGATTGTGCTCATTTTGCTTTTGTTATGTCTGGGATATTTCTAACCTCCCTTGCACATAGAAAAATCATTGTTAGTTTCACACAATTTAACTTTATAGCAAGGTTCTGCTGCAAGACACTTCTGGAAAGTGTCCCAGATAAACACCGTTAAAATCTCCACATAGCTGCAGAGAGAACTGCTGTCGCCACACAAGTAAGGGAAGGTGGTTCTTGCACTGCATGATTTTCAAAGCATCATTTCTGCTTTCAAGTAGCCATCAGTTGGTTTGTTCTCTTCAAAAATGGACTCACCCATTTCCACCAGTGTTCTGCAACCATTGAGACAGAAGAATTTATATATATATATATATATATATATATATATATATATATAGAGAGAGAGAGAGAGAGAGAGAGAGAGAGAGAGAGAGAGAGAGAGAGAGAGAGATGGAGTTTTGCTCTTGTCACCCAGGCTGGAGTGCAGTGGTGTGATCTTGGCTCACTGCAACCTCCGCCTCCTGGGTTCCAGCGATGATTCTCCTGCCTCAGTCTCCGGAGTAGCTGGGATTACAGGCACCCGCCACCACACCCAGCTAACTTTTGTATTTTTAGTAGAGATGGGGTTTTACCATGTTGGCCAGGCTGGTCTCGAACTCCTGACCTCAGGTGATCCACCCGCCTTGGCCTCCCAAAGTGCTGGGATTACAGGCATGAGCCACTGTGCCCAGCCAAGAATTAATAATTTTAAAAAAGAAATAGAACAGTGTTCTTCCTACCCACCTTTCTTTGTAGTTCTTGGCTAAAGAAGCACCTCCCAGGCTTGTAAGCCTTGTATTCTTGAAGAAGCCCAGGAGGACGCAGTGGCTCATGCCTGTAACCCTGTATATTTGGGAGGCCTAGGTGGGTGGATCACTTGAGCCCAGGAGTTTGAGACCAGCCTGGGCAGCATGGCAAAACCCCATCTCTATGAAAACAAAAACAACCCCAAAATTAGCCAGGCATGGTGGCATGCACCTGTAGTCCCAGCTGTTCAGGAGGCTGAGGTGGGGGTACTGATTGAGCCTGGGAGATCAAGGCTGCAGTGAGCCATAATTGTTCCACTGCACTCCAGCCGGGGCAACAGGGCAAGACTCTGTCTCAAAAAAAAAAACAAAAAAAACAAAAACAAAAAAAACAAAGGCCAAGAAACAAGTAATGAGTACTTAAGCCCATATTTGCCCTTATCAAGCCAGTTTACTCTTCAGTGAAAATTCTTAAGTTAGTATGATAATAATCTGAACCAAGTTTTCAAACCCTTTTCACTTTTCCCAAGTATCTTCATAGATGCAAGCACTGTGGTTACAAACAACCTAAAGAAATAAAGGGATTAGCTTGTCTTTTACCTATTAGAAACTTTACTTGACCACAGATAGAGCCACTGATGGGTGTCCTGTGGGCACCTCAAACTTAACATTTCCAAACATGAATTTCTCGTTTCTCCTTCAAAACCTGTCCGTCTGCCCTTCTTCCTTAATAATGCCACTACCAAACATTCTTTTTTTTGAAGACAGATTCTCACTCTGTTACCCAGGCTGGAGTGCAGTGGCGTGATCTTGGCTCACTGAAGCCTCTGCCTCCCGGTTTCAAGCGATTCTCATGCCTCAGCCTGCTGAGTAGCTGAGATTACAGGCACCCGCCACCATACCCAGCTAGTTTTTGTAATTTTAGCAGAGACGGGGTTTCACCATGTTGGCCAGGTTGGTCTTGAACTCCTGGCCTCAAATGATCTGCCTGCCTCAGCCTCCCAAAGTGCTAGGATTATGAGCATGAGCCACTGCACCTGGCCCTATTCATTTTTTCAAGTGAGAAACCTGGGAGTTCTTTTTGACCTACTCCTTCCCCTTCCCACCTCTTACATCTAATCTATCAGAAAGTTCTGGTTCTACCTCCAACATATATAATGGTTTTTGTCTGTCTCTCGTTTCTTTTTTTTTTTGGTGGGGGGGAACTGAGTATTGCTCTGTCACCCAGGCTGGAGTGCAGTGGCACGATTTTGACTCACTGCAGCTTCCGCCTCCCAGATTCAAGTGATTCTCCTGCCTCACCCTCCCGAGTAGCTGGGATTACAGTTGTGTGCCACCATGCCTGGCTAATTTTTGTATTTTTAGTAGAGACGGGGTTTCACCATGTTGGCTAGGCTGGTCTTGAACTCCTTACCTCAGGTGATCTGCCCGCCTTGGCCTCCCAATGTGCTGGGATTACAGGCGTGAGCCACCGCGCCTGGCTGTATCTCTTATTTCTGATGCCACCACACTAGTCCAAACCGCCACTGCTTCTTGCTTGGATGACTGACACGGCCTCTTAACTGGTCTCTGCCTTCCCCTTTAGTTCTCCACAATCCTGTGGATCTTCCTAAAAGAGTAAATCAGATCTTGTCACTTCCCTCCCCCCGTATCACCACTTGAAAGCTTCCTCCTGCTTTTGGAATATAATTCAAACTCCCCACACTATCTACCAAGCCGGATAGGATCCAGTCCCTGCCTGCTTCCCAGCCTCAAGCCCTTCACTATGTTTTGGTTACATTAGCCTGCTCTGAAGTCCTCAGACGCAACAATTCCATTCCTTTCTCTAGAGCTCTGCATTTACTGCCCTTC
Source organism: Nomascus leucogenys (assembly GCF_006542625.1). NCBI lineage: Eukaryota > Metazoa > Chordata > Mammalia > Primates > Hylobatidae > Nomascus > Nomascus leucogenys. The sequence goes on along the minus strand of NC_044395.1, from coordinate 22,634,371 downwards.
TCCCTGAACTGCTGCTCCCCCAAATCCCCTGCAGAAAACCTAAGCATTCTTCAGATCTCAGCTTACATGTCACCCTCTTGGAGAAGCCTTCCTCAGGCCAGCCATATAGATAGAACCCTGTTGTATTCTAGGACAATACCATATACTCCTCTTTCTTGCAAGTTGTGTATATTTGCTTCCTTTTGTCTTTTTCACTAGTTTACTGTCTATCCCAACCACGAGGGTGTCAGCTTCACAAGGGCTGAAGCCCTGTCTGTTTGGTTCATTCTTGTCTCCCCAGGACTTAGTGTAATGCCTGCCATACAACAGGTGCTGAATAATTATTTACAGAATGAGTGAATGTGCCTGCCATCTCTAAAGAAGTGGTTGAATCTGGTAATCTGGTTTGGTAAATTTTTTGAGATTTATTAGCTAGACTACAAGTGTATACCACCATGCCTGGTTAATTTATATCAGATAGGTAGATAGATAGATAGATAGATAGATAGATAGATAGATAGATAGATAGATTGATTGATTTTTAGTAAAGACAGAGATGTTGCTATGTTGCCCACGATAGTCTTGAACTGCTGGGCTCAAGTGATCCTCCTGCCTTGGCCTCCCAAAGTGCTGGGATTATAGGCATAAGCCACTGCATCTGGTCTAATGCCAAACTTTTTGAGCATCATTCAGATAGGTGTTATTCTTTATGCAATTCAGCTTAGAGAACAACCACTACAACATAAAATAAAATTTCATAAGTATTCCTTCAAAGCTGTTTATCTGCCTAACTTTATCTTCCCGGGAATTTTCCATTGCTATTTGTGGATACAATTTGTTTTAGTCTTCAACTACTGATTTAGGTAAAGATAAGCCAGAACTCTAAATCCCATCCCTTTTGGTACATGGCCATCCTCATGACCACACAAGAGGCCTCCCTTTTAGCAGGGTAAACAATAAAGGTTCCATGTATTTGTCTCTCTCCCAGCTGTTGGAGAATAGATTTGTCTTAGGCAGGGAGAGCCTCAGCTGATTTTGCAAAGAATGCTCTTTATCATTCTGTTTGGCCCTGAGAGCAGGATTCCTTCTGGAATGTGGAACTGACCTCATTTGTGGTAACACTGAGGCAATATTTATTTTCTAGCAAATATGAGCCCCCTAATTTGTTGCCGTAATAACCCTCAGTAATTCCCAGATTACTAGGAGGAGAGTCAAGTCTCCATTCTTGAAGGGGAAAAGGGTGTTTGCAAAAGAAAAAAAATGCAAGTTAACCAGATTGTGGGGTATAACATATTCCACCCGCATTTGAGAGCAGGTTGATGTCTGTATGTTTCTGGAAAGGGGTCTCAGACCAGACCCAAAGTGCGGGTTCTTGGACCTCACACAGGAAAGAAATCAGGGTGAATCACAGAGTCTGGTGAAGTTAAGATGGTTTATTAGAAACTACTCTTATTAAAGAGTAGGATGTCCTCAGAAAGCAAGAAGAGGAACACCCCTACCTCAAACATAATGCTTGCTGATATAGGATAGTAGTGTAACTGAGTACTCCCGTTTGTCTAAGAAAAAGAGTTATTTTTAAAATTATTATTATTTGTTCTTTTTTCTTTCTCCTTTCCCCCTGCTCCCAACGGCTCTTCAGAAATGCAATTATAACCTTTTACCTCCCCTTCACCAGCTACTCCCTACGGGGCAAGTTCATCTAACATGCCAAGTCCACCTTTAAAAGCACCTGCTTTCTGCTCCAAAAGGGAAGTGGTACCCTGAATGGCAGGAGCCTTTACATCTTCCTCTAAGCTAGCTTTGGAATAAAAAGTCACTTTCTTTTTTCTTTTTCTTTTTCTTTTTTTTTTTGAAATGGAGTCTCGCTCTGTTGCCCAGGCTGGAGTGCAGTGGCGCGATCTCGGCTCACTGCAAGCTCTGCCTCCTGGGTTCACGCCATTTTCCTGCCTCAGCCTCCTGAGTAGCTGGGACTACAGGTGCCCGCCACCACATCCTGCTAATTTTTTGTATTTTTAGTAGAGATGGAGTTTCACCGTGTTAGCTAGGATGGTCTCGATCTCCTGACCTCGTGATCCGCCCACCTCGGCCTCCCAAAGTGCTGGGATTACAGGCATGAGCCACCGCGCCCAGCCAAAAGTCACTTTCTTTATACCAGACCTTGCTCTTGTTAACTGGAGTCTGTAAGTGGCATATGACTGAACCTGATTTTTGATTACATAAGGGCTAAAAATAATGTGCTTTATCGTATGTTTATTGCAGCACTATTTACAATAGCAAAGACTTGGAACCAACTCAAATGCCTGTCAATGATAGACTGGATAAAAAAAATGTGGCCCATATACACCATGGAATACTATGTGGCCATAAAAAAGAATGAGTTCATGTCCTTTGCAGGGACATGGATGAAGCTGGAAACCATCATTCTCAGCAAACTAACACAGGAACAGAAAACCAAACACCACATGTTCTCACTCATAAGTGGGAGTTGAACAATGAGAACACATGGACAAAGGGAGGGGAACATCACACACTGGGGCCTGTAGGGGGCAGTGGGAGGGACAGCATTAGGAGAAATACCTAATATAGATGATGGGTTGATGGGTGCAGCAAACCACCATGACACATGTATACCTATGTAACAAACCTGCACATTCTCCACATGTATCCCAGAACTTAAAGTATAATAAAAAAAAATTTAAAAAGTGCTTTATTAAAAAGGCTTGTGATCAATTTATGACAGACTATTAGTATTGTTATTCTCTTGTGTAATTATTGATTTCAGCAAGAATTTATGAGTGTACTATGATTTTAAAAGCAAAACCTATTCTTAAACTAAGAATGCTTTTTGTCCCCTCCCCCATCCTGCCCTTTTTCTTTTGAGACAGAGTCTCACTATCTCCCAGGCTGGAATGCAGTGACGCAATCACAGCTCGCTTCAGCCTTGACCTCCTTGGGCTCAGGTGATCCTCCTGCCTCAGTCTGCCAGGTAGCTGGGACTCAAGTTCACACCACTACACCCAGATAAATTTTTGCATTTTTTTGGTAGAGATGGGTTAAAGTATCTTCTCTGAACGTAATGTAATAAAACTAGAAATCAATAACAAGAGGACCCTTGGAAAATATGCATACACATGGAATTAAACAACATGCTCCTTAATGATCAAGGGGTCAATGAAGAAATTAAGAAGGAAATTAAAAAATTTCTTGAAGCAAATGAAAATGGAACTACAACATACCAAAATCTGTAGGGTACGGCAAAAGCAGTACTAAGAGGGAAGTTTATAGCAAAAACACTTATAACAAAAAAGTAGAAATATTCCAAAGAAACAACCCAATAATGCACCTCGAGGAACTAGAAAAGCAAGAACAAACCAAACCCAAAATAGGTGGAAGGAAAGAAATAATAAAGATCAGAGAAGAAATAAGTGAAATTGAGCCAAAAAAAAGTACAGAAGATGAACAAAATGAGAAATTGGTTTTTTGAAAAGATAAACAAAATTGATAAACCTTTAGCTAGACTAAGAAAAAAAGCGAGAAGACCCAAATAAATAAAATCAGAAATGAAAAAAGGAGACACAACAACTGAGACTTCAGAAACACAAAGAATCATTACAGACTATTATGAACAAGCATATACCAATAAATTGGAAAACCTAGAAGAAATGAATAAATGAAGAAATGAAATTATACTTTTCATCTTCTATGTACAACATACCAAGAGTGAATTGTGAAGAAGTAGAAAACCTTAACAAACCAATAGCTAGTAATGAGATCAAAGGTATAATAAAATGTCTTCCATCAAGGAAAAGCCTAGGACCTGATGGATTCACAGGCGAATTCAACCTAACATTTAAAGAAGGGCTAATATCAGTCCTACTCAAACTCTTCAAAAACAAAATTGAAGAAGAGGGAATACTTCCAAACTCATGAGGTCAGCATTACCCTGATACCAAAACTAGACAAGGACACAACAACAAAAGAAAACTACAGACCAATATCACTGATGAACATACATGCAAAAATCCTCAACAAAACACTAGCAAACTGAATCCTGTAATAGATTAAAAAGATCACTGACTACGATCAAGTAGGACTCATCCCAGGGATGCTTCAAAAATGATTAAATCGACAGAAATAAACATGATGTACCATATTAGCAGAATCAATAACAAAAACCATATAATTTTTTCAATAGATGTCAGAAAGTATTTGATAAAATTCATCTCTTTATCATAAAAACCCTCATCAAAATGGATATAGAAGAAACATACCTCAAATTATTAAAGGCCATCTATGTCAAACTCATGGCTAACATCAGACTGAAAGGGGAAAATTTGAAGGTCTTTTCTCTAAAGACTGGTACAAGATAAGAACTGCCCACTTTTACCACTTTTATTCAACATGATACTGGAAGTCCTGGCCAGAGCAACTAGGCAAAGAAAGAATAAAAGGGCCTCCGAATTGTAAAGGAAGAAGTCAAGTTAACCTTGTTTGAAGAGGACATGATCTTATTACTTAGAAAGACCTAAAAACTCCACCAAAAAACTGATAGAACATAAAACAAATTCAGTAAAGTTGCAGGTTACAAAATCAACATACAAAAATCAGTAGCATTTATATGTGCCAACAGTGAACAATCTGAAAAATAAATCAAGAAAGTAATCCCATTTATAATAGCTGCAAAAAATATAAAATACCTAGGAATCAATCTAACCAAAGAAATAAAAGTTCTGTACAAGGAAATAAAATTCTGATGAAAGAAATAGAAGAGGACACCAAAAAGTGGAAATATATTCCATGCTCATGGATTGGAAGAATAATATTGTTAAAATGACAATACTACTCCAAACAACTTACAGATTCAATGCAATCCCTATCAAAATACCGATGACATTCTTCACAAAAATAGAAAAAAAAAAACCTAACATTTATATAGAACCACGAAAGACCCTGAATAGGAAAAGTAATCCTGAGCATAAAGAACAAAGCTGGGTGGGACGCAGTGGCTTATACCTGTAATCTCAGCACTTTGGGAGGCCAAAGTGGGAGAACTGCATGAGGCCAGGAGTTCAAGCCTGTAATGAGCTATGAGTGCACCACTGCACTCCAGCCTGGGCAACAGAGTGAGACCCTTCACACACACACACACACACACACACACACACACACACACACCACACACACACACACAAACACACCCCGAAACACAAAAACTCCCAAACCAAAAAACGAAGCTGGAGGGATCACAATACCTGACTTCAAAACTTATTACAAAACATAGTAACCAAAACAGCATGGTACTGGCATAAAAGCAGACACATAGACCAGTGGAACAGAATAGAGAACCCATTTATAAATTCATGCATTTATAACCAACTCATCTTTGACAAAAGCACCAAAAACTTACAATGGGAAAAGTACAGTGTTTTCCAAAAATTGTGCTGAGAAAACGGCATAACTATGCAGAAGAATGAAACTATGCAGAAATATCTCACTATGCAGAAATATCAAATCAAAATGGATTAAAGAGTTGAACCTAACACCTGAAACTATGAAACTCCTGGGAGAAGGCATTGGGAAAATACTTTGAGATGTTGTTCTGGGCAAATATTTCTTGTATAAGACCTCAGAAGCACAGGCAACCAAAGCAAAAATAGACAATTGGGATTACATCAAGCTAAAAAGTTTCTGTACAGCAAAGGAAACAGTCAACAAAGTGAATAGACAATCCACAGAATGGGAGAAAATATTTGCAAACTATTCACCTGACAAGGGATCAATAATAAAAATCTATAAGGAGCTTAAACAACTCAATAGTAAAAAAAAATCCAATTTAGCAACGGGAAAAAAATTTGAACAGACATTTCTCAAAAGGAGACATACGAATTGCCAACAGGTATAAGAAAAAATGTTCAATATCACTAATCATCAGAGACATGCAAATCAATATCATAATGTGGTATCATCTGACCCCAGTTAAAATGGCTTGAATCAAAAAGGCACCAACAGATGCTGGGAAGGATGTGGAGAAAGGGGAATCCTCATACACTGTTGGTGGGAATGTGAATTAGTACAGCCACTATGGAGAACAGTATGGAGGTTTGTCAAAAAACCAAAAATAGAACTACCATGTGCTCCAGCAATTCTACTACTAGGTACACATCCAAAAGAAAGGCAGTCAATATATCAAAGAGATACCTGCACTCTCATGTTTATTGCAGCACTATTCACAATACCCAAAATATGGAACCAGTCTAAGTGCCCATCAATAGATGAATGAATGAAGATAATGTGCATATACACACATGATGGAATATTATTCAGCCCCCAAAAGGACAAACTTCTGTTATTTGTAACAACATGGATGGAACTGGAGGCCATTATATTAAGTTAAATAAACCAAGCACAGAAAGACACATAATTGCATGTCCTCATTCATATGCTGGAGCTAAAAAAAAAGTGGATCTCATGAAGATAGAATGTAGATTGGTGGTTACTAGAGGCTGGGAAGTGGGGGGGAATGGGGAGGATGAAGGGAAGAAAAGAATATAAATGTATTTAGTATCACCGAACTGTACACTTGAAAATAGTAAAGATGGCTCACGGTGTGGTGGTTTACATCTGTAATCCCAGCACTTTGGGAGGCCAAGGCAGGCTGATCGCCTGAGGTCAGGAGTTCCAGACCAGCCTGGTCAACACAGTGAAAACTCATCTCTCCTAAAAATACAAAAATTAACTGGGCATGGTGGCACCTGTAATCTCAGCTACTTGGGAGGCTGAGGCAGGAGAGCTGCTTGAACTCGGGAGGTGGAGGTTGCAATGAGGCGAGATGGGGCCATTACACTCTAGCCTGGGTGATAGAGTGAGACTGTCCCCCCAAAAAAAAGTTTTTAAAAAACTTACCTTCTTTTTTTTTTTGAGACAAGGTCTTGCTCTGTCACCCAGGCTGGAGTGCAGTGGCACCATCATAGCTCATTGCAGCCTCAAACTCCTGGACTCAAGTGATCCTCCTGCCTCAGCCTCTCTAGTAGCTAGGACTACAGGCGTGCCACATCTGGATAATTTTTAATTTTTTTTTGTAGAGATGGGGTCTCACTGTATTGCCCAGGCTCCAAATTTGATGTCAGACATGAATGTACACATACGGGAAACTCAACAAACTCCAAATAGTATAAACTCAAAGAGATGCATGAGACACATTATAACAGCGGCTATCATTTATTGAGCAGTTATTACTACTACTATTAATGCTATTGTTATTATTACACACTAACACAGTGAAGCAGGGCAGTTGTTTTTATCCCACATCCTTCAGCTACTTAAGGGCAGGCTGACTCCAAGGCATTATGGTTAAATGGGACAGCACAGTCCTTGGAGCAGGTCTGCGCTTCTGCCCTGCCTTTCACTAGCTCTGTGATTAAGGCTGGTTGCATAACTTCTCTGAACTTCAATTTTCTAACTTTAATTAATTAATTAATTAATTTATATTTAGAGACAGAGTCTTGCTCTGTTGCTAGGCCGGAGTGCAGTGGTGCAATCTCGGCTCACTGCAACCTCTGCCTCCCAGGTTCAATTCTCCTCCCTCAGCCTCCTGTGTAGCTGCGACTACAGGTGTGTGCCACCACGCCAGGCTAATTTTTGTATTTTTACTGGAGACAGGGTTTCTCTGTGTTGGCCAGGCTGGTCTCAAACTCCTGACCTCAAGTGATCCGCCCACATTGGCCTCCCAAAGTGCTGGGATTACGGGCGTAAGCCACTGCACCCAGCCCATAAAAACAACTTCTAACCTCAGGAAGCCTACACTCCAATGGGAAACCAAGGGTGACCCCAGACCAATTTATGCGAGTGCTCTATTTCCTTATCCACAAAGTGGGGAGAATGACAGTGCCCAGCTCATAAGGCTGTTGGGAGCTTTTAACAACATAATACTTGTGGAGTGTGATGGCTGGCATAGAGAAAGCACTGGATAACTGCTTGTTTTCCTTCTTGTTATTATGATTGGAGAGATTCTGCGGAGGTGGTGCCTGGGAGCTGGCCACACCTCCCCCAGAGGGGATATCCGGGTTTCACAAGTTTCTCTCCCTTCCTGAGCAACGGCAGGTGAGTCAGGGTCGCTTGTGCTCCCCTCCAGCTCTGGGATATATGCTGTCCAGCTGGTTACGAGTCTCCATTGCATCCGAGGAAAAGAGGAGCTGGCTGAAGGGAGGAGGAAAAGAAGGGCAAAAATTCCAGTTTCTTATGAAACTTTGTAAACATAAGGCTCTTATCTCAGTCTGCGGAGCACAAACAGGGTGAGGGCCATGGATCTGAATGTCTCCACCCGTGCATAAAAAATATGATTAGAGCTGAAGACCTAGAAGTCCCTTCCCCAGGCAGGGGACAAACTCTTCTGTTTCTAGAACCATTTAGGGAGGTGACAACTTGGCTTCGTCCCAGAGATTCAGGTGAGGACAGAACAGAGAGCAGGGTGTTCTTGCCCTGAGTTCCCTGCTAATGAGCTAATTCTGGCCCTTCACCTTTGTTTGGCATGAATTTTACCAGAAAAAGGCATGCTGCCTTTATCCTTGGTTCTCTGTACCCTCGCTACCTTTCCTGTGTTTTGTAAACACAGAGTGGTGTATTTAGCTTTCTTTTGCTGGAATTATTTTCACCCCATGTCCTGTGTCTTCCTTGTCCAGAAGAAATCATCTTCTAGCCTAAGAGCTCCAAAGAAGGGTGTGCAGGGGACGGCCATGTTCTGATGCATGCATTTACCTGTGTCGAACAGTCTTCCTGTTTTGCTACTGTCTAAGAATATTCTTTCCATTCTGTGGGCTCCTGGGCCTGGGCTTTCCTTGGCTTATCTCATGAATCTTCTCTTGGTCCCTTTCATTGGCTGCCTTCTGTGTTTAGGTTTGTAGGGGAAGGCCCCTGGAAGGTGGGTGGGAGAAGAGGCCCCTCTCAGGAGAGGCTGAGGTGCGCAGAAGCTCTTGTCCACTCAAGTCCATATTTATTTATCTTCTAATATACTTTGTTTGTTAGTTTGTTTGCTTGTTTGTTTTGAGGGTCTCCTTCTGTTACCCACCCTAGAGTGCAGTGGTGCCATCATGGCTCACTGCAACCTCAATCTCCCGGCCTCAATTGATCCGCCTGCCTCAGCCTCCTGAGTAGCCAGGACTACAGGTGAATGCCACTGTGCCTGGCTAATTTTTTTTTTTTTTTTGTAGAGGGTTTTTTCATGTTTCCCAGGCTGGTCTCAAACTCTTGGTCCCAAGTGATCCACCTGCCTCAGCCTCCCAAAATGCTGGGATCACAGCTGTGAGCCACCGTGCCTGGCCTTCTAATATAATTTGGATATTCCATGGATATTCCCGCCTTGATCTACATTAGGAACTTCCTGGAGGCTTATGCTCAAGAGAGGTAGTATCTGCTTGCTCAGCAAGCAGAGGCTGAGTAAGTGGAGGACTCTGAATATGGTTGTGCAGCAGAGTTGTGGGTATTTGTGGGAACATTGGCCTCAGGCCCAGCATTTAGATTTAGCTAGCAGACATGCCTGGGCAGCTAAACTGGCAATGTCAGACCAAACTGCCTGGCTTGACATTGCCAGGCAGTTTAGCGTATTCAGGGCTCTGCTTAGAAGCCACAATGCCAAGGCCTCATGACCATACTCTTCCACCCTTGAGAATCTTGTCCACCTTCATATCCGTCCATTCCTCACACACCATGTCCCGGGCGGGTGTCCCGACACGTCATTCTCTCCTCCATCTCCTTGCTCACTCATGTCTTCCAGGTTGTACTTGAGAGAGCCTAGGCCTTAGCGGTAGAATTGGTTTCAAGTTGCTGCCCTCCCACCTCCTGGAATGTAACTGGCTTTCTGGGTCTTAGTTTTTTTCATTTGTAATGCCTGCCTTGTAGCCCCATTGTGAAAATTAGTCAATAATTTGTTTTGAGGGCCCAATATGTGGCAGGCATTGTGGTAAGCTTTAGGGCAGGGGCATAAAGACCAGTTAAGATTTCTCCTTTATAAAACTTTTATTTTTTTGTAGAGATGGAGTCTTGCTATGTTGCCCAGGCTGATCTTGAACTCTTGGCCTCAAGTAATCCTCCTACCTGGGCCTCCCAAAGGAATTACAGAATGAGCCACCATGCCTGGCTGATCCCTCTTTTTGAATAGCTTTTGGTTAGTGTTGAGAGGCATGTTCATAAACAAATAATTTCAAAATAATGGGTAAATGCTAAGATAGAGGTAAGCCTTAGGAGTACAAAGGAAGGGAAAGAATGCTTTTTGGGTAAATGGTGAATGAGCTGGTTTTGTTTTTTTCTTTCTTTCTTTCTTTCTTTCTTTCTTTCTTTCTTTCTTTCTTTCTTTCTTCTTTCTTTCTTTCCTGTCTCTCTCTCTCTCTTTCTTTCTTTCTCTCTCTCTCTCTCTCTTTCTTTTTCTCTCTCTCTCTCTGGAGTTCAGTGGCATGAATCATAGCTCACTGCAGTCTTAAACTTCTGGCCTCAAGCAATCCTCCTGCCTCAGCCTCCCAAAGCACTGAGATTACAGGTGTGAGTCACTGCAGCCATCCTGGATGAACTGTTTTGAAGGATAGGGGTAGGTTGGGGTGAGTGTTCCCGGAAGAGAGAAGTGTGGAATTACAAAACAGTGTGATATGGGAACAATTAAAAGGTAATGTTCAAGAAAAAGAGTGACAGATGCTGTTGCTGGCAAGTAAATAGGGGCAAGGTCATGCTAGGTCTTATAGGTCATGCCAAGCATTTTGAATTCTATCTGTAGGCAACAGAGTTTTATTTTTATTTGTTTATTTTTATTTTTTTCACCTGGAGGTGAAACAATTTTATTTCACAGTTGCCTTTAAAACCACAAAGATACTATTTTCTTCATATAAAAATATTAGTACTGGGGGGAGAGGCCAAGATGGCCAACTAGAAACATCTATGGTCAGAGGCTCCCACTGGGAAGAGCCAAAATGGCAAGTGAATCCTGCACCAGCAACCAGAGTATCCAGGTTCTCTCACTGGGACTGACTAAGCAGTTGATGTGACCCACGAAGAGTGAAGAAAAGCCGGGTGGTGCGACGGCCCACCTGGGAGCCACACGGGGAAAGGGGAGCTCCCACCCCAAGCCAAGGGAGGTGGTTAGTGATCATGCTACCCTGCTGGAAAACCGTACTTTTTCCATGGATCTGCGCAACCCACAGATCAGATCCCACTTTTGAGCTACACTGCCAGGGCCTTGGGTCCCAAGCACAGAGCTGTGCAGATTCTCAGCAGCCACTTGACTGGAGACTGCCTAAGACTCCAGTCAAGTGCCTGCTGAGAATCTGCACAGCTGTGTTAAGTTAACTCTGCACAGCTCTGTTAAGTTAACAGCTCTGTTCTGTTAACTCTGCTAAGGGTTTCCAGAGGGGTGGGGGCGGCCATTATCACTGCAGCTGCCTGGTGCCTAAGATGACTGCGCTCTCCTGAGGAGGGGCGGTGGCCATCACTGCAGCTCAAGTCTGCCATTTTTCCCCTGCTGGTTTCATCTAAGCTCATAAGGGAAAGGAAAGAGTGGAAGATGTAGGGGAGCTCACTCAGCAGTGGAAGTTTTAAGTGGCAGAGGGGGAAGGTTTGCGATGGAGAGAATAGTGAGAATGGGAGGAGGAGGTTGGAGGAATGTTCTATGGAGGACAAATGGTGAGAGGGGCTTTCTCTGAGGACAGTGGTTGTGGTGTGACTAGACTGGCTGGTCCCAAGGGTCCAAAGGGAAGCCACTAGCCTATTAGGGCCGGGCTGGAGCATATAGGTTCTGGATCTGTAGGTCAGAGGGGGGTGCCCAGGAACATGCATTTTTTTTTTTTTTTTTGAGATAAGTTTACACTCTATGGCTCAGGATGGAGTGCGGTGATGCAATCACAGCTCACTGCATTCTCGACCTCTCCGGATCCAGGTGATCCTCCTGCCTCAACCTCCCTATAGCTGGGACTATAGGTGTGCACCACCACACCTGGCCAGTTTTTGTATTTTTTGTAGAGATGGGATTTCGTCATGTTGCCCAGGTTGGTCTTGAACTCCTGGGTTTAAGTGACCCACCTGCCTTGGCCTCCCAAAGTTCTGGGATTACAGGCATGAGCCACTGCACCTGGCCAGGAACATGCATTTTTAATAAGCATCCTGTGACAGTGATGCAGATGCTGAAGACCCCACAAGATGCTTATTTAAAATGCATGTTCCTGGACCCCACTCCAGATTTAGGAGCCATAACTTTTTGTGTCATTTTAACCAGCTCCAAGGTGATTCTTATGTGCCCTCAAGTTTGCGATCCCTGGCTGGAAGTCTTCGTGGTCTTGGGCACATAGTGCTAGGTGGCATTCACTGAGGTAGGTACAACACCTAGTACAGGGTCTGTCTGGTCAATGACAGTTATAATGCACACTGGGACCCTTGGTGACATTGGTGACTTACAGGAGGGTATGCAGGTCCAGTTCATTCCAGTAAGAGACTCTGATTATTAGCCGATGCACACAGCATCCAGAGGATGGGGGAAATATTTCTTCACTTTTCCCCTCAGTCACACCTCTGGGGGGCTGTCTTGCTCTGGTCTCCCTTCCTCTTATGCAGCCCTCTTCATCTTTCATATCTGCCGGCCTTTCTGGGTCCTACTGCAGTTCTGAAGGGGAGGATCATCCTGGGAGGTCTGTGTGTGCCCAGGGAGCTCAGGCCCTTCAGTATCTTTGGTGTAGACCGTGAACAAGACACACAGCAATGACTACCTCTCCTGGCACCTTCAACCCTATTTTGTGAACAGTTTATCTCTTTTCTCTGTCTTTTTCTCTGTCTTACTGATGGCTCCTCAGAAGCGAGTAGAAGGGAAAAGGAAAGAAAGCGGTGATGGGATGAAGTCCTTCCTGCTCCCATTATCATTCAGATTGAGATTGAATCAGTCATGTAAATGAACGGGCAGATGGACATCCTGCATACCGACCTTATGTATTATTATTATTATTATTATTTATTTATTTTTTGTAGAGATGGGGTCTCCCTGTGTTGCCCAGGAGCAAAGACCATGACTTATTTGGGCTAATGTCAGTTCCTTTCTTCTCTAACCATTCACAGTTAAAGACACTGATGACCTCCTTCCATAAACCTAGGCTAGCTCTAAGTTTTTTTTTTTTTTCTTTGAGACAGGGTCTTGCTCTGTAGCTCTGTCTCAAAGCCTGAAGTGCAGTAGTGAAATCGCAGGTCACTGCAGCCTTGAATTTCTGGGCCCAAGGGATGCACCTGCCTTGGCTTCTTAAAGCGCTGGGATTGTACTCAGATTTTAAGTCGGGTTTAAATCCTACCTTTGGTAGCCAGTCCTTCCCATTTCCTCCAGGGCACATGAATCTGAAGCTCTTGAAATTCTAATCAGTGGCACAGTAGTCAGAGTTTGAATTAAGCAAATGTTTATTGAGCTGTGCTGGTTCTAGATGCTTTGGGCAGTCCACATAAAAAACCTCAGTGACTAGTAAATGGAAAACTCAGGAAATGTCAGTGGTGTTGAGACATCCCTTAGAGAAAGGAGAAAGGAGACCTAGGAAGGGCTGGTGTAAAACTTCTCTGAGCAAGGCGAGAGGGAGAGAGCCAGAGAGAGGGCTGGAAAAATCACAGCAGGTAACAAAGAAAAATGAGAAGGCAACTGCAAGTGAAATGAACTTGGTGAGCTTATGTGTGAATGGCCAGGTTTCTAAGCCAGGGGAATCAGATCAGGTGGCGGGTGATGATCTTAAGACCTGTGGATCCTGGAAGGGCAGGGAGGAGAGGTGAACATCAGTAAGTGAGGAGAAAGAGTAAGCAAACAAAAAAAAAAACCCAAACAAAACCAAAACTCTTGAATCAGTCATGTAAATGAACAGTCAGATAAACATCCTGTGTACTGACATAACCAAGGGTTGCAGTGCATGTCCTAACTATCAGACTCTGACAGTTTCAGGGAGTGTGGCTGGTTATTGAATCCAACCAATAAATGAATGCTGTTAATGTTAACTTAATGTATATGCCTATGACCTTGTATCTGAGTACTGGCCCTGTGTTTCTGATGCCTGCAGGGGGTGGGCGGTAGGGAGTGGCTAGGGGATGTGGCAACCTGTTGCTAATTTACAACCCTCAATCATGAGGTAAGAATTGGAAAATCATTCCATCATTCCAGGATGTCCGTCCATCATTCCAGGATGTCCGTCCATCATTCCAGGATGTCCATTTGACCGTTGAGTAAGAGCCCATCTCTGCCCTCTGGAGCTCCCACGTGATCCAGGAAGAGAGGTATGTGAACAAGCCACAATGGTTTGAGGTTTACTGAGCAGGCCATAAAAGGAGGTGGAAGCTCCGTTCCATGAAAGAACAGGTAAAGAGGAATTAGACTCAAAACACCTTCTTGTGTTGGTTTTTCCCTTCCTTAACTAGATTTTGGGTTTTTGGAGGATAAATGTTGTACCTTCTTTTGTCTCTCCTATGACACTTAGCATGTCTGGTATCTTGGAGCATAGAGCAGGTGCTCAATAGTTGCTTGTGCTTACTCATTTGAATGCCTACAGGGCCTGTAACATGCCTTGCAGATGTTAGGCATTTGGTTTTTGTTAAATAAATGAAATTGATGCTCTCTCCTTTTGATCCCATTTCTTCATTTTCCTTCTGTCTTCCAAGGATTTGTATATAGGTGCTTATTAAAATAAATCATGAAGTGGTTGATGACTTTAGAACAAAATTTAACTACATTAACAATCAAGACATTTCACCTATAACATCAGCTAAGATTAATAAAAATGAGATCACTTCCAACATTAATGAGGTTGCAGGCAAATGGAAATTTTATAAATTGTTAAAGGGAGAATAATTGAGTTTTTTGGAGGGCAATTTGACACTATTTGTCAATAGCCTTAAGAAAGTGCATACCCATTCTGGCTAACACGGTGAAACCCCGTCTCTACTAAAAATTCAAAAAATTAGCCAGGCACGGTGGCGGGCACCTGTAGTCCCAGCTACTTGGGAGGCTGAGGCAGGAGAATGGCATGAACCTGGGAGGCGGAGGTTGCAGTGAGGCGAGACCGTGCTACTGCACTCCAGCCTGGGCAACAGAGCGAGACTCCGTCTCAAAACAAAAAAACAAACAAAAAAAAACAAAAAAAGAAAGTGCATACCCTTTGATCAGGATGTTCAACGTTTTTATCTTAAGGATGATTACTGCTGAGTGGAAAGAATTATATGGAAGGAAGAGAATCACAACATTGTCTATGATAGTGAAAATTGAAAACATCTTCAATGCTAGCCAGTAAGGGATTATGTGATTAATACCTTGAACCACTTAAAATAATGTGTTAGAAAAGTAACTGAAAAATGGGAACATGTTAAAAATAAGTAAAAAAAAAAAATAAAGTCACAAGACAATGTAGACCGTTTGGGAAGCTGGTAGGGTAGGAATTCTGCTCTGTTCCTCACAGTTATGTGGCCTCAGGCAGGTTGCTTGACTTTTTGTTGCACAGAAATTTTCTTTTCAGTAAATTGGAGACATTGGTGTCTCCCCTGCAGGTTGCTATAAAGATTGGTGAGATGTTTGTATAGCACTTGGTCCTGTGTCTGACAGGTAGTAGATGTTCAGTTAGCAGTGAATATTATTACCCGATTTCTGTAAAAAAAAAACAAAAACCCTCATATTTATATTAGCACAGTAAAAGAAAGATCACTGGAAATTACAGCAAATGTTAGCAGTGTTGTCTCTAACTGGTGACACTGCAGTCATTTTTATTTCCTTCTTTGAGTTTTTCCCTTTTACTAATGAACATAGATTAATATTACAACCGGAAATTAAATACTGTACTTAGAAAAGAAATGATGCTAGGCTTGTATTAAAAATGAAAGAATTAAAGAGATGAATTACTGATTCATTTCTTTTAGAATGATAATCTTACCTGGGTTATCAAAGATAACCTTATCTTAGGGATGATCTGTTTAACATCATTTTACTGTTGAGGAAGCAGAAGCTCTGAAAAGGAAAGTGACTAGTCTAAAGTAATAAATCAATTCATAGCAGGTTTCACATTCCTTGAACCAGTACTTTTTCAATCTACTAGTCTCTCTTTGAGGACACGGGGCTCAAGAGAGGGGCTGCTTCAGTCCCGGATAGGCCCCAAACCACTAGCGTCACCAGTAGAATGTCCCTTCCGGACTCTCCCAGGAAGCAACTTTTGCTTCTTTTCCCCTCCCAGGCAGTACAGTGCTAACCTAGGACAAAAGGGTCATGGGGACCTGCACATGTGTTCCTGGTCCTCTCTGTGAGTGGACCCCAAGGGGTGCTCCCCAGCAGGGCAGCGGCATGTGCTATTTGGACATTCATCCTGTGTGGATGACAGCATTATACTTCCTTTTTCTCTTATCAGCCTCAATGTATGTATGTATGTATGTCATGCTGCTTCTGAAAACTAATTTTGTCTGGGTTGATTCATGTTCAGAGTGTTGGTGCTGCTGGCTGCTAGGCTTAGCATGAGGTTCTTCCTGTGTTTTGTAATTTTGGATTTGCAGGCTCATGTGGAATGGGAGGCTTTTGGATTTTTTCTTCTTTTCTTCTGATTGTTCAACTGCACCTGTCTAGAGGTTTTGCAGTTGCTTCCTCCTGTCCCTCTGAACCCCAGGTCTAGAACACCTCATGAAGGTGGCTGGTGACAGGAGATACTGGAGACAGCACAGTGGGTGGCTTGGCTCAGTTCCTGGAAGGGAGGCTTTGTCCTTCCCCTCCCCGGGCCCATGGCTGCCCAGGAATTTGTAACCCCAGGTAGCACTGGGCAGCCATCCTGGAGCTTCAGCCGTGCTCACTGCTTTGGGTTTATCTTCCTTTTCTGATCCAAAGAGATATTAATACATATTTTTTTCAGCTCAACTATATCTTTTTTTTTAGAGACAAGTTCTCTTTCTGTCCCAAGGCTGGAGTGCATTGGCATAATCATAGCTTACCGTAACCTTGAACTCGGGCTCGAGCGATCCTCCCTCCTCAGCCTCCCAAATAGCTGGGACTGCAGGTGCTTGCCACCACATCTGGCTATTTTTTTTTTTTTTTGTAGAGGCGGGGCTTTTCTCTGTTGCCTAGGCTGATCTTGAACTCCTGGCCTCAAGCAATCCTCCCACCTCGGCTTCCCAAAGCACTGGGATTACAGGTGTGAGCCACGGCAGTGGGCAGGAACTGTATCTTTTGGTTTTCTCTTTTTATACTTTACGTACTATTGCAATGTGTTTGGAATAGTGAAGGTGCAACCAATCCAGATTCATTGTGCTATCCCGACCTAACAGGTGGTCTTCTGGTTGAGGGTGGGCACTTGGCTCTCAGGGATTGGTTCTGAAATCTCAGTGGTAAGGCGTCTTCCAGAGCAGCAGCGCCCCCTGGTGGCACGCAGTAGGATGGCCGGCAAAGAAGCACTCGGCGTGGGCGGGGCGGTTGGGGGTCGCAAGGCCACTTCCCTCCTTCCTGCAGGTTTTCAGAGATGGAAGGGGTCTTAGAGGCGGTGAGACCAACTGCCCACACAGTATGGTCGCCCATCTATGCCACACCCAAAGATGGTCAGTGTCAGCTGGATCCACTCCACAATTGGTCAGCTGTGTTTCCAAGGAGCCCTTCTTGTACTGAGTGGTTTCTCCTTGTAGCTCTCAGCCATGGGCCCTAGTTCTGCCATTTGAAGCCGCGCATAGCAAATGTGGCCCTTTTCTGTATCCTGTCAGCTGTTTGAGGGCAGCATCCTGTCAGCTGTTTGACGGCAGCATTAGACATTTCTTCTTCCGGCTCTTTCAGCCGGCCCCTCCAGACGATGGCCATTCCTGTTGCCTTGGTCCGCACGAACGATGGGTTATGCATGAACTTTGTAGAACACGGCCTTGTCTTCACCAAGGCGGAGGAGAGCCCATTCCGTTCCAGAGAGGATGCTGCCTCATCTCTTCTCTAAAAGAGGAGGAAGGGGAGCAGGTCCCTTCACGTTCTCAGGTCTCAGCTGAGAACTCCCTGGGAGTAGCGGGCCGTGAAATGTTTCACAAGGTAGCATCTCCCTCTAGTGGCCACCATGGTCTATTTCAAGATGCTTTCCTCCCTTCCCCTAGCCCTCGCTTCTCAAGGTTTTTTGTTTGTTTGTTTGTTTTTTCCCCCAGCTCAGAAAGATCCACTGAGAGATGACAGGGTGAGCTGTAGATTGCAAAGTCCCCTATCTGGCCTTCTGACTAAAATGAACTGATTCTGCAATGGTGACTGGTGAGACAGAACTCAGATTCAATTTCTGTGTTTCTCATGATTATCCTAAGCCAAAATTTGCAAATGGTTTTACACGTTAATTAGTATTATTCCCAGAAACTCTAGAATAATTGTTCTTCTTTTAGGTGGCTTCCTTATTGGTTGGCTTTTTGTGTGTCTGTGACTTTCTCTGTCCATCTCTACTTGCTAATGGTTGAATTGAGGTTTTTTGTTTGTTTGTTTGTTTGTTTTTTATTAGACAGGGTCTCACTTTGTCATCCAGGCTGGAGTGCAGTGACATGATCTTGGCTTATTGCAGCCTTGATCTCCTGGGCTTCAGCGATCATTCCACCTCAGTCCCCCAAATAGCTGGGACTACAGGCATGTGCCACCACACCTGGGTAATTGTTTTGCATTTTTTGTAGAGATGGGGTTTCGCCATGTTGCCCATACTGATCTGGAACTCTTGAACTCAAGTGATCTGCCTGCCTTGCCCTCCCAAAGTGCTGGGATTACAGGTGTGAGCCACCGTGTCTGGCCAGGTTCTTTAAGTTGCAATAAGCAGATGCCTTTATACATCAGTTCAAGTGAAGTTGGGGAGGTAGTTGGAAGGAGAAGGGGGTAACAAGGGAGCAAGAATGTCCACAGAGCCTGCATTTGGATCTCAGTTTCCACTCCAGCAGGAGTGTCTTATTTATATCCCCCCACTCTCAGGGAGGCCCCTCACACTCTCACTGATGGTGAAAACTCCTTCTGTTTAAAAATTCTTTTTAAAGTTGTCAACTTCTGTCTCTCCTTTTGTGTTTGTCTCTTTGTCTATCCCTCCCTCCTTGTTCTCTCTCTCTTTTTTTTTTTTTTTTTTTGAGACAGAGTCTTGCTCTGTCGCCAGGCTGGAGTGCAGTGGCACGATCTCAGCTCACTGCAAGCTCCACCTCCCGGGTTCAAGGGATTCTCCTGCCTCAGCCTCCTGAGTAGCTGGGATTACAGGCATGTGCCACCATGCCCAGCTAATTTTTGTATATTTAGTAGAGATGAGGTTTCACCGTGTTGGACAGGATGGTCTCAATCTCTTGACTTCGTGATCCGCCCACCTAGGCCTCCCAAAGTGCTGGGATTACAGGCGTGAGCCACCACGCCCGGCCTGTTCTCTGTCTCTTGTATCTCCCCATGACCTTCAGGGTTCAGACACTGGGTCACCTCTCGTTTCCTAAATGTCTGTTCTCTTTCTCGCCTCTCCAAGTTCAGCTGCAGAGCAGCTGCATTCCTCAGCAGGCAGTGGGGGAGACTCTGCCTTTCTCCTGTGCTGCAGCCCCTCTCATCACAGGCTTCAGGTGGTCCCTTTGGGCTCCCATAGTAGTCAAGCTTCCTGCTCATGATGAAAGGGATGCTGGTGCTTCTGAAATAAAGCACCAGGGGCAGAGGCTGATGGCTCAAGCCCAATTCCCAGGTCTCCCGGAGCTGGCTTCCCTGGCAGGCAATCACAGACTTTGCAGGGAGGAGCCATCTCCTTTGTTCTTATGTGTTGCTTCTTTCTTGCTACCCAGGCTCATGTTAATTGCTTTTCTGACATTTTTTCTGGCAAGTGATTTTTGCTGCTGCTTGTGGAGGTGACATGGCAAGCCCACAAGGGAGCAATAACAATGACCTGATGCAGAGCTGAGGAGGCTGGGGCTTCTATACGGGGTATAAGATAATGAAGTTGAGTCGTGAACGATTTGTTCTAAATGGTCAGTGAGATAGGCTCAGAGCCTTCAGAAATGAGAGTAGCCTGTGGCCAAGGCTTCCCTGAGAAGTTGTTCCCTTGGCCTTTGTAGTTCTGGCAGACCACCCTTCCTGGTGCAGGGATCTCAGGATATGGGAACTTGTGCACGGGGCTAGATGACTTCTAAGGTCTTCCAAGAGCTTGTGAATGTCGGCAGCACAGAGACTAGAACTATGATGATCATATCTTCCCAACTACCTGTCAGAACACGTAGTCTGGTGATCCAGCAACTCCGTTAGCCCAGATATTTATTCCACTTACTCTGTGCCAGGCATGGTGCTAAGCTGGAGACATGACAGTAAATAGGTCACAGTTCCCACCTCAGTTCAGCTCACAGCCTGGATGGGAGACAGACCCGCACTTAGATAATTATAATACAGCAGGGCGAGTACCAGGATCCAGTGATGTATGGGGGTTATTCTGAGCACAGAGGAGAGGTCTCAGGGGCCAGGACAGGCTTCCTGGAGGTGGCACAAACACTACTGAGTCTTGAATAAGCAGAAGTTATAGCTGGGCCAGGCCAAGGGTGATTTCTTTTCCTGCCTGAACCACCCTGTTTAAGAGCAACATGGGGAAACCAAGCCATATGAACAGGGGAAATTGACAAGCACAAGTCCCTTGACTTTACAGAACAAATTTTAATCTCCCTTTCTTTGTACGAGGATCTCCAACTCAGTGTCCAGCCACCCAAGCTCTGGCCTGTGGGGACCCTTCATAGTTCCTCCCAGGGGGTCAAGGCAACCCAGCATTTCCTGGGGGATGCAGATGAGTGTGGCCTGATAATCCTTGCTCCAATCAGCAACTGTCTAAAATGTGGGCCACCTGAGCACCCAGTGCCATGCAGAGCTCAGGGTAAGTGCTCATCATGTCCTTGATTGCAGCTGCGTGTGTGTTCACCTGTTACCTGTCAGGATGATCAACAGGAGCTCGGCAGTTGTAATCAGCAATGAGAGTTACACGTGTCATTAGGTTTTCAGGGTAACATGGGCCAGGCCAGAAGATATGTCTGCAAGAGGTCTCCTTGGTAGCAGCTATGGCCAGAGGAATTATAAAGGCAAGGCCTTCCCAGGTGGGCACTTCTGTTATTTTCTACTGGAGGCGGGGGCTGAGACCTCAAGTGGGGAAATGCCGATGTGGGCCAGTTTCTCTAAGAACTCTGGGACTCTGCTGGCCCCTAGGCTACATTTCTTGACTTTGCCATTGTTATTATTAGCTTTTCTAGGTAGATAGTAGGATAATGGGAGGCGATGTAGTTAAAATTAAAAAAAAAAAAAAATTTTGGCTGGGTGTGGTAGCTCACGCCTGTAATCCCAGCACTTTGGGAGGCCAAGACTAGCGGATTACCTGAAGTCAGGAGTTTGAGATTAGCCTGACCAGCATGATGAAACCCTGTCTGTACTAAAAATACAAAAATTAGCCAGTGTAGTGGCTCATGCCTGTAGTCCCAGCCACTTGGGAGGCTGAGGCAGGAGAATCGCTTGAACCCGGGAGGTGGAGGTTGCAGTGAGCCGAGATTGCGCCACTGCACTCCAGCCTGGGTGACGAGGGTGAAACTCTGTCTTAAAAAAAAAAAGTATTATGTGTATCGAAGGTATCCAACATGATGTTAATGTGATTTTATGAAAAGCAGCCTTTGCAGTCAAGTAGACATGAACTTGAATCTTAGCTCTGCCACTTCAGCTGTGCAGCTTTGAACACTTCTTTGAATGTGAGTTCCTCATCTATTAAATGGGGTTAATCATGTCTATTTGTATCTATTTCCAAAGAGTGTTGTGAAGATCCAAGGGGATAGCACATGTAAAGCACATTCTTCTTACCTTTTATCTCCCTGAGCTGAGTGTAGTGGCTGCAGTCATTCATTGAACAATTGTTTATTGTCTACTTATTGCTAACCATTGTTCCGGGTTCTGGGGAAACAGTAATGAACAAAGGTCTCTGTTCTCATCAAGTTCACATTCTGGTGGGGAAGCTTGAAAATAAGTAAGTAAACTAAGCAGGATGACTTCAGATAGTGATAAAAGCTACAGAGAAAAGGAAACAGCCCCGTAGGATAGAAGTGATTTGGTGGGAGGCCTGAAGAGGCTTTAGGGAGCACGGTGGTCTTTGAACCAAGACCTGGAGGCCAAGAAGGAGCTGGGCCTGCGGAGACCTGAGGAAGAGCATTCCAGGCAGAGAGAAGAGCAAGGGCACAATGTGCTGAAGTGGGAAAGCATTTGGCAAGAAAGAAGATGCTTGCAGGAGGAGCACTGTGAACCCTGGGGAGTGTGGGATGAAGAGAGGAGCAGGAGCGAGGTCAAGGCATGTTCCCAAACTCTGTGCTGAGGTGCTCTTCGTTCTGCTGTGGATTCAGAGGGGCTCTTTGGGATATTTTAAAGGCCGAAGGCAACACTCAACTTCTGTTGGGCTCCATGCAAACTACTAAGTAGTGCAGGATAGCTTGCAGACTCAATGTTAGATTGGCCTACATTTTTTTTTTTTTCCTTGAGATGGTGTCTCACTCTGTCACCCAGGCTGGAGTGCAGTGGTGTAATCTTGGCTCACTGCAACCTCCGCCTCCCAGGTTTAAGAGATTCTCTTGCCTCAGCCTCCTGAGTAGCTGAGAATACAGGCACGTGCCACCACGCCCAGCTAATTTTTGTATTTTTAGTAGAGACGGGGTTTTACCACATTGGCCAGGCTGGTCTCGAACTCCTGACCTCAAGTGATCCACCTGCCTTGGCCTCTCAAAGTGCTGGGATTACAGGTGTGAGCCACCGCTCCCAGCCTGCCCTACATGTTTTTTGATAAAACCATATTTTTCTGAAGCTACATTTTCAGTTTTTGTCATTTGCTATGACACAAAACATGTACCATGGGAAAATCCATATAGAATAGGAAATGAGGGCGGCAGTGTCTAATCCAATTCTAAGGTTTGAGAAGTTGTGCAGTGCCCAACAAGCACACACATCCCATTAGTGAGGAGTTGTGGCTAAGAATAAGATAAATTTTTTTTTCTAGTTTATATGCATTATTTTTTCTAGTGGCTACTAAGTTGTTAGGACAGAAATACTTCTTACTTGGGTCTAGCTACTTAATACACAGAACAGTTAGGTATTTCTTTAGGCCTAGGGTTACTGTGAAAAAAAGCATTGAGACATTAAGGGCATGATAAACAGACAAGGTTAGAAGCTCCGGGGCTAGGTGATGAGCTGTCATGAAATCTTTCTCATTTCAAGCGCACAACCTTATATTGTTGCCTTTTCATAGACCCAGGGGTGTGTGTTTCTGTGCATGTGCGGATAACCTGAAAAGGTCATCTGGATTTTGTAACTGGGAGGGTCCCCAACCATTAGGATCACCTGGGGGAACTTTGCAACAATAGTTCCCTGGCCTCTGCCCAGGGGATTCTAATTCAGTGGGTCTGACATTTGAATCTGAGTTCAAAGATCTCTGCTCTAACTCGCATTCTTTCAGGCAGCCAGGATGGCCCAAGTGGAGCCGGCCTGCCCAGATTTGGGGGTCCTAGTTGTTATACGTTGTGCCTGGGGCCAGGCTGTGTGGCTTTTTCGGATCTCCAGACTGGGAAGGGGCGTGGAGCACGTGTCCGTTGGAACCCTGGGGGAGGTCGGTGCTGGAAGCGCTCATCTCCACCTCCAGTCTGGGTGCGCGGCGTGAGTGACCCGAAAGGAAGACGATTCTTTCCGTAGGAAGCCCCTGCCAGGACAGTCACCACCTCCCAGGCCCAGTGGACTCGGACCCGAGCGTCCTCCGGGAGGGTTTCTGGGGCGTGGCGGCTGAGCGCGGTTCGGGGAGACGCGGCCGGGAGGTGGCAGCAGCGGCCCTCTGGCCGCCATGGTGCGTGCCGGGGGGCGGGGACGCGGGCGGCTCCGGGCGGGCGTGGTCCCTCCTGCGGGCGCCTGGGCTGGCCGGGCGGACCGCGGAGAGGGGGAGCCGCGGGGACGCAGCGACAGACTTGGGGTGCTGGCAGCGGCAGCCCATGCCTCCCAGGGGTTGCAGGCCTGGGCGCCGGGGTTGGACCAGTTTCCCGGGCATGGCACGCCCTGGTTGGTCTGTACCCATGGTTTGTGGTGGGGCAAGACGTTAAGTTGGGTGACACCGAGGTGAGCCACGGCCCTCGGCACCAGATGAGGAACCACTGTCTCAATAAGGTGTGACATGGAAAATGTGTGTGTCTATGTGTGACTTAAAGATATCTCCTTTGCTGACGTCTAAAATTTCGCTATTAGAGATGCATTCTTTTGTCCTAAAGATTGTTCTCTATTCAAGGCCCTGGGAGGGAGCAGTGCATTAGAACTTGAACTCTTTAGGGTGAGAATTATTTAATCTCATCTTTGTCGGCAAGGGAAGGGTTAGCCCTCAGTGCTCAAGACACAAAGAGGACTGAAGGCGCATTAATTGGTACTTGCTAATCAAGCCTTAGAGACCAGAGCACTCCCTGGGAATTTTACTTTAGACAGAAACCTCATTGGCCCTGGAGCAGCCCTGTATCCACTTTGTGAATGTTTTAGAGAGGGTTAATGGGGTACTAGCACAGTATGGTTAGTTCAGTTCATTGGATTATCATTTTGTAAAAGAGGCAGCATCTTTACTAGCACTCTAATAAATTATAAAATTATTATCTCCATTTCGGTTCCTTGTACCTTCTTTCTTTGAATTAAGAAAATGGTGTGGTAAGGTACAGTGAACTTTTGAGCCAGAAATTCCTGGCTTGGAGACCACTTTCTGCCATCTGTTGACTGGCTCTGTAATTCTGGAAAACAGCCTTTCTAAACTTCAGTTTTCTCATCTGTAAAATGGGAAAAATGCCGCCTACTTGGATGGTGACTGTAAGCATTAAATTAAATTCTGGAAGGAAAATATCTGGTATTTGTGCACTGATTTCACGTCTCAGTGCTGTGTGTGTAATGGTTACTGTGAGAGCTTCCCTGCAATTCGAATTTGTGTGTCTCATTCTCAGTGACACCAGTGATGCTGTTAAACAAGGACAATCCGGTTCATGGATTGTGACAACGCACACTGACATCAAGCGGACCCTGCCATCAGGTACAGAGGGCACCACAGTGACGACCAGGAACTGCTGTCCTTTCATACCAGGTTTTAGGAGGCTTTACCAGAAGGAATGAAAAATGCTGGTGGGCAGTAAGATCGAAACAGCATTTGAGGACTTGTTCTGCACAAAACCTTAAATTCTTCAAGGACTTTGACATTTGTTTATTCTTGTAACAAGTTAAAACCTATCCTGTGTGTTGGTTAGAGATCTTCAAACTGTAAATACCTTGAGGCAGGAGTGAGGTTTTTATCTTTTAAAGGACAGGCCCCTACTCTCCTACGTAACGAGTTTCTAAAAGTGGATGTGAGCACCAATCAATATTTCTCTGGTTGTTAAAGTCAAGAATAAAATGGTATTTTTAAGCTCACAACTGTGTAGTATGAATTCTGTACACTTTTATTTCCCTCTGTCCTCCTTTCCTATTTGAAAGTTTATTAGTTTGTGGACTTGGGATCGGATTATTCATGCATTATTTTTTGATGTTGTATGTCTCATGGTTCTAGGGTATTTTTGACACATATTCTGTTTTGTAATCATAGTTAAACAATTATTTTAGACCAACTCTCTGTGTGTAATTGGCTTCAACACTCACTGCTAGTCCTTTGACACTCTGTTTTTTTCTATTCTTGAGTAATTTTAAGTCATCATTTGGGCAGTTGAAATATATTTTAAAGTGATTTAAAGAATATGTGAGTGGCAGACATTCTGAGCTCTTTTGCTTGTCTGTCCTCAAAAACTAAAACTTATTTGTGAGTAAAATTTTCATCTAAGTGTTTTCCATATCAAAACTCTATAAGCTACTGCTCCATTGTAGTAGAGACAAAAAGATCAGCACAATTTTCATCCCTCCCTCCCTCCTTCCCTTCCCTTCCCTTCCTTTCCCTTCCCTTCCCTTCCCTTCCCCTTTCTCCTTCCCCTTCTCCTTCCCCTTCCCTTTCCCCTTCCCCTTCCTTCCTTCCTTCCTTTTTCTTTTGGTCTGAATGTACATAGAAAACACTTAAAAATTTGCTTGTAATTTAAAAACTTGTCAAGGTATTTCTGGATTTGAGTGTCTCTTGGTTACTTTTACCTGGAACCTGGTGAACTGAGTCCATTCCTCTGTTTCCCCTTTCTGTATTTTTTTGGAAAGTTTTCTTTAATTATATCTTCAATTTTTGTTTCTCTTTTGATCGTTCTAGATTCTTCTTCAGAAACATAACTCTTAGGCTCAATCTCTATTCCTGGTCTTCCACAGCTATCATCTTCTTTTTAAAGTACTGTATTTTATTGAATCTAAGCTAGTATTTGTTGTAAGAAGCACTGTTATTATATGTACAACTAAGGAAGAAAAATGCTGCCAATTAAACTGTGACATAATGCCATGATTACAGTCCTGTGAAATTGGTAAGTTGCTCACACCATTCTCTCTCTTATTTTGATAGACTTCATCTATTTTGAGGGACTTGGCAGTTGCTCCTGCCTTTGGTTGCATTGTTTGGCATGTGACAGGCAATTCTTTTTGCATAAGTCTCAGTTACAAAACATAGCACAGTTTCTACTTAAGGATACCTTCTTTCCTTGGGTCCTGTCAAGCACTTAGTCTTTTTTAAAAAAAAAAAAAGAATTGCAGTGGTTGGTCCAATAATAGACGTTTGCTTCAGTAATATCAAATTACATCCTGCTGCTTGAATTCCACGCCTTTCTGCATACATAATAACTTCTCGTTTCAATGCCAAACCATAGTGTAATCTTTTAAAAGACATTTTAAATGGCAATTAAACTCACATGTAATTGCAACAATGTATACAACTCAATTAAAGTGCTAACAACATGAACAGCTGAGACCAAGTTCACCCATGCCCAGGTCTTGATGACCTCACCATGGCAGCTCCCTGGCCCAGGGTGATTATAAGATGCCAGTGATTGCAAGACTTGGCCTGATTTCAGAAGTGATGATGCAGCAACACAGACATCTTAGAATTAAGGAAATAGTTTTAATTCTTGGTGCTCTTTCTTGGCATTCTGAAAGTGTTCCTCCAGTTTGCCATCTATAACACTTCCTTAGTTTTCTGCCATGTCCATTTCATTCATTTACTGCTTCCTATATGACTTTTAATTATTGTTTAATAATTTAATTTTCTTGGGAATATCTTTCTCTTATTACAACCAGTTTCCTTTATATCTTTTCTTGGAGTCCATTGGCCAAAGTCTCTTTCATAAGCCTGAAGCCCCTAATATTTACCCTGAGACTGTATTCTAGTTAGTAGAATGTGAATGGAGGTGATGTGTGTGACATATAGGACTTCCCCATAAGAGCCTTTAATGAGTTGTCCTCTGTTCTCTTTCCCCCCTTCCAGCTGAGTGCCATGAGAGGACAGTGACAACCTTGGAGGCCTCATGGTGAAGGTGGCAGAACCTTTGTTAGCCTGGGTGCTCACGGTGGACAGCTGCTCTTGCCAACCGGGAACATTTGCCTTGAGCTCTTTTGTAAGTGACAGATAAGCTTTTATTGTACTTCAGCCAAGATACAAACATTGGATGTATTTGTACAGTAGCTAAAGGTACTCTAATAATACGTATTCTGAAATCACCATGTACCCTAAAATATTTTAACAAAATTCTTGCAATATTTGTATGAGAACTGCTGGATTTTGCTTTCTTAACCAATTTGCTGTTGCTACTGAAAAAAGAGAATAACTTGGACAATGAAATGATCTAAAATGAGGTAACAAAATCATTACTGAATTTTAACAGTCCCATCATTTCTGCCAAAAAAAAAGAAGCAGCTTTAGAATACCATTCTTCTCCAGTGGGTGTGTGCTGGTCTGATTTGCTCGGACATTTGCAGAGGGAAGAACACTTACAAGTAGTAAGGGGCTGAAGTCTGAGTGGATCATATCTGAATATTGTTTAATATTGTTTTGGATGACATATTTTTTAAAACTCCACTCTTTTAGCTAACTGCTTTCTCTTGATATCCTAAGAGTTTTGCTTCACTGTTTATTTTAAAAGAATCACAATTAGGTCTAACATAAACAAAGGAGCTGGCCCCCCATCACACTTTTGTAAGAACCTAAAATGTCATCTCACATGCCAGTCTTTGAAGCTTATCCTGATATCAGTTTAACTCAGCTTGTTTTCTGTATCTGTATATCTATATGTATTTGTGTGTGTGTGTGTATATATATATATATGTATATATATATATGGTTTTCAGTTTCAATTTCATAGGGCCATATTACATTTTTATATTATAAATACCAATTTTAAAACATTTTCTTCTGGTTTCTATAGTAAGTTATCTTCAGAAGTGTGCTCTTTTTCTTGGTCTTCTAGGTGATGCTCTGTTTCCCCTGTTCTCTTATGGTGAATGCTGTTTTTCCATAGGCCTCATGAGGGTTCCCTACCCTATATCCCCAATTCCAGCCTGGCACATTGTTTACCTTTAAGCAAGTAGAGCTCCATGGAGCCTTGGTGCTTGCTTGCTAAAAGAGGAAGTGTAGACTGTGCAGATTGTCCTTGGCTTTGCTCACTGCCCTATTCCTATGTCTGTAGCTGAAGGGCAGCTGTGGACAGCTCCCCAGAATTGAAGGGCATTCATCTTGTGCAGCCCCGCTGAACTGGCATGGGATCTCCCCCTACCTCTTCTGCCTGTTCTCTAACAACCAGAACTGATGGGGGATGTGAAAATCTTACTCTCCAGCACAAACTACCTTTGTGCTTCCTATAAGGCATGCTGTGTGGAAAAAATGCCTTCCAAAACATGACGTGCCATTGCTAATCCTCTTCCCCTTCCTGCTCTGTGGTTTCCCAGTAATTGCATTCTATGAATGGATGTAGGTAGAGGGAGAGGGAATAGTTCTCTGGCTCCTCCAAAGAGTAGCAGTCGTAATAGAGAGCCAGGTTTTCATTTGGCTTGGCCCTGGGTCTCTGAACTGGGGGTAGACAGTAGGAGAGAAAGAAAATGTCTATCATCTTTCGAGATGATGGTGCTGCTCTGTTTTCTGAGGCGAAGCATGGACTGTTTGTCTCGATGCCGCTCAGCTTTAGCAGCTTTATTTAGTTAGTAGGAATTCCTTCTAGATTCCGGTAACAGGTTGTTAGTCTTCATTTTCATTATTGTTGTGAGTTTTTGTCATTTTTCTGTATAATAAATAATTTAGGGAGAAGTTTGGAGATACTTTGTCAGGAACTTCTAGCCAAATGCCATTTTAAACTCTAAATGGACTTGATTTTATTTTACTTAAAAAAATTAGGTCTGGGAATGAGTTCAGTTTACTTATTCGTCATGTTCTGTTTGCCTTAAACCACTTATGAAGTGTCCACGGGCTCCAAGGTTGCCTTCCAATGCTTTTCTAAATCTCATTGCTGCTTGCACCTTTGGAGGAGGCAGGGTGAGTGAGACCTTTTTTGGTAGCTTGTAGCCATGCCAAGCAGTCATCAGATGGTGGGTAATTTCTTTTATCTAGGGTCTCATTCAAGGTTCTTTGGTTGTTACTGATAGAAACCAACTACAGCCAGTTGTGTGTGGGGGTAGGGGGCGGGAAGGGGAAAGAGTACATTGTGATACTGGGATATCTTACAAGATCCCAGGACAATTGGGCCTTTTAAGAGGTGGGACTAGGAGCTCAGAAGCTGTTAGGAGCCCATAGTCCTTGTTCATTCTCTTCCTCTGCATCCGTGTAAAAGAAACATTAATTGCAAACAAAGTCCTGTTCAGGGTATACTTGTGACTTTGCTCCTGACGTGCATGGTGTAAAATGGATGCCCTATAGCTCCTGAGTTTTCCTCTTGTTTATCCAAGTAACCAGCTCAGATTGACTAGATGCCTCTAAGTCCTAATTTCAGACTCCCAGGGAGAGAGAGAGTTGGATGGGCTTGGGTCACGTGACCACCCTAGTCCAGTCGATATGGATGTGTGTCTGTGTATGAGGTGGTACAAGCATGACTACTGGCAGTTGTCAGAGAAAGGGGCTTATTGTGAACTCGGCAACTCCCTGCCACTCTTGGCTTTTGGAATCAAACCCCCTAGACCCAATCCTAGGGGGAGCAGGAGTTCCTGGCCATGTGTTCCTTGGGCACAGTGGAGCACTCGTCTTCCCATTGTGCTGTGGGGTCTTGGGGGGGCTCTCGTGAAGAACTGTTGAGTAATTTATAAGACCGCACACCTGCATCTCCAGCTGACTCCCATTACATTTTCCTTGGCCTTGTTCCCACTCCCCTCTAATCAGAAAGACTCTTTAATGAGAGATCCACATTTTGCAAACTTTCTTTCTAGCAGAGAAATTATTTGGAAACCAAAGTCTTCCTTCAGTTCCAAAGCAGGACCAATCAAAGTGGACGTGGCCCTTCTGCCACCGTTATACTTTTTTCTATGCAGGTAGAAATGGAAATAGGTTTTTCATAGATACATGCAATGGCATTCTGCTGAAGTTAGCAATGTAGGGAGAGCACTGGCCTAGGGGTCAGAAGTTCAGATTTTGTTCTCGACACTGCCTTTCAGGTAAAACTTCAAGATTTTGGGCAATTTTACAAATCAACCCAAATATCAGTTTTTAAATTAATAAAATGGGGATATTTTCTTTATCATCTTATCAAGTGCTTTAAATATGATCAAATTTCTATAAATAGAAGACATTCTTTATTACATGCCTTTGCATGGACTATTCATCACTTTCTAACAAAATTCCAATGGTTAATAGAGATATGAGGTTTGACAGCAGCAGGAGAGGTGGGAACATAGAAAGGGTGATTAAATAATCCATCTAATCATATAAGGTAAGTTAGAGGCAGAGCTGGGGTTAAGGCTTAAACACAGGTCTTCTCCAGGTCCCTGTTTTTTTTCAGCAGACCCTCCTGTCTCAGTTTGCAGTTGGCCCATCCTGATCTGACATAAAAGAAGAGACTCCATGTTGAGATCCAACCACAGTGCTAGGACCTGCCCACATGATAAATGTCTGTGCGTATCCTGGACAAGACTTTTAGTTAAAAGTGCTGACTGCTTTGTAAATCTCTACACCTGGGAGATCAGACCTGTTGGCGTTTTCTCCTCTTCCTGCAGTGTGTCATGTACCATGGTGGGTGGAGGACGAGGTGAGAAGAACTGCAGTAGGCAGGGACTCAGCAGAGGTAAGGCAGGTCCAGGGGGCGATTTTCTCCTCTGTGCCTTCTGCGGACTTTGTGGGATGAAATAGGGTTAAACTAAATGACCAAACCTGAAGAAATGAGACCTCACTTCCTTTGGTTTTGAAGCAGCAGAAGAAATGTGACAGGAAAAGCAAAAAGAGTAGGTACCGCTGTTAGAGCACGTTTTAGTTTACAAGGGTGTTCATGGGTGCTGGGCCACTGATCTTCACAAGCAACCCTGTGGGCCGGATTTTGTTATTGTCACTGTAATCCGGACAAGTATCTGGATAACAAGTCCAGCCAAGGTTAAGAACCACTGCTCTCTGCTTTCCCCAAATTCATGGCAGGGGACCAGTTACCTTCTGACCTATTGCTTCTCAAACTTTAATGTGCATAATAAATACCCGTGGCTGTTGGTAAACATCAGGTACTGAACCAGGAGGTCTGGGAGGGCCTGAGATTCTGCATTTCTAATCAGCGACCAGGTGGTGCTGCTGGTCCTGGAACTACCTTTGAACAGCAAGGTAATCTGACCAAGACACCTCCTTGATATTGACCACTTGCAGGGCTGGGTGTCACCTGACCCAGGGTCCCCAGCTGTGCTCAGGTGGACTCTCCCCTTTCGACATGGCCCCCCTGCCTTTCTCCCCACCCTCTTTGTATTAGGGTTCTCCAAGGGTCCCATGACAGGCCTCCTGCAAGATGGGGAATGAGAAAAGTTGGTAACTTGGCTCAGTCCAAATCTGAAATCTCAAAACCAGGAAGGAGCAGGCAGGTGAACCCACAGCGCAGCCCCAAGTCTGAGGCTGAAGACCTGAGAGCCCCCGGCAGGCTGATGGTGCAAGTCCCAGAGCCAGAAGGCCAAAGGACTGGTGTCTGATGTCCAAGGGCAGGAGGAGAGAAAGCAAAGCATCCCGTGGGGGAAAGGAGAGAGAGAGGGCATGGGGCGGCAGAGAGGAAACTCAGTAAGCTAAATATGCCCCCCTCCTCTGCCTGCTTTGCTCTGGCCGTGCTGGCAGCCGACTGGATGGTGTCCTCCCCATTGAGGGTGGGTCTTCCTCTCCCAGTCCACTAACTCCCAAGTTCACATCATCTGAAAACACCCCGACAGACGCACCCAGAAACAATGCTTCACCGGCCACCTCGGCCTCTCTCAGTCCGGTCAAGTGGACAACTGATATTCACACTCACACTCCCCAGCCACACTGGTGTGGGGCTCTGCCCCTTTGTGTGGTTACACTCTGAGCCGTGGCGCCTCTTCCCTCCCATCACTGGGTTTGCTCCTGTGGCTCCCAGACTGGGCTTCCTTCCAGCACTGCTTTTGGTGCCAGGGCCGGTGCCTTCCAGTTTGCCCCATTTGTCGATGTTAGCCCAGTTCTAAGGTCTGCCAAGGCAGGAGGGAGGCTGTGCTGTGAAGATCAGAAAGTCTGGTGTTTGGGATCAGAAGATTTGAGTCCTGCTCTGCTACTTCCTGGCTGTATGACCTTGAGCAAAAGTTACCTGACCTCCCTAAGCCTTAGTCTCCTCACATGTAAAGGGATGAAGATTGCTGCCTTATAGGTTTACTGTGAGATTAAATTAGATGATGTAGGTAAGGTGCCCACAACAGAGACTGGTATGCTCAATAAGCAATCATTCTATTATTGAGGAGGTTGGAACTAAGCATTTATTGAATATACAGCATGTGCTGTATGTGGCACTAAGTGATTTATAGACATCATCTCATTTGAGCCACAGAACAAGCCTGCAAGGTACACATGATTTTCTCTGTGTACTGGTGAGGTAATTGAAATCAGAAAGGGTAATGACTCACCCATGAGTGCACAGCAAGCAGGCTCTAGGACCAGAACTTGCATTCCTATTTGTCGATCTTTGAAACCTTTTGTAGGTTTTCTTTTCTTTTTGAGATAGAGTCTCACCCTGATGGCTGGAGTGCAGTGGTGCCATCTTGGCTGCTGCAACCTCCACCTCCCAGGTTCAAGTCATTCTCCTGCCTCAGCCTCCAAAGTAGCTGGGACTATAGGTGCACGCCACCATGCCTGGATAATTTTTGTATTTTTAGTAGAGATGGGGGTTTTACTATGTTGGCCAGGCTGGTCTCGAACTCCTGACCTCAAGTGATCCACCTGCCTTGGCCTCCCAAAGTGCTGGGATTACAGGCGTGTGGGCCCCTTTTGCAGGTTTCTTTGACAGAGTTATTGCTGGTTTGACAGAGAAGAGGGGCTCAATGAACACTTGTCTTCTTAGATGTTTAGGGGAGGGAAAGCAGCACCCAGAGGGCTGAAAGGCAGCCTCACTGCTCTCCATTTGCCCTTGGAGGACAGACTGGCAGACAGGAGCAGGCAGGTTAGAGATGAACAGCCAGGTCAGAAAGTGACTTTGATGGGAGACACTAACAAATGCTGCCTGTCTAGCCCCTGCCCTGTGAATGAGGGAATGTGGGGCCTGCAGGAACTATAGGCTTTTGCGTCTTCTTCAAGAGCAAAAAGCAATTTTTTTTGGGGGGCCCTAGTGGGTCAAGAAGGAGCTGGTAGCAGCAGGGTGAGTAGAGTGGGTGGGGAATGAATGAGATTTCCCTATGGTTGAGGCGTGGGGTGGAATGGGCACGCCAGCAGGCTTCCACCGACTCTCCATGCAAAAGAGTCCTGAGGGGCCCAAGCTCACCCATCTCATCATCTGCCAGACCCAGGCACTGCCCATCACGAGTCTCTGCCTTTGCCGCCTGTGGCACTAGGTTGTTGATGTGTAATGTAAATCGTGCCTCTAGTAAAGCAGCCTGACAGCGGGGCGCATGCTGATGAGAACGTGAAAGTGGACTGGGGATGCTGCAGGGAGCTGGCAGCTCGAAGTCCCAAATAATGGACTGTGGGGCTTGTCTGGTCCCTTGCAGTGGACTCTTGCCCATCCCAGGCCTTGCTCAGTGGGATGAGGAAACCATATGGTGAGGGATGGAGGCTGAGGCTAGAGACCTTAGATATGGCTGTCCCAGAGACTGGTTACTTAGCCCACTGTCCCCTCCAACCAGGCAAGCTGTGGCACGGTGCCCGACATGCTCCTCAGAACGGTGGCAGCATTGCCATGCACTGCTGTGCAGAAGGAGGACAGTGACGCTTTTTGCACTGCCCTTTCACACCTCTTAGAGCAGGCATTAAGATGAATCCATTTCACGGAGGAAGAGACAGAGCTAAGAGAAACTCAGCCAAAGTCTCCTGGCTTCCCAGTGATGGTGTTGGCCCTATTTTGCCGGATGGGAAACAGCACTCCACCTTACTTCATACCAGCTCTTGCAGTTCTAAAGCTTGTAGCTGTCTATCTTGAAGAATTTGCAGATTTTACACAATTACAGGGGAAAAAAAGAACTATGACGTATGCTTCTTTATTTATATAGCTAGATTCATACATTTTTGATAGTTCTATTATGTCTCACAGTTACCAAAATTCTTTTTATCTGAGACTGGGGAGTAAGGGCTTTGCAGAAGAAGAGTCCTCTCCCCTCATCCTTATAACTGCTAAATTGAGATCCTCTAATTCACTTAAAGCTTTATTTATTTTTAACTTTTCATTTTGAATTAATTTCAGTTTTTTAAAAAAAGTTGCAAAAATAGTACAAAGAATTTCCATACACTCTTTAACCCAGATTCCCCCAAATGTTACCATCTTATATAACTTAGAGTGTAATGATCAAAATCAGGAAATTAACATTGATAAGATACTATCATATAATCTGTAGCCCTAATTCGAGTTTTGCCAGTTTTCCCAACACTGCCCTTTTCTAGGTCCAGGATCCAGCCCAGGGCCACACATTGCCTTTAGCTCTCACGTCCCCTTAGTCTCCTATAATCTGAGATAGTTCTTTAATTTTTCTTGGTCTCTCATTACCTTGACATTTTTGAAAAATACTGCCCAGTTATCATCTAGAATGTCCTTAATTTGGGTTTATGTGATGTTTCTTTGAGATCTAAATCCAGGCAAGAATAGCACAGAAGTGATGTTGTTTCTTTCCCAGAGCATCATGTTAAGGAGCACATCATCGATTTGTTTTATTATTGGTGAGGACTTTGACTTCCTGTTTAAGGTGGGGCCTGCCAGTTTTCTCTACCATAAAGTTACTATTTTTACTTTAGTAAAGCATTTTGCGGAGAGATACTTTATAGATATCCTTTTTCTCATCATATTCTGCCCTCTGATTTTAGGATTCATTAATAATTCAGCCTGAAATAATTATTTATTTTTATTTATTTATTTTTTTGAGACAGGATCTCACTTTGTCATCCAGGCTGGAGTGCAGTGGCACAATCTCAGCTCACTGTAGCCTTGACCTCCTGTGCTCAAGCGATCCTCTTACCTCAGCCCCCCAAGTAGCTGGGACAGCCAGGACCACACCTGGCTAATTTTTTTTTTTTTTGGTATTTTTTTTAGAGACAAGGTTTCATCATGTTGCCTAGGCTGGTCTCAAACTCCTGAGCTCAAGTGATCCACCCACCTTGGCCTCCGAAAGTGCTAGGATTATAGGCATGAGCCACCGTGCCTGGCCTGAAATAATTATTACTGTGGAATTTAATTCATATATAAATATAAAGACAAATATAGGTATAAAGCAAAACTAACAGAACTTTGTAGGCATATTGGCAGGATTGTATCACTTCTTACATTGGAACACTATTTGCTTGGTTCTGTTCATATTTTGGTCTCATTTAGTATAGTTTAGTCAGTTGTTAAGTACATAAAATGTTGAACGTCACATCTTTGCCACTGTGTTTACTTTCAAGAGTGACAATATTTCAGCTGCTGCCTGATCATTCCATCTGATTCATTCTTGTCTTTCAGAGCAAACAGCCCCACTGGAGCTCAGCTCTGCCTTCTAAATTTGATCTAAACTTAAGCTCTGTCTCCTCCATTTAGCCTGAAGATATGTGGTATTGCTCTGTGTGCCCCAGCAATTCTAATTTCCACTGAGGACCAGCCTTTTCTTGGTGAATGACTCAGCATTTTACAATCTGACATTTTAAGAGAAGCACTTTGCTATTAAACTGAAGCCATATATTAAAGTTAAACCATGAAGCACGCATGGGTCTAACAAAGGTTAGACAAAGATAAGACAATTTGTCACACCTACCAGCCTGCAGTGCACAGCAGGAATGAAATGAGATTCCTAAACCCGAGCAGACCGGGGCCTTTGACTTCTAATTCTAATGTGAAGAAACTCTCCTCTGTGGCGGCTGTCACTCTGGAATCCAACAGACCCTCTCTTGGCTGCATTGATAAGCTTTGCAGAGGGGTTCTGTGCTCTAGATCTGAGGCCCTGGTTAGAACAGAGTATTTTAAGTGTGTTTAAAAGTTGAGCTGGGCACGGTGGCTCATGCCTGTAATCCTAGCACTTTGAGAGGCTGAGGCGGGTGGGTCACCTGAGGTCAGGAGTTTGAGACCAGCCTGGCCAACATGGCGAAACCCTGTCTCTACTAAAAAAACAAAACTTAGATGGACGTGGTGGTGTGTGCCCATAATCCCAGCTACTCGGGAGACTGAGGCAGGAGAATCACTTGAACCCGGTGGGTCGGAGGTTGCAGTGAGCTGAGATCATGCCACTGCACTCCAGCATGAGACAGAGTGAGACTGTCTCAAAAAAAAAAAAAAAAAAAAAAGTTGAACTTTGAAATTGGGAAAGTTATAAATTACAAGTGAGTCGTTAATGATTTTTGTTTTGTACTGAAGAAGAATTGATGAAATAGAAAAGAAAGTCTAAAGAAAGCCTTCCTATATGAGCACCGAGAGGGCAGGCTATCCATTGAGTGATGGTTCTTCCCGCATCATGTATTTCAGGTGTACAGAATTGTTGATGTCTTCCCTGCCCGCAGAAATCCTGGCCAGGAGGGATGGCTATTTGAGTATATCCCTTGTTTGTCTGTGCTCTACCTATACAATAGTAGTGATCCAGGGCACTTTTCTTTGTTAGCCTTGCTATGTCTTGCTCTTCCTGAGTATGGGAGGAGAGGAAGAGGTAATTAGAAGGAGAAAAGGAGAGGAGAGGGACATGAATGCCAAACAGGGGGAGAAAGTAAGGGAAATGCAGCTATTTTCTGTCTCTGTCCCTTTCCAATATCCTACCATCTAATTCCTGATACTTTAGGTCCTCTAAATCCTCCATTGAGGCCCTAGTGCCCCTGGAAATTAAGGCTGACCTCTCCTAGCCCACTGCAAACTTGTTTGTCCCTTACCAAGCAGTCTTAAAGCCAACCCATAGCCCTCAGGCCCTCTCTTCCGCAGGCTTGCCAGAGCTCTCTGCTCTTACCTAGAATCTGCATCATTTACTGATTCATCCAGCAATCATTTATTGATGCCTATTCTAATCCGGTCTAGGGGTTGTGCTAAGTACTGGATATATTAAAAAAAACCTAGACATGATTCTTACCCTTGGGATTTAGTGGGGTTTTTTAAGTGAGTTTTTAAGTAGATAATCATAATGCAGTAATAAGATAGCATCACTAAGTACCATATATCCTTTCAAAATTGCTCTACTCATTTGACACTCATGATCACCCTAGGAAGCAGGTGCTATTTTATATAGTTTGCTGCAGATGAGGCACAGAGAGGTTAAATAATTTACCTAAGGTCATACAGCTGATAAGTGGCAGAGCTGAGATTTGAACCCAGATGAGCTGGCTCCAGACGTCAGGCTTATGACTGGCGTGCTTTACTGCCTTGAAGTGGGTCAAGCATGGTAGTGGGTACCCCAGGTGTTAC
Source organism: Nomascus leucogenys (assembly GCF_006542625.1). NCBI lineage: Eukaryota > Metazoa > Chordata > Mammalia > Primates > Hylobatidae > Nomascus > Nomascus leucogenys. The sequence continues at coordinate 22,596,529 of NC_044395.1, read as the reverse complement.
AGGCATATGGGGCAGGGCCTGGTGGAGGTGTTGGGGGTGGTTGAGGGAGTTCTGGGTCTGGTGATGTGTAGAAAGCACCTTGGTGGGGGCCTGGGCAGCTGAAGTTTCCTTCCCTCCCTTCTTTGTTTTTCCTGCCTTCAATATTTCCTGAGCATGTGTTAATGTGCTGGGCAGGCTGCTAGGTACTGGGGACCAAGGATGGGCTTAATGTCGCCTGGGAGACCCTTGTACATACCCTACTTGCGAGAGCCACGTGGTCAGTGTTCTACTAGCAGCATGGACATGAGTGGCTGCGGGAGCAGTGTGGAGGACTTCCTGGAAGAGGTGAGGAGCCTATCGTGTGGGAAGAAGGGGAAAGTTATACTTGGTATGGCTGCTCCAAGATGCTTAAGTATAGATTTTTTTTTTTTTTTGAGATGGAATCTCGCTCTGTCACCCACGTTGGAGTGCAGTGGGGTGATCTCGGCTCACTGCAACCTCCGCGTCCTGCGTTAAGCAATTCTCCTTGCCTCAGCCTCCCAAGTAGTTGGGATTACAGGCCCCTGCCACCACGCCCAGTTAATTTTTTGTATTTTTAGTAGAGATGGGGTTTTGCCATATTGGCCAGGCTGGTCTCCTGACCTCAGGTGATCCGCTCGCCTCAGCCTCCCAAACTGCTGGGATTATAGGCGTGAGCCACTGTGCCCAATCAAGTATAGATATTTAATCAAGTCAGTTGAGCTCTGAGTTCCTGTTAGTCAAGGTTGGTGAGAAGTCTAAAAACCAGTCATTACTTGGGGCACCCCCCTGTCAAGGTTTTCCAGGAACCCCACAACGGATGTGGGTCTCGGTCTGTGGTTTCCACTCTGCAGGGATCTGAGACTGCTCTTGAAAGCTGCTCTTCCACCATCTGTCTGGCACTGTGGCACCTCCTGAACCCATCTTGCCTCACAGCCCTGTCCAGACCAGCCTGGTCTCTTGGACAGCTTTGGGGGTGGCACCAGTCTCACCACGCCTCTCTGTAGCTCCCAAGGCCTAGTGGCTTCATTTCACTCAGCCCCATGCAGCCAGCAGCCTGTACAATCTTAGCCCTCACCAACAGGCTGCCCTGGAGCCCACCCTCCTTTCTCCTCATTTCAACTGAAATATAGAACCATATTGACCACCCTCTGGTGACTAGGGAGCCCAGACCTTAGGAACAGTTCTTAATTCTTATGAGTGGGAAACATTCCTTTCCAGGGACTCTGGAGAAACATGATATGAAGTAATTTCCCAGTAACTGTAACAAGAGCATTCCAGGCAGAGCAGGCAGCGTGTGCGTCCCTGTGCTGGGTCTGTTGGGAGTCCTTGCTCAGGGGTATAGGCTGTCACTGGGGGATCAAGGAGAGAGGGTGGTTGGGGCAGCTGGTAGAGGCCTTGAAGGCCCAGCTGGTGGGGAAAAAAAACAGCATTTATCTGAAGCAGGGCACTGATGTGACCAGATCTGGAGCTTAGGCAGATTGGGGTAACTCTGAGTGCGTGTGTGCATCAATCATTTATTGATGCACGCGCATGTGCATGCATGCTCACGTATGTGCACGGCCATGTAACAAAACTCAACTGAGAATGACCTAACCTACTATATGATTTCCTCCAGGGTGGGTCCTGGGATTGGTGTTGTCCTAGTCCCTTCTGGAATGATGTGCCGTGTGGGACTACACAGCCCGCGGGCCTGCAGCAAGGTGCTTGTCCCATTTCACCTTGGCTTTTATTCCAGGCAAAGCCAAGAGCAGCGTGGAGAGATGATAGCCCATGTCCCATGGGATAGGTGGGCAGCGAAGACCAGTCAGAGCAGTGACAATGTTAATTTTGTATTTTCATCCTTGGGAAACCAAAAAGCATGGACCTTAGAAGACTCTTCTGTCCTGGCTCCTTAGCAGAAGTGAGGGAGAGATGAGACCAGAGATTTTTCATTTCCCCACCATCTCAGCCAGATCCAGTTTCAAGGACTCAGAGCTTCCTCTCTGCGCCAAGAAGATGCCCAACTCCCCCTATATAGTCCTCGAATGACTGCAAAGGCAGGGGGACTGCAAGTGACTCCAGAGCTGGGTAATGAGATCAGAGGAAAAAGTGCCCAGCTGTGACATTAAGTGGGATTTATTTTCATCATCTCAGGTTCCCTGTTGTATGGCATACTCCTTCGCCACCTGCACATACAGCCATATTTTAGGATACAACTGCAAGGGTTTCAGGGCTCTCTGAGAAATAATGGCTCTGTGCTGTCACTGCATAGCTGCGCCCTTTCAAATATACAAAACAGGAAGGTGACCTGCTGATTCAGTGGAAGGCAATAAACTACACATTCAATTAGAATGACATACATTTAATCACAATTGTCTAATGGCGTTTGAGATTTCTTATTTAATCAGTAATGAGGCTACCCAGCAATTAATGTTCCTGGAATCGTGGCTGCCCTTAGCAGCGCAGTGTTGATTTTAAACTAATCTTTCTATTTTATATCCTCTTTCTATTTCTGGAGTTAATAAAGGTGCTCTAATGAGTTGTATTAAAACATCAATTTCTTCTTTTGTTGCACCCACAAGTTTATCATGGTTTTTAATCAAAATACTGAGGTATTCTGTAGGAAAGGGTTTTCCACGTCAGGTTTTGCCTGGATGGAGAAGCCAAGGTGGGAGATGGTGCATCTCATTTGTTTCTGACTCTCCCAGCTGTTTGGGCCCCCTCTGGAGAAGTTTGAGGACAGGGACAGCTTCATAGGTGATCTGTGAGGTTGACCAAAGCCCTGTGCTTAGAAGGGCCCTCAGCTTGGTTTGATGTTCTGCTGTTGCTGTTTTGAAAGTCTGAATACCTTTTGAACAAGGGGCCCCTACATTTTCATTTTGCACTGAGCCCACCAAATTATGTGGCTGATCCTTTTTGAGGATCTGTGAGAATGGGTGTATGTTGATGGTCAGAGGGCAGTGCACGAGAGACTGCCCCCAATGCCTCACCTTGAGTTAGTGCTATGGGACCCCAGGCTACACAGGGCAACGTGTGGTGGGCAGAAGAGGCTGATAGGGACAGGTGAGATGAGATCTGTTCCTGGGTTTCCCACATGGCCTTTTCTGTCCCGAAAACTCTCTTTTTCTTGCAGTCCTAAAGCTTAGGGTGTAGAAATATCAAACGCAAATAGATGTGAATGAAAGGGCATTTATAAAAATTCTTTTTTTGGGAGGGGAATTATGTTTTTCTCTGACATCTGTTTTTAGATAGTTATAACAATGGGTAACATTTATTGAGTACCTACAATGGCCCAGGCACTGTTCTAAGTGCTTTACGTATTTTATCTCATTTAATACTCACAACCATCCCATGAGATAGGCGCAATGATTAATGCTCACTAAATTAAGGGAACTGAGTCAAGAGAGGTTAAGTATATTGCCCAAGGCCATACAGCCAATGAATGACAGAACCAGGCTTACATCTAAACTTAGGTTCTGACATGGTAGAGATGGGCTTTTGGAGAGAGGCAGATCTGAGTTTGTTGTTGCTTCTGCCATTGGTTAGCTCTGTGACCTTGGGCAAGTCACTTAGCCTCTTTATGCTCCAGTTCCTCATTTGTAAAGTGGAGATAATAGAACTTATCACATAGGACTAATTTGAAAATTAAACAAAATAATACATGCATCTCATCTAGTCTGGTGCCTGACACGGTGACCAGCTACATGCATGGTTGTTTCTCTGCCTCTTTACAAATGTATATTTCCAGCTCTCTTCCTGCAGAAAGCCTTTCTCATCTGCCCTCATCTCACACTCCTCACTCATTTGCTCTACTACTTCCTTGAGAATCATATTCACACCATTATATTGATACATGCTTGTTTATATTAATTTATCAATAATTTGTTGAGCACATGGAATAATATGAATTTAGCAGTAATTGTGCTCCAGCCATGAGCAAGGCACTAGGTATTATACAATGTTTAAGGCACTGCCATGATTGCGAAGTGTCCTGGCCAATTGAAGGATGCAATTCATGCCTCCAGGGACTCAGAATCTACTTGGGGGTGCAATCCATAACAAACATGTGAGATATGAAAATAACGAACAAAACATTTTATGATTGTGTAAAAATGAGTGTATAGAGGAGAATAAGAGTGTGTGAATTCATTCATTCATTTAAATATTTAGGTGTTTGTGTTAGGTACTGTGGCAGATGCTGGGAATATAATGATGAGTAAAACCCACAGGATCCCTGTCCTCATGGAGTTTATGTCCTAGTAGAGATGACAGACACTGAATAAATGGAATGGATACACATATAATTAGTTACGGTTGTAATAAGTGATAGGAAAGAAAAAGTGGGGGGTGGGTGCTTAGTACTCAGAAGATGGGGCAGATTGCTACAGCCCAGGGTAATTAGAGAGTAGTTTGTGGGAGAGGTCCAATTGAAGAATGGTTGATGAGAATAACTGGAGAGGAAAGATGGGGTCCGAAGGTCAGGACATAGAAACAGTGTTCAGATGTTAATAATAATAGTTTATATCTGGATTATACTTTCAAATTTCATGGTGATTTCACATACATGCTGCATTAGTCAGGATAGATGATGTCATGCTGCAGTAACAAACAATCCCAATAGACACACGTTTGTATCTCGTTCATCTACTTGTGTATGAGTCTGCCACGCTCATCATAGTCACTCAGGGATGGGGTCCATCTCAACCTGTGCTTTTAGAATCACCTGGCAGGAGAAAGGGAATGGTGCAGTGGCTCTATCTTAGTTGTCTACCACTGCATAACACAGTACCATAAAACTTAGTGGCTTAAAACAATGTGCACTTATAATGTCACCATTTCTGTGGGTTAGGAATCCAGATGTGCTTTAGCTGAGTGGTCTGGCTCAGGGTCTCTCTTAAGACAGAAATCAAGGTGTCTGCTGAGGCACAGTCATCTCAAGGCTCAACAAGGCCAGGGCAACTTCCAAGTTCATTCACATAGTTATTAACAGGTGACCTTCTCCATTAGGGAAGCCATGTGGAAAGAGCCAGAGAGAGAGAGAATGCCAGCAAGATGGAAGTCACAGTCTTTTATTACCTAATCTTGGAGGTGACAGTCTATCCTTTTTGCCATATTCTAGTCACCAGAAGCAATTGGCTGGGCCCCACTTACACTCTAGAGGAAGGGACCACACAAGTGTACACATGCCAGGAAGTGAGTATCACTGGGAACTGTTTTGGAAGGTGCCTAGCACAGGCTCTGTATGCCTAAACCTCCACCTAGCCCATTAAGGTGTGATACATGGCCACCCCTAACTTCAGGGGGACAGGGAAGTGCAACCCTACCATGTGCATGGAGGTGGAACTGGTGTATTTGTGAGCAGCTCTGATGACAATATAAATGATCCTGTAACAGAGACTCGTTTACCACTGAGAGGGTCTGTGCAGGGTATTGCCAGGGAAAAGTTAGAAAGTCAAATTGGGGTTTGTGAGATTAATTGGCTTGAAGGAAATAGGCAGTTGATGAATATTTTTGAGCGTGGGAGTAATTTTAACCATAATTCTTAAAATAATTGTGAATTGGCTTTTTAAATGGAAAGGTAGAAATATATGTGCAAGGTAAAAATTCAGAGGGATATGTGCTAAAAAGCAAGGTTCTTTTCCATCCCCAGCGCCTAACTCTCCTTTCCCAGAATGGAACATTTTTTTTCTTCTCTTGTATATGTTGGAAACATTTAGGGATATCTAAACTATATATGTACATATTCCTCCTCTCCTTTAAAATCGATTAGACATGTCTATTGTTTTGTGTCTTACTTTTATACCTCACTGTATATCTTGGAGGTAATTTCACAGCACCTATAGGTCTATCTAATTGAAGCTTTTAGACAGATTTAAACTGGTGGCCGTGTGGAATAGAGCAAAAGAATGGAGGAAGCTAGACTAATTGAGAGGCTCTTTCAACAATTCTGATTATTTTCATTCATTCATTCATCAAACATTCATTTAGGTCTCTGCTGGGCTCTGTGATATCAAGTCACATAAGAAATGATCCTTGTTTTCAAAGAGCTCAAGGGAGCTCAGACAAGTAAACAAATAAATCATTATACAGTGTGCTCAAGTATTGTAACTGGAGTGAAGTGACAAGTATCTAGACTGGGATGTCTCCATGAGATAAAAAACATGAATGTCTGGAATACTCTTTCTTTGGAAAAAAAAAATGGCAACGAGTATGGTTTGATAAAGGGTTGCTCTGGGCCCTCCTGAGGTAGAGAATTGACATATCTTTTATTTGTTTTATATCTCTGCATCCTCTTTCCTCTTTCTCTTGCACACACTGACACGATATCTGATGCAGGCCAGTGTTGCCCGACAGGCTGAGGAAAAGACTAGCGAGAGCCTCACGATGGAACCAATGGTTTCTCTGTCGTTTCTCAACCTTTGTGGATAGAATCTCCACCCCTGCCTGGCTGTAGTACAAACAGTGAGCAAATTCTTGATTATGCAGGAAGATGAGTCTCTGATTCATTTTTGATGTTCAATGTTATGAGGCAAGCTTCCTGGCCATCTGTTCAAAGGAGGAACGTGGTATATATTTTGATTATTTTATTTTTATCTTAATCAAGTGGCAACTTTCCATCTTGACGCATCTTAACCTGAGCAGTTGTGGCTGGGAGGCAATGGGCTTTAACAGACTGAGGAGGGAGGGGGAAAGCTATGCCACCTGGTGTAACGCTGGCGTTAGATGCAGGAGCAAAGGCCCCTCGGCACAGCCCTTTCACCTGCCTAATTAGTGAAGAAATTGCAAGCCCTTCAATGGGCACTGAAATGCTCAGAGCTCCAGCCTCGTGGGGCTCATTACACAACTGAGGGCGGAAGACAGGAATGGTCAGGATCTGCTGGTTACAGCCTGGGGGCCGAGGGGAGCCTGGACTGGGGACAAGAGGTATCTGGAACTGGAAAGTGGCAGCTTCTTGAAATGGTACAGGGAGGTAGCTGCAAAGCTCCCTCATTAGACGCAGCCCACGTCTTAGTCCATTTACCGACATTAAGGGATTGAAGTTTTTCCAGCCAATGGCATTTGATGGAAATGTGCAATTATGTTCCAGGAGCTGGCTCTAGGACCTCCCGGAGCGAGTGAGATGGAGTAGAGAGCCATAATCTAGCGATTTGTCTTAGTTTGGGTTTCCCTGAAAAATAAGCCTGAAACAAGGATTCAGGAGCAGTGAGTTTATTTGTGGAGTGATCCAAGGCAAGGGAGTGAGGGAGCAGAATGAGCCAGGCAGGGAAGGAGGAAAAGTCAGTCTTGAGCTGGCTGCCATGGCGGGCAACTGGGGCCAGTCCTGGTGAGGATCTGTCAGGAGTGTCTCCTTGGATACTTCACTCTGGAGGGGAGGTGGGTGCATTTATTCTCTGATTTCTGAACCTATTGGTTGAGGTTGGCTTCTGGGGTTGCTGTCAGACTGCCCTGCACGCTAGGACCCTGGAATTTCGAATAAAAAGCCCTGAGGGAAACAAATAGACCAGCAGGATGCTGGAGGTGGTCCCCTGCACCATTCATGGGGACTGGCTCTCACAGCTGCAGCTGAAATCCTGGTGGGCTAAGGGGAAGTGGCATGGGGGCACAAAACACATCCCAGTCACTCCTGGAGCCAGGAAGTGGGGAGGAGAGGGTTACTGCATGGTTATCAAGAGTGACGGTGCATGAGTTTGGTTGGGATAGGGGGCACCAATCCCAGTCCCCAAACTCAGATGGGTAAGAAATCTCCAATTCTGTCCTTGCCCATAAGTAAACCTAATTTTCACTCCATGTTCCCATCGTACTGTGCTAGTTGGAAATTTAATCTCATTTGAGACTCTCCTCCCTGTGTGCCAACTTTCTTCCCAGCTCCATAGTTGGTTCTAGGTTTCTGTGAGCCAATGGAAGACTCCGGGCAGATATCTATAGAGAACAGACTGTTATGCTTACACTGTGTATGATTATTTTGTGTGTGTGTGTGGTGGTAATTCTTCTGGTTAACTAGTGAGGTCGAACAAACTGAGTATTTTCTTTTTCTCTTTTGCCAGTGTCTTTATTTTGCACACTTTGGGGGTCTTCTGTGAATTACTGTGCACAGAGAATGTCCCTTTGTAAGAAGATGGAATGGTTTTTGTGGCTGGTTACTGTCCCACAGTCCTTCCACCAGTGGCTTGGTCCCCTGTGATCTGGGAGCTCATCCTTGTAGCCATCTCTAAGTGACATAGTGGCCTCAGTGTGTGAATGCTGATATCTAGATGCTGGCAGTGCCTGGAAGAAGTTGCTGTACACTCCTTGTTAGCTTCATATAAACAAAACTATGGGTCTGTTTATTTTTTGACTACTCAGAAAGACCTTTTAAAAGTTAATTACAATTATTCTGTAAACTTGAATTTGTTTGATGTCTAGTTCTATAAGTTTTAACACATATATACCTTTGTAGAACCACACCAACACAATCAGGATACAGAGCTATTTCATGACTCCCAAAAAAACTCCCTTATGCTCCCGCCCCACCTATAGACCCTGGAAACCACCAGTCTGTTCTCCATCACCATAGTTTTGCCTTTTCAAGAATAAAATCTAAATCTTTGTATTTCAAATGTTGGCATAAAATCCAATGGTTAAAGTAGTTCTAATCTTGTATTCACACACACACACACACACACACACACACACACACACACGTTCCTCTGGTTTGTTGCAGCAAGGATTAGACAGCACTTGCATAGTAACGTGGGTTAAGGTGGCCCATGAAGACGCCATCGGAAGGACACCCTTGGAGAAGGCGACCCATTTTGCCAATCTCCATCAACCTTATTGTATTTCAGGGCAAATAACTTCTCCTTCTTTCTCTTACACTTACTCTTCTTGGGAGTGTTATAAGATGACTTCTTAGCACCATGATGTCCCAACAGCAAAAGAGGCCATTTTTGAATTTTATAATCAGACATTGGTGCATCCATCTTCCAGTTGCTTGCCAGCAAAATCAATCCCTGCTGATTGGAGGAATCTTAGCTTTCACATTTTTTATTGTATCCATGGATTCAACCTTGAGAATAATAGTCTTTCTTGTTAGAGCTTTCATGAAAATGTGCATCTTGGCAGTGTGGGTCTACTGGAGATAGTGGATCTGAAAGGAAGATTCAGTTCTGATGAAATTTACTCAAATTTATCTGAAGCTTAATTGAAGCTGGGTTATTGCAGGAAAAAGGAAGGAGAGGTCTAGTATCACAACTGGGGTTCTTACCTAAAGACCCAGAGGGAACAGTCGTCACTGTAATGAGACCACCCTGACTTAGTCACCTGGACTGTTAGAGGAATCAGTTGAAGCTGTTCTGAATGAAGCAAAGGACTCTAAGAGAACCTCCTTCTCACCCAGTGCCCACAGATTCTGCAGCCTGGCCAGTGATCACAGGGGTAAGCTGGAGAAAAATGGAACAGAGGACACCTCCTGCAAAATAAGACTTTTCTACAGAAAGAGGAGGAGGCACATGACCCCTCTCTGAAGTGATCCATGGTAACCTTATTCCCAGACACACACACACACACACACACACACACACACAGAGCCCTGATAAAGCCCTTGGACTCTATAAGGCAAAAAACATTAGAAAATTTTCTATCTCTATTAGCCACGTTTAACAGCCACTTGACTATTAGTGACAGAAAATCCAGCACTGCAGTGGCCTAAACTAAATTGAAGTTTATTTATCCCATAAATATAGGCTGTCCTGAACTGGTATGTCAGTTCTGCAGTGATCAGGAAGCCAGACTCCATGGCTCTTTTTGCTCTCCGTCTTCAACATGAAGCTTCTGTCTTATGGTCCAAAAGGGCTGCTGAAGCTCCAGCCATTACGCTCACATTCTAGCCAGTAGAAAAAAGGAGGGGGAGGAGTTGGGATCTCTCTCTTTAAGAGCTCTGCCCAGAAATCACATGTTCCAATTACGCTTACCATACCTTCTTATTCGTCTTTTGACTTAGTCAATTGACCACACCTAGTAGCCAGGGAGGCTGGGACATATGGTCCTTATTCCACATGGCTATTTGCCCAGCCAGCGATCAGAGAATACACATTAGCATAAGAGGAGAATGTGGCAGTCTCTGCCACACCCTGCAATACTAACCACAGAAATTCCAGCAAAGAAGAGGTACGAAAATAAAATATCCAGTTGTGAGTGTGAACCGAAAGAGCTTGAACCGTTGAAGTTCACCTTCTGCTTGGTGCATTTTCTCACTTATTTGACCTTACCCCACCTGAGGGCGCACAACTTCGCCTTTGATATTTAGACCCAGGAGGTGCGACACCTCCTTTCCTTCTTTGTCTCTAGCATGAATTGGCTCTCCAAGCATTTTCCAAGAACTTTATTAAATACAGTGCTCAGGCATAAAAAGAAGAAAATAAAGAAAATGCCAGATGCTCAGAAACTTACAGTTTATATGTTTGGATCTTAAGGTAACTGCTTTCTATTTCCAAAAGGCAGGCACAAATATGCAAAAGTCATGATAGGCTTTGTTCCTCTTAGCTGCTCTCAGCTCTCAGGTGTCAGATAGAGGGGAACAGCTTTATTCTTTTCTGGAACAAGGCACATGACCATTTTCAAACTCTGCCATCTCCCTGTGCTCAACCATTTCGATCTGTCTTTCTGCTCAGGAGCAGGCTTGCTGAGCCTTCAGTTCTAGTGCCTAGTGGTCAACACTTCCTCTCTGTGCAGGGGGTGATCTTGTCCTTTCAGGTCCACCAGGGCAACTGGACTTTTGCTCCACACTAAATATCTTGGAGATCTTTTCATCTCAGCCCCTATAGATGAAATTCATCTCTTTGATGGTTGCATAGATATTGCATTGTGTGTATAACTTCAGTTTGTTTAACCAGACTCCTATTGCTGAAAGCTTTAAGGCTCTCATAGTAGAATTACATTTTTATTGACTGACTTTTGAACGGGGGAACAGCCGGTGTTTAGAGGGGGACGTATTGGAAACAGCAGGTCTTGGGCAACTTCTCCCATGTCACAATATTTTGAAGGGTGGCTTCATCTAAGAATCTCGAATGAAAATAATTCAGTAAATTATGGACGAGAAATGAACTCTTCTAAATCTGCTGGAGGCTAGAAACAGATTAATTGGTGTCCTTGAGATCAGAGAAGAGTATAGAGTCAATAACTTGAAAACTGGGTTCATTGAAACAACAGGGGCTGGTCCACAAACTTTCAAAGTTCATATCTCAAGTCACAATCTTGGCCTCTAACACTCAAGCTGCTTGATGCAAAAAGCAGAGGTGGACAATAGCAAAAATTCACATTTCAGAAACCAACAATGCTGAGAGCAAATGGCCATTTAGTTTCTCCACCAAACTTCCCTAATTCAGTTTGATTGTTCTTGAATAGCATTGGCTTAACAGTTTGTAAAGTAAATACCCTTCCAAATTTTTGGGAACCCTTGCCTCCCAATTATGTTTGACTTTGTTTTCCTCCCAATTGGTGGCCTCCTCCTGCCTCACTGAGAATTCAGCTATTCTATTCTTTTACTATCAAAATTTGCTCTCAAAAAAGATGCAAAAACTCATTCACATTACAATTTAAGTTGATATCTAAGTGATATCAGGTAAGAGAAACTGGCATATATACACATATACTATATGTGTGTGTGTGTGTGTGTATATATATATATATATATATATATATATATGTTTTTAGCAGCATCTCTCTGTGTCACCCAGGCTGGAGTACAGTGTTGCAATCTTGGCTTACTGTAACTTCTGCCTCCTGGGCTCAAGCCATCCTTCCCTTTCAGCCTCCTGAGTAACTGAGACTACAGGTATGCACTACCATGCCTGGCTAATATTTAAATTGTTTTTGTTTTTGTTTTTTGGTAGAGATGGGGTTTTGCCATGTTGCCCAGGCTGGTCTTGAACTTCTGGGCTCGAGTGATCCTCCTCCTTGGGCCTCCTAAAGTGCTGGGATTACAGGCATGAGCCACCATGCCTGGCCTGTATATATACTTTAATTTAGATTTTTATTATAGGACTTTTAAATATACACAAAAGTATAGAGGAAAGTATAATGAACTCATACATACGCACCGGCTTCAACATTTATCAACAGTCTATCATTTTTGCTTCCATTCTTCACTTATCTCCCCCTATACTTTTTTTTCTGGATTATTTTAAATGATTTCCCACAAATACAGGAAGGTATATTTAACGGGAATAAATGGGAAGCTTAGTAGGGCAGTGGCTGGAAGGGGGTGCAAAGCTGCAGGAAAGAGTCCCAGACTGTGTAGCGATGCCTGCCATGAACATAGAGGAGGAGGCAAGGGCAAGCGCCACGCACCTCCCACGTGCCACCTGCTTTCAGCCGAAGGAATTAAACTCTTACTCTAATATTTTAGGCATTTACAGCTGGCAGGGGAGAATGTTTTGGAGGAAACAGGGCTTTTCATGCTCCCATCACTCCCAGTAGGCAGTTGCCTCTTCCTCTACCATCCGCTTTGTATCACTTTTCCAACTACTAGATGTGGTTTGAACAGAGTGGCTGTGAGTGGCAGCGGCACACAAGGCTTGCCATGGTGAGTCTCTGTGGAAGGGAACAAAGCCAGGCAAGGCTCCAGGTGACAGCCTGCCTGTCACTGCGTAAGAGGAGGGAACAGCAGAACCTGCCATTTGGAGGGATCATGGGCTTCCAGCCTCCTGCAGGAGGGTCAGCAGCTGTCAGTGGTATCCAAACTGCACTTTCTGCACAAAATGAAGATGTCACAGGGACAGAAGGAAATGCCAGTCAGTTGACCTTTGATTTGCTAGTTTACCCCAGCAGCAGTATCAGTTTTGTCCTCAAAACTCTTTTCTGGCAAAGCCCACGGGGCCCAAGAACAGCTTTTATTCTGCGTGTGCTAGAAGCCAGGAGAAAGCTTTCTGTGTGTGTGTGTAGGGGGTGTGATGTGGGTGGGAAGGGGTGCCGGGGGAGGTTTGAGGGCTTATGGGGCTGGGCACAGTGGCATTTTTGGAAACTGCTGCCATACATCCCTCACGTGTTAGGCTGTGTGTTCTAGAAGTGTCTGCAGGATTAGTTGGCTATTTGAGGAACAGGTGTTCTTGGGGTGGATTTGCCGCCATCAGTTAGATGGCAGGATGGTTCCGATTCACTGTTGAACCTGACATGATGGCAGGAGCCCAGAGGGGCCTCAGGAGGGTTCCCAGGTTGTGCAGATAGGTTCTTTGAGTCCCGGTGGCACTCATGTGCTGCCCACGCAATGTGAAGGGCCTTTAGGAGAGAGAAACTGTTCACAGTGAGGTCTGCTGTTGGCCACATGGGCCTTGCTCGAGTCTGGCGAGCTTTTTTTAGTGCTAGGGAACTCGTGAAGACTATTTTCTCTGGCTTGAGCTAAAGAGAGGCCACAAGCCCTCCATCTCAGCATTTTCTAAAGTGTACTCTGCTAAGTACTAATTCAGTGGAATTAGGGTGGGTAGGAGATGTTTGTGTGGGATAGCACTCCACCCATTCTGTGGATGGACAGTGGGTGAAAGAGTTCCATGATGAAGTCAGTTGGGAATTTGTGGACTGAACAGGCCTATTTGTGGCAGGAATTCTCAGCACCTTCATTATACCAATGTGCATTGTGACTTTCTAAGAGAGGGCTATCATAGGCTGTGCTCCTACTGTTTGTTTAGCTATAGAGCCCTTGCTACAAGTGTTTCACCAAACATACTTTGGAAAATAGAGTCTAACTTGAATGAAGATTCATCCTGCCGATTTTTCTAAGTCATCAACACCAAAAGACTCACAATCTATACTTCTCTCAACTAACCCAGAAATAGTTTGATATTTATATTGTTATAAGCTCTTACCCAAAGAGTGTTGAAACTTGAATTGATTTTATATTTCCTTTCTAGTTTATTAAAAACTCCAATTTGTGTCTGTGTAACTCAACATGGGAGCCTGGAACCATGTTTACTCTTCTGATGACCCTGAAAGGTAGGCATCTGCAATTTACAGATGGGGACACAAAAGCTCCGAGAGGTTTAGTCATTGGCTCAGGGTCTTGCAGCTGGTAACAGAGATGCGGACGTGGGTTTGTCTAGCTTTTCTCTCAGCAGGTGAAGGAAGGGCAGGTTTTCCTTGCTTGGTGTCTGTCTTGCCCACAAGAATATAAACACTTTCCATGAGGGCAGGGACTTTGTTTTGTTCACTTCGGTGTCTCCAGTGCCCAGTGCTCCAGTGCACATGGTAGGTGCTCTGAACATGTTTATTCAAGGAAGGAATTACTATCTTCTCATCTATGCAATAAAAATGCGTTAAATGTCTCTTCTACGTCCCCAAGAATGCAGGTCTGAGAAAGTGCAGCTGAAAACACAAACTTGGTGAGGCCATGTCAAGCAATAAAGCCAAGCTGTTTTGGGGCACAGAGAAAAATGAGTTCACTTTGTGGGAGTGCTGGAGTGCTGTCTCTGAATCCTGACTTCTTTTAAAGTTAAAAGAAAGAAAAGAATATTAAGTACATGCGCCTGGGGAAAAATCACTAAAATAGTACAGAAAGGTATGAAATAAAACATAAGTCTTCCTCTTCACCTGCATTACTAGTCCTGTTCTTCACTCGACTTTCTTGGGGGCAGGCAGCGTTGGTGGTGGTTTTGTTCATAACTCAAATAATATGCTTACATTTGCTTTCTTGATTCATCAATATGAAGCAGTAGCTATTGACTCCTCTGTATGATAGATGAGGCATGTATCTCCCCAACTTCTGCCTGCCAATTTTTGTTATATTTTTATTCTTCTATGTATTTCCTCTATAATTTAAAATAATGTGCCTAAACCATCATTCTTTGATTCATGAACTTAGTATGTCTTGTTTCTCTATCATGTAATGTAAGGAAATTAACTCCATGTTGCCTCCTTTCTCTTCCCCCCAATATTGCTCAGTGCTAACTTTACTTTTATATTGTCAAAGTGTAGAACATTTACATTTCATATTGTACCCAAAACTAGTCCCTTTCATGCTTTGTTTATATGTAAGTTGATGCTGAAAATTGAAAATCAATACATGGCTTTAACAATACTGTGATTTTGTAAAGATTATTTGCTGCAGAACCAGAATAGTGTTTGTCTTTATGGAGGAGATGTAATCCTATGTCCAGATGTAATCTTTGCTCTTCAAAGGAGGTTGTTCCAAGCATCAAGGTAAACAGAATCTTGCTGTATGCTAACAATTCTTCAATATAATAACTCATTTTCAATCTGGAACACGAGTCTTATTCTGGAATTTATAATTGCATGTGTCTGTTTTCTGGTTGACATGCCTTCACCATGTTACTAAGAATTTCCAACTTCTTAATCATTGTATTTGGAAAGTGGCCAATTTGGAACAGACTTTCTAGCTGTGTCATCCTGAACTTATCTGATGCATTCCTTAGTTCTACCATTTGCTAGGTCCCATATCTTTCTTTCTTAGGTTTGAGGGACTGAATAAATCAATGGATAATAGCCAAACCATATTAAAAAACAAAACACTGACTCACAAGCTGCAGCAACCATCCCAGGAAACCAATCCATTATCTGCAGTAACCAGCCCAAGAAGCCAGCTTATTACCTATAAGTCAGATGGATAGTAAGTCAGACCCCTGTCTCCAGCACCCAGCCCAAGAGGCCTAACAATAACCTCAGAAACAATGGCCCTCCAACAGCCAGGACTTGATTAATGTCTGACAGCATCCCTAATTTTTGTCTCTGCTTCCAATTTGGAACCAACCAGAGAAAGCCATATATGCACCTGTAATCAATCCTATGGGATGCTGAGCTAGTTAGTCCACCTGCGACCTCCCCATGCCAACAGCCTCCAATCAGGGCATACCTGAAACCTTTCCTTTTTTCCATTATACAGCTTTCCCATTTTTCTGCTTGTTTTTGAGTCTCTGCCAAAATGCAATGGATGGCGGCTGACTCTCTTGCTAGAGCGAGCTCTGAATAAATATCCTTTGCTTGTTCTCATTTGATTGGTGCTTGTTTATTTCCACAGCTTCCTTTTTGTTTGTTTGCTTTTCTGGAGTATATCCTCAGGCAACTTTTTTTTTCAGGTAAAATTTCTGGGTCTTGGCAGGTCTGAAAATATCTTTTTTTTTTGGTCCTGGTCATTCTTCTTTTTTTTTTTTTTATTATACTTTAGGTTTTAGGGTACATGTGCACAATGTGCAGGTTTGTTACATATGTATCCATGTGCTGTGTTGGTTTGCTGCACCCATTAACTCATCATTTAGCATTAGGTATATCTCCTAATGCTGTCCCTCCCCCCTCCCCCCACCCCACAACAGTCCCCGGAGTGTGATGTTCCCCTTCCTGTGTCCATGAGTTCTCATTGTTCAATTCCCACCTATGAGTGAGAGAGAACATGCAGTGTTTGGTTTTTTGTCCTTGCGATAGTTTACTGAGAATGATGGTTTCCAGCTTCATCCATGTCCCTACAAAGGACATGAACTCATCATTTTTTATGGCTGCATAGTATTCCATGGTGTATATGTGCCACATTTTCTTAATCCAGTCTATCGTTGTTGGACATTTGGGTTTGTTCCAAGTCTTTGCTATTGTGAATAGTGCCGCAATAAACATACATGTACATGTGTCTTTATAGCAGCATGATTTATTTATTTATTTTTTATTTTATTTTATTTTATTTTATTTTTTTATTATACTTCAGGGTTTTAGGGTACATGTGCACAATGTGCAGGTTTGTTACATATGTATCCATGTGCCATGTTGATTTCCTGCACCCATTAACTCGTCATTTAGCATTAGGTGTATCTCCTAATGCTGTCCCTCCCCCCTCCCCCCACCCCACAACAGTCCCCGGAGTGTGATGTTCCCCTTCCTGTGTCCATGAGTTCTCATTGTTCAATTCCCACCTATGAGTGAGAACATGCAGTGTTTGGTTTTTTGTCCTTGCGATAGTTTACTGAGAATGATGTTTTCCAGTTTCATCCATGTCCCTACAAAGGACACGAACTCATCATTTTTTATGGCTGCATAGTATTCCATGGTGTATATGTGCCACATTTTCTTAATCCAGTCTATCGTTGTTGGACATTTGGGTTGGTTCCAACTCTTTGCTATTGTGAATAGTGCCGCAATAAACATACGTGTGCATGTGTCTTTATAGCAGCATGATTTATAGTCCTTTGGGTATATACCCAGTAATGGGATGGCTGGGTCAAATGGTATTTCTAGTTCTAGATCCCTGAGGAATCGCCACACTGACTTCCACAATGGTTGAACTAGTTTACAGTCCCACCAACAGTGTAAAAGTGTTCCTATTTCTCCACATCCTCTCCAGCACCTGTTGTTTCCTGACTTTTTAATGATGGCCATTCTAACTGGTGTGAGATGGTGTCTCATTGTGGTTTTGATTTGCATTTCTCTGATGGCCAGTGATGATGAACATTTTTTCATGTGTTTTTTGGCTGCATAAATGTCTTCTTTTGAGAAGTGTCTGTTCATGTCCTTTGCCCACTTTTTGATGGGGTTGTTTGTTTTTTTCTTGTAAATTTGTTTGAGTTCATTGTAGATTCTGGATATTAGCCCTTTGTCAGATGAGTAGGTTGCAAAAATTTTCTCCCATTCTGTAGGTTGCCTGTTCACTCTGATGGTAGTTTCTTTTGCTGTGCAGAAGCTCTTTAGTTTAATGAGATCCCATTTGTCAATTTTGGCTTCTGTTGCCATTGCTTTTGGTGTTTTAGACATGAAGTCCTTGCCCACGCCTATGTCCTAAAGGAAGTCAAGTTGTCCCTGTTTGCAGATGACATGATTGTATATCTAGAAAACCCCATTGTCTCAGCCCAAAATCTCCTTAAGCTGATTAGCAACTTCAGCAAAGTCTCAGGATACAAAATCAATGTACAAAAATCACAAGCATTCTTGTACACCAATAACAGACAAACAGCGAGCCAATTCATGAGTGAACGCCCATTCACGATTGCTTCAAAGAGAATAAAATACCTAGGAATCCAACTTACAAGGGATGTGAAGGACCTCTTCAAGGAGAACTATAAACCACTGCTCAATGAAATAAAAGAGGATACAAACAAATGGAAGAACATTCCATGCTCATGGGTTGGAAGAATCAATATCGTGAAAATGGCCATACTGCCCAAGGTAATTTATAGATTCAATGCCATCCCCATCAAGCTACCAATGACTTTCTTCACAGAATTGGAAAAAACTACTTTAAAGTTCATATGGCACCAAAAAAGAGCCCGCATCGCCAAGTCAATCCTAAGCCAAAAGAACAAAGCTGGAGACATCACACTACCTGACTTCAAACTATACTACAAGGCTACAGTAACCAAAATAGCATGGTACTGGTACCACAACAGAGACATAGATCAATGGAACAGAACAGAGCCCTCAGAAATAATGCCGCATATCTACAACTATTTGATCTTTGACAAACCTGACAAAAACAAGCAATGGGGAAAGGATTCCCTATTTAATAAATGGTGCTGGGAAAACTGGCTAGCCATATGTAGAAAGCTGAAACTGGATCCCTTCCTTACACCTTATACAAAAATTAATTCAAGATGGATTAAAGACTTACATGTTAGACCTAAAACATAAAAACTCTAGAAGAAAACCTAGGCAATACCATTCAGAAAAATATCTTTATTTTTGTTCTCTTCCTTGGGTAGCTTCTGGGTTCAAAATGACTTAACTCAAAATTTTGTAGGAATTACTTCACTGTCTCCTAGCGTCCAGAATTGTCGTTGAGAAGATTATCAATCTTTTGTAGGTAAACTGCTTCCTCCAGTGGTTTTAGAAACTTTCGCTTTTCCATGTACTGAAACTGCATGAGGATATTTATGTCTAAGTATTTAGAGTCTTTTGAGAATCATCCTGCTTAGTACTTGGTGGGCCTTTTGGCATAGAGACTTGAAATACTTATTTTATTCTTTTCTCCCTTCCTTTCTGTTGGTTCTTTCTCTCTGTCTCAACTTCTATGAGATAGATATAGGCTCTAATTAATCTTCTATGTCTCTAATATTTTCCCTCATATAATTTTTGTCTTTTTACTTTCCATGTTAGAATATCTTCTTGTATTTCTTCTTCAATAGTTATATATAACTATTCCAGTTCAAGACCAGCCTGGCCAACATAGTAAAACCCCGTCTCTAATAAAAATACAAAAGTTAGCCAGGTGTGGTGGCATGTGCTTGTACTCCTAGCTACTTGGGAGGCTGAGGCAGGAGAATTGCTTGAACACAGGACGTGGAGGTTGCAGTGAGTCGAGATCGCACCACTGCACTCTGGCCTGGGAGACAGAGTGAGACTCTGTCTCAAGAAAATTAAAAAAATAAAAAATAAAATTGTCTTTTTGTTGGATTTTGGGGGTGGTCTGCTTTGTCTACTCACCTTTCAATGAACTCAAGTGCATTTTTTGGTCAGACTCAGAGTGAAAATAGAACAAAGATTTTCTGATCGAAGGCAAGTCAATTCATTGTATATTTTATTGCCATTACCCCAAAGCACCCTGCAAGCCACAAATAGAGAACATGGGGCAGAGAGGCAATGACAAGCAGGGCTGGAGGTCCTTTTGTCCTTTACTGTGTCTGAGTGATTTGGGTAGATGGCAGATCCGGAGGGAGTACACCTGTGGCCGGAGGAGATTTGCAGGGCTCTGCCACATTCTCACCGTTCTGAGGATGCTCAAATAATATTGCACAGAAACAGTGGAATTTGTTCGAAAGGGCACTCAGAGTTTATTTTGCTCTCCCCTAGTTTCTTCCTCCAAGCAGAAGTCAGAGTTATAGTAACCTAGCTTTGGAATAACAAGTTATATGTTTCTCAGAGAATTAAAAAATATGTTCATAAACAACTTTGCAGAGAAGTGGAAAAAAGAACTCTGCAGAAAAGCTGCCTCAACCATTTTGTGAACTGATTAGAAAAAAGAAGACTCTGGTATTATTCCTTGTATATTGTGCATAGATTTCGAGGAGAGAGAGAGAAGTCATTGCCTGGCGTCCAGTCTAGAGTGGCTGGGGTATTCTTCAGATTCTACAATGACAAAAGCTAAGGGACAATGATGCTAAGATGTCAGACAGTGTCTGCAGCTTGTTCCAGCAGGAGCCAGTGGTCCTCATGCTGTGACAGGGCATTGGTTCTGCATGGATACCAAATCTTTTCCTGTAGTGAGCCCAAATACATGCCAGGCTCACACAGCCAGCAAGAGGCAGAGCTGGGATTCATACCTAGGACTCTTTGATCTCACGGTGTGTGTCCTTTCTTCCACAGCATTGCCTTCCATAATTTCTTTAAAGAATTAAGCATCCCAAAGGCAAGAATAATGTGCACATCAGCCATGAGCATGGGTGGGAATAAACTGTAATGTGCCACTGTGGTTCAGGGAAAGGAGTGCTCGGTAGGGCCAAATGGAGTGTGCCCTGTCCACATTCCACCCCAGCCTCAGGGAGGCACAGGCCTAGCCTAGTGCCAGTACTCAGTCAGCATGTGCTGTTGAATGAACAAGCTGGGACAGCCAGAAGAAGTTTTGTGAAAAAGGCAGGACTTGAGCTGGGCTTTGAAGGTACGTAGGTCTGGGAGCAGGGCAGAGGGCATCTCTAGATTCTTCTAGAGAGGGCAGAAAGAGCATCCCAGGGCCCGAGAAACAGGATAGAGCAGATTATGAAGGTGGGGGCAAAGAATGGGGTTGCAAACCCATGGCAGATCAACTGGAAGCAGCAGCAAAGGCCGAGTGACAGCAAGCCCTAAACATCAGTAACAGAGTCTGGAGAGGAAAGGATGAAAGCATCGATTTGTGGGAAAGTTGTGCTGTCTTTAAATATGTAGCCACGATGAAGATCCCTTGATTTCTGAAAATGGATAAAGTTAGCTAATCCAGTGAATTAATAATAAGAGCTATTTTACTATGTCCTTGCCATGACCATAGACTTTGCTCAGTGCTTTATGTACATTACCTGAGCTAATCCTAACCTCTCTTTGTGAGGTAGATTCATTATCCCTGTTTCAGAAGATGGAGAAATGGAGGCTTCGAGAAACTTAGAGAGGTGAAGAAACTTGCCCCAAGTCACACAGCCAGCAAGGACAGAGCAAGAAGTTAAAGCCAGTTGTGTCTGTCTCTGAACTTCTCTCTTAATGGCTAGGTTTGAGTGCTTCCCACAACAGGTACATTCGGCTGATATTGCAGAAATGACAGTCTCTGGGTGAACGGGAGGCATGTCTGGCTGCTAGGTCGTCCGAGAGGCAGATTGGGGCGGGTTTCTAGGAGATATAGGCTCGCCTTGCCGAGGACCAGGTTGGCACAGTTTGACTGCTGTGCACTAAGGCAGGGCACAGAGCTGATGCCCTCAAGGTCAATTCCAGCCACATTTCTCTGTGATTCTATGACTGAAAAGCTTGGAAACAACCTCAAAGGAGTAAATAAATGAGGGAACAAAGTATTTGCTCTCCTCTATTAAACCTTGGCTGGGAGTCTTTCTTCCACACTCCTCACATGCAAAATGCAGTTTGCGGGAGCAGATTAACATTTCAAACCACTTCGTGCAATTAGACGGGAACACCTGGTTTTGCAGTAACTCTCATTTTCTGTGTGTGCTGAGAGGTTTTTGAAATCCCCATGCTCAGTGGATTACCCTAATGGCTGGTGACCAGCTGTTATGTTGGCATGTTGCGCGACAATTCATTGCAGCTCCCCACAGGCATTTGGCCGAGGCCCCGGCAGAATCAGGTAGCAGGTTAATGCTGATGCCTTCACTTCCCCCTGTCACATGGGGCCCAGGATCCTCTTAAGTGATAAGTGGCTCAGGCTTAGGGGGAGAGTGTCAGGAGCTGGAGACCATGTAGGGCAGCAAGAAGAACCCTTCTTGCCTCAGCGTCTGGGTTGATTAATCACAGCCGAAGGTGTGGGCAGGGGGCAATTTGAGGATGGGAGTTTGAGAGATGTATCATCTGTGAAACAGTACACTGCTCTGTGAAGCCTTAGCCACACATCATTATTTGTGGACTTTATACCAATGTTATTGATGGAGAGAGCAAATTTTGGAGTCTTTTTAAACAACAAGAATCATCCCTTCACCCCTGCAAACAAACAAACAAAAATCTAAGATCTAGACAGAAAGATAGCAGACATTTATTGGTTTTCATTGGGTGTCCTAACATCAAGCTGTCTTCCCCATTACATGTAATATTGCTGGAAGGCAGGGCCCTGCCTCTGTCCTCAGAAACCAACTTGGGGAGGTTCTCTGTGTCCTGGCTCCTGACCTCAGGACGCAAGCATGGGACTTGAGCCAGTCCAATTACACACTCCCAGCCGGGACTTTGAATCTGACGCCAGGACTGCAAAAATGCAAACAGAAAGGTGAAAGAAAGGATAATTAGCATTCATCCATGGGTGCCATGACAGCATCTGGCGGTGGCAGTGCCCTGACGAATGTCTTTACTGAAGTGTGGCCATATTACCTGCCCTCAGATGCTTGGCTCCTGGCACTTTCCAGGACTGGAGATCAGTTTTAGAAGACAGTTGTTGAGTCCAAGAGCTCCTTAGTGTCATCCATGGCCATTGTCAAATAAACAAATCTGGACTTAGAATAGATTTTATTGGAAGGATTATTTCAAGGAGTGGGATAGGAAGGGACTATTGCAATAGAGAGAATGCTCTGACCATAATAGAGTCATTCCCCCTTCTCCAAGAGGGACATATTCCAAGACCCCCAGTGGAGCGTGAAACCGTGGATAGTAGCAAACCCTATATATTTAATGTTTTTTTCCTATACGTACATATCTATGATAAACTTTAGCTTACAAATTAGGCACAGTAAGAGATTAACAATAGTAACTAACAATAAATAAATAATAAAAATAGAAAAATTATATCAACATACTGTAATAAAAGTTATGTGAATGTGGTCTTTCAAAGTATCTTAGCGAATTGTACTCACTTTTTTAAAATTATACTTTAAGTTCTAGGGTACATGTGCACAACGTGCAGGTTTGTTACATAGGTATACATGTGCCATATTGGTTTGCTGCACCCATCAACTCGTCATTTACATTAGGTATTTCTCCTAATGCTATCCCTCCCCCAGCCCCCAACCCCCCTGACAGGCCCCAGTCTGTGATGTTCCCTGCCCTGTGTCCATGTGTTTTCCTTGTTCAATTCCCACCTATGAATGGGAACATGTGGTGTTTGGTTTTCTGTTCTTGTGATAGTTTGCTTAGAAAGATGGTTTCCAGCTTCATCCATGTGCCTGCAAAGGACATGAACTCATCTGTTTTCATGGCTGCATAGTATTCCATGGTGTATATGTGCCACATTTTCTTACTCCAGTCTATCATTGATGGACATTTGGGTTGGTTCCAAGTCTTTGCTATTGTGAATAGTGCCACAATAAACATACATGTGCATGTGTCTTTATAGTAGCATGACTTATAATCCTTTGGGTATATACCCAGTAATGGGATCGCTGGGTCAAATGGTATTTCTAGTTCTAGATCCTTGAGGAATCACCACACTGTCTCTCACAATGGTTGAACTAATTTACATTCCCACCAACAGTGTAAAAGCATTCCTATTTCTCCACATCCTCTCCAGCACCTGTTGTTTCCTGACTTTTTAATGATTGCCATTCTAACTGGCATGAGATGGTACCTCATTTTGGTTTTGATTTGCATTTCTCTGTTGATCAGTGATGATGAGCATTTTTTCATATGTCTGTTGGCTGCATAGATGGCTTCTTTTGAGAAGTGTCTGGTCATGCCCTTTGCCCACTTTTTGATGGGGTTGTTTGCTTTTTTCTTGTAAATTTGTTTAAGTTCTTTGTAGATTCTGGATATTAGCCCTTTGTAAGATGGGTAGACTGCAAAAATTTTCTCCCATTCTGTAGGTTGCCTATTCACTCTGATGATAGTTTCTTTTTCTCTGCAGAAGCTCTTTAGTTTAATTAGATCCCATTTGTCTATTTTGGCTTTTGTTGCCATTGTTTTTGGTGTTTTAGACATGAAGTCCATGTCCATGCCTGTGTCCTGAATGGTATTGCCTAGGTTTCCTTCTAGGGTTTTTATGGTTTTAGATCTTACATTTAAGTCTTTAATCCATTTTGAGTTAATTTTTTATACAGTGTAAGGAAGGGATCTAGTTTCAGCTTTCTACATATGCCATACTTTCTACATAGCCCTACTATGGCGAGCCAGTTTTCCCAACCCCATTTAGTAAATAGAGAATCCTTTCCCTATTGCTTGTTTTTGTCAGGTTTGTCAAAGATAAGATGATTGTAGATGTGTGGCGTTATTTCTGAGGCCTCTGTTCTATTCCATTGGTCTATATATCTGTTTTGGTACCAGTATCATGCTGTTTTGTTTGCTGTAGTCTTGTAGTATAGTTTGAAGTCAGATAGTGTGATGCCTCTAGCTTTGTTCTTTTTGCTTAGAATTGTTTTAGCTATGTGGGCTCTTTTTTGGTTCCATATGAACTTTAAAGTAGTTTTTTCCAGTTCTGTGAAGAAAGTCTGTGGTAGCTTGATGGGGATGGCATTGAATCTATAAATTACCTTGGGCAGTATGGCCATTTTCATGATATTGATTCTTCCTATCCATGAGCATGGAATGTTCTTCCATTTGTTTGTGTCCTCTCTTATTTCCTTGAGCAGTGGTTTGTAGTTCTGGTTAAAGAGGTCCTTCACATCCGTTGTAAGCTGGATTTCTAGGTATTTTATTCTCTTTGTAGTAATTGTGAATGGGAGTTCACTCATGATTTGGCTCTCTGTTTGTCTATTATTGGTGTATAGAAATGCTTGTGATTTTTGCTTATTGATTTTGTATCCTGAGACTTTGCTGAAGTTGCTTATCAGCTTAAGAAGATTTTGGGCTGAGATGATAGGGTTTTCTAAATATAAAATCATGTCATCTGCAAACACAGACAATTTGACTTCCTCTTTTCCTAATTGAATACTCTTTATTTCTTTCTCTTGCCTGATTGCCCTGGCCAGAACTTTCAACTCTATGTTGAATAGGAGTGGTGAGAGACGGCATCCCTGTCTTGTGCCGGTTTTCAAAGGGAATGTGTCTAGTTTTTGCCCATTCAGTATGATATTGGGTGTGGGTTTGTCATAAATAGCTCTTATTTGTTTGAGATACGTTCCATCAATACCTAGTTTATTGAGAATTTTTAGCATGAAAGGTTGTTGAATTTCGTTGAAGGCCTTTTCTGCATCTATTGAGATAATCATGTGGTTTTTGTTGTTGGTTCTGTTTATGTGATGGATTACATTTACTGATTTGTGTATGTTGAACCAGCCTTGCATCCCAGGGATGAAGCTGACTTGATCGTGGTGGATGAGATTTTTGATGTGCTGCTGGGTTCGGTTTGCCAGTATTTTATTGAGGATTTTCACATCAATATTCATCAGGGATATTGGCCTAAAATTCTCTTTTTTTGTTGTGTCTCTGCCAGGCTTTGGTATCAGGATGATGCTGGCCTCATAAAATGAGTTAGGGAGGATTCCCTCTTGTTCTGTTGATGGGAATAGTTTCAGAAGGAATGGTACCAGCTCCTCTTTATATCTGTGGTAGAATTCAGCTATGAATTGGTCTGGTCCTGGACTTTTTTTGGTTGGTAGGCTATTAATTATTGCCTCAATTTCAAAACCTGTTATTGGTCTATTCAGAGATTCCACTTCTTCCTGTTTTAGTCTTGGGAGGGTGTATGTGTTCAGGAACTTATCCATTTCTTCTAGATTTTCTAGTCTATTTGCATAGAGGTATTTATAGTATTCTCTAATGGTAGTTTGTATTTCTGTGGGATCGGTGGTGATATCCCCTTTATCATTTTTTATTGCATCTACTTGATTCTTCTCTCTTTTCTTCTTTATTAGTCTTGCTAGTGGTCTATCTATTTTGTTGATCTTTTCAAAAAACCAGCTCCTGGATCCATTGATTTTTTGAAGGGTTTTTTGTGTCTCTATCTCCTTCAGGTCTGCTCTGATCTTAGTTATTTTTTGCCTTCTGCTAGCTTTTGAATTTACTTGCTCTTGCTTCTCTAGTTCTTTTAATTGTGATGTTAGGGTGTCGATTTGAGATATTTCCTGCTTTCTCTTGGGGGCATTTAGTGCTATAAATTTCCCACTGCTTTAAATGTGTCCCAGAGATTCTGGCATGTTGTGTCTTTATTCTCATTGGTTTCAAAGAACATCTTTATTTCAGCCTTCATTTTGTTATGTACCCAGTAGTCATTCAGGAGCATGTTGTTCAGTTTCCATGTAGTTGTGCTGTTTTGAGTGAGTTTCTTAATCCTGAGTTCTAGTTTGATTGCACTGTGGTCTGAGAGACAGTTTGTTATGATTTCTGTTCTTTTACATTTGCTGAGGAGTGTTTTACTTCCAATTATGTGGTCAATTTTAGAATAAGTGCGATGTAGTGCTGAGAAAAATATATATTCTGTTGCTTTGAGGTGTAGAGTTCTGTAGATATCTATTAGGTCCGCTTGTTCCAGAGCTGAATTGAAGTCCCGGATGTCCTTTTTAACCTTCTGTCTCATTGATCTGTTTAATATTGACAGTGGGATGTTAAAGTCTCCCATTATTATTGTGTGGCAGTCTAAGTCTCTTTGTAGGTCTCTAAGGACTTGCTTTATGAATTTGGGTGCTCCCATATTGGGTGCATATATATTTAGGATAGTTAGCTCTTCTTGTTGAATTGATCCCTTTACCATTATGTAGTGGCCTTCTTTGTCTCTTTTGATCTTTGTTGGTTTAAAGTCTGTTTTATCAGAGACTAGGATTGCAACGCCTGCTTTTTTTTGCTTTCCATTTGCTTGGTAGATCTTGCTCCATCCCTTTATTTGGAGCCTATGTGCATCTTTGCATGTGAGATGGGTCTCCTGAATACAGCACACTGATGGGTCTTGACTCTTTATCCAGTTTGCCAGTCTGTGTTTTTTAATTGGGGCTAGCCCGTTTACATTTAAGGTTAATATTATTATGTTTGAATTTGATCCTGTCATTACGATGTTAGCTGTTTATTTTGCCCGTTAATTGATGCAGTTTCTTCATAACATCTATGGTCTTTACAATTTGGCATGTTTTTGCAGTGGCTGTTACCGGTTGTTCCTTTCCACGTTTAGTGCTTCCTTCAGGAGCTCTTGTAAGGCAGGCCTGGTGGTAACAAAATCTCTCAGCATTTGCTTGTCTGTAAAGGATTTTATTTCTCCTTCACTTATGAAGCTTAGTTTGTCTGGATATGAGATTCTGGGTTGAAAATTATTTTCTTTAAGAATGTTGAATTTGGCCCCCACTCTCTTCTGGCTTGTAGGGTTTCCACTGAGACATCTGCTGTTAGTTTGATGGGCTTCCCTTTGTGGGTAACCCAGCCTTTCTCTCTGGCTGCCATTAACATTTTTTCCTTCATTTCAACCTTGGTGAATTTGACAATTATGTGTCTTGGGGTTGCTCTTCTCGAGGAGTATCTTTGTGGTGTTCTCTGTATTTCCTGAATTTGAATGTTGGCCTGCCTTGCTAGGTTAGGGAAGTTCTCCTGGATAATATCCTGAAGAGTGTTTCCTAACTTGGTTCCATTCTCCCCATCACTTTCCAGTACATCAGTCAAATGTATATTTGGTCTTTTCACACAGTCCCATATTTCTTGGAGGCTTTGTTCGTTTCTTTTCACTCTTTTTTCTCTAATCTTGTCTTCTTGCTTTATTTCATTAATTTCATCTTCAATCACTGGTATCCTTTCCTCCACTTGATTGAATTGGCTATTGAAACTTGTGCATGCATCACGAAGTTCTCATGCTGCGTTTTCAGTTCCATCAGCTCTTCTCGACACTGTTTATTCTAGTTAGCCATTCATCTAACCTTTTTTTCAAGGTTTTTAGCTTCCTTGCGATGGGTTAGAACATGCTCCTTTAGCTCAGAGAAGTTTGTTATTACCGACCTTCTGAAGCCTACTTCTGTCAAGTCATCAAACTCATTCTCCGTCCAGTTTTGTTCCCTTGCTGGCGAGGAGCTGCGATCCTTTGGAGGAGAAGAGGTGGTCTGGTTTTTGGAATTTTCTGCTTTTCTGCTCTGGTTTCTCCCCATCTTTGTGGTTTTATCTACCTTTGGTCTTTGATGATGGTGACCTACAGATGGGGTTTTTGTGTGGACCTTCTTTTTGTTGATGTTGATGCTATTCCTTTCTGTTTGTTAGTTTTCCTTCTAACAGTCAGGCCCCTTAGCTGCAGGTCTGTTGGAGTTTGCCTGAGGTCCATCCAGATATTGTTTGCCTGGGTATCACCAGTGGAGGCTGCAGAACAGCAAATATTGCTGCCTGATCCTTCCTCTGGAAGCTTCATCCCAGAGGGGCGCCCACATGTTTGAGGTGTCTGTTGGCCCCTACTGGGAGATGTCTCCCAGTCAGGCTACACAGGGGTCAGGGACCCACTTGAGGAGGCAGTCTGTCCATTCTCGGAGTTCGAACACCGTGCTGAGAGAACCACTGCTTTCTTCAGAGCAGTCAGACAGGGATGTTTGTAATGTACTCACCTATTTTTTGAGCACAGTTGACTTTGGGTAACTGAAGCTCCAGAAAGTGAAACTGTGGATAAGGCTGGGGGACTAATGTACGTGCAGGTCTCTCAAAGGTTAGGCAAAAAGGGTTTTTCTTTTATAGGGAGGAGTAAACAAGGCTAGAAAGAACCACTGTGAAGAAGTGGGATGAGAGGATCAAGACAGCAGCTCAGAGAATGTTATAATCCTGAGACCCACCTGCTCTCAGGATGGGCTGTCTACGGGCTTAGGGTGAGGGTGAGCCAAAGTTCAGGGACACGGGGAAGGGGAGAAACTTAGCTAATGTTTGGTTTTCAGGCATTTTGTTCAGATTGTTCCTATTGAATGGTTGGGGATGAAATGGTTCCAGTGATCATTTATAAGGCAAAACATGGGAGTTTGGAGAGTCTGTGTCTAGCTTTGTCACAGGTGATCAAGGGAGACATCCATGGTTCTTACGTGAGTCAAATGGGGAAGGGGGGTTCTTTGCAGGATGGCATTCACTAGAACACAAAAGGGTGGGAGACCTTTTATTTTGAGGCCGAGTCTCACTCTTGTTGCCCAGGCTGGAGTGCAATGGCGCGATCTCCAATCACTGCAACCTCCGCCTCCTGGGTTCAAGTGATTCTCCTGCCTCAGCCTCCTGAATAGCTGGGATTACAGGTATGCACCACCACACCTAGCTAATTTTTTTGTATTTTTAGTAGAGACAGTGTTTCACCATGTTGGCCCAGGCTGGTCTCGAACTCCTGGCCTCAAGTGATCCGCCCACCTGGGCCTTCCAAAGTGCTGGGATTACAGGTGTGAGCCACTGTGGTGGGCCCGGGGGGGGACTTTTGAACCTTCCATGCTTCCCAGGAGCACCGGGCTCAGGTGAAACTCAACACTATCACAACAAACCTGTCTGCTAAGAAGAAAACACATTTGGGAATCCTCTACTACTGCTGGGTAATCTTCTAATGTGATCTCGGTGGTCAGCCATGGAGGTGGGTTATTATTATCACTCCCACCTTATGGATAGGTGCAGAATGGAGCAGAGGCTGAGGAGCTTCTGAGGCGCCACCCCAGGTAGCGGCTGAGCTGAGACCTGAACCTTGGTTTCTCAGATTCCAGCCCTGCTCACTTCCCTTGGCACAGCACTGCCTTTTCACATGGTCTCAGTCAGTGACTTACTGAATACCATAAATCTGGTTTATTTTTAAGAAAGACACTAGTAAAATTATCTAACATTGTAAATCATCCATAGGTATTTGTGGAATTTTTCATGATGATTATGTTACATCAGTATCCAACAGAATATGAAAGTGGAGATCATTTACAATTTCAATTTCCTAGAATAAAATTTTGCTGTATAATTTCTATGCAGTCATTAGCATCCACCCTGCTTAACAGGCTTGGCTTCTAAAGAAAAAGGATCGCATTAGCACAACTGTGAAGCCCCCAGCATTGCAATCAATGCTGCTGCAAGCCTTCTTTACCAAAATAACAATTCTTCCTAAGGAATGAAAAAGAGATGTAAGTCTTACTATACCTTTCTCTTTATATGTTTTCAGATTCCCTGCCAAATAACCCCCACAACAAAAACCATGGTGATGAAGTATTTCATATGGCATCAGGGTGGGATAGCAAATGGAGGCTTTATTTTGGTCTTGAGAAAGCCATAGTCCTGCGAAGGCTCTGGTCACATGTGATTGTGACTGTGTAAGAGGAATCTTCTTGGAACATGGGGTAAAAATAGGATGCTACAGAGAGGCAGCAAAGGGACTCAGGGTTCTGTGCTTCAGGCAGCACTGGTCCTTCGGATGCCTCAAGGCTAAGGGTTAGTGCCTGTGCTGCTTCCTTCCTCCTGCTGCTCCCCCAGGCTGCCCAGGGCTGATACTTGACCACCCCTACTCATACAGGCCTTCTCTTCTAGCTTCTGGGGATGGGGTGGCAGTGGGGGCTGCCATCCTGCTTTTCCACGATACACCCACATCTCAATGTCTGGAGTGTATTGAGACCTCAGAGCCAGCAACGAGTACCCCTCAGTGTGATGACCAGCATAGCCCTTTCTATGGTCATGGCTATGGGCTTGGGTAGCACAGCCCTTGCTGTGGTCACGGCTATGGGCTTGGGTTCTAGAGGTAAGCAGTTTCAGATTCTATTGTGATTCTTCCATTGACTTGCCGTGCAGCTTGGATAAAATTGATGCAGCACTCTGAGCCTTAGCCTCCTCATTTGTTAAAGGTGGGGAGTTTAACTCCCATATCCCTGCCCTGGGTTGTTGTAAGGGTTAAATGAGGTAATACAAGTCAAGTATGTAGTACACAAGCACTTAATAAGTGTTAGTTGGTGATGATGATGATGTAGATGATGGTGAAATCAAATATGTTAATCTCTGATAGTGGGAAAGGAGAACAAAATCTGCTGAATTTTTCTCCTCTTTCTTGCAGGAAACAGATGGTCACCTTCAAAGCTAATTTCTGGAGCTTTGTTATCTGACCTATTGCTCTCAGTTAATGCTCTTTTTGCCCTGGTGGGCCATAGCATTCTGGGTGGGACACAGGGTCTCACTATGATCTGACTCTCTCTCATGCTCAGTTTTACCTTTAATGTGACACATTCACCCCTGCTGATCTTCCTGACCTGCTGCTGGCCAGGAAGGATTCATTGTGTAGTTTGGCCAAGCTTTCCTTAGCATGAGGTCTTGCTGCCTTATATCAGGAGGCAACAAGGTATACAGGAAAATATTCAACTTCTGCACAAAAAATATGTGGATTCAAATCCCAGATGTACCACCTCCTATCTGAATGGCTTTCTGCATACTAATACTTTTAGGCAAAAGACTTAAATCACTCTGAGCCTCAGTTTTCCCTTCTGTAAAATAGAAATAATTAATGGTAATTTACCTAATAGAGCTATAATGCCTGGCATATAGTAGCAGCTGTAGTCCATGTTAGGTTTTTTGTTTTTTTGTTTTTTTTTTCTAAAAAGAAGACACTTTTTGAAGAATTATACTGCTAAGACATTAGGTTTTTCTTGTTCCCCTATCTGCAAGAAGTAGTTAAGAGCGATGGGTGGGATGTAAGGTCTGAAGTAAAGAAAAGCACGGATGCTCACAGTGGGCTTTGGAAGAGGAAGGCCATGGGGAAAGTTTTGGAGTTGGGTTGGAGGTCCCCAGTCTCACGTGCACACCCAGGGCTGATCCTAGGGCTGTTCCTTGTCCTAGTTTAGGGCCTTGCTTGTGCACATTCACTCCCACGCACTCCCTGACAGGCCTTGCTTTCCAAGATCCTGCCCTGCAGCCTTTAGCTCTGCTTTGCACCTGATCCCTGCTCAGATGTTTCCAGAGGGCTGAGTCATTCATGCAGCACCACATCTTAATTCAGGGTTGGAAGTGAGTGGAGGGCCCCGGAGCTCCTGATGCCTGCCATTTTCAGGGAGGAAGTTAGAGGCCTGCCGGGACCAAGTTTGGACACTGGCTTATTACCTTTCCTGTTCTAACCAGTCAGGCAGTTAAATTAATTGAGTGTCTATCATGTGAAAAGTACTGCACCGGATGCTGTTGGGAGGGGATGCCTGTCTTCCTTGTTGAAAAGCTCATAGACCATCAGGAAGTTAGGACACACACCAGAAAAGCCAGAACATAGAACTGACGTCTCGTTACTGAGTGTATTTTTATGGACACTTCCTTCCTCCTCTCTGCAGGGAGGGGAAGCTGAGCTGGGGCTGAGGCTAGAGGTGCTGATTGGAGTTGGATGAGCTTCAGCAGGAAAGCTTTTCCAAGGAACATTAACTCAGGTAGGGTTTGGAGCCACCCAGGGACAAAGAATGTTGAAGAGGAGGGGACCAGGGTGTTGCAGAAGGGACAGAGGCATTTGCAAAGATGTAGAAGCAGGACCTATACAACAGATTATGAGCCCATTGATGTAGCTGGAGCAGGTCATCTTTGAGGCAATAACAATGATGAGTCTGTGAATTTGTCTTGGGGAGAAGTGGCAGGCAGGGGCAGGGAGCTGAGAGCAAGTTGAATGGAAAAGCATTCCCCTACATCTGGCTGGAGAGCCTTTTTACAGGGGCTTGAGATAAACTACCCTCTACCCTGCGTAGGTTCATGGTGTGTGTGTGTGTGTGTGTGTGTGTGTGTGTGTGCATATGTTTGGTTTGGTTGGGATGGGTGGTGAATTACTTAGAACTCTTTGATTGTAAGCAACAGAAACCAAATTGAGATAGCTTAAAGCAAAAACTTCTAAGGCTAGAAGACTTTTGAAGTTGTTCTCATGGCAAACCCAGTTTTTGCTCAGATTATGTGTTTACCTGGGGATGGATTAGGGACATAGATGGAGCTAATGGGTCAGATAGAGTCACCAGTCCTTCTGCTACCTCAAAGCCACTCTCTAGGCTTCTCTCTCCCACTCCTGTCTGCTTCTCTCCATGTGTCTGCATCACTCTGAAGCCCACCTTTCTTTGCACCTTAGAGCAGAGGGCGGGTGAATGGCAGGCCACCTTGCAGAGATGAATTTAGACTGAATTCGAATTTTCTTATCCCTAATTCCAAATATTGGGAGAAAAAATCTGATTGTCTTGAATAGTCAGATGACCATCCTTCATTCAGTGACTTCTAACCAGGAAGGGAAACCACATGGTGCAATATTACTGCAGGGTTCTACCCTCCTGGATGAGATGGCCGGACACCCCAAAAAATGTCTTGATAAGTGGTTATAAGGAAAAGTGAAAGGAGTTAGGCTGCCACTGTGAAGTTTACCCGTGGTGGAGGTGAAAGGCAAGGGACAGAGCCAGGAAGCCTGGGTGTAAGTCCTGACTGTAAACAGCTGTGTGACCTTGGCACATTTCCTCTGAGCCTTTGCTAAGGTTGGATTAACTCCTAGCTTTGGATTCCTCCCAGCTTTAAAAGCATATTTCTCTTGCCCACGTATGAGATGATGAGGGCTCCTTTGGGGTGAGGGCAGTGGGGGTGGAGTGGATGTGAGAGAAACATCATAGAAATAATTGGCAGGCGTCAATGAAGGATTGTATGGGGTGTTAAAACAACTGGAGCATTCAAAAGGCCTCAGGAGCTTGAGGATGGAGATATTCCTCATGGCGATGATGAGTCCAAGGAAGAAAGTCCATTTGCAGAGAGAAAGATGGTGAGTTCAGTTTTAGGTAGTGGGGCATCCAATTAGAGCAATGTAATGATAACCAGAGATGGTTGCTTATCATGAAGGCATCGGGCCAGAGTCAGAAATGTGGATCTGAGAGTCATCTTCATGGGCATGGCATTTGAAACCAAGGGGGATGCTGATGTTGAGAGAAGGAAAAGGAGAAAACAAATCAAAGAGTCCTGGGAAGTAAAGAGTGAACAAGAGCCACAGGAGAGTTTTGTAGGTACAGGGAGAAGGAGGCTTCAGCAGGATGGGGACCCAGTAGTGTGGAATGCAGTGGGGATGCTGAAATGTGTGAGAACAGAAGCATACAGGAGGAGGGCGCTGGCAACTTCTGAGAGAGCAGTGTGCACAGAGGCAAAGGGGTTCAGGAGTGAGTAGCAGCTGAGCAGAAAAGGCAACAGGTGGGGCTTGTTTAAAAAATGATAATTGGCTGGGCACGGTGGCTCACACCTGTAATCCCAGCACTTTGGGAGGCTGAGGTGGGTGCATAGCCTGAGGTCAGAAGTTCGAGATCAGCCTGGCCAACATGGTGAATCCCTGCCTCTACTGAAAATACAAAAAATTAGCTGGGCATGGTGGCAGGCACCTGTAATCCCAGCTACTTGGGAGGCTGAGGCAGAATTGCTTGAACCTGGGAGGCAGAAGTTGCAGTGAGTGGAGATCATGTCACTGCACTCCAGTCTGGGCAACAGAGTGAGACTCCATCTCAAAAAGAAAAAAAAAAAAAAAAAGAAAGAAAAACGGTAATTGGGGCCAGGTGCAGTGGCTCACACCTGTACTCTCTGCATTTTGGGAGGCCAAGGTGAGAGGATCTCTTGAGCCCAGGAGTTTGACCAGCCAGGACAATATAGGGACACCTTGTTTCTTAAAAAAAAAAAAAAAAACAAAAGCCAGGCATGGTGGTGGTACATGCCTGTGGTCCCAGCTATGTCGGAGGCTGAGGCAGGAGGATTGCTGTAGTTCAAGGGATTTGAGGCTGCAGTGAGCTATGTTTGTGCCACTGCACTCAAGCCTGGGCAACAGAGCCCAAACAAACAAACAAACAACAAATAAACAAACAACAATAATTAGGCAATAAAGGCAAGAGAAAAAACCTAGGGTAGTAACTTGAGAGACGAGTAGAGTCAGTAAATTCACAAGATGTCTTTCCCCTTCCTCCCTCCTTTCCCTCTTTCCTTCTTTTTCTCTCTCTTCTTCTGTCTCCTTCACTTTTCAGAATGGGAAAAATCTCAGTTGTGACTGTACACGAGGTCTTGGAAGCACAGGGTGTGCTGGTCCCCTCTGCCACTACCTCCCTGGTGATCTCGATACTTGCTATGGTTTATGCCCCAAGAGGTTCCACCCTCATGAATGAGATTAGTGCCCAGCGAGCTCCTCAATCTTTCTGCCACGTGAGGTCACGAGGAGAAGGCGCCATGTAGGAAGTGGGGTGGACTCCAAATCTGCCATGCCTTGATTTTGGACTTCCCAGCCTCTAGAACTGTGAGAAATAAGTGTTTGCTGTTTATACTCTGCCCAGGCTAGGGAATTTGGTTATAGCAACCTAAATGGGCTAAGACAATGATCCAGTGGGGAAATTAGGTGAATGGTGGGCTGTTCAGGTGACAGGTTTTTTCTTTTCCTTTTCCTTTTCTATAGCTGTTGGCGTCAGATCACTAAGACAGAGATTGAACAATGTCTGGGAGATTCAAAGGATGTCCCAGCTATCAGGGCTTCATTCTCTTATTTCTTAGGCATCAACACAAAAGGGTCTCAATGAAGACCATGGGCACAGCCACCTGTGAGTGTTTGGGCAACAGTGACCCACAGGAGCAGAGGGCAAAAGGAGCCTGGCCCATAATCCATGGGACAGGCAGTTTTGTGGTCCTCACAGGCCCTCTGGGTCCATGTCCCCAGCTGCCTCCCCTCTCAGGAGCAAAGAGTTACCTTGACCCCCTGGACCTGCAGTATTTCAGAGTGTGCAAGCCAAGGAATTAGGGAAGTCAGCTGTTGGGGGGATCAGCGTCTTTAAACTCATGTTCTTAGAGTGACTAAAAAGCACAGGACACACCCATGGGCTGCCACATCATGACTCTTTCAGCTTCACTTGTTGCCAAACTTCCCACAGGGTTCTGGGGAGCCTCACCGAGCCTGTAGAGTTTCCCAGAGAGCTTGTTATTAGTAGGCCATTTGTTCATCTTGCATCTTGTTTAACACAATCTCAATGACTTGTCTCAAGCAACAGTTTTAAAAATACAGGACCTCCTCTCGCCTGAGATTCCCATGTCCTCAAATGTTTCTGGCTTCAGTCGTCAGCCTCCTGCCTCCCACCCTGATTGGCAGAGCTGCCCCAGGCTACTGTTAATGATGTGCTTCTCTTTGCCAGGTGGAGATCCCAAGGCTCTCCTGTCCCAGAATGGACCTGGAGAGGAATTGAGGGGTTTAAGCTGCCCTAATCGGACCTGCCCCTTGGACCGATCTGTCCTTTATGTCCCCTTAAGAATGGGTTCCTGATGGAGACTGGAATGCATTCTGCATGGGAGGCTGGGGGAAGCACAGCTGGCAGGCAGCAGCATCAGGCAGACATCTGCCCACGGCAAGGTGAACACTCCTGCCAGCCAAAGATGTTTGGACTTCTTTCTTGGCCTGTGTTCAAGCCAAGACTGGGCTTGCAGTTGGCAGGAGCCCTGTGGATTTCCTTACTCAGAATGCACCAAGCCTTATCTTTTATCCTCTGTTCTGCCATGGAAATGGTAAGAGGCTGGCTGCCTTTGAGGTGACCTGAGTCCCTGCGGCTGTGTGGACTCCTGCTAGAAGAGCCCGGGGAACTCGGAGTTGGAACCAGATGTTCTTGGAGACTGCAAGCCAGAACCCAGCTTCCTGGGAGCACCCACAACCGAGTAGGGGGAGGGTGGGGTTGGGAGAAGTGAGTGCCCTCCAGCACAGAGCACCTTCACATGCGGTCACAGATGCAGGGACTTTTCAAAAACAACAGTGCACCTGCCAGTCCTCATGTTTATCCACTCACGGGATTGATTTTCTAATGAAGTCCTCCTACTGCATGATTTAGGTTCATTTATTTAATTTATACAGTGATTTATTTAATGACCTACTTGGAGCACTATAAATTCTACAGCATCCATGCAATTTATTATTTAAACCCCATATAAATCATGCAAGATGAGGAGACAGAATTGTGTGTAAGGATCATGGGGCTTGGTTCAAATTGTCCTACGGAAGCTCACAGTGGGCTTTGTTTGGAGTGTGGAAAACAAACAGGTACATGAACACATCAGCAATTTTTTTTTTGGTAGAGGGGACCAAAAACCTTTGTTTCTATGCTCAAACAGGGCTATCCCACATGGGATTCATGGTTGCTTGGCCCTCAGACTGCAGGATGAGCATGTACAGGCTGCCCTGCTGTTGGAAGGGACCCTTGGGCTCTGTATGACCAGGGACTGTACAATCAGCTCTCTGACATTTCAGAGCTTTGAGATGTGAACTATGTTTCATGCAGAAGTGACAGAATAGGCCCTCAGGCTCTTGTCTAAGCCCCAGCGCCTTTGCTTAAAAAATACCCTCTCTTACGTGAAACCACCAGCCCCTTCGTCTTTCTTAGTTGGTAAATTTCATCTCCATATTTCCCTCCAGGCAGTAGCAGGGAATGGAAACCTGTGGTTATTTATAAGGAAGTCCTCCCCAAATCTAGGAACAGCATGCTATGACCTAGAAGCACAACAGGCGGGATAACTGTTGATGTGGTGGGTACATCACTCATTTACTCACCCATGCACCCATTCACTTATGCATTACTGATTTCAGGTACTCTCTGTGTGTATCGGAGGAAGAATGAGCTGCTGTGTACAATGATTAAGGCAAACTTGAAGTCAGCCAGAACTAGGGTCAAACAGTCTTAGGATCAGACAGCGTCTGCAGCATATAGCTAGGTGGCCTTAGGGAAGATTTTTAATGCCCTGCTGGTAAAATGAGGATAATAACAGTCCCTACCATCAGAGGTGATTATAGAGAAATAAATGAGATAATGCACATAAAGAATTGATAACAGGGCTTGGCATGTGATAGATTCTCAAAAATTTTAGTTATTATTTGACATGAATTCTGCCCTCACAAACTGTAAAATATAGATGAGGATGCAAAAATAGTGTATAAATGATGATGGCATAAGGTAGAAAAGATAACTACTATTGAAAAAGGGCCAGGCCAGGCTTGGTGGCTTATGTCTGTAATTCCAGCACTTTGGGAGACCAAGGCAGGAGGATTGCTTGAGCTGAAGGAGTTTGAGACCAGCCTGGGCAATATAGGGAGAACCCATCTCTAATAAAAAAATATTAGCTGGGTTTGATGATATGCGCCTGTTATTCTAGCTACTCAGGAGTCTCAGGTGGGAGGATTGCTTGGGCCCAGGGAGGTGAGCTATGATCATACCACTGCATTCCTCTAAAAAAAAAAAAAAAGAAAGAAAAAAAGAGGAAAAAAAAGGAACAGATAGTGTGTTGAGCTAAGTGTTTTATATTTTTTATTACTTGAATATTTTGGAATAAGTAAAACATACACATGGTACAAATTAAAAAGGCACAAAAGAGATACAGTAAAAGAGTAAGTCTCCAGCTCACAGCTCTCCCCAGCCAGACAGATCCCCTCCTTGAATGTAGCCTCTGTTAAGTCTCTTGTATGTCCTTCCAGAGAGCTTTTGCACAATGAATATATGTGTATGTATATGTGAGTTTTTTCTTTTCACACAAATCTCAGCACACCACCACTGTCCTGACTGGGCACTTTTCTTTCAACACTAAGCAATGTATGTTGAAGACAGTTCCGTGTATGGGCTCATATAGATCTGCCTCATGCCATTCTAATGGACGGAGGACATTGCTGAGTTAACCAGTTCCACCCTAGCAGACTTTAGTTTGCTTCCAGTATTTTGCCATCACGAGACATACTGCAATTAATATTCTTTCTTGTTGAAGAGTTTCTCAAGCTTCCATAACTAGATGTGGAATTGCTGGGTCAAGGAGTATATGCATTTGTAAGTTTTCTAGCAGTTTCCAACATGTGCTTCCAAGAGCTCACACCACCTTCACTCCCACCAGCAGTGGGATGAGAATGTCTGCTGCTCACACCCTTGTCAACAAAATGTGCTATCAAACTTTTGACCTTTTTATTTTTAGGGGCCATTCATGTTCTTTATTTTATTTTATTTTATTTTTTTGATACAAAGTCTCGACCTGTACCCCAGGCTGGAGTGCAGTGGTGTGATCTCGGTTCACCACAACCTCCACCTCCCAGGTTCAAGTGATTCTCCTGTCTCAGCCTCCAGAGTAGTTGGGATTACAGGTGCGCAACACTGCACCTGGCTAATTTTTTGTATTTTTAGTAGAGACGGGGTTTCACCATGTTGGCCAGGCTGGTCTTGAACTCCTGACCTCAGGTGATCCACCTGCCTCAGCCTCCCAAAGTGCTAGGATTACAGGTGTGAGCCACAGCACCCGGCTGCCATTCATATTCTTTTAAATGAAGTCTCTTCACTTTCTGTGGAGGAGTCTCTATCACTCTCCCTCGGAAGAGTTCTTTATATATTGGGGAAAGTAGCCCATTGCCAATGGCATGTCATTTACACCACCTCTAGAGCTGCCTTTAGTTCCAGTCAAGAGGGGTCCTTGTCTTGGCCCCACTCTGGCCTCCCGTGGACTTACAGTTCTCTGTAGGGTGTGGAACCAGTGGAAGTGCTCCCTCTTCTCAGTCACTCTAGGGATACACAGGACCTTGGGATTTCTAGCTCAAACAGCCCCAAATCCATTATCAGGCTTCTTTCCCAGGTCCATCCTTTGGAGGATGGATTATGCTGCTAGTGCACACACTCCTGGAACTGTTGTTGGTTGTGTATGTGTGCATGTGTGTATGTGTGTACAGAGCATGGACATGCATGCTGCATTGCTTGCAAGCAAGTGTGCAAGGCCCCTTGAGATGGAGATAATTAGATGGAGACAGGAGTGGGAGAAAAGGGGAAAGGCTGGGGCAGGCTCTTCCAACTACAATACCGTGGTGTGGAACCCTAAGGAGTCAAGAATTCTAAAGTCCATCCTGGCCTTCCAGGTCATTTTGAAGGCCTACTTTGTCAAGGGAGAAAAACAAAAACATCTTTTATTTAATGGTTTATTAGCTTGATTTCTAACTTCTATATGTGACCCGTAACACGTGGGTCTCCATTTGTAATCTTGCCCTGGGCCCTGCCAATGTTAGGGCAGGCCTGACCACTTCTCCTAGAGTCAGTAGAAACTACAGAGCATCCTGGCATTTGCTTATTTATTTTTTTAGATGGAGTCTGACTCTGTTGCCCAGGCTGGAGTGCAGTGGTGCGATCTTGACTCGTTGCAACCTCCGCTTCCCAGGTTCAAGCAATTCTCCTGCCTCGGCCTCTCAAGTAGCTGTGATTACAGGTGTGCTCCACCACACCCAGCTAATTTTTTTTTTTTTTTTTTTTTGAGATGGAGTCTCTGTCGCCCAGGCTGGAGTGCAGTGGCATGATCTCAGCTCCCTGCAACCTCCGCTTCCCAGGTTCAAGCAATTCTCCTGCCTCAGCTTCCCGAGTAGCTGAGACTACAGGCACACGATGCCACGCCTGGCTAATTTTTTTGTATTTTAGTAGAGATGGGGTTTCACCATGTTGCCCTATTTTTAGTAGAGACAGAGTTTCACTATGTTGGCCAGGCTGGTCTCGAACTCCTGACCTCAAGTGATCCCCCTACCTTGGCCTCCAGTGCTGGGATTATAAACGTGAGCCACCCCACCTGGCTAATCCTGACATTTATTTGCAAGTTACTTTGGCATGAAATCACAAGCCTTCAATGCATCATGTATTTCAGAGCTTGAAGGAAGTACAAGAAAGTCATACTCACTTTGGTCAGTTGATATCTTATCCCTATTTTATAGATGGGACAACCTAGGTCCAAGGAAGTATATTGACTTACCCAAAGGTCAGCCTGATTCTTCCCTTTTTCAGTTGCTATGATACATTTGCTAAGGGTTCCTGTGAAAACTGCTTAAATATCCAGCATTTTGTTTCACAGTCAAATCAGGTAGTGATCAAGTCTCAAGCAAGAGAGAATAAATATGGCTTCAAATGCAGGATCACACTGGATTTTACAGCTGACTGGAACTGTCTGTCTTCAGACGCAGCCTCCGTATGACTACATTTCATAACAGAAGATCCTCCTTTTTGATTTTCTCTTGTGTGATCATCTGGAAGCACATGCACCAGAGAGTTGGAACAGCGCCATTAAAAATATTTATGTTGGTGTGGAGTTGTTTGCATCTTAGCCTGTGTGCTGCACTAATAGCACAGTGGCAAACATGACATTTTCCCCAAGTAATTATAGAAACCAGCAGACATTTACAGGGAGTTGGCTGTTCATTGACATGGGAAGCACAGCCTCACAGAATGGGAGTTCTGGAATCATGGTAGCATGGCTTTTTAACCCAATTTGTGCTTCTTCCTGGCAATGACCAGAGGCCCTGCAGAGAGCCAGGCACTGACTTCAGGCCTGGGAAGCAGCCCCAGGTGAAAGGTACTCACAATCTCAGCAGGTGAACTAAGAACACTGTGCTTCTCCTGCCACTCTCCCCTCCCTCCTCCTCCCCTGTGCTGAATGGAGTCTCCAGACCTGTGTGTGTGTTGCGGGGCAGGGCAGGGACCTTCACAGAGATGACCCTCCACTTCAGGGAGATTTATTACCTGTCACAGCCCTAGACCAGGTCTGCCGCAGCCTCTGAAGGTCCCCATTGCCCAGAGAGGCCGAGGGGGCAATGTCCATGGGGATGCTGGAGGTAGAGTGGGGGTGGGGGCAGACAGGTTTAGGTCAAGGGACCCAGACATCGTGGTCCCTCCGTGCCAGTCACTGTTTATGTTCTCCACTGTCATTTAGGGTGGAAACAGTATCTGCTAAGGTACTTCCCAGGAGGATGCTAAAGTTAGATTTCCCTCAGATGCACTTCTAGTCTTTCTTGTTCCTAAATGGAGAAACTGGGTCACACTGGAATCCAGTTAATATTCAGCATGGTGTGGCAGAAACATTCAGAGTCCAGAGCCAAACACCAAACAGGCTCAGGACTGAGCCTGGCTCTCCCTCACCAGCCAATCAATTTCTCTGAGCCTCAGTTTCTTCCTCTATTAACAGGGAATGATAATGTCTATCATTTAAAAGGAGGTGATACGGGGTGTGCTGACCGCAGTTTGCATTGCTCATTAGCTACTGTTTTTAGAACTCTACATTGCTAGAATATTTTTAACTTTACAAAGCACCATCCCTTGGCTTCTCATGAAGTCTCAGAGCTATACTGGAAGGGAAGAAGGGTGGGTATGATCGCCCTGTGGCAGAGGAGGAGGGTAAGGCACAGAGAGGTCTTTACAATTTAATGTGGCAAATATTCTTGACCATCTGTTGGGTTCAGAGCACCAGACTTTCCACACGCAATTCCTGTCCTTGAGAAGTTTGTAAGCTAATGAGCAAGGGTGACATGTGCAGTCAAATACATGCTCACCGAGGGGAGGAACTTTGGCCTTGCTCACTGCTGGATCCTGAGTGGTCCATAAATGTTTGTTAACTGAATGTATGGCATGATTCTAATGCGAGACACCAGGAAGGGTCATAGCAGATTTACACACTCAGAAGAGGGAAGAGGAATTCCAACTAGGAAACATGGGTTCCAGGAAGCAGTCACATTTGTTCTGGGCTTTGAAGTGCTGGCTAGATCTTGACAGGCTGAGATGGGAAGGAAGGATATTTCCAGAAGCAGGAAAACAGGGGTGAGAGCACTGACCTGCCATTGTAGGCTCCATTAAGGAAGCATGAACGATGTGTCTTGGTTGGAGTTTGGGGTGTGTGATGCCCAAGTTGGGGCCAGTAGCTGGGAGACCTTATGCCCAGGTTGCCCAGAAAAAGTCCCACTTTATGACTCTTGTGGATCAATGAACAGCTGTTAATGATTCCTGGGGTCCCTTTTTACTTTCAAAATTGTTCCAGTTTGAAAGATACATCATGTGCTCACTCTGTCTATAGCGAGAGATGAGGTTATGAGGAAGACTTAGGAAGGGATGAAGGGAAGGAGCCCAAAGAGTCTGGACTTAAACGCTTGGCTGGGGTCCCACACTCCAGTGTTTACAGTGGCCATGATGTGGGTGAACAGGTGAAGCTGGTGGGGTGGGCAGCTGCTATGACCTAGCTCCAGCTGATGGCTACAGGTAGACATACGGACCCTTGCCAGCTCTCCTGGTACTTGAGAAAAGCCAGAAACCTGAGTTTTTATATGCATTTCCTGATATCAAAATTATCATTCAAAAATTTTACAAACACTACGTAGGTCAAACAAAGCTTATCTGCACACTGCGTCTGGCCTGAGCCCACGGCTCTGTCCCTCTGCTGGGCAGTGGGGAGCTGGGGGAGATTTCTGAGGAGGGGAGTGGCTTGGCGAGAGCTAAATGTCCCCCTCACCCGGGTGTCAAGGTGGCGTCAGGAGGCATGAGGTTAGAGGGAGGGGTGCCATTAGGCGCTCTTTGACACAGTCCAGCTGGGTCACGAGGCAGATCTGAACAAGGGTGGGGCAGTGAGGATGCAGATGGACAAAAGATGCCAGGCACAAAAGAGGCCTTTGGGGGGAGAAGCTGGCCCCTGCCTGGGCCTGGAAGGTGTGGGGGAAGGGTGCAGTGAACATGAGGTGGGAGGCCTCCAGTAGTTTGTGGCTTTCATGCTGTGAAAGTCACAGTCTCCACAGCAGGCCAGAGGGTCCTCGGGCCCTAGCCCCGTGAGGCTTTGCTTCCTCTTAGGGAGGTCCTGCCTGGAATTCAACAGCATCTTTGGTGAGAGAGGAGACCTGGGAGCTCTGGTGGTGCTGATACCAGAGGCTAGCTCCTCTGGGCAGGGAAGCCAGCTCCCTCTGAGTCGAGGCGGTCACTGAGCTGGCTCAAAGGGTGGAACGACATGGTTTCAGTCCCGGGGGGTGCACTGCCTTCACAGGCAGCCTCCGGTGATGTGCGAGGAGCCCATTATAAGCTTG
This sequence comes from Nomascus leucogenys, assembly GCF_006542625.1. Lineage (NCBI taxonomy): Eukaryota > Metazoa > Chordata > Mammalia > Primates > Hylobatidae > Nomascus > Nomascus leucogenys. The sequence continues at coordinate 22,552,845 of NC_044395.1, read as the reverse complement.
GTTAACTTATCTGGGGGACATATGCCATCTCTGAGCCCTCACCAGCAGCATTTATGGTTCAGAAGATATATAGTTTTTCTTTTTTAGAGAGCAGGTATTTCAGATAGCTGCAAACACAGCCATCTCCTCACCGGGCCACTTCCTGCCACCACAGCATAACTTGCTGATTCTGAGTCAAGGGATAATCCAGGCCATTGAAGTCAGAGGTGGACTTCTTATCCTGGAGCACTGAGCAAGGGATGGGTCAGCAAAGCCAAAGCCAAGCCTGGAAGGAAGCGGTCACAGAGGATCCTTTCTCTACTCCCTGGCCCCATGTTCACTGTCTCATCACACCCACCTCATGCCTCGCTGTTGTCCGTCAACTCATCTGCCTGCCTCCCTCCCCAGGCCATGAGCTCCTTATGGGGAAGGAGTGCATCCATTCTTTATCTCAAAACCAGCACAGTGACTACATCAGGGAAGGAGCACAACAAATGCATGAATTAGCAGCAGCAGCTGCAGCAGCAAACACTGATTTTTATCAAATGCTGGTTACCTGTCCAAGCCCTTTACAAATCCTTTACTAAGTCTCATTTTATAACTATTCTGTAATGTAGGTACTGTGTTGTGTCCACATGAGGCTTAGCAAGGTTAGGCATCTTGCCTGTGGGACACAGCTAATAAATATTGAAGTCGGTCTTTGACCCCCAAATCTACTGATCCTAGAATTAATGCTCTTACCACCATATAATCATGTGCCATTGATCTGATATTTATTATTGCTAATTCTCACCATGGCCTTGTGAGGCAGATCTTATATTATCCTCCTATTATAGGTGAGGAAACTGAGACTCCAAGGGGAGAGGAGAGATAGGGCAGCAAACTGGAGAAAACAGACCAAATCAAGTATCAATCAAACTGCGACCTATTACAGGCAAGAAACACATACCTGCTAGACAGTGCTGACTGTGACTCTATGTAGGACACTGAGTCTTCACTCAGTAAAATACTGTTCTGATGGGGAAGAATTAATTTTGTGCCATTGCCATTCTTCTTCTTCCCTCTAACATTGTGTAAGTACAATGTAGGGATGAGCGCCAGACCCTTTGGGTTTAAATCCTAGCCCCATCATTTAATAGCAATACGATACGGAACAAACTCTTCAACCTCCCTGTACCTCAATTTCCCTATCTGTGAAATGGAGATAAGGATGACTCCTATCTTACAAGGTTTTTGTGAGTCTTAAAAATGAAGAAATACCTATGTAGCAGGATGTGTAAAAAGTTTCTGCCATGGCACCAAGATACAAAACAGGGTGAAATGCAAAGGCGGAGTTATACCCAGACTACAGTAGATGAACAGCAACTAGTTCACTATTTCTTGAACCCCATAATCATAGGGGCATACTAAAGGGCTGAGAGAGATTGAGAAGTATTTTTCTGAGAGAGTTGTCGGTGAGCTGGGGGTCCTTCTCCATCCTCCCCGATTGCCAGGGGGAGTGGTGGAGAGGTGACCACTCGGAGAGCCTGAAGAACCTCCTACCACTGGGAACACAGAGGCCTGGGCATGGCTCATGACTGAGGCAGCAGGGTGGAAGATGGCATCTGGAAGCAGTCACATTCCTCTCCCGTAGCAGGTCACACCTGCACCCTTGGCCAGGTATGAGATTTGTAGGCTGAAGGAGGCCAGAAAAGGTATCCTGCCAAGAGAGGGCTCCCAACACTAGCACTGAGGCCCTGTGGGGTGTCTCTGTTGGGGGCAGTAGCTGGATGTGATGGTTAATTTTATGTGTCAAGCTGCCTGGGCCACAGAGTGCCCAGACAGTTGGTTCAACATCATCCTGGGTGTGGCTGTGTGTTTCTGGATGAGATGAACATTTAAATTGCTAAACTGAGTAAAGCAGGTTGCCTTCCCTAATGTGGCCTCATCCAATGAATTGAAGACCTGAATAGAACAGAAAAGCTGAGAAAAGAGGGAATTCCTTTGTCCTGACTGCTTTGAGCTGGGTCACTTGTCTTTTTCTGCCTTTGGAGCTGCACTGAAACATCAGCTCCCTTTGGTCTTTAGCCTGCTGGCTTTTGGGTTAGAACTACACCATCAGCTCTCCCAGGTCTCCAGCTTGGCAACTGTAGATCTTGGGACTTCTCAGCCTCCATATTTGGGCAATCCAATTTATCTATCTATCTATCTATCTATCTATCTATCTATCTATCTATCTATCATCTATCTATCCTCTCTTTTTCTCTCTATCATCTATCTATCCATCCATTCATCCATCCACATCCTGTTGGTTCTGTTGCTCTAGGGAACCCTGACTAATACATTGAAGTTGAGGGGGAAGACAGGAAACGCTAGTGGATGAGGCGCTGCCCTTATTGAGGAACCCATGAAAGTGCCACATAAGAAACGTGGTTGGTGTTAAAGCCCTGCCAGGTCCTGGGAGTGAGAGACATCTTAAGTCAGGGCCAGTCCAGGTGTGAGACAGGAGGCAAAGGAGCAGTACGTGAGATGGGAGGAACAGAGGGAGAAAAGGAGAAGCTGATGACACCTGCTTCCCACACGGCCACTGGCCCCTTTGGCTGGTGAGGAGTAGAAACTGCCAGGCAGGAAAAAAAAGGTCACATATCAATTCAGGCTCCTGAGAGGCAGAGATTTGTTAGGGGAAATATCTATGAAGGATAAAGGGAAACGAAGCAAGATGAGGCATAAAGGCTTTGGTCCATGGTTCAAGAGTGGGAAAGAAGGAGGACTGGGTAGGAAAAGTCTCAGATGCAGTGCAGGGGGGAGTGGGTCTGGGCGAGGCTGGCTAGTCCCCTCGCTGGCCCTGGCCAAGGTTGCCCAAGGTTGCTGCTCAGAAGAGTTCCTGGCAGGTAGCAATAGCCTCGTTCTAGCACCCTTCCAGCACTCAGCTTTTAGATGGGGGCGTCCCTGGGAACTATAGCCTTGGTGCAAATGTGGGGCAGATCCCAAGTGTGGCCACTGGGCTGTCAGTCAACTCCGCTCCTCTTGACGGGTTTTCCTGAAAGAGGTTTGAGTGGCTACCCCCACGGCCACCACAGGCCACACCCCAAAACCACTTTGTTTGTTCCCCACGATAACACGTGCTTCAAAAAGCCCCCACGCTGCAGAGCTCAGCTGGACACGGGGAGAACATTTTACCTTTTAGTCAAGTCTTTACTTTTGGTTATCGAGTGGAATTGAACCATTGTAATTGTGGACTTAAGGCTCTTTGTACTTTAAAGTGACTCCAGAAGTTTTATTAAGGGGCCAAAAGAAGCATGTGGACTAAGTTTTTATCCAAGAAAGCCCACTCCCACTGAGGAGGCATAAATAAATTGTGAGACTCAGAGTAAAAATACCTTTGTGACATCACTTCCGGAGTCCTTGTTCAATGTAGTGGTTACAGCTATAAAGTGCTTAGAATAGTGCCTGGTCTACAGTAGCCACTAAGTAGCAGAGGTTAGTTTTAGGCAACCTAGAGGTCCTGGAAAGAGGAGAGAGGAGAGACTGGGGACAGGAAAGGAAGGGGGAAAGCAGAAGGAGACAGAGGCAAATGTGTCAGTGTGGATATCCAGCCCTATTTCTAGAAGCTGGGCTCTGGGGTGCCCCACTCAAGCATGAGGTCTGGTCTGCTTCCAGCTCTGGGAGGGACGTGGGGCTGAGAGGGGATGGCAGAGCATCCATCTCTGGAATCAATTGGTTCATAAAGCCACTGTGTTTGGAGGAGGCAGAGCTCCATCTGTCCAGCTGGCTGAAGCCAACTCCCCGAGGAGTGTGTGTATTTCCCTGGAGGAGTGGGTATGTGTTTTAGGTTTCAGAGAATTACCCCCACGCTGGCCCTACGCCAACATCAGCCATCTCCAGTGAGCCCTGCCAGTGGCTATGAAGGGATCTGTATAAGTGAAAAGTCCTCTCCTGTCTCAAGGTGCTGAAAATATATGTAGGAGGAAAAGATATGTGAATAGAAATTTGATAATAAGGACTTAAAATAAAAGCTCAAACTCAAATTTCCAGGTGACAATGAAGAGGACATCAGGATGTTGCAAACTTCACTGCCCTGTGAGTGCTTCAGGCCAGCGTTGCTGCAGGAGTTCAGCGTGGAGGGACCGTTGGACCTGGAGTCAGACAGGTGGAGTTAGGATCGCATTTCTAGCCTCACTTGCTGGTGACCTTGGACACAATTACTTAACCACTCTGAGCTTCAGTTTCCTAACCTGTAAAGGGGACATAGAATACAGGATGGGGCTTGAGCTGCATCTTTCACTATGAGGAGAGTTTGGTGTGTTTGTCATCACAAGGTAGATTATAGGGTGTGGGCCAGCACAGTAGAGAAAAAGCTTGGAGGAGGGAACGTTTGTGGTGTTTTGGTCAAAAGTGCCTGTAAACCTCTGATTCGGATGGGGGTAAGACACATAAAGTTGAATGGAAAGCTGATTTGGATGTTGACATTGTGGGGGTCCTTGAATTCCAGGATCCTAGTAATAGCTATGATCACTTAGCTAGTAGCATGGGCTGAATTGTGACCCCCCCCAGCCACCCTTGGCCAAATTGATATTTGAAGCTGTAGCCCCCAGTACCTCAGAATGTTACTATATTCAGAGACAGGATCTTTATACAGGTAAGTAAGGTAAACTGAAGTCATTAGGGTGAGCCCTGATCCAGTATGACTTGCATCCCGTCAAAAAGAGATTAGGGCACGGCATGTACAGAGGGAAAACCACGTGAAGACGTGGGAAGAAGATGGCCATTTACAAGCTGAGGAGAGAGGTCTGGAACAGATCTTTCCTTTTTGGCCCTCAAAAGAAACCAACTGATTGACACCTTGATCTTGGACTTTCCAGACTCTAGAACTGTGAGACATTTCTGTTTGAGCCACCCAATCTGCAATATCTTGTTATGGCAGCCCTAGCAAACTAACATAGCCAGTGTAAGCACTTTACATGTGTAATTTTATCAATTGCAGTGGGAGCATTCTTTTCTTTCTTTTTTTTTAAATTATACTTTAAGTTCTGGGATACATGTGCAGAATATGCTGGTTTGTAACATAGGTATACATGGGCCATGGTGGTTTGCTGCACTCATCAACCCATCATCTACATTAGGTATTTCTCCTAATGCTATCCCTCCTGACAGGCCCTGGTGTGTGATGTTCCCCTCCGTGTCCATGTGTTCTCATTGTTGAATTCCCACTTATGAGTGAGAACATGCAGTGTTTGGTTTTCCATTCCTGTGTTAGTTTGCTTAGAATGAAGGTTTCCAGCTTCATCCATGTCCCTGCAGAGGACATGAACTCATCCTTTTTTATGGCTGCATAGTATTCCATGGTGCATATGTGCCACATTTTCTTTATCCAGTCTATCATTGATGTGCATTTGGGTTGGTTTCAAGTCTTTGCTATTGTGAGCACTGCTGTAATAAACATACGTGTGCATGTATCTTTATAGCAGAATGATTTGTAATCCTTTGGGTATATACCCAGTAATGGGATTGCTGAGTCAAATGGTATTTCTAGTTCTAGATCCTTGAGGAATTGCCACACTGTCTTCCACAATGGTTGAACTAATTTACACTCCCACCAACAGTGTAAAAGCGTTCCTATTCTCCACATCCTCTGTAGCATCTGTTGTTTCCTGACTTTTTAATGATTGCCATTCTAACTGGCGTGAGATGGTATCTCATTGTGGTTTTGATTTGCATCTCTCTAATGACCAGTGATGATGAGCTTTTTTTCATATGTTTGTTGGCCGCATAAATGTCTTCTTTTGAGAAGTGTCTGTTCATATCCTTGATGGGGTTGTTTGTTTTTTTTTCTTATAAATTTGTTTAAGTTCCTTGTGAATTCTGGATATTAAACCTTTGTCAGATGGGCAGATTGCAAAAATTTTCCCCAATTCTGTAGGTTGCCTGTTCACGCTGATGGTAGTTTCTTTTGCTGTGCAGAAGCTCTTTAGTTTCATTAGATCCCATTTGCCTATTTTGGCTTTTGTTGCCATTGCTTTTGGTGTTTTAGTCATGAAGTCTTTGCCCATGCTTATGTCCTGAATGGTATTGCCTAGGTTTTCTTCTAAGATTTTTATGGTTCTAGGGCTTACATTTAAGTCTTTAATCCATCTTGAGTTAATTTTTGTATAAGGCGTAAAGGAAGGAGTCCAGTTTCAGTTTTCTGCATATGGCTAGCCAGTTTTCCCAGCCCCATTTATTAAATAGGGAATTCTTTCCCCATTGCTTGTTTTTATCAGGTTTGTCAAAGATAAAAATATAGAATGCTTCACGAATTTGCGTGTCATCCTTGCGCAGGGGCCGTGCTAATCTTCTCTGTATCGTTCCAATTTTAGTATATGTGCTGCCGAAGCGAGCACGGGAGCATTATTTTCACTATAGAGTGGTTACAGTCTTGAGGTGACTTCTTGGTTTTGTTCCTGACTTCACCACATATAGCTTGGACATCAAATGCAGATGATGATGGCAATGGAGGTGGGGTTGGGAAGTGGCATGTGAGTGATGGGGAGATTTACTTAGAACTGAAGCAGAATGAAGCCATACACTGTCTAAAGTGCATGCCCTGGACTTGGTCTCTGGGTGACATCTATGAGCCCCATCATCCCTGGAAAACTTCTTTACTGGTTTTACCTGGATCCTGACCCAGATCTCTCTATAATTTGCCACTGAAGTGTTTTGGTGTCTCAGTAGCACCCGCCTGTGATAGCTGTGCATTGATAAGTCCTCAACGTAGCCTGCATGCTCTGCTCTGCTGTCTTCAGCCCTCAGTCCCCTTCCCCAGCTGCCGTGACCAACTTCCCTGTGCATAGCAAGGTGTTAGTCATCAACTGGGTGCTGGGGTGAGGGAGGAAGAGTCAAATGGGATTGAATAGTGTTGAGTCGACTTGAGCAAAAGAGACAGCACTAATGGAGGAAAACTGATATGTAAGATGGTATTACACATGGCTTTTTAAAGCATAGGGGACTGGTGGTCAGTAAAGAACTGAATGCAGTCAGAATAAGAAGGTTGACTAACTTCATTGACTTTTAAAAAAATGTATATTTTTAACAGTTTTCTTCATTTAAAAGAAACATTTATTATATGCAATTTAGAAAATTTCTCTCAGAGAAGTGAAAACAGAGAGAAAAAATTTACCCATATTCCGATCACAGAATAACTGGTGCACTGAGCAAGTGGAAATCCCCAAAGTGTAAACAAACAACTTTCAAACTGTTTTTCAAACTGTTGTTCAAGCTGGCTCAAACCTGCTCTCTGCCCGGTACTGTTTTGTTCCTTTGGTAAATCTAGAGCAGATGTCTTGACTCCTTTTTCCCCTGTCAAATAAGGGAAGTTCTCTTATAACTTTTAATCACAAAACAAACTCTGTCAGCGATTTAATTAATTAATTAATTTGTTATTGAGATGGAGTCTCACTCACTCTGTCACCCAGGCTGGAGTGCAGTGGTGACATCATGGCTCACTTCAACATCCACCTCCTTGTTCAAGTGATTCTCCTGCCTCAGCCTCCCAAGTAGCTGGGACTACAGATGCCTGCCACCACACCTGGCTAATTTTTGTATTTTTAGTAGAGATGGGTTTTCACCATGTAGGCCAGGTTGGTCTTGAACTCCTGATCTCAAGTGATCTGCCTGCCTTGGCCTCCCAAAGTGCTGGGATTACAGGTGTAAGCCACCACGCCTGGCCTCTGTCAGTGATTAAAATGTCCATTCTGTGTAGAAGCAAAATTCAAGATTTAAAATTTCTCTGTAACAAAGACTGACAACTGTCCACCAAAATCCATTTTCTCTTATAATAAAAGTTCTAATCTCATGGCTGGCCAGCAGACTCCATTTCCCAGTCTCCCTTGCAGTTAGAAGTGGCCATGTGACTGAGGTCTAGCCAATGGAATGTGAACAGAGGGATAGGTTTCATTTCCAGGCCTGTCCCAGAAACACTTTCCATGTGTGCTTTTTCATACTATCTCCTCTTTCTGGTTGGCTGAGATGGGAGTGATCCAGATCTCTCTATAATTTGCCACTGAAGTGTTTTTGTTTCTCAGTAGCACCTGCCTGTGACGGCTGTGCATTGATAAGTCCTCAACGTAGCCTGCATGTGGGAGCTGTCTGTTAAAGATCATCAGCCTGGGACCCTAACTGCATGGATGAAGCAAAGCCCACTGCCTTCCCTACTACCCTAACCGGGTACTTTCCTGTACTGTTATATAAGCAAAAAACAGATTTGTACTGTGTTGAGTCACTGCATGTTTGGGACTTTTTGTTACTGCAGCCTCTCACACTCTAACTGATACACTCTCCAGCTGTGGTCTGTCAGGCTAAAAGCCTGCATTGGGAAAAGGAGGCACAATGAGCTCTCTACTATCCTGCTTGGTACCTCCTCACCCCATCCTCAATCTACTGACTTACTAACTGCAGTTTCTGAACACTGTAGGGTTGGCTGGAGCATAGAGGAAGTGGGAGAGGCAGGAAAGAGCTTACTTGGCTGGGACTGTCATGATCTCACTGTTTTGGTGCCCCCATTGTTTTGGTAGACATTCAAAGTTGATGCTTTTTCTTGTGGGTTGCTTTTGTGGGGTGTGCTAGATATCTTTATTTATCTTTATTTGTCTATCCATAGCCAACCTCTCATCCTCCTTCACCCTGCTTTGTTTCCTGGGCTGGTGCATGTAGAATGTATCAAAGGGCTCCCTTACCTTTCAGTGTCTGCTTGAGTTTGGTGAGTGGGGATCCCTGGCAGGAATCTGGAGAGAGTCAGGGGAGAGAGGCTGGGGTAGTTATTCCCCTGGTTCCCTGTCTGTGGGGTCGACATTGTCTGGCTGCATCCCTCCATTGAAGGTTGCAGCTCCCAGCAGGTTTTCTGCAGACACCCCTCCCTGTACCTGGGCTCCCAGTTCTGCCCTATTAGGATGCTAAGGCTGTTATTAGCTTCAGAACATTGCACTATTCTCCCAAGGTCTTCTGCCCCACTCACAGCTCCATACATAATCTTTTTATTAATCTCTCCTCGAATGATCTAATTTGAGTGCCACCTATTCTGCTATGCCCCTAATACAGTGGGTTTTTTGAGATGTCCTCACCTGAAGCATCCAATAGTGTGCACTTCTGGTGATGTGGGTGATGCATCTGCTATGCTGCTGCTTATAATTTGTCCCTCGGCTCCTGAGCACTCTGTGATCTGTCCTTTCCAAGTGCTTCAGAGAAATGGGGGCTCAGAGATGTTCTGTGACTTGCCCAGGGCCCCAGAGTTAGTGGGTGGTTGAGCTGGTGCTCTTCTCCCTGCCATGTGCCACTTGCATTACCAATCACTTTCCCAAAAACAGTTCTGCCAGGCTGTACTCCCACCAGCTAAAAAGTGAAATAATCCTATTTTTCAGCCTGACTCGAGTGCTACATGGATAAAAGAGTGAGTTGATGGAGCTGGCCTTGGGCAAGCTCATTCATCCGGCATGTGGACAAATGCCTGACAAGATGATTGTATCAGGAAGTTACAGGAAGGAGACAGAACAGGCAATTTAGGCCTGGATTCTGCTGTGCTGTCGCCAAATGAGATAGCCAGGGACTCAGTGAGAGGAGGTGCCAGCAAGGGGCCCCCTGGGCAGGTAGGTGTGGCCAACTGGCCATGTTTACAAACACTTCAGCTTGAGTGGAGGCAGAATCTGCCACCACCACCTCCTCCCCAGCCCTAAAAACATCATATACTACTTGGGCATCTCTTGGCAAAGGCAGCGTTGACTCACAGCCCCTCAGCCTTAAATCCTAGAGGCAGTGTGGGATGTGGCCATTGCTGTGTTGCCTAACGCCCTCTAGAGAACAAAGCTCTTGCCAGTCCCTCAGCCTGGGTTTTCCCCAAAGCAGATCCAAGTGGATCCAACGGAGGCAATTGCAGGCATCAGCAGTTGCTCCCTCGGGGTGCCTTCTTTGACCCCACCCATGGGTTGGGTACTGCTCCTAGATGCTTTCATGAGGTCCTGTTCTTATAACCTCTCATTTCTTTTATTTATTTACTTTTTTTTTTTTGAGATAGGATCTTACTATGTTGCCCAGGCTGGAGTGCAGTGGTAATATCACAGCTCACTGCAGCCTCAACCTCCCGGGGTTCAGGTGATCCTCCTGCCACAGCCTCCTGAGTAGCTGGGACTACAGACATTCACCACCTTGCCCAGCTAATTTTTTTGTATCTTTTGTAGAGTTGGGGTTTCGCCATGTTGGCCAGGCTGGTCTAAAACTCCTGGGCTCAAGTGATCCACTCACTTCGGCCTCCCAAAGTGTTGGGATTACTGGTGTGAGCCACTGTGCCCGGCCATCCTTTATTATTTCAACAAATGTTTATTGAACACTGACTACTGTTGACCTTTCATATCTGTGGATTCTGCATTTGCAGATTCAACCAACCTTGGATTTAAAATATTTGGAAAAAATACAAATAAAAAATACAGTATAATAACTATTTACGTAGCATTTACATGGTATTAGGTATTATAAGTAATCTAAAGATGATTTAAAGTGTAAGGGAGGATGTGCATAAGTTATATGCAAATACTACATCATTTTATATGAGGGACTTGTGCATCCTCGGATTTTGGCATCTGTGGGGGATCCTGGAACCCATCCCCCTGGATACTGGATGGTGACTGTATGTGCCTAGGCCTATGCTAGAGCCTCGTTCTAAAATTTAGACTCTCTTGTAAGTAACCCTTGTTATCATTGTTTTGTAATTATTTCTTTACCCCAGAAGACACCAGGTAAATCACTGACTTTAAAAATTTAAGTATTCTTAGTTTTAGCTTGGCTAGAATGCTGCGTGACTTTTGGGAGGCTATGTCTTTTTGTTATTTTAAAAATATTTTATTAAAAAATCTTTGTAGCCTAGTGCCTTGTGCATTACCTACAAACAGAAGATACTCCATCCATATTTACTAAATTAATGAATGGATGTAGCATTTGGCATCGGCTATTGAATAAGCTGGGGCTGGGGGATTCCTTGGCAGTTTTTTTTTTTCTTTCTGTCAGGGGAGGAAAGCAAGTCTGTCAAGTGCTGTTCAATGAGATATCCAAGGCCATGGGCAGAGCTGAGCTCGGAGCTCAGAGTTCCTGGAGTGTCCACACCTCTCTCCTTCGTGCTTCTTGCAGCTCCTGTACCTCTTACCCTGGGGCGGCCGGTACGAATGCATGAGGCACATGTGGGGACTCTGCTTCTGAGTTCGGATACTGCATGCCATCACCATTATCTCTGAATGTTCCAGACAAGAACACTGAGATCCAGAGCTGCCGCCCCTCAAGGCCTCTAGGCAGAGAGGTGGGGTGGAGGCTAAGTCCATTACCCTTCAGCCACCCAGCACTGCTATGCCAATGGGTTTCCCATTTCAGTGCCTCCTCACTGGTCTAAGTGACAGACCCTGACGTTCACACATTCTCAGCCAGGGTGGGTGGCAGCATGCCATGGATGGCACCAAATTTGGTGTTGGGGATGTACCTCTGTGTCCCTTCCCCACAGCCCTCCCAGCTCATTGGCCCCAGCTGTGCATGTGGCAGGGGCTCAGGAAATAGGTATGGGAAAGAACGGAGTAATCTGCCTCAGGAATCTTAGAACAACACAAAAACAACCTTACCAACAGTACTTGGTCTAACACTTCATAGTCCTATAAATGGTTTCACTGTGTTATCTTGTTTCATGTACCTGCTCTCATTTGAAATTGTTGCAGGGTATAAGCATATAATTAAAATATCAATTAAGCTACGTTCTGAAATACATCAGGCTGTGTGTGAGCATGAATTAGGAAAAAGCCAAATGACAATTCATCAATCTAGGACTCATTCCCCAGGTACAATCCACAACCTACCTCCCCTGCATCCCAGTTTTGCTCCAGGTATGTTACAGTCCTCACTGCACTGTGGCTTATTAATTGTTTGTCATGTTGCTCTCTTGTCTCCTCTCTCGGGAATTCTTCCTCCCTTTTCTGTATGTGAAAGAAAATCTTCCTTAATCTTCAAAGCTCTGGTCCTGGAGTTCCAATTTTGTTTGTGTTTTCATAACACCTTTTTGTCCCCCTCCATTCTTGCAGACTTTGCTATTGCTCCAGATGCTGCCACAGGCCTGCACTGTATCACTTCTTACATTGTATTGTAATTATTAACTTTTTCCTTTCCTCTCCTCTCCTCTCCTCTCCTCTCCTCTCCTCTCCTCTCCTCTCTTTTTCTTTTTCTTTTTCTTTTTCTTTTTTGAGACAGAGTCTCACTCTGTCGCCCAGGCTGGAGTGCAGTGGTGCAATCTCGGCTCACTGCAACCTCTGCCTCCTGGGTTCCAGCGATTCTCCTTCCGCAGCTTGCCAAGTAGCTGGGATTACTGGCGTCCACCACCAAGCCCGGCTAATTTTTTATTTGTAGTGGAGATAGGGTTTTGCCCTGTTGGCCAGGTTGGTCTCAAACTCCTGACCTCAAGTGATCTGCCCACCTTGGCCTCCCAAAGTGCTGGGATTATAGGTGTGAGCCACTGCGCTCATGCCTGTAGTGACTAATTTTGTTCCATCGCATCAGACTGAGCACCTTGAGGGTAGGGCTATTTTATTACCTCTAGTGCCTGGGACCCTAGAGTCATTGAATGCATATCTGTTAGATGAAAAAAGAGATGTCCCTGGGGCACTTGGTGGCCTGGTCAAGTCCTTGGCCGATTGGCATTTGTTAACCTTGCCATTCCCCTCATCCCTCAGCCCAGTGCCCAACAGAGCAGGCTTCCTGGTGGTTAGGCCAGCACTGGGAGTATAGCCCTGTTTCTGCACAAAGCTGCTTGCCAGCTAAAGAATAAATCTCAAATGTTACAACCTGCGTGCTTTATTTTTAAATCATTTAAAAAAACCCAAAACTGTAAAACAAAAAACCCCACAAACCCCACAAAAATCCATTCTCTTGGCAAACAATATCCCCAGGAAGGATTATGGAAGATTTGGCTTCTCTGAATGCACCTGGCAGTGTATTCTCTGTTGCATTCCCCAAAAAACAATCGCCTCTGCAGACAGTAGATAAGACAAGTGAGTGTGTGTGTGAGTGTGTGTGTGTGCATGTGTAAGTGTGCACACATACACACTGAGGATATGGTGTGGTTGAAAGGGTATGGATTTCAAAAGGCAGGCAGACCGAGGTTCAAGTCCAGCTGGACTGTCACCAACAGTATGACCTAGGGCATCTGTAAAATGGGACTAACAAGACCTGTATTGGGAGGTAGTGTGAGGATCCAAAGGGAGCCACAGCACCACCAGAGTTCCGGACACTCAAATGCTCTCCCCAAATGGCAGAGTGGAGGCTGAGGATGCCCTTCAGTTCCTGGAAAGTTCTTTCTCCCCTGGAGCCTGCATGATCCTTGTCCCATTTTTGTGGCATTTGACAGTACTGCCTGTTGTTCTTTATTTTTTTTCTCTCTTTTCTCTCTCTCTCTTTTTTTTTTTTTTTTTTTTTTTGAGATGGAGTCTCACTCTTTTGGCCAGGCTGGAATGCAATGGTGCGATCTCAGCTCACTGCAACCTCCACCTCCCAGTTTCAAGCGATTCTTGTGCCTTAGCCTCCCGAGTAGCTGGGATTATAGGCGTGCACCACCAGGCCTGGCTAATTTTTGTATTTTTAGTAGAGATGGGGTTTCATCATGTTGGCCAGGCTGGTCTCAAACTCCTGACCTCAAGTGATCCGCCCACCTTGGCCTCCCAAAGTTCTGGGATTACAGGCATGAGCTGTCGCGCCCAGCCATTGTTCTTTGTTGTTATTCTTCCTAATGAGACTGGAAGCACCTCAAGGTGGGGCCACATCCAGTACTTCTTTCTATCTTACAGAGGAGAAGTTCGCCAGGTGGATTGGCCTGATGGGTCCTGGCTCCATTGGGAAAACCCCTGGGAGAATCTGAATCTTCTTGGGGGACTTCTCTGCTCTGCTTCTAGTTCTCCACCTCCAGGCTGGGAGAGGGTCCTGACACCAAAAGTTCATTTCAGAATCTGCCTTTCAGCCCTTCCTCCTGGTCAAAGGTGTGAGTATGGCTGGCATGATGGGATGGAAAGAACGTGGGCTTCTCAATCCCCAATCTAGCTCTAGTAAGCTATGGGAGCTGCAATCCTCTCAGACCTCCGTTTCCTATTCATAAAAATGGGAACAATAACACTACTCTCATGGGACTGCTTCTAGGTGCAGTGACAAGGCAGTGGCACAATCTAGCACATTAAAGTGCTCAGTTTTTCTTGCTAATACCATAAGGAGATTTAAAATATAAATGTATCTATAAATTCCTAGACTCCAGTGTTGCCCCCTTGAATAGAAGGTACTGAAGTTTGGGTTCTGAGAATGTGAATTTTTGAGGCACTCCCAATGAGACTCTGAGAAGCCGCGATGTTTGGGAATGACCGCGTTTCCATTCTTCAATTCCAGGTGCTATTCATAATGAGATGCACTACCGATAACTTCTCGGGAAAAAATATGTCAATTACCAATTACATTTATACATTTCAACTTCAGACACATTAAAAATTGCACCCCTGGACTGTGCATTGTCTCAGCTGTGGTCACAGGACTGAAGGAGAAGTCCATGTGGTGTGAGGCAATAACCATGACCGTGATTAGATGGCAGCCTCGATGATCACCTGGTATATGCCATGCTGGGAGGCCACTGAGACTGCTCTGCATCATCTCTCAGGCCTGGGATGCAGAGTGTCGGGGAATCAGTCCTGTGTCTGTCTTCTCCAGCATCTCTCAGCTGGATGCACCGGGCTCTCTTTGTGGTTCAGACCTTCAGGAGCCAAGCCAAATTGAGTCAGAGCATGCTCCTCGGTGTCTGCCCCACCACTGAGAGGGGTCAGCCTTCACCTGGCATCTGGCAGACCAGTTTGCACTGCAGGGCTTCCTCGTTGCTGTTGGAGCTTCTTTGCTCCTCGCAGAGTTGGGAAGGGTGGGAGGGCCTCTGTCAGAACTCTCTGCCCCTTTCCCTGTGTTGGCTCAGTCCCTAGGACTGTGCTCGTGCATTGATTTCCCTACTCAGTTCATTGTATTTGTCAGGATTTGGGCAGGAAAACACAAACCAGGCTTGGTGTATCCGACAGAGGAATTTAACACTGGCTATAGAATGTGTAGATGTTGGAAGCCCGGGATGGCAAGAGGGAGACAGCGAGGTGGCCCAGGGCTTATGACCTATAGGAAGCTGCTGCCCCAGCTAAGGCTTGGGGAACAAAAAGAAGGAGAGTTCTCATTAGGATCTGGTGGAATGCAGAGGAGGGGCCGCAGCCTCGGGAGCATTGCTGTGGAGGAGGGACTGCTGCAGCTAGAGCTGAGATGATGGAAATAGCACAGCTGCTTGAGAGACATCACCTGGAGAAGAAGGAACGAGAGAAAGAGTGAGAGGAATAGAAGATCAACGCTACTCTCCCAGCATCTCTTATTGAGAGAGCTTGTGAAGAAGCTTTCCCAGCTGGGAAAGGAGCCAAGTGTGACTGAGCAGTGTGCAGAGTGTCTGCTGGGCCTGGGAGACAATAGGCAAACAATAAGTGCATTCAGGCAGTCAGCACATGTTTACTAAGTACCTTTTTTTTGAGACTGAGTCTCACCCTGTTGCCAGGCTGGAGTGCAGTGGCGCGATCTCGGCTCGCTGCAACCTCCGCCCCACAGGTTCAAATGATTCTCCTGCCTCAGCCCCCTGAGTAGCTGGGACTACAGACACACGCCACCATGCCTGGCTAATTTTTGTATTTTTACCAGAGACGGGGTTTCACCATGTTGGTCAGGATGGTCTTGATCGCTTGACATTGTGATCCTCCTGCCTCGGCCTTCCAAAGTATTGGGATTACGGGCATGAGTCACTGTACCTGGCCTACTAAGTACCTTTTAAATGCCAGACACTGTTGTGATGCTGGGGAGTGAGCAGGGAACAAAACAGAAAATTCCCTGCCATCTAGGAGCCAGCATCTTAGTTGGGGAGACAGTCAGCAAACATATAAAAAAAGTAAAATATGTAATCTCTTAAATGGCAGTAAGAGCTATAGAGAAAAATGAAGACAGGAAGGGGGCAGGGAGTGGTGGGAGTGAGTGGGTGGGCGGGAAAGGTCTCACTAAAAGAGTTTAAGCAAAGACCTGGCAGAAGGCAGGCAGCGAGCCCCGAGGCTCTTTGGGGAAAAGCATAGCAGGCAGAGATACAGCAAGGGCAAAGGCCTTGAGGCCTGCCTTGGTCAAGGAAAAATAGAGGCCTGAGCAGAGTGTGCGAGGGGAGAAGCAGTAGGAGATGAGGGCGGCGGATACAGCTGAGCAGTTTGGGCTCCAGAAATAAAAAAAAAGGGGACCTCTTAGGATAAGCGGGCCACCTAAAAATTCTTTATGCAGGTTTTTGTTAGGCCCTGGGCTCCCTCTGACTGATGACCTGGGTGACTTGCACTGATATCCCCTCCCTCCTCTTGTAGGATCATACAGAGGTCAGCGGGTGGGGCTGGAGGACAAACCCTGCAGGGCCATCATAATGGCTTTGGCTTTCATGCTAAGTGAAACGGAAAGCCTTCTGCCCTGCTCAGTGCCCACTATCTCCTCCCCACACCCCAACTCAGGAGTGGAGCTCTCTGCCTTGACCCCCAGCTCAATTACTGGGATTCTCCTTCCCCTGATCCCAGCAGACACACATTCTCAGCTAGGCTGCAGGCTTCCCCAAAACAAAACTCCTGCCTATTTTACATATCACTGCACATCTAGCTGGGGCTTGGCTCCCAGTAGGGGCTTAGTAAATACCCAGTGAACGAATGAGCAGTTAAGCAGATCCTCAGATCTCACATTGGTCACCAGCTTTGTGACTCAGTTGCTCAATCAAAGTCAATGTCAATTGGGTGCACAAAATCAGTCCATTAGTTAGCTGGAATCAGCCAAATAATAAAGCAGTTGTTTGACTGAATTTCTAAACTGGCCACATGAAACCTGCGTGGTTACAGTCTTGGTCTCCATGAAAACTTTGGGGCCGCAGTGTTACTGCACAGAAGGTGTGTCCACCCCACTGCTTTCTGGTAATGATGGAGGTTTTTTCCCCCCATTTATTAGTGATGAAGGGTTTGTTGGAGATAATTGTATTTTTAGCAGCACAGTTAATGAACTAGCTAAGTGTCAATAGATGAAATCATAAAACCATTAAACACCAAGAGCAATAATGGGAAACTGCGTCTGGTGGTAATGAAATTAAGTGTCTTTATGAGGTCACTTTATTACTTTTCTCCTTGGCTCTCTTGCCCTCCCGAGTACATGGTGACTGCTGCTCCTAATTGCTGTTTCACTAAAATGCACAATGCTCTCCATTTTGTGTTTTAAATTCCATGTATTTCTAGGGCCTTCAGGATCACTAAACCCTCCATCAAGAGAATGCAATAGAAGTGGCGGTTATGAAAGTTTCTGGAAGTGGCCCAGTAGTACAGAAGAATGAGGATAGCAGAAAGGGTTGAGAAGGAATTAAGAAAGACCTGCTGGACTTTACTGATCCCACACTGATGAGTCATGTGGTCAAGGTTGAGCCCATGCAACTTTGGCACAGCCTCCAAAGCCAGGGCAAAGTCACTCACAGGGCGACTGGGTGGCTATGGTTATACCTGTGCTTGAACCATACTTTTCAGCTTGGGAGCAAACTCATATGCATAATTTCCTTTGACCCTATGGCAATCCCATATGATACGTTTTTAGTCTCACTTTTCAGATGAGGAAACTGAGGCTCATAGAATCACCCAGGTCCCGCTGCTGCATAGAGGACAAAGCTGGTGTGCTTTCCCCATGCCAGAGGCCTTAAGGGTCTGGAGCCAACTCACTTGCTAGTGATTTAAATCTTGTGCAACCAAACTCATAGCACCATACTTAATGCAATAATTCAGGAAATATTCTTTGAGTATCTACTGTAGGCTAGGGATACAATGAGCAAAACAGAATCCTTCTCTATCCTCAGGGAACTTCGATGTAGCTGGGGAGAGTTCCACAAGCAACAACGTGCGGTGAGTTTCGTGAATCAGAGAGAAAGCACCATGTTACGGAAGCTGCTGGCAGGAGGCTCTGATCTCATCTACAGGACAGAGAAGCCTTCCTGGAGGAAGCAAGGTTTGAGTTGAAACCTGAAGGGTAGAAGATAAATAGATGAAGGAGGGGGAAGAGCACACAGGCCAGGAGGAAGCCTGCACAAAGATATGTCTAACATGTAAGAGAAATTGGTGGCTGAGGAACTGGATTGATTTAGGGGGCATCATCAATTGATAAGGCTAAGGAACTGATTCAATTGTGGGGCTCATGGAGAGACAGGAATTAGGAACCCGCTCCCCCCTAACCCCAGTTCCTGGCGTGGCCACCTGTGGGATGGCAGTGCATTTACTGAGACAGGGAGTGCTGTGGAGGAGCCTAATGGTGGAAGTGAGGTTGGGAGAATATAATGAACGGATATCTTATCTATGGCGATGAAAATGAGCCCTAAAAGGCGGTTCAGCTGACCCAGCTTTGTTATGATCCAAGGGCCAAGAACTGAATTAAAGCCCCAATGTAGACATGGTGTTAATTATTTCATTGAGGCCACCCATTAAGGCTGTAAACACTGAGTTTGTTTCTACCCTACTGAGAAATCGAAAGGACAGAGTGAAGCTTCAACATGATCGTCACCAGCTGGAACAGTCACGCTAAACACGATGAAATTTAACAGGGACAAATTTAAATTACACTCCTTAGGTTCGCAAAATCAGTTGTTTCTGTAAAGGATGAAAAACCTGACTTAACAGCAGCTCATGTCAACAGAACCTAATAGAGTCAGTTGGCTATGAATTCCACACAAGCTGACATGGTGATGTGGCTGCCCCTTTGTATGGAACACGGCTGTACTGCAGCCAAGCAAGGATAGGCCGAGGTAAACATCCCGCGTGACTCAGCCAGTTTGTAGTGCAGGAGCATAGCTCCACTTGTTGTATAATCACAGCCATGTAGCCATAACACGGGAAGGCTCATCATTTGGCTTGGAGCCACTGTCATCTGTAAAAGGTATAATTGCCCTGCTGACACTCTACAGGCATGCTTGTGTCCAGAGGAAGAGAGAGAGAAAGCCAGAGCTGTCTGTTTTGTAAATGGACAAGGGGGATCCAGGACACAGCTTGGCTTGCTTGTGCCCATAGGGCAAGAGTTAAGCTGCTAACCCTGAAAGGAGAGCTGGTTGTGCAGCTGTATGTGGGAGCCGCCGGAGCAAGCAGCCGAGACAGAGACAGACAGTGTAAGAGAGATGCTGAATAAAACCACATTTCACCTACTTACGGCCCCCTAAGTGTTCTTCCTATCCATCCGCCATTCATCCACCCACTCCCTTCGGACCTCAGCATGGGCTGGAGCCTGACCTTAAACTTAACACTCTTCTTTCACTTCTAATGTCCCCTTGATGTATGAGACATTGGAGAGGAACCCATGAAGCTTCCTCTGATCAGGATAGAGAAGAACCTGTAAGAAAAGTGCAGCAGCCAAGGAGAGAGGCCAGCTCAGAAAGATGTCTGTAGGGAAGTCAGGGCTGGCTTGTAGGCTCAAATGTTGGGGAGCTGCATGCCATGTGATTGGAGGGTGTCTCTAAAAAAATACCTGAAAAAAAATAAAACAGAGGCAAGGGACATAATTCTTAGCTAACGAGGGGGCCTCAGAGAGAGGGATTTGTTAGGGCTAGGAGAAGAAGGAAGGATTCACCAAGGAAATGATAAAGGATGAAGCATTGCAGAAAAGCTGATTGCTGTATTAATTCATTTCAGTCATGTGTTTGAGCTCTGATTTTGTGTATAGCCCTACGCTGTGGGAAATGCTATGAAACAACAGCCACAGAGTCAACAGCGCTGCTTGGTATGGCTCAGATGACCAGTGCTATTCAGAGGATGGTGAGAGGTCACTAAGGAAGAAGACATGGAGGAGCTGAAGCTTGAGCAGACCCTTGATAGAACACAAAAAGAAGCCACCCCCTATTCCTCACTCCAACCTTTATTGAGCAATGGCTGCCTAACTGTATTGCACTAAGGGATGGAGATACAAAGATGACTAGAACACAGTTCCTGCTCTCTAGGAGTTCTCAGTCAAGACACACAAGTAAATAACACAGCTCTTTGATCTTAGAATGTACTCTCAATATACTAACAGATTTTCAGAAGAAAAAAAGTCAGAAACACTACCACACTCAATGTCCACATTAGCAAAACATTCTGGTTTCAGAAACACTCAAGTGTGAAAAAAAGTGTTTTAAAATTGAGCAGTATAAACAGAGTAATCATTTTCACAATAGGAGTGGGCCCATTGACCTATCAAAACATGAAAATGTGGGGGAAAATGTGTCTTGGTAGTTACAGCGGTGTGATCATTGTCACAATGGGTGGGAACAAAACGCCATTGGAACCCCCTGGAGGAAGCCCTTAATGCTGTGTGGGAACACCAGACAAGGCTCCCAGCCGGAGATAGCGTTGGAAGGTTGCCTTCTAGGCTAACAGCGGTGGACAAGGGGAGGGTAAAGATTCCAGAGGAGTCGGGGTTCCAGGCAGAGGGAGCAGCTTCTGCAGAGGAAGGAGACAGAGGCGGGCGTGAGGCATATTGACAGCAGCTCTTTGTTGTCTTTGTTTGTGATCGTTATCAGCAGTGGAGCAGAGAGGGGCTTCAGTCTGAAGGGGACTGGACCATTCTTATCACAAAGACAACAAGGAAGGCGACAGGAGCACTGCAGAGCAATTGAATGAAACATCTTTGCTGAACTTTCTCATCTCTTGAAAAGTTTTTATGTTTTCTATTTACATAAGTCATAAACCAATTGCCTAATGCAAAAATGTCATGTTCTTGAATAGTAAGAAAAGGCAACAGATTTCAATCAATAGACTCAGAATTTTTCATTAAATCTGCTTGCTTATTTCCTTAAACCTTTTCTCCAGGGCAAATGCGCCCTTTAGAAGTGATTGATTGTGTTGCTCCCATTGGTATCCACACTCCTTAGGCTCTTTCTCTCTCTCTCTTTTCCTTTCTCTGCATCTCTCTCTCATCTTCCCAGTTGCTGTCAAGCAGCTGCCCTCAGCTGAAACATCAGGCAGGCATCAAGGAGTATATTTTTTGTTCAGATGCATGCACATGTAAAGCTATTTCTGAATTGCATCTTTGCAAAATAACCTTTGGGTATCAGCATGATGAGGATGCCATTAGCAGGAAATTCATCTGTGTGGATCCCAGGAAGGGGAGAAAGCTACCATAGTGTGGAAAGAAAGCCTAACTAATAAACAGTCTGGAATGTCCTTCCCAGAAAGGCCTGTTGAAAGAGATGAACAGTACTGGATTAATTAATTCTCCTGGGTGGTGCCCCTTTATGTTTCTGGGGGAATACATGTTCTCTTAGGGCCAAGAAGCACCCCTGTGGTCTGGTCTTCCCTGCATTTATTCAATAAATATCTCAACTCACCATGCGTCCAGGGGAGAGAATCACCTGGCTGCTCCCTCTGCAGACTCTCTCTGAGTCCTGGGAGGGCCCTGAGTCATCGGAGCACAGAGAATCAGGGTAGGTCCAGGTTCTGATGGAAACTGCACCAGGTGGGAGTCACCAGCCAGCCTCCTTCTGCTGCTTCTGCCACTGGAGCCCCTTTGGAGCATGTTTCCTCTTCTGTGAAATCAGCTTGTTTACTATGGTTGACCCTTGAATGACTTGGGTTTGAGCTGCATAGGTCCACTTTTACACAGATGT
This sequence comes from Nomascus leucogenys, assembly GCF_006542625.1. Taxonomy (NCBI): domain Eukaryota; kingdom Metazoa; phylum Chordata; class Mammalia; order Primates; family Hylobatidae; genus Nomascus; species Nomascus leucogenys. The sequence goes on along the minus strand of NC_044395.1, from coordinate 22,531,175 downwards.
TGTTCAACAAACATATTGGGATTATTTTTGCGGGGGAAATGTATAACAATTTGAAAAGACTCACAGAGGAGCCGCGTGGCCTAGAAATGTCAAAAAAATTAAGAAAAAGGTATGTCACGAATGCATAAAATATGTGTAGATACTAGTCTCTTTTATCATTTACTTCCATAAAATACCCCTGAGACAGCAAGACCTCCTTTTCCTCCTCCTCTTCAGCCTACTCAACATGAAGACTTGAGGATGGAGACCTTTTTGATGATCCACTTCCACTTAATGAATATTAAATGTGTTTTCTTCTCCTTATGATTTTCTTAACGTTTTCTTTTTTCTAGCTTACTTTATTGTAAGAATACAGTATATGATACATATGCCATAAAAAATATGTGTTGTTTATGTTATTAGTAAGGCTTCCAACCAATTGTAGGCTATCAGTTAAGTTTTAAGGGAGATAAGTTTTGAGGGAGTCAAAAGTTATATGTGGATTTTCAACTGCATGGGGGCAGGGGTCGGTACTCCTGGCCCTTTTGTTGGGCAAAGGTCAACTGTAGATGATCTCTAAGATTCTGTTTCAGTTCTATGGCAGTAATTCAAGTAAGAGTGAAGACACCCATTGCTGAATGTTTAGACCACGTGCCAGGCACTTTGCTAAGAGCTTTACATATATGATCTCATTTAATCTTCATGGCAACTGTGTGAGGTTCATGCTTTTATTATCCCAGATGACGAACTGAGGCTTAGAGATGTTATGAACTTAGCCCTGGGAAACACAACTGGGAAGTGGCAGAACTGGAATGAGTCCATGTGTCTGATTCTGTCACCCACACCTTTAATGCATTATCTTAGTGTGCTTGGTCTGCTATAATAAAATACCACAGTCTGGGTTGTTTAAACAACAGACATTTCTCACAGTTCTGGAGGTTGGGAGGTCCAAGATCAAGGTCCCAGCAGTATCTGATGAGGGCTGTCCTTCTGGTTTGTAGATGGGTGCCTTCTTGCTCTATCTTTCCATAATGGGGAGTGAGGGTAGGGGAGCAGGTGGGAGAGAGAGAGAGAGAGAGTCTTTTACTCTTCTCATAAGGACACTAATCTCATGATGGGAGCTCCACTCTCAGGACTTCAGCTGAACATATTGTTTTCTACAGGCTGCACTTCTTAATGCCAACACAAAAGGGGGTTAGGACTTCAACATAAGAATTTTGGGAGGACACAAACATTTAATTCATAATATGCATTGTGCAATATTGCTTCCTTCCACGACACGGAAAAAGTGTAGGTGGGAAACACTGGGCCACCGTTAGAAGCACGGTAGGAGGCACACACCTCCCTCCCTCGAGAGGGAGTGAGTAGTCAAGGGCAAGCTGCTGTGTCTGTGAGCAGGACACAGGGAGCTGTGAAGAGGGCTTTTGTGTACTGCTTATGAAGCCAGATACACCTTGGGGACAAGCTACTACCCAGGTGTATCTGGGATTGTTTGTGAAGATCCATCTGTTCCTTTCACAAATACTTTTTGAACACCTACATTGTATTAGGGTCTGGGAATTCAATGGTGAAACAAAAAGATTGCAATGAATCCTTGGAAGGGCTTAATGGAGGGCTGTGAGAGTATTACTGCGGGGCCAGCCTGGGGCTGGCAGAGAATGTGGTCATTAAAGTTTTCTTTAAGGAAATGATTTCTGAGCTGACCTCTATGGGATCTGAATGCTTTAACCAGACACAGGAGGGAAAGTGATGGGGAGGGCCAGTGCGGCTGGAGCTGGAGGAGGGTATGGAGGGCCAGGTTCTCTAGGGCTTTATAGGTAACTTAAGTAGTTTGCTACTTAAGTTAAGAAAACTTAAAAAGTTTTCTACTGCACTTAGAATAAAGGTTTTAATCAGGAAAGCAAGGTGAATGGATCTGGCTGCTGTTTGGAAGAGGCCGCAGTGGGAGTTGGTGGGCTGATGCCTTCGACCAAACAAGAGCTGGCAGTAGGTTGGCTAGAGTTGGCAGAGGAGATGGAGAGAATAGAAAGGATCAGTGGGATATTTAGGAGGTAAAATCAGCAAGACATGGGGGGATGGATTGAATTAGGTGTTGTAGGAGACATAATCTACATAAACTGGGATGGGCAAGCACATTTGATACCCTGGTTTAGGAACCTATGCTTTAGAGGTAATGTCCCTTCTTAATGCTTCCCAAGGTGTCTAGGTATATCAGTCAGGATGACTTCACTTGCATGGTAAGAAATCCCCCAACTCAATGGTTGTAGATAATTAGAAATCATCTCACATAGCAGGAAGTCCATGGGTGATAGCACTTGCCCCGGTGGTAGAATCAGCTCTGTGATGTCACCAAGGACCCAGGCTCCCTCCCTCTCTTCACTCTGCTGAGTCCCACTGGGGCCAGCTTCCCTGGTGGTGGCAAGGTGACCTTGGCATTTCCAGGCATCAGACACCTAGTCACAACCCCATCCTTCTCAGGCTCACCTGGCTAGACAGAGTCAAGTTGTGTGCTCTGCCAGGAAAATGGGATGACTGTGAAGGTGTAGACTGCTAAGAATTTCACCATGGACTGCGAGTGGGGCCATCTTCTCTGAAAAGTGGACAAATGAACTAACCCAGGGTCCTGTTAGGGGAACTAGACATGGGGGCTCATTGGGTTTGTCATGGTGTCCTGGACCAACACATCTCAGATTTTGAATTTCTTAGATCAATAAACACAATACAAAGAGTGGGTGGGGAAACTGACATAGGATTGCTGACTTTTCATTTTCACCTAGTAAATATTTAAAAAATTACCATCTGCTGTCTCTATCATTTCATTAGAAGAACATCTTTTGTTTTTTCGAGAGAAAAGTAATTTTATTTTTTAAATTTATTTATTTTTATTTATATATATTTTTATTATACTTTAAGTTCTAGGGTACATGTGCACAATGTGCAGGTTTGTTATGTATGTATACATGTGCCACGTTAGTGTGCTGCACTCATTAACTCCTCATTTAACATTAGGTATATCTCCTAATGCTATCCCTCCCCACTCTTCCCACCCCACGACAGGCCCCGGTGCGTGATGTTCCCCTTCCTGTGTCCAAGTGTTCTCATTGTTCAATTCCCACCCATGAGTGAGAACATGTGGTGTTTGGTTTTTTTGTCCTCGCAATAGTTTGCTGAGAGTGATGGTTTCCAGCTTCATCCATGTCCCTACAAAGGACATGAACTCATCATTTTTTATGGCTGCACAGTATTCCATGGTATATATGTGCCACATTTTCTTAATCCATTCTATCATTGTTGGACATTTGGGTTGGTTCCAAGTCTTTGCTATTGTGAATAGTGCCGCAATAAACATACGTGTGCGTGTGTCTTTATAGCAGCATGATTTATAATTCTTTGGGTATATACCCAGTAATGGGATGGCTGGGTCAAATGGTATTTCTAGTTCTAGATCCCTGAGGAATCGCCACACTGACTTCCACAATGGTTGAACTAGTTTACAGTCCCACCAACAGTGTAAAAGTGTTCTTATTTCTCCACATCCTCTCCAGCACCTGTTGTTTCCTGACTTTTTAATGATCACCATTGTAACTGGTGTGAGATGGTATCTCATTGTGGTTTTGATTTGCATTTCTCTGATGACCAGTGATGATGAGCATTTTTTCATGTGTCTTTTGGCTGCATAAATGTCTTCTTTTGAGAAGTGTCTGTTCATATCCTTTGCCCACTTTTTGATGGGGTTGTTTGTTTTTTTCTTGTAAATTTGTTTGAGTTCATCGTAGATTCTAGATATTAGCCCTTTGTCAGATGAGTAGGTTGCAAAAATTTTCTCCCATTCTGTAGGTTGCCTGTTCACTCTGATGGTAGTTTCTTTTGCTGTGCAGAAGCTCTTCAGTTTAATTAGATCTCATTTGTCTATTTTGGCTTTTGTTCCCATTGTTTTTGGTGTTTTAGACATGAAGTCCTTGCCCATGCCTATGTCCTGAATGGTATTGCCTAGGTTTTCTTCTAGGGTTTTCATGGTTTTAGGTCTAACATTTAAGTCTTTAATCCATCTTGAATTAATTTTTGTATAAGGTGTAAGGAAGGGATCCAGTTTCAACTTTCTACATATGGCTAGCCAGTTTTCCAAGCACCATTTATTAAATGGGGAATCCTTTCCCCATTGCTTGTTTTTGTCAGGTTTGTCAAAGATCAGATGGTTGTAGATGTGTGGTATTATTTCTGAGGGCTCTGTTGTGTTCCATTGGTCTATATCTCTGTTTTGGTACCAGTACCATGCTGTTTTGGTTACTGTAGCCTTGTAGTATAGTTTGAAGTCAGGTAGTGTGATGCCTCCAGCTTTGTTCTTTTGGCTTAGGATTGACTTGGCAATGTGGGCTCTTTTTTGGTTCCATATGAACTTTAAAGTAGTTTTTTCCAATTCCGTGAAGAAAGTCGTTGGTAGCTTGACAGGGATGGCATTGAATCTATAAATTACCTTGGGCAGTATGGCCATTTTCATGATATTGATTCTTCCTATCCATGAGCATGGAATCTTCTCCCATTTGTTTGTGTCCTCTTTTATTTCATTGAGCAGTGGTTTGTAGTTCTCCTTGAAGAGGTCCTTCACATCTCTTGTAAGTTGGATTCCTAGGTATTTTATTCTCTTTGAAGCAATCGTGAATGGGAGTTCACTCATGATTTGGCTCTCTGTTTGTCTGTTACTGGTGTATAAGAATGCTTGTGATTTTTGCACATTGATATTGTATCCTGAGACTTTGCTGAAGTTGATTATGAGCTTAAGGAGATTTTGGGCTGAGACGATGGGGTTTTCTAGATATACAATCATGTCATCTGCAAACAGGGACAATTTGACTTCCTCTTTTCCTAATTGAATACCCTTTATTTCTTTCTCCTGCCTGATTGCCCTGGCCGGAACTTCCAATTCTATGTTGAATAGGAGTGGTGAGAGAGGGCATCCTTGTCTTGTGCCAGTTTTCAAAGGGAATGCTTCCAGTTTTTGCCCATTCAGTATGATATTGGCTGTGGGTTTGTCATAAATAGCTCTTATTATTTTGAGATACGTCCCATCAATACCTAATTTATTGAGAGTTTTTAGCATGAAGGGCTGTTGAATTTTGTCAAAGGCCTTTTCTGCATCTATTGAGATAATCATGTGGTTTTTGTGTTTGGTTCTGTTTATATGCTGGATTACGTTTATTGATTTGCATATGTTGAACCAGCCTTGCATCCCAGGGATGAAGCCCACTTGATCATGGTGGATAAGTATTTTGATGTGCTGCTGGATTCGGTTTGCCAGTATTTTATTGAGGATTTTTGCATTGATGTTAATCAGGGATATTGGTCTAAAATTCTCTTTTTTTGTTGTGTCTCTGCCAGGCTTTGGTATCAGGAAGAACATCTTAAAAGCAAAGAAGAAAGAAACCTTGTGTTTCATAAGTTTAGTATTATAAACATTTACTGTTTTGCATTTCTCTTACCTGAAATTTGGGAACCACTCTCTTGGGACCACGCTGAGCTATATAAGGCAGAAGTTCTTAACTTGAGTCTGTAGATTGCCACCCCACTGCTGAGGAGTCTGTCGAACAGGAGCCAGATGCTCCATGAGCTTGGGTAGAGAAAAATTATAGCTTTTTTTTTTTTTTTTACTATCTTCTATGTGAAATGTAGCATTTCCTTCAATTACAAATGTGGCAACAAATCGGTCATATTAGCTCTAACTGTGATTTTGTCATTAATAGAATTTGCAAATGTTTTCATATCACATTACAGTTGTTGTAGATATCTGGAAATATCATTAACACCCACCGCTATTTTGAAATCACAGTAGCTATCAGACTGGCTGCTAGACAGCATGTGAGCTCAGAATTCCCCACAGACTCTCCTGCTGTACATCTGGCCACTTGTGGCAACTTGGTACCTCAGCAGGGCAGCCATCAAAGCAGCAGATCTGAGTGTTTTCCTGTAGATGACCCAGACCTTCCAGCATCCCTTAACTGAATTGTTTGTGGATGAATTTGCAGAAGTAGTTGAATCCTTTTTATGCTTTGCTGAAGTTTTGCAATCTGAACTGTTCTAACTTGAATTTTTAACTCTCCGTAGGCAGTGCCACCTTGGGTGGCACAGCTGAGTTGGAATATGTCTGATTGCTGAGTGAACTGTTGGAGTGTGATATTTAAAGCAACTTCTTGTGATTGCTGACAGATTGCACAGTGATGCAGGTCATGCACGGTGCGATAAGCTCTGGGAGAAGCAGAAGTCCTCTTTATTTTTTTTCTGGATTTACTCTGTATTTGTGCAATGTCTGTGATATGAAGCGCAGTCTTACATGCACACTATGTTACTCACACGTTCTTGCACTATTATTGTGTGAAAATACCACATATCTAAAAAAATACCTTTGTGAGAAACAATGATAATATCAGAAATGAGAATCATTATTTCTGAAAAGTCGTAGGAAGTCACATACAGCACTAGCTAAATTTCAGGGAGGATAGGGCCCGTGATCAACTGTGGTAATCCCATATCTGTGCAAAGGTTAAAAGATACTAATGGTACTTAAACCTTGGCTAATCATAAAACCTGTCTTATTTTACTCACTGGTCATAAAATTTAACAAATATTTGACACTTTATTTAATTAATATACAAATGATTGCCTCCTATGTAGGTCTATCAAACAAATTACTTAGGAATCATAAACAAAATATGATGCTTCAAAGAATGTTAGTGGCATAAAACATTTTATTTTAGCTTTATTTATTATTTATTTTTTACAGACCCAATTTATCTTCAGGCTAGAAAAAGAAAAGGAAGGCCTGATGAAAACTGTGTATTTGGCTTTGTTTACATTAATGAAGTGATTGGACAGAAAAAGTCACAGTGACTTTTTTCTTTTGTGAAAAAAATTATTGGGAACGGAATTTTGAAGTCAGGGAGACTGAAAGTGGACTCAGCTATGTCTATCTGGAAGATGTATCCAAAACACCCAGGAGTTTTGTGTGCATGTGTATGAAGGAAGTTCAGCTACAAAAAGCTTGTAGCCTGGGCAATACAGCAAGACCTCAATTCTAAAAAAATTTAATAAGCTGGGTGTGATGGTGTGGCACCTGTGGTCCTAGCTACTCAGGAGGCTGAGGTAGGAGGATCACTTGAGACTGGGAGGTCAAGGCTGCAGGGAGAAATAATAGCATCACTGTACTCTACATCGACCCTACCTTGAAAAAAAAAAAAAAGAAAAGAAAAGAAAAAGGAAAAGGAAAAGGAAAAGGAAAAAAGTTCAGATACTTCAAAATGTGGATTTGCCATAAAAACCTTTTCTTGAAGCATTCTTGAAGTTTCTTACCAGATGACAGAAAAAGCCTCATATTACTGGAGAAACTTTATCTAAAGCCACATACACTGGGAATATGGAGATTTGTGAATAGAAAGAGGTAAAAGCTGGAAGTGATTCTTTAGTCAGATGAGGTGCTTCCATGAAGAATAGTAGGTATGTCTTGAAGTAAGTTATGGAGGAGTTGGCCACCTCGCCATTCCTCCCACGTCACTCTGTGAAACTACAGGTATCCTCCCAGGTAGTCACCTGCCTGTTTTGTTCATGATGTGCTTGCTGACTTCAACAAAGAAAGATTTTGTTTTGTGAGTGCCTTTGGAAACTACAAAGCTGCTGATGTTTTGCAGATGGTATAAAGGTTTTTGGTTTTGTTTTGCTTGTGTCAAACAAAAGTGACTTGACAGAAAAGTTTCATTTCCTTGCACAGACAGTGCTGTTGCAATGCGTGGCTGTGCATCTGACTTTGCTACTTGAGTAAAAGGGAGCACCTATGTTGTTCTCACTCACTGCATTTCACACAAACGTATTCTGGCTCTTCAAAAAATCCCAAGAGAAGTTTTGTCAACAGCCATAAAAGTCATCAACTTTTATCTAGTCTCTGAATCACAGCATTTTTGCAGGTTTTGTCAAGAAATGATGGCAGAAAATGAAGTGCTTCTCTACCACAGAGAAGCTCACTGTCTTTCAAGGGGAAAGATTCACTGTTTTCTAAAAGAAAAAGAAAATCCACTCCTGGAACATGTAGCAAGAAAAAATGTTGTCTGAGGGTTGGCTGAGCCAGTGGATATTTTTAACCATCTGAACGAGATGAATCTTCCAGTTTGAGGCCCTGATACCACCATTATGAATGATCCTGAAAACTTTACCAGCTTTTTTGGCTCAGCTGCCAATATGAAAGGAGAGTTCAGGCTGACATCTTTGCCAACTTTTGCGATGCTGGAGGAAGTGCTTTATCTCAATGAAGTTGACATACAAAATACTGTTAGTTTATTTGAAAAGAGAAATCTACAAACACCTGGAAACACTGCAGAACTCCTTTAAAAAGTATTTCTATCTTGATGGTATCAAAGTTGGACCATAGAATTGCATTCTTTTTCTTGTTGATATAAACTGTCTCAAAGGTGTTCACCTAGCTAAAGATGGCGAACATTGATCTTGGGATGGAAAACAGCTACAACTAGAATTTAGCTAAAAAGTCTTGGAGAGCTTTGGTGCTCCTTGACAGAAACCTCTGTCTACTTTGCAAAGGAGCCATAAAAGCTTTAATTCCATTTTTCAACAATATATCTTTGAAGATTGGAGTTTTAATGTTGTTACTATAAAAAATCAAAATCAATTGGATGTCCAGCGTGACAAGTGTATTATCTCATCAAAGACATCCCACCGTCTCATGTTCTTATTCAAGCTAGGCAAAGCGGCCTTCATATGGGTATGTCTTTTAAAAAACAAAAGTTAACTTTAATTTGCGTGTATTTCAAATGCAATGTCTTATTTTTTTTAAATGTGGTTCAAAGAAGCAAATCTATTACTATGTAATATATAGTAATACATATATACAAAATATATATTTTGGTAATTGTACTTCAGTATACACGCTTGGTTTTCCTTGTAATCCTATGCCTTTATTTTATGCATCAAAAAACATTATTTTAAGAAAGGTCTGTAGGCTTCACCAGATTGCCCAAGGAATCCGCTATGTAAAAACAGTAAAGAACTGATGGCCCCGCACAGTTGCTCAGGCCTGTAATCCCAGCACTTTGGGAGGCCGAGGCGGGTGGATCACTTGAGGTCAGGAGTTTCAGCCTGACCAACATGGCGAAACCCCATCTGTACTAAAAATACAAAAATTAGCCAGGCATGGTGGCATGTGCCTGTAGTCCCATCTACTTGGGAGGCTGAGGCATGAAAATTGCTGAACCCAGGAGGTGGAGGTTTCAGTGAGCTGAAATCGTGCCACTGCACTCCAGCATGGGCAAGAGAGCGAGACTCTGTCTCAAAAAAAAAAAAAAAAAAAAAAAAGATGGCCGGGCGCGGTGGCTCACGCTTGTAATCCCAGCACTTTGAGAGGCTGAGGCGGGCGGATCACGAGGTCAGGAGATCGAGACCACGGTGAAACCCCGTCTCTACTAAAAAAATACAAAAAAATTAGCCGGGTGTGGTGGCGGGCGCCTGTAGTCCCAGCTACTCGGAGAGGCTGAGGCAGGAGAATGGCGTGAACCCGGGAGGCGGAGCTTGCAGTGAGCTGAGATCGCGCCACTGCACTCCAGCCTGGGTGACAGAGCGAGACTCCGTCTCAAAGAAAAAAAAAAAAATCTCCTGATATAAGAGGACATGATCACCTGCCATGCTCTCAAGTTGCTTAACGTTCAAAAAGGCAGGTGTGTTGTGTATGATATGGTGCTTGAAGAAAGAGAAGCTCCCTTGACAAAAGGCCGGGCCAGCCATTTGGCTCCTGTGCTGTCAGGAAAACCTACTGGAGGTGGCAGTCTTTAATGTTCAACCTCATCATCCCCAAGACAACGGAAGAAGAGGGCAGATACCAACCCAACGTAGGAAGGCACCTCTTCTCTTTTCTTTCTATAGTAGCTGATTCCAGAAAACTGGCCATTTTCAATCAAGCCCCCGTTGCTGAAGTGAAATCTATTACTGAGTTCTTCCTGTATTCAGGGAGTGATATAGGGTTACAGAGAAGGGAAACACAAGGTCTCTTCCCTTGAGAAGTAAACAATTTAGTGTTGGAGACAAAATTAATACATAAAACAATTAAAGGGAATTAAATGCAAGGCTAGGGGGTGTTTTAAGAAAATTCTGCCTGTTGACTTTTTCAACACAATATCCTCAGGATCTAGAATATTGCTTGGCACACAGTATGTGCCAGAAAAAAATCTTTGTTGAATAAATAAATTGATGATGGAAATGTTAAAATAACATCTATTGTTATGAGAGTAAGACAGTTGTCCCTCAGTAACCATGGGGAATTGATTCCAGGACCTCCCTTGGGTACCAAAGTTCAAGGATGCTCAAGTACCTAATATAAAATGGTGTAGTATTTATTTGCATATAACCTAAGCACATTATCCCATATACTTTATTTATTTATTTATTTGAGATGGAATCTCGCTGTGTTACACAGGCTGGATTGCAGTGGCATGACTTGGCTCACTGCAACCTCCGCCTCCTGGATTCAAGGGATTCTCCTGCCTCAGCCTCCCATGTAGCTGGGATTATAGGCTTGTGCCACCACATCCAGCTAATTTTGTATTTTTAGTAGAGATGGGGGTTCACCTTGTTGGCCAGGCTGGTCTTGAACTTCTGACCTCAAGTGATCCTTCTGCCTTGGCCTCCCAAAGTGCTGGGATTATAGGCATGAGCCACTGCCCCTGGCCTTCCCATATGCTTTAAATCATCTCTGGATGCTTACAATACCTAATATACTGTAAATGTTATGTAAATTATTATAATTTATATTATTTTTAGTTTTTCCAAATATTTTGATCCTCTGTTGAATTCACAGATGCAGAACCTGCAGATATGAAGGGTCAGCTATACATGTTATTAGAGAAAATGTAAAAATACAGAAGACTGTAAAGAAGTAAAAAAGAAAGGCTAACCAGCCAACATTTTTGCTATATTGCTATATTTCTTCTTAGTTCTTTTTCCTAAATACATGCATAACACACACACACACACACACACACACACACGCACACTCACTCTTACTTTCTTTAAAGAACAGAATTGAGACTTGAGTTTTATAGCCCGACTTTTTTCTCTTAAAATTATATTGTGAACATTTTGCTGTGCCATTAAGTATTCTTCAGAACATTATTTTTAATGGCTGTATCATATAGTATTCTACAAATAAATCATGGTGTATGTAGCCTAGTTTATTAACCACTTCCCTATTGTCGAACATTACTGTTGGGAACATCGTATAATACCAAGAGCAACTTTTATTTGTTGCTTTGCTGTGTTCCAAGTATTGTGCTGAGCTTTTTCCCTTGATGCATAATCTCATTTAATTTTATTCTCATAGCAATCTAATGAGGTAGAATTCATCAGACCCATTTTACAGAGGAGAAACATGAAGGTCAGAGGAGTAATGTGTCAAAGGCTGCAATTCCAGAAAGAGACAAATCTGGGATTCAAGTCCTGGTCCCATTTGATGTTAATGTCCAGGCACTCAAACATGACCCTGGCCTGCCTCACCACCGTGTATGAGGAAGGTTCATACTTTATCAGGCCACGAAAGAGATTGGGAAACACATATTAGAAAGGCAGGAGGAGACACGGAAGAGAGGAGTATGGAGGCAACAAAGGAGAGATCTTAAGTAAGAGGAAGTGCTTTTCTGTATTCAAAGCTGTGAAGATAGAAGGACAAGACCAATGCAAAAACTGATGAATCTTTTTCAAGACAGGCATTTCAGATGCATGATGGGGATGAAATGCATGTTCTCAGCTTAGTGCTCCTGACTTGGTGGTAGTGGAGTGACAAAACCATGCACTTATTTCTTCCCAATGCTGGGAGTCATGGAACAGCCTTCATAAGGTGGCATCCAAGCAGCAGAATGTCCCTCCTGTTCCTGGGCATTTCCGCATCCCTGCGTCAGTGAGCAGTATCAGTAGCAGGAGCTCAGAGGCTTGTAATGGAAGGCAGGGACATCACCCTATAGGGAGAGCAGAACTGCAGGGTGACCATAGGGGCTGGTCGGGGACCAGGCTTAGGTGACCAGTTTTCCGGGTGTGCCTGGGACTGAGGGGTTTTCCTGGAGGCAGAACTTCCAGTGTTAAAAACAGGAAAGCCCCAGGCAAACTGGGATGATCGGTCACCATAGGCCGAGGCCCAACTCAGAGTCTGGGCTCATCCAGGGGGCAGGTCCATGCAGGCTTCTTGAAAGAGTAGCGAGGGATCCGAGGCTGTTTGCCCATGCTCACCTCCCACTTTCGGCCCTTGCAGGCTGCCTTCCCCTTGGCCCCCTCACTGAAACTTCCTCTACAAGGATCACCGATGAACCTTACATACTGCCAAATTCCACAGCCACTTTTGGTCCAAGTCACTGTCATCCCTCACCTGGGCTACTGCAGTAGTCTCCTAATGGTCCCCTGCTTCCATCCTTTGCCCTACAATCTATTCCCAACCCAACAGCCAAAGTGACCTTTTCCTTAAAAATTGAACTTTTTTTCATTAAGAAATAATGTATACATAGTAAAACTCAAGTGTATTAATATGCAATTCTGCATGCTTTGGCAAACACATGCAGTGGTTTAACCTCCACTGTAGTCAAGATGTAAAAATGTTTTTTTTCACTCCAAATAAGTCCTCTGTACCAACCTATTTCCTTACCCCCAGTCCCTGTTAACCACTGATTTCTGTTTCTAAACTTTTTGCCTTTTCAGAATGGCATGTAAATGAATCATATAGTATGTAGCCTTTGAGTCTGGCTTCTTTCACTTAGCATAATGCATTTGAGATTAATTCATGTTGTGTGTGTTAGTAGCTCATTATTTTTAATACTGAATAGGACTGCTTTATTATGAATATTCCACAGTTTGTTATCCATATGCAACAGATAAATGATGTGTGATACTTTCCAATTTTTGGCAGTTATAAAGTTGCTCTCTAAGCATTTGCATACAGGTTTTTCTGGAAGTTTAAGTTTCTATTTCATTTGGGTAAATGCCTGGCAGTGGGATTGCTGGGTTTTGTGGTAAAAGTATGTTTCATTTCATAAGACTTCCAGGCTGCTTTGCAAAGTGTACCATTTTGCATTTCCACCAGCAATGTGTGAGAGTTCCAGTTCCTCTGCAGCCTCACCAGTCCCTGATATTATCATCTAAAAAATTATTTTTAACAGCTATACAAAATTATTTTTAGCTGATAATATATTTTTAGACATTCTACCAGATGTGTAGTGGTATCTCATTGTGGCTTTAATGCGTTTTTCCCTGATGGCTAATAATGTTGAACATCTTTTTGTGTGCTTATTGCCATGCAAAGTGTCTATTAAATTCTTTTGCTTATTTTAAAACTTGGACTGTTAATTTTCTTACTATTAGGTTTCGAGAATACTTTATATATCCTGTGTCAAGTCTTTTATTCGAGATATGATCTCCCAGTCTGTGGCTTATCTTTTCATTCTCATAACAGTGTCTTATGAAGAGCAGAGGTTTCTAATTTGTTAATTTGTGTAACATCTAAGAAATATTTGTCTAACTCAAGTTCACAAAGATTCTCTATGATTTTACCTAATAGTTTTAGATTTTGCATTTAGGTCTATGATTCATTTTGAATTAATTTGTGTATATGATGCAACGGATGGATAGAGGTTCTTTTTTTTCACATATGGATGTGCAGTTTGTTCCAGCACAGTTTGTGTGGAAGACTATCTTTTATCCATTGAATTGCCTTCATACCTTTATTGAAAATAAGTTGCCCAACTTTACCTGAGTCAATTTCTGAATTCTGTTCCCTAGATCTAAATGTAGAGATGTACTGGCAATTTATTTTTATTTTTATTTTTTTTTGAGACAGGGTCTCACTTTGTCACCCAGGCTGGAGTGCAATGGTGCAATCTCTGCTCACTGCAGACTTGACCTCTTGGGCTCAAGCGATCCTCCTGCCTCAGCCCCTCAAGTAGCTGGGACCATAAGCATGTGCCACCATGCCTGGCTGACTTTTTGTGTAGATGGGGTTTCACCATGTTGCCCAGGCTGGTCTAGAACTCCAGAGCTCAAGCGATCCACTGACCTCAGCTAGGATTACAGGCGTGAGCCACTGCGGCCTGGTTGCTGGTAAATGTTTAAGAACTGACTCTGGGGGGGTGGTGGGGAGGGAAGTCCTGATTTGTAGTTGTTTGCTGAGTTCTGTTTTTAATATGTTTTTACAGTGCATAATTTCAAGCAATCAATGTGACAACAACTAGCCTGTAAAACTTCTGAAAATCTGACATTGGCTCTGATGAGCTGGTATGAGCTGGCTGCAGCACACCACTATGTCTATCCTTTTTTCCAGTCTCACACTGTCTTGATCACTGTGGCTTTATAATAAGTCTTGATATCAGGCAGTGTGATTTCTCAAACTTTGTTCTTTTTCAAAATCGGTTTTTTTGTTTATTTGTTTTTGTTTTTATTGAGACGGAGTCTCACTCTGTCACCCAGGCTGGAGTGCAGTGGCGTGATCTCTGCCCACTGCAAGCTCTACCTCCCGGGTTCATGCCATTCTCCTGCCTCAGCCTCCCAAGTAGCTGGGACTATAGGCGCCCGCCACTACACCCGGCTAATTTTTTGTATTTTTAGTAGAGACGGGGTTTCACCCCGTTAGCCAGGGTGGTCTCGATCTCCTGACCTCTTGATCCACCCACTTCGGCCTCCCAAAATGCTGGGATTACAGGCGTGAGCCACCACGCCTGGCCTCAAAATTGTTTTGTCTATTCTAGTTCCTTTATCTTTTCGTATATATTTCAGAATCAGTATATTAATTTTTGCAAAATTCCTGCAGAGACTTTGACTGAAATTGAATTGAATCTGTAGCTCACTTTATGGAGCACTCACATCTTAACAACATCAAGTCTTCAGATCCATGAACAATGTTTCTCTCCACTTATTAGGTCTTCTTGATTTCTTTCATCGGTGTCTTTTTTTTTGTTTTTTGTTTTTTTAGTTTTGGCATACTGATCCTGCATATACTTTATTAGACTTGCACATATATGTGTTTATAAATTTTTAGTGCTATTACAAATGGCACTTTTGTAAATTTCAATTTCTAATATTTCACTGCTAGTAAATACAAATACAATGGCTTTGTGTATATTGACTTTGTATCCTGTGACTTTCCAAACTCGCTTATTAGTTCTAGTAATTTTTTGAAGAGTCTTCATAATTTTCTACATAGACAATCAGGTTGTCTAAAAACAGACAGTTCTATTCCTCCTTTCCAATCTTGCAAGGCTTTTATTTATTTTTTCTTGCATTTTTTGCAAGACCTTCCAATGTGATATTGAATAAAAGTAGTGAGAGCACGCATCCTTGCCTTGTTCCTCATCTTAGGGGAAAAGCATTTAGGCTTTTACTATTAAGTCTGTTAATAGGGGCGGGGCCAAGATGGCTGACTAGAAACAGGGGCAATCCGAGGCTCCCAACAAAAAGAACCATAATGAGTGTGTGAATCCTTCACCGGCAACCAGGGTATCCAGGTTCTTTCATCAGAACTGACTAGGAGGCTGGCGTGATCCACGGAGAGGAAGGAAGAGCAGCGTAGTGCGGAGGCCCACCTAAGAGCCACATGGGGCAGGGGAGCCCTCACCCCCCAGCCAAGGGAGGCGGTGAGTGAATGTGCTACCCAGCTGGGGAAACAGTGCTTTTTCCACGGAACTGTGCAACCCACGGATTGGAAGATCCCACTTGTGAACCCACACCACTGGGGCCTAATGTCCCACCCCTGGAGCCAGGCAAATTGTCAACAGCCTCTCAGCTGGAATCTGCTTAAGCCTATGGAGCTCCCAGCGGGGAAGGGTGACCAGCACCATAGCTTCGGCTGCCTGCTGTCTAAGCCATTTGAGCTCCTTGCGGGAGGGGCAGCAGCCAGCACAGGGGCTCACAACTGCTTAACATGCTAAGCTCCCTGGGTCGGGGAAGGGCGGCATTCATCTCTAGCTCCAGGATGCGCTTTTCCCCTGGTGGAGCCAGGGAAGCTGGATGGCTTGGTCCCAAGACTTGTGCCTCACAGCCCAACACATGGTCTGTGGCATACTGTGGCCAGAGTGCCTCTTCAGGCCTAACCCTGACTCATCCTTCCTCACTGGGTGGGGCTTCCCTGCAGGAACTCCAATAACTCCAGCCAGAGGCTCAGAGACAGAACCCTGATATCCCTGGGCCTGAGCCCCTAGGGGGAGGGTTGGTCGCAGTCTCTGTTAGCCTTTCCTCCTGGTAGTTCTGAGGAATCTGGGCAGCCCAGACGAGTGGGTTTCCCCTCAGTGAAGCACAGCCCCTCCACCAAGGGACAAAGTGCTTTGCTAAATGGGTCCTGTTCCCTGTACCAGTCAACTGGGTGAGACCCTCTAGCAGGGGTTGTCAGACACCCTATGCAGGAGTGATCCTGCTGGCATTAGGTTGGTGCCTTCAAGGTCAGAGATTCCAGAAGAAGGAGCAGGCACTCATCTTTACTGTTCTCCAGCCTCCTTGAGTGACATCTCCAGACACGGGAGCAAACCAGATGAATAGGGCCTGTAGTGAACCTCCAGCAAACTGCAGCAGCCCTACAGAAAAGCGACCTGACCATTGAAAGAAAAACAAACAGAAAGCAACAACAACAGCGTAAACAACAACAAAAAGCCCCCACAAAAACCCCATCCAAGGGTCAGCAGCCTCAAGGATCGAAACTAGACAAACTCACGAAGATGAGAAAGAATCAGTGAAAAAAACGCTGAAAACCCAGACATTCAGAGTGTCTCTTCTCCTCCAGATGATCGCAACGTCTCTCCAGCAAGGGTGCAAAACTGGATGGAGGATGAGATGAATGAATTGACAGAAGGAGGCTTCAGAAGATGGGTAATAAAAAACTACTCTGAGCTAAAGGAGCATGTTCTAACCCAATACAAAAAAGCTAAGAACCTTGATAAAAGATTACAGGAGCTGCTAACTAGAATAACCAGTTTCGGGAGAAGTGTAGACCTGAAGGGGCTGAAAAACATAGCACGAGAACTTCCTGAAGCATACACAAGTATCAATAGCTGAACTGACCAAGTGGAAGAAAGGGTAGCAGAGTTTAAAGACCATCTTGCTGAAATAAGGCATGCAGACAAAACTGGAGAAAAAAGAATGAAAGGAATGAACAAAACCTCCAAGAAATATGGGACTTCATAAAAAGACCAAACCTATGACTGATTGGAGTAACTGAAGGAGATGGGGAGAATGGAAAAAAGCTGGAAAACACACTTCAGGATATTATCCAGGAGAACTTCCCCGACCTAGCAAGTCTATTAATAGCTGGAAGTTTTTTTGCAGTTGCTGCCTTTCAAATTGAGAAAAATTGCTTCTATTGCTGAGAGTTTTTATTATGAGTAAATATCAAATTTTTCAAATGCTTTGTTTGCACTTGTAGAAATAATTATGTGGTATTTGTTGTTGATTGAATTATGTATCCCCACAATATTTGTTGAAGGCTGTCTTAGTTCATTTGTGGTGCTATAACAAAATACCACAGATTGGGTAATTGATAAACAATAGAAATTTATTCTTGCAGTTCTGGAAGCTGGAAAGTCCAAGGTCAAAGCACCAACAGGTTTGGTGACTGTTGTAAACCTGTTCCTCAGAGATGGTACCATCTAGATGACCTTGCATGGCCGAACGACAGAAAGCAAAAAGGGAATGAACACTGTCCTCACATGGCAGAATGGAAGAGCAAAAATAGCCTAAACTAATTTCCTCCAGCCCTTTTATAAGATGCTAATACATTCACAAGCACCCCACCTTTATGCCTTAATCACTTCCCAAAAAAGACCCCATGTCTTAATACCACCACAATGGGGATTAAGTTTCAACGTGAATTTTGGACACAAGACCATCATTCAAATAATAGAAAAGTCCTAATCTCCAGTTCCTGTAAATGTGTCCTTATTGGAAATAAGGTCACTGCAAGTGTAATCAGTTTAAGATGAGGTGATATTGAATAGGGTGGACCCTAAATCTAATGACTGGGTGTCCTTAAAGGAGACAGAGACTTGAAGACACAGTAAAGAATTCTTCCCCAGAGCCCTCAGAGGGAGCATGGCCTTGCTGACACCTTGATTTCAGACTTCTAGCTTCCAGAACCTGGAGAGAATACATTTCTGTTGTTTTAAGCCACTCATTTTGTAGTAATTTGTTATGGCATCTCTGGGAAACTAATAAGAGTATTTCTTCCAGTTTGTTGACATAGTGAATTTCATCCATTGATTTTTTTTCTTTTCAATGTTAAGCATCCCTTGCATTCCTGGGATAAGTCACACTTGATTATGTGTTATCCTTTTTAATTATTGCTGGGTTTAATTTGCTAGTATTGCTTTTTCTTGAAGATTGTTGCTTTTGTATTTTTGAAGAATATTGGTATACAGTTTTTTTTTGTTATATATTTGTCTCATTTGGTATCAGGATAAAACTGGCCCCATAAAATGAATTGGAAAGTATTCATTTTTCTTTTATATTCTGAAAGATTTTGTAGAACATTGCTATCATTTCTTCTTTAAATGTATGATATAATTTTCTAGTGAAGCCATCTGTGCCTAAAGTTTTTTTTGGGGGGGGGCTTTAAAATGCAAATTTTACTTATTTATAGAACTAGGCTATTTATTTCTTCTTAAATGAGTTTTAGAAGTTTGTGTTTTTCAAGGAATTTGTCCGTTTCATCAGATTGTTAAGTTTATAAACATAGAATTGTTTGTGATATTTATTTATTATTTTCTTAATGTCTGTGGTAATGATGGTAATCATGATGGCCCCTCTTTCATTCCCAAGGGTTGTATTTCATGTCTTTTCTCCTTTTTTCTTAGCCAATCTAGATAGAGGTTTATTGATTTTATAGATCTTTTCAAAGAACCAGTTTTTTAATTTCATTAATTTTCTCTATTGTTTTATTGATTTTGCTCTTTCTTTCCTTTGGTATGTTTTGGGTTTAATTTCTCTTTTTCGAGCTTCTTAATATAAAAGTTTAATCAATTTAAGACCTTTCTTCTTTTGCAATATAAATATTTAAGGCTATAAATTTCCCTCTAAGCATTTTCTTTAGAGCATTCTGCATATTTTAATGTGTTGTGTTTTCACTTTTATTTTAATTCAAAACATTAAAAAATTTCCCTTGTGTCTTTGTCTTTGTCCATGGTTATTTCAAAGTATGTTGCTTAATTTCCAGATATTTTTCTTTTATTGATTTCTACCTAAATTTCATTATGGTCTGAGAATGTACTTTTTAGGACCTTAAGTCTTTCAAAGTTTTTAGATTTGTTTTGTGGCTCAGAATATGTTATATATTGTCAAATGTTTCATGTGCATTTGGAAAGAGTGTGTACTCTCCTGTCGTTTGGTGGAGTATTCTAAAAATTTCAGTTAGGTCAAGTTGGTTGATGGTGGTGTTCAAGTCTTTTCTATCCTTATTGATTTTCTGTTTAATTGTTCTCTTAAGTACTTAGAGAGTGTGTTGAAGCCTCCCATAATTGTAGATTTCTTTATTACTCCTTTCAGTTCTATTATTTTTTGTTTCATGCATTTTGAAGCTCTTTTATTAGTTGCATATACATTGAGGATTTTTATGGCTTCTTGGTGAGTTAATCCTTTAATGTTATTTTAAGTCACTATTGCTTGAAATATTCATTGTTCTGACTTCTACTTTGTCTAATATTAATATAATAACCTTGTTTTTTTGTATCAGTTTTCTTTTCCATGGTATATCTTTTTCTATTCTTTTGCTCTTAGTTTATCTCCCTATGTTTAGAGAGCCTAAAATTGAGTTTTACTTTTGTATCCAATCTGACAGTCTTTGTCTTTTAACTGGTGTGTTTAGATTATTTATATTTAATGTAGTTATCATATTATTAAAATCTAATACCTTGCCATGTTAATTTTGGTTTTCTATCTATTCTATATGCTGTTTCTGTTTCCTTTTTTCTGTCTTTTTTTTTTTTCTTTTTTTTTTTTTTTTTGAGATGAAGTCTTGCTCTGTCGCCCAGGCTGGAGTGCAGTGGCGTGATCTCAGCTCACTGCAGACTCTGCCTCCCAGGTTCATGCCATTCTCCTGCTTCAGCCTCCCGAGTAGCTGGGACTATAGGTGCCCGCCACCATGCCCAGCTAATTTTTTTGTATTTTTAGTAGAGATGGGGTTTCACCGTGTTCTCCAGGATGGTCTCGATCTCCTGACCTCGTGATCTGCCCGCCTCAGCCTCCCAAAGTGCTGGGATTACAGGTGTGAGCCACTGTGCCCTACCCCTCTGTCTTCTTTTGGATTAATTCTTTTTTAAGATTTCATTTTATCCACTATAGGCTTATTATTTATCTCTCAATATTTTTTAGAGCAATTGCCTCAGAGTTTATTTTATATATATATATATATACATATATACATATATATACATATATACACATATATACATATATATACATATATACACATATATACATATACATATACATATATACATATATATACATATATATATATTTACTGGACTATAGTCTACTTCAAATACTATTTTACTGTTTTTCTGATAGCATATGAAACTTACAACACTATATTGTCTTTTTTCCTCCCATCCTTTGTGTTACGGTTATCTGTTTTACATTCACATATATTGTATATATCAATGCAATTTTTTTCTTTAGATGGCCAGTTATCTTTCAGAGTAATTAAAAATAGAAAAACAAACTTTATGCCATTTAAAATGCTTTGTATTTCTTTGTGTAGATTCAGATTTCTGTCTGGTATTATGTTACTTCTTGAGGAACTTTATCATTTCTTCTAGTGCAGGTCTGAATCTTCCTGGCTTTTCATTATCTCAAAAAATCCATCTCTCCTCTATTTTTCAAAGATATTTTTAGTGACTCCAGAATTCTAGGTACATTTTTTTGTTTGTTTTTTTGCTTTTTTTCCCCCCAGCATTTTAAAGAAATCATTTCTTTGTCTTTTGACTTGCATAGTTTCTGGTATTGGCTGTAATTTTTATTTTTATTTCCCCGTATGTAATGTGTCTTTTTTTCCATTGACTACTTTTATAATTTTTTCTTTATCCTTGGTTTTCAGCAGTTTGAATATAATAAGTGCAGATTTTAAAAATTGTTTTTGTTTTGTTTTGATATTTTGTCTGCTTGGTGTCCTCTGAGGTTTTTGGATTTGTGGTTTTGTGTTTTTCATTAATTTTGAAAATTCTTAGCCATTATTTAAAATGTATTTTTCTTTTTTTTTTGAGACGGAGTTTCACTCTGCCAACAGGCTGGAGTGCAGTGGCGTGATCTTGGCTCACTGCAACCTCCGCCTCCTGGGTTCAAGCAATTCTCCTACCTCAGGTGTGCACCACCACGCCCAGCTAATTTTTGTATTTTTAGTAGAGACGGGGTTTCACCATGTTGGCCAGGATGATCTCGGTCTCTTGACCTCATGATCTGCCTGTCTTGGCCTCCCAAAGTGCTGGGATTACAGGCATGAGCCACCGTGCCTGGTCTTAAAAAGTATTTCTTTTGTCCCCCTCTCTTCATCTCTCTTCCCGTTTCAATAACAGGTATGTTAGACTGTTACTTTCTCACAGGTTTTAGATGCTTCCTTTTCCTCTTCTTTCTTTTTTCACTCTGTTTTTCTATTTGTGTTTCAGTTTGGGTAAACTGATTCCTCAGCTTGTGTCTATTCTATTGATGAGGCTATTGAAGACGTTCTTCATCTCTGTTACTGTGTTTTTAATTTTTAGCAATTTCATTTAATTTTTTCTTATAGTTTTCATCTCTGTGATAAATTACACATCTGTTCAGGCATGCTGTGTACCCTTTCTGCTAAAGGCCTCAATATATTAATTAATGTTATTTTAGCTTTTCTAGATGATAGTTCCAACATCTTGGTCATATCTGAGTCTTGTCTTATTGGTTACTTTGTCTCTTATCAGTGATTTTATTTTTAATTTTTTTGTGTGTCATGTGAGTTTTTGGTTGAAAGTTGTTGCCCTGTGTAAGACAGTGAGAAAGGAGCAATGTAAAAATCCCAGTCAGGTAGGCAGTTAGGGTGTGTCTTTGTTTGAATCCCTTCAAACAAAAGAGCAACCTGCAGGCACAGATAAGGGAACTTGCACGGGTGGGGGTGGGGTGGGGAGGGGGTTTGCCTAAGACATTCCCACAGCCACACGCATAAAAAAGGCTACACAAGTGACTTGCCCAGACATACCTGCAATGGAAAATTCCATCCCCTGACACATGAGCAGTAAGGGGAACAAAGCAATATAGAGTAACTCAAGCTAAGGGCCCACATGCACATTAGGATGGGGTGGACCTACCAGAAATCCACACCTTATGCAAATGAGACACCCATCCCTCATTGGTTTTTTTATAAAAGCCTTTGCATTCAACTGTAAAAATGGCAACCCTTTTCCAACCCTTTTCTTCTTCTTTTGCTTATTAAACTTCTGCTCCAACTCCACCCTTTGTGTTCACACTCCTTAATTCTCTTGGTCATGAGACAAACTCCGGGTGATACCTTACAAGAGACTGCTTGTGGTGCATTGTTGAGACTGTAACAACAGTAGTGACTGAGGTAAACAATATTTATTCTTGCAAAGAGTTGATCTTTTCCTTTGCTAGATTGTTAGTTTTGGGGCTTGAGTCAATCTAGTTAAGAGTGGAGCTGGGTTTGGATTTTGTTGTTTTTATGGTTATCCTCAGAGCTCTTTATCATTTACATTCTTCTGGTGTTACCCCTTGCTTATTGAGGTGACTATTTTGCCAGAGGTTAGGTCTCCATTTGTACCTACATCTTAGTATGTTTCCATGCTCTTGCTCCTCTCCCAATACTGGATTTACATTAATTCTTGCTTGATAGTCTCATGATGGGGGATGTAGGGGGCATTCTTTGTTGTTCTTGTTTAGCCCAAATCTTAGGTGTTGTAACATTAAATCTTGGTGAGAGGACATCCTCAGTAATTATATCCCTTCCTCAGGGGCAGAGAATCTCTAATGATTAGGGTCCAGGACATTTCCCTGGTCCCCTTCCAAGGTTAAAGGTGTTTTGGGGGAAGTTCCCTTCTGTTGGGGGCTAAATTGTGCTCCCTCCCCTAACTTCATATGTTGAAGTCCTAACCCCCAGTACCTCAGATTGTGACTATATTTGGAGATAGGGTCTTTAAAGAGGTAATTAAGTTAAAATGAGGCTGTTAGGGAGGGCCCTATTCTAACCTGACTTGTATCCTTATAAGAAGAGAAAATTTGGACACAAAAAGAAACACAAGGGGAGCTCACACAGGAGGAGAGACCACGTGAGGACACAACAAGAAGATGGTCATCTGCAAGCCTAGGAGAGAGGCCTCAGAAGAAACCAAATCTCCTGACTCCTTCATCTTGGACGCTAAGCCTCCCAAACGGTGAGAAAGTGCATTTTTGTTGTTTAAGCCACCTATCCTGTGCTGTTTTGTTATGGCAGCACCAGCAGACTCATACACATTCCCCAAGCTGTAATGAATCCTCAGCTGTGGCCTGAGAGTGATAGGGAAGGTTTTGCTGCGCTCCTCTCACTGGCTGAAGACTTCTGTTCCTTTGAGGAGAGAGGGAAGAAGAATCCAGGTAAGGCTTTATGTATCCTTTCTTTAGATTTCAGGTTAGTTGGTTGCCCAGAGACCTCAGCTTTCAAGAAGTTGTTAATTTGCAGATTATGTGGCTTCTCTATTGTTACACTGGTGGAAGGAATGCTCTTTCCAGCTTTCCATGGCCTGAGTAGAAGCCAGAAGCCAAAGCCATCCTTTTAAGACGTAAATCAAATCACGTCACTCCTTTGCCCAAAAATCTCTCATCTCTTTCCCATTCTTTCAGAGATATAGAAAGTCCTTTAAAAATCTACCAGGCACAAGAGCAGTGATTGTCAATTCTGGCTGCACATTAGAATCACCTAGGGAGCTATTAAATTATCTGTGCCTGGGTCTCACCTCCCAGAGATTCCGATTTAATTGGTCCAGGGCAAGACTCTATTATCTTTCCGCCACCCCAAAGGCTTCTCAGATGCCTCTGATAAGCACTGTGGGTTGAAAGACATTGTCTTTTATCTTCGTGCTCAAGACACAGTCATTAGCAGTCGTGGTGTAGTATAGGAGCTTGTTACAAAGGGAGAATCTTACACCTGCATTTTAACACATTACTCGGATGATTCATGTGCACATTGCAGTTGGAGAAGTGCAGCACACAGAACCTTACTCCCTACCCCATGTTCTCTCTCTGAACTCATCGCCTGCTACTCTGCCTCTTGACAACCCCACCTGGTTGGACGAGCCTCCTTGGCTTTTCTTGAACCTTTCAGGCAGATTCCTGCCTTGGGGATTTTGCACTGTTTGTTCACTTTATCATTTCTTCCGGACAGCTGCATGGCTAGTTCCCTCATCTCAGTGAAGCCTTCTCTGCCCAATGCCCCACCTTCCACTTCCCTCTCTCTCTCTGTCTCTCTCTCCATAGCACCTGTCACCTTCTAACACATTGCATTAATTTCCTAGGGCTATCATAACAAATTATCACAAACTATGTGGCTTAAAGCAACAAAAATGTGTCTCGGTCTTGGAGACCAGAAGTCTGGAATCCAGGTGTGGGCAGGGCTGGTTCTTTCTGGAAGCTGTGGGAGAATCTGTTCCAGGCCTCTTTCCTAGTTTCTGGTGGCTGCTGAAAATCCTTGGCATTTCCTGCCTTCTGGAGGTATTGCTCCCATCTCTGCTTTCATCTTCTCATGGTTTTCACCTCTGTGTATCTGTATGTGTCAAATTCCCCTCTTTATCTTATAAGGAAACCAGTTACGGGATTTAGACTCCTTAGCATTTCTTGCTTTGTGGAGACATTGCTCTCATCTCTGCCTCCATCTCACATGGTTTTCGCCTCTCTGTGTCTGTATGTCCAAAATTCCCCTCTTCTTTTTTTTTTTTTTTTTTGAGGCGGAGTCTCGCTCTGTCACCCAGGCTGGAGTGCAGTGGCGCAATCTCGGCTCACTGCTAGCTCCGCCTCCCAAGTTCACGCCATTCTCCTGCCTCAGCCTCTCCGAGTAGCTGGGATTACAGGCGCCCGCCACCATGCCCGGCTAATTTTTTGTATTTTTTAGTAGAGACGGGGTTTCACCGTAGTCTCGATCTCATGACCTCGTGATCCGCCCGCCTTGGCCTCCCAAAGTGCTGGGATTACAAGCGTGAGCCACCGCGCCCGGCCCCCCTCTTCTTTATCTTATAAGAAAACCAGTTACGGGATTTAGACTCACTCTAATTCCAGTACGATCTCATCTTGAGATCCTTAATTGAATGACATTCCCAAAGACGTTACTTCCAAGTAAGTTCCCATTCACAGGTACCAGAGGTTAAGACTTGGTCATATCTTCTAAGGTCACTATTCAACCCACTACATATACCTAATAAATTTACCTATTTATCTGCTTGTAATCTGTATTTCCACATTAGAAGGAAATCTCTATGAGGGTAGGGCATCTTGCCTGTTGCGTTCACTGGACTGCTTTTTTTTTTTTTTGATATGGAGTTTTGCTCTTGTTGCTGAGGTTGGAGTGCAGTGGCGCAATCTCGGCTCACCGCAACATCCGCCTCCCGGGTTCAAGCAACTCTCCTGCCTCAGCCTCCCAAGTAGCTGGGATTACAGGCATGTGCCACCACGTCTGGCTAATTTTGTATTTTTAGTAGAGACGGGGTTTCTCCATGTTGGTCAGGCTGGTCTTGAACTCCCGACCTCAGGTGATCTGCCTACCTTGGCCTCCCAAAGTGCTGGGATTACAGGCGTGAGCCACCGCGCCCGGCTCACTGGACTGCTTTACTTGGCACCTAGAATAGTAGCAGGTACATAGTAGTGCTGGATAAATCTTGGACTGATGACTGAGTGCATCACATTTCTTCCTGCTGCAGCATCAGGCATGGCTGTGCACCTCTTTTATTTCCAAACTCCTCTTCTTTGGTTTCTGAGACTTCCTTGCTCTCCTTGTTTCTCTTTTGCCTTCTCTGGTTATTCCTTCCCAGTCTCCATGGTTGGAGCCTCTTCTTTTACTCAATCCTTCACTGGTGTGTCCCTGATCCTCTTTTCTACTCACTGGATTTCCTTGTCCCAGCAACTCACCTACTTCCATGGTCAGTCACTTCCTGGATGCAGATTACCCACATTTCCTGGTTTCCATCCAGCCTTTCTTCTGAGCCCCATTTCCAGTTTCCCTTTTTATCTGAACACCCCACAGGCACCTTATGATGAAGGTACCTAACACTTGAACACATTGTTTTTTTCCTCAAACTTGTCTTGCCTCCTTCCAGGGTTCAGTACTACCAGCCTCCCCATCACCAAAGCCAGGAGCCTGGGATGCTCTTGACTCTCCTGAGTCCCATCTCTCATCAGGCCCTGTCCATTTTTTCTTTTAAAGACCCCTTGGATCTGTCCACTTCTTTCCTTCCCCATGCCACAGTTCAGCCATTGCCAGTCTCTCCTTGTCTCCCTGCTTCTTTAAAAATAAAATGGCGCTGTTCCTTCTAAGAACATAACCCTCCCCTGACCCAAGAGGCTCTGCATTGCTTCCAGGCAAGACTGATCCTTAACCTCCCTGGGCCTTAACCTCTCCAGGCCCCTCTACTGAGCCCTGCTCCTTGCCTCGTGGGATCCAGCCACACTGACCTTGCAGTTCTCCACATTCACCAATTTCATAGGCTGGAACTTAGTGGGTGGGGAAGCAGACCACCCCATCAGAGCACTTCCTCGTGTTTCTGTCTCCACCTGCCTGTCTGCTTCGTGGTCCCCTCAACCCTGGAAAACTGCACTAAAAGCTGTTTGGATTGAGAACATTAAAAAAAGAGAAAAAAGTTTTAACATTTGGAGGAGGGAGAGTCATCTCCAAGAGAAACTTTGGGTTCCATTTTACTCTCAGGTTGTGGCAGTTTCTTGGAGAACTTCCATTCTGTCTCTGCTCTTTGGCGTTAATTGTTGGGATCGATGCCGCAGCAATTATATAATGTTTACTGCAGCCACCACAGAGCCGAGGCTTAAGTGTTGCTAAATGTCACTTTCACGCTCCCCAGTGTGTGGTGTGTAATTATAACTGGTTCACTAACTTCTTTGTGAAGAAGGCAGATGCTTTTAGCCTGAAAAGGAGAATAGAAATGCATTTTCACTAAACATACAAGAGCACTCATTTCCAGAGAGATCCTGGACTGGAGGGACAGGAGCGTAACCCAGGCTGTTCATCATGAATGGTGGGGCCAGCTAGGAGCATGCTCCTCTCCTAAAATGTGCAGGACCCACAACTCCTCCTCTCTGTCAGGCTGGCTGGGGCTTCCGGGGAGCTCAAGATCAAATCCGGAGGCAAAGAGACAGAAGAACAAAAAATCAGAGTGACCGCCAATGCAGCTATGAAACAGGTGGCAACAGGTATGAAAAGAAGCTTGATGCAGGAAAGAGAAGTGGCTGGAAGCCATACAGTTTGGGGCTTGTATTTAGCCACGTGCTTTGGGTAATCACATTGACTCTGATTTCATTTTTGTCATCTGGCAAGTGGGAATAATAAATCCTGCCTGACTTACTTCAGTTAAATTCCGTTCTACAGCTATTTAGTGAGTGCCCTGTTATATTTTAGGCATGGGAGGATGCAGCAGTGCACACGTTAGACGTGGCTCCTGCCTTCCAGGAGCTTATAGTCTAGAGTAGAAGCTGGCAAACGACGACCTACAAGCCAAATCTGGCCCAGGGCTTAGTTTTGTACAACCTGTCAGCTAAGAATGGAGTTTACATTTTTAAAGAGTTGGAAAAAAAAAAAAGAATATGCAATAACAGAGCACGTGCGTGGCCTGTAAACCTAAGATATTTATCTGATCCTTTACAGAAAAATTTGCTGATACCTGCTCTAGAGCTGTTCAATACAGAAGCCACTGTCACTATTAAGCACTTGAAATGTGGCTCATAAATTGAGATACGCTGTAAGTGTAAAATGCATATTGGATTTCAAAGACTGTAGGAAAAGAGAATGAAAAATATCCCAGTTTAAATTTTTCATATTGATGACATGCTAAAATGATATTATTTTGGATATAGTGAATTAAATAAAATATAGTATTTACATGAACTCTACTTGTTTCTTTTTACTTTTTAAAAATGTGGTGTTAGAAAATTGGAAATCCCATTTGTGGCTCACATGGTATTTCTGCTGGCTAGCACTGATCCAGGTGGGTGTTACGTTGCTGTTAGTGTGTTGTCCGGGCAAACGATTGAACTCAGCTTCAATTTTTCTTTTCTGAAATGGAGGGCAGTCATAACAGCTAATCGATAGGGTTGTTTTGAGGCTCAAATGAAACAGTCTGTGGAAAGCACTCTGTGAGATGCAAATTGTTATACACGTGTAACTGGTTATGCAGCTCTGTTTCTTAGCTACGTGCTTTGGGTAAGTCACATTGACTCTCTGATTTCATTTTTGTCGTCTGTCAAGTGGGAATAATAAATCCTGCCTGACCTACTTCAGTTAAATTCCATTTCACAACTATTTAGTGAGTGCCCTGCTATATTTTAGGCTCTGAAGGATGCAGTGATGCACACATTACATGTGGATCTTGCCTTCCATGAGCTTATAGTCTAGAGCAGAAGTTGGCAAACAATGACCACAGGCCACATCTGGCCTCAGGCTTGTTTTTGTACCACCTGTCAGCTAAGAATGGATTTTACATTTTTAAAGGGTTGTAAAATAAAAGAAGAAAAAAGAATTTGCAACAGGATATATATATATATATATATATATATATATATATATATATATATAGGCTGTAAATCTAAGAGATTTATCTGATATTTTCTGGGAATGCAGAAGGCTATTTAGGGACCCTGTTATGGAATCTCCATGTACTTGAGGCAGGGCTGATGGTGTTTCTGCCATTCGTCACTCCTGTCTCCTAGTTCTCACCTGCTCCTCTGTGCCCTCTTCCCTGCAGCTTGGCTCTCAAGCAAGCATTTAGAGTTGCTCTTTCCTCCTGGAGTACCTGCATTTGACCTTGGAGACACAGAACTTCAAAATCCTCATGAACACGTGTTTGGAGAAAGACATTGTATTAGGAACCAGGAAATCTGGGTTAATGGCCATAAAAACCCAAACAGTAACTAGCATTAAGGTCTTACCACATGTTTTACATGTATTATTTCATCCAATAAAATAGCAATAGTAGGAGGACCTTATGTCTCCATTTTACAAGTGAGGAAATTGATGCTCGGAGAGGTAAAGGGACTTTCTCAGGAGCTCTCAGCTATAGGTGGCTGGGCCTGGGCCTGAACCCACATCTCTGGCTCCAAGTATAATGCTCTCCCCATGGCTTCAGAGGTCATTCAGGGCACTCTGCCTGACCTTGAGTGAGGATTGAGGCAGGTGAGCAATGCAGTGCTGTCCGGAGGAGTCAACATGTGGCCGTGGACGCAGCACTGGCCCAGGAGTCTAGTCCCAGGGCCGCCACTTATTAGCTGGGTCAAGTCCCTTCCATCTCAGGGCCTTGACGTTGTCATCTGTAGGTAGGTGGCACTGTCATCTCTCAGGTGCTCTTAGTCCTTACATTCCAAGAATTATGACGTGAGGACGACTGCAGGGCCTCCCCATGCCAGCCCAGGGACTGGCTGCCTCAAGATCACGTGAGAAGTGGTCTTAAAATGCAGGTTCCTGGGCCCCACTCTGAAATGCCTCCTTCAGTGAATGTGGAATAAACTTCTAGAATCTGTGTTTGTAAAAGCTTCTGTTGAGTTTCCAGGTTTATAGACCACTGGGTCAGAGGTTGTGGCTCTTAGTAGGACTTTGAAATTAGCACATTGGAAGCAATGGTCTCTAAGTGTCTTTGTCTCATACCTCCCAGCTAATTTAGATTCTACTGACAAATTTTGAAGTATAACTGGGATCTGATCACTTCTCACTGTCTCTATTGGCTGCCATCACTGTCCAAACCACCATGATCTCCTGCCCAGACTACTGCAGAGAGGTGGCGTAGCATTGCAGGGCAAAGGCAGATGACTGGGTTCAAAACCTGCCTCTATCTCTTTCTTAACCTCTTTGTGCCTCAGCACCTCAACTGTGAGGTGGAGATACTAAAAGGTGTCTTTTGTTGTTGTAAGCATTATTTGAGTTAATATATGATAATACATGACATAGTAAGCCCTCAATAAATAATGTAGATAATTACAGAATGGCATCCTAGCTGATGTCTATTTCTAGCTTTTTGAGTCATTTCCCACCCAGCTACTAGAGACATTTAAAAATGTAAATCAAATTAAGTCACTGTCTAAATCGCCAACTGTTTCAAATCCCCCGTCAGACCCAGGATGAAATCCAAAGACCTCTCTATGGTCTATGAGCCCTTACTCACCTATCGCCCACTCTTTCCCTTAAAGACTTTGTTCTAGCCAGATTGGCTTTCTTGCTGTTTCACAAACACACCAAGAGCCTCCTGGTCCCTGGATCTGTGCATTAGCTCTACCTGTTTATGGCCTGACATTATATTATATATTTGTTTAAACTGTCTGTCTCCCCAAGTAGATTGGAAATCCCATGAGGGCAGAGAATATACATCTCTTGTTCACTTTACTATCCCCAATGCCTAGAACAGTGCCTGGAACATAGCAGGCACCTAGTAGATATTTGCTGGGTGAAGCAATGAATGAGCCCCTACCCTGTTCCTCCCACCTGCCCTTGCTTCCACCTTGTGAGCTCTCACTTGCTTCTTTTTTGCTTCGACCTCTCCCAGCTCAGACTGCTCTGTGGTGGGTGGTCTGAGCTCTATAGTTTATCAAGGCATAGGGGGTTATTTTTCTGGAAATTATAACTGGAAATTTACATTGGTGTTGTGCTATGTTGTGTACACTAATAAATGACATGCAGGAGTAAATATTTCTGGAGATTCAGGTTGTCCAGCTAGGCCTTTTATCTTCCCTGTCAGGAGGGAGGGGGTCATTTAATTACCCCCTTACTTCTTTCATAGCATTATGGGCAGGAGGCTGCTGGAGATGCTACAAAGCTTCTATCACACATCTGATTTTTCATTTGATCAATAAATCTCTCTCTGGAACCTGGCCATCTGTATTTCATGTATCCTGGGAGTGGGCTAATTAAGCACTGAATTAGATGGCCTCTTCATAGACAGCTTATGGTCTAGATTTGTCCCTGTGACCCATGGAATTTCTTCCCATAGGAAATAAATTTGAGCTCAGTTCCTTGAGCCGTGAGAGAGCAGATGCCAGTCATTCATCTTCCTGTTTTCCTCCTTTGCTTGTGCCAACTTCTTAGCCTTCCTCTCCTGTCGTTACTTCTCTTAGGCTGTTGCTTAACCCCCTAAAGCTTGCATTAGTAAAATCAAAATCATACTATTAATCCATCTCATGGTTGTGGTCAAGATTCAAGTTGCCACTCTGGTAAGTTTTTATCATACAGAGTGCACAGGGTGATATACAAAAGTATTTACTCACTAATGTGTCCAGTTGGTCAATCCGAGCACTGCTGGCAGGGGGCTAGGGCAGGTTGGTCAGCCTGCAGTTACTGGAGTCTGGGGAGGCCTGAGGGGGCCTAGAGGTGGGGTGGGTGGTCAAGTGACAGGAGCCTTTGTTGGGCTCTGCGAGCTGATGTTTATAACTAGCACGATGTATTTCAGTATCATAACAATGGGCACGGCTCTACTGCACAGTCCTGGCTAATAGTCATCTGGCCCTGGTGCCTAGCTCCTTAGAGCCACCCACCTGCCCCCGGGACATGCATGTCAGACACCAAAGAATGAAGAGGCTCCAGCACATGTGCTCCTATTGTGGTTTTGGCTCTCTTGACTTCCGTTTCTTGTTCCCGGTTTTGTCCTACATCTGCCTTACCTGCTATCAGCCTTCTGATTTACTCTCCCACCTGGGTTGGATTTGACACTCAGCATCACTCTGTGGCCATAGGCCTGTCTTCCCTGGACAGGTGGGTCTGGTTCTCCATCCAGGCTCTGGGACTTCAGGCCACTTCATCCAGATAACCCTTTTGTTTGTCCTGGTCCTGGGGCCCTCCACCCGCCAGCTCTAAATTCCCAGGCTTATCTGGTCTCATGAACAAGAAAGATCTCTGCTTGTTCAAGCCTCGCGAGTTGTCCACGTCAAAGTCCACCTTGAAACCTGCCTCTTCTGAATAGTTTTCTCCGCCATCCCCAGTTGCGTAAATGGAAAAACAAACAAACAAACAAAAAGCCCAGCTACCACCCTCCCCATGCCCCTGCAAATGCTACACAGTCCAAGGCAGGACGTGACGTGTTGTAGACATAAACGCTCCAGGAGTTCAGGAGAGGGGAGCAGATGTGGAGCCTGGGATTTTAAAGAGTTAGGCAGATCTGGAAGTGACTCTTGGTTCTGCTCCTTATTGGTTGTGTCACTTCCGGCAAGCTGAACTTGTTGAGCTCTGTCGTTTCCTTCTCTATGAAACGGAGGCTCCTTGTGAGGGTTAAATCAAACAACGTTTGTAAAATGTGTAGCACAGGTGTTAAAAAAATGCTGCCTGGCTGCCTTTTGTCCCATGTCCCATTCTGGTTTCTTCCATGAGAGGCAGCGTGATATGGTGGCAAGAGGATGGGCTTTGGAATCCCGACAGATCAGAGTTCATCTGCTTATTCCTTGATCAAAGAGCTGTGAGGCTCTGAGTAAGTTACACGTCCTTCTGAGTCCCATGTTGGCAGGACAGGGCCACTCCCACTTTCCCCAGGGAGCTTGTGGGAGTGCTTAATGAGATAAAGGGTGCCAAGTGCCCAGGACAGTGGCTGGTATACAGTAGGCATCCCACTCTTTCCCCTCTTCTCATTGATGAGCAATTTGTGGTCGCAGTGATGGACAAAGGAACATGGATCCATTTATTTGACAAGGAGTAATTTTCTGTTCGCATTTTGTTTTTCATTCTGGCATTAAGGTACTAGAGGAAACAGAATTATTGGAGAACTGTCTTGTTTTCAGAAACATTAGATAAATTAGCTTACATATTCTATTGTTTCTGAATATTGTGCAATAATTTATTTCCCTTCTTTGAAGACAGCGAGGGTGCCTGTTCCTATCCCCCAAAGCAAGGCTTTACGTTGTTCATGCTTGACGTGGTCTCCTCACCCTATTTACGCCTTGTTCAAACGAATTTGTTTTAATACAATTTTAATTGTTTTTAATGCTTTAAATTAATTATAGCCATTTCAGTGGCTCCTCTGTGTCTTTGCTATTTTTCTGTTTCATCTCCATGGCAACCTTTCTTACAAAAAGGAGGGTGTGTGTGTGTGCACATATGCCTTTTCTGTTCTGAATGTTGACTTCAGTTTGCTTTTAAACTCTGTAATAACTCCAGGGAAAAGGATTCAGGGATAATAGCAAGTGGAAGTTGTTTATTGTTTTACACTTGGGAACAATGTCTGGCTTAGAATGTCAATGGTGACCTCCGCTCCACTTGTCCCCTTCGCAACCCATCTCTCCATCTTCTCGGCCTGTGAGCAGCTTAGAAGGATGGTGTGGGGTTATGCAGGGACTACTTAGTGCACTGTTCAGAATTAATAAATTAATATTCATTGAACTCTTTTTTGTGCTAGACACGGCTCTTTACCAGTGTTAGTTGATTTGATCCTTGCAGCCACCTTGGGAGTCTGGAGTTACTATTTTCACTTTACAGATGAAGAAAAGGCACAGAGAGGTTAAATAGCTCAGCCAAAATTGCTCAGCTGGTGAGTGGTATGACCAGAGTTTGATCTCAAGTTTTTCTGATGCGAAATGACAGATTGTTTTCACTCTATCACAATGCTCTGTCCCTCCATGCAGATGGGCTCTTGGACTTGTTCTGTCCTTTAGAGCCTGTCCAAAATCACCTATTCTCTTGAAGGCTTCCTGATAAACCAACAAGCCCCATCAGTCCCTCCTCTGATCCCTGGTGGCTTTGTTCTTGGTTCTCTTTGACCCCTTCCCCGCATGGGTATCATTTGCATTCACCCCTAGGCTTTTCCTAGAAGCAACTTGAGGGCAGACTGGTGAGTCTTGTCATCCTTTTATGAGATTTGTGCTCAGCACAAGGCTTCCCACCAGGTGGGTACTTAGTACATATTGAACCAATTTGGGGGAAACAGCAGAAGAAAAAGCAGATGGATATCCTCTATGGAAAAAATGATAGTGGTTCTTCTCTCAACCCCTGTTTTGCTGGCCTGTGTAGGTGCTGGGTTCTATATTCAGGCATGCCTGGGAAAGCAGGGTAGAATTCAGTCAGGCACATTGTAAAATTAGCTCATTTCCTGCATGCAGGGGCTTTGAGGCTCTTGCCTTTGAAGCACCTGAGACTGTCACCTGCCGTTTCATTAGCTCTGGCAAGACTTGGGGCAGAAGCCATCTAACTCAGGAAATGGCAGGAGGGCCAGGTTTCTCAGGTTTGGGCTGTTCAGGCAGGACAGGGAATGGAAGACTAATAGAAAAAGCTATCAGAGGCAGAAGTGGGAGGCTTGGATCCAGGTGTATCCTTCCTTCTTTTCCTCTGGAACTCTATGGACTCCCTGAATAGGCACCATCAAGATCCCAAAAGGAAAGTAGGAGGATTTTAAAGGCAAGCAGAGCTGTATGAGGAATGAGGCTGTAACGTGGTGATTTGAACCATTATTCTGGCACATACATCCCAGTGGGCATGTCCCCAATCCCTTCTCCTCCCAGCCTGAGGCCATGCACTTATTCTCTGGTGGCTGCCTTGCTCAGCATGACAGTTAGAGCTTCTCCGTGGGAACAGCCTTCAGTACCCAGCTGGTTTATGAACTGGGAAGCAGGCAGTCCCATTGCCCTGGTGCTACACCTCATAAAGTGTCCCTGCTCCCCTCAGCATGCGGTCACCGGGCGCCCAGCCTCCACGCCTCTGCGAACCTCTCGCCTGCTCACTGCACTCAGCCTGAACACATGCACACCACTGGAGTTCCCCCGGTGTTTGCTGCTGGTGGGCCTGGTGAATTCTTTGGGTCCTTAGTGATGAGGTGGAATTCATCAGCAGTCTTCTCCACTAGTGTCCCTGGAGCCAAGTTCTGCACTTGGATTCACGGCCCAGGGTGGCTTCTCCTCCTGGAGGGCTGTGCTTTGTCTTCTTTGCTCCTCTACATGGAATGTTGCACTTCTTGACTCAGAGAGACTACCCTTTGGGCTGGATCTTGTGGAAATAGGCTGGCAGGGCTTTGTGGGGCTGACATTTGCTGGCTGGTACTATCCTGTTACTATCCTGGCTTGGGCAGCTTCTCTGTCTTTCCTGTCAAGAGTGAGTCATGTTAATTAGCAGTTCAATTTCCTTGAAGGGAAGGCTGATCAGTGACTCTGCCCTCATTACCTCATGTTTTGTACTTGAGTAGTGTCCAATGAACCTGGCATCCTGGGGCAACTGGATGGGTACTCAAGGTCAAACTCAGCGGCTTTGCCCAGAAATAATATTTGGGAGAATTTTTTTTTCTGCAGGTCAGAGCATGGCATGGCATAGACTTCTTGAATTCTGTGATCTATCAACACCCTTTCAAGTATCTACTCCATCCAATGCCAGCGGGACAATTTCCTCATCAGCCAGTTGTGTCTAGATGTTGCTTGTGAAGCTATCTGGGTCATCTCAGCCTCAGGGCCCTTTGCACAATGAACTACTCAGCAGATGGCAGAAAGTATGGTTTTAGGAAGATTCTCTCTGAGGCTATGGTAGGGAAGGAGGAGGGATGTCCTGTTGGTGTTTCTGCTTCTCCCTGTCTCTGCAAATGCTTGAGGAAAAAGAAAATTCTGGTCCCATGAGGCTGTATGAAGGCACACTGTGCCGTTTCTGCACACAAACAAGCAAGCATGTACTCACAGAGAGAAGTGGACACAAAAGCACACCCTAGCACATATACAAGGTCACATATACAAGCACATACACTACGACAAAAACATAAGCACACATACCAGCACACACACATGAGCATACACACAAACATATACAGGTACACACACCAGCACACACTGGCATATACACAGGCAAACATGCACACAAGCATACGTGCTAACACACAAACACAAGTATACACACAAACATACACACAAACACACATGCATCAGCACACATATGCAAACACACAAACACATACACAAGCGCACACACACATACACAAGCACACACAGAAGCACCCACACATGCCAGCACATGCACAAGCATATATGCACACATCCCAGAATACATACACAGCACATACACAACATACAGACACACCAGTACACATACACAAGCGCACACAGAAGCACACACACACAGGCACACATACACAAGCCCACAAGCACTCACATAAGCACACACGCAAGCACATATGCAAATGCACACAAGCACAGACACACACACACACACACACAACCCCACAAGCATGCACACACACACAAGCATACATGTAAGCACATACATCCACACTGGCACACATACACGAGCACACACACACCAGCACACATGCTCAGTGCCTCAGCACTAATCCTCCCTTAAGGACGACCTCTGGTTGCTCAGGCCACCAGTGGGTGAAGGGCCAACGGCCTATGACCTGTTTAGTCCCGTGAAGACCTAAACCTCCTTAGGCCCAAGGTGATCAGCAAACAGAAGCTCAAAGGGAGGAGCTGCCCCCACCCCTGAATACAGGGGACAGGACCAGATCAGGGCAAAGCTGGGATGAGAGGGGGCTAAACTTGGGGTTTCCTCGCACCTTCCCTTTCAGAAACTTCCTCCCCACAAAACTTCATTCATTTAGTGCTGGGCTCCATGGGGTCACAAAAGGGCACATACAAAGCAGAAACTTGTGCCCAGGTCATTTTGTCACCCCCAATTTTATGTGATAATGGCCTTTACAATGGCCAGGAAACATGAAGATCTATGCTTGGCCCTCATCCCTTCTCTGAGGCCTTATCCCTGCCTTGACCTGCACTTCATCCTACGTGCCCACGCCATCCTTGCCGCTTGCCCTTGGGGTGAGTCTCAGGACAGGGTGAGGGATGAAGAGAGGGCCAGGGATGGGCTGAAAGCTCAGGAGTGGCCACACATCCAATTTGCTTGGGACAGTCACAATTTACTCCTTATTTTGGCTTAATGGCTAATAGCACTCTCTTTCACTCTCAAAAGTGTCCTAATTTGGATAAGTTACATGATCACCCAATTTAAAGCCCTCTTTACTTGCCATTGATTTGCAGAACTTGCTTTTATGCTATCTCAGGATGTCCCTGTATGAAAAAGGCTGCTGTGGAATGCTTCATAACCAGGGGCAGGGCCCAACTAAGGTAGGGAAGATGGAGGCATGGGTACAATTGACCTCAGGACAGTCCTGGTGACCTTCTCTAGCTCTAGGAGTTCCCTGTCTTGGAAGCAATTTTATTTTCATAGGAAATTCTTGAAGAATCTTCCCCACTATCCTCTAGGTGCTAGAGAACCTAGGCTGGCTGTTAGGTACTTTGGGCTCAGCCTCCTGACCCCGTTGCCTTCCCCAGGCAGCCAGCTATCTGGGGGCCCTAGGAGATTACATTTGCAGGCAACCCGGGAGCTGGGGTCTTGACCTCTGTGTGGGATGTCAGGTCCAGCTGGGGCTGCTGTGGGTGGAGTTCTGGGTCTGCACAGAGGAACAAGACAGGTAGTTTTTCTCCCATAATTCACAGCTTTGCCGCAGTAGGGCTGTCTGCTCTACCATGTTAATAGGAAAGGAACACATTGTTTTGCTGTGTTTGATACAGTGTTAGGGTGGAGTCTTCGAGGGCTGTTTAAAATATAATAAGTTAGAATAAAATAAGAAGGAAAAATATTCCTCTGGGGCATCAGGCTGCATCAGACTTGCTAATTCTGCTCTGCATCTCAGCAGTAGATGATAGTAGACTTGTTCTTTGACTATGGAAATAGACCCACCATTGGGAATGCCAGCTGATTGTGGCTCAGGTGGGAGCCAATGCAGCTCAGAGAAGGAGGGTTTCTACGAAGCCCTGAATAATTTTGGTTCCCTGGAGGACCCTGATACCCATCTATGGTCTTACCAATTTATTAATCAGACTTTTATGGAGCACCTACTGTATGCCAGGCAGTGCTAGGTGCTGGGACTAGAGATGAAAAAAGTGTGGGTCTGTGCTCAAGGAGATCACAGACTGGAATCACACAATTACAATGCAGTATGAGTGAGCACCAGGTGTGCAGGAGTAAACAATAGAGGTTCCCATGTAGCACTCCATGATACACTGCAGAGAGCCCTCCTGGGAACAAAGGACATAGTCCCCAGCTGCTGGAAGTGCCACAGGCAGAGGCAGAGGGAGTGCCTTCAGCTCTCAGCACTCTGTAGATTTCCTCCTTTGAAGATCATCCCCAAGATGGTGCTCCCTTCTGGGGCAGCTTGCATCCAATTACTGATGGGTGTGGGTGTGTAAGGCCCAACCTCCTCGCCCAAACTTGGGACAACTCTGGAGAGTCATTCAAGCCTCAGAACCCACATAAGTCAGCTGAGGCCTGTTGGGAGCTGCCTCATAGCTCAACTTCTTCCTCTGCCCAATCCCCCTTCCTTCCCTTCCGCAGGTGTTGATTGCAAGAGCACTCTATAAGAAATATTCTGCACATTAATCTCTGTCTCAGACTGCTTCCTGGGGGACCCAATCTGCAGCAGTACCTAACATGGTCAATGTTGTTCAGGGAAAGCTTCCTAGAGGAAATGCTTTCTAGGCTGAAACCTGAAGGATAAGTGAGAGTCAGCCTGGTGACAGCTGTAGATCTGAGGGGAAGAGTATTTTTTGCAAATAGAGAAAGGGAATATGTACAGTCTGATAGGCAAAAGGGAGCAGGGCATACTCTAGTGGAGAATGGCACAGTAGGAGGCTTGGGATTCTTTTGAGTTGTGATAGGGGCTTGGGTTTTATTTTAAAGGCATTGTGATATCACTGAAGGGTTTTAAGTAGGAGGGGTGATATAGTTGATTTATTTCTTTATAAAAAGAAAATCTCAATAGGAGGGGCATAAAGACAGAAGCAAGAAGACCAGCTAAGAAGGCTATTATAGTAACTTAGAAGAGAGATGATAGTGGCCTAACTCGAGTAGATGGAGGGAGGTGGATGGATTTAAGACATTTACTAAGGAAAATAATCAGTTGTCAGGAACTGATGACAGGTGGAATATGGAGGGAGAAGGAGGCAAGGATGGTGTTTGAGTTTCTGGCTTTAGTAACTGTGAGGATGCTGCTGCCATTTAGTGAGGTGAGGAGAAAGTGGAGGAACAAATTTGGGAAGAGCATGATGGAGGGGAAAATGTATTTGGTTCAGAAGTGCTGAAGTTACTTATCTTTGGGTGGGATATTCAAGTACAGAGCTGAGACATTTAGCTCTCTGAATATAAAGCTTAAGAGAAAGAGCAGAGTTTTTTATTTAGTTACCTATTGCTTATAATAAATTACCCTCAAGGCTTAGCAACTTAAAATAATAATAAATATTTATTATTTCATGTTTCTGTGAATGAGGAAGAGGGCCTTAGCTTGGGGATCTCTCATGAGGTGGCAGTCAAAGTGCTGGCCGGGGCTGCAGTCACCTGAAGTTTTGACTGGGGTGGGAAAAAGTGTTGCGCTTTTAAGATGGCTCACTCACATGTCTATCAAGTCAGTGCTGTCGGAAAAAGGCCTTAAATTCTCACCTTGTGGACCTCTCCATAGGGGTCCTTTGAGTGTCTTCATGACATGGCAGCTGGCTTTTTCCAGAGCAAGTGATCCAAGAAAGTAGGGAAGAAATGGCAATGTCTTTTACTGACCTCACCTCAGAAGTCACACACCATCACTTCCACCATATTCTATTGGTCACATGAACTGACCTTGATACAATGATGGACGGACTTCACAAGGGTGTGAATACCAGGCTTCAAGGATGATTGAAGCCATCTTTAAGACTGGCTACTGCAGTTGGAGATATAGATTTGAAAATCATTAGCATTTAGATGATATTTGAAGTCTTGGTAATGGGAGAGATCACCTAACAGAAGTGGG
Source organism: Nomascus leucogenys (assembly GCF_006542625.1). Taxonomy (NCBI): domain Eukaryota; kingdom Metazoa; phylum Chordata; class Mammalia; order Primates; family Hylobatidae; genus Nomascus; species Nomascus leucogenys. Next base: position 22,491,198 of record NC_044395.1, on the reverse strand, counting down.
TACAATGAAAAGAGGAGGCATTAAGGACAGAGACCAGAGAGATACTGGCCTTGAAGGATAAGCAGAGGAAGAGAAGCCAGCAAAAAAGACTGAAGACAAGTGTGATCATGTATCCAGGTGTGCCTGCAGTTTGTTCTGCTTTATGCCTGTTGGGCCCATGTGATAACTCTTCTGCTCCTTTGCACTCTCATAGTGCCCTGGGTTAGATGAAAACTGTATGGTTTTTCAGTCCTACTGCTCCACTGCAGTAGGACTCATGATAAAAAGCAGCCAGAGCAGCAGTGGAAACCCAAGAGCAGCCAACATAATGATGGACATTTGATATCATGATGGGGTGGTCATTGAAGATTTCAACAGCAGACGTTTGAGTTATGGGCATAGAAACCAGGTTTCAGTGGATTGAGGTGGGTGAGAAATGAAAAAAAGTATAGAGTTTTATTTTTGGAACCTTAACCAAGAAGTGAGGGGAGAAAATGGGGCCTTAAGAGTGTGTTGAGCTGTGGGAGAATTTTTCTTCTGAGATGCCAGATACTAGAATGTATATAATTGATGAAGAACGAGACTCCAGTAGAGAGAGGAAGGATTTTTTTTTTTTTTTTTTTAACGATCCAGGTTCCCCAAAGCAGGAAAATAATCTGGAAGATAACTTTGGAGGCCTTGACGTCAAAATCAAGGTGCAGAAGCTGGTTAGAAAGGACTGGCAGCTATCTAAGACCCCTAAAGTTCCCGGGTTTACATCAGAGACTGCTTGGTGATCAGTGGGGGCTTTCTAGTCTGAAAGTCAATGTGACGTTGCATCACCAGTTCTCCTGAGGTCAGGAGAGCCCCCTTTACTGCTCACCTTCACACACCCTTTGGGCTGCTTTTCTGGGCCCCTCTTTCGAGATGCTCTTGCATTAGTGGCTGGCAGTGGAGCAGTAGGACTGATGAAAGGTGAATTGGATGCCTGGTCTTGTGGGTTGGGGTAGGGATGTTGGAGGTACCTTGGTTTGCATGTGCAGCAGAATGGAGCAAAGTGGTCCCTACCGCATTTCCAGTCATGGTAATGAGAGAAAACTAGAAGCACAGCTCCATTGTCCTAGACAGAACAGACAGAGGTATTTAAGGGCCCTTTGTAATGGATTGGTCCAGGAAGGAGAGAAATGATTCTTTATCATAAAAAGGTCAAGATTATTGTCCCAAGGAATAGAGTAAAAGTCATATAACTAAAATGAATATATGATTTTCAAAAGAAAATGAATTCTTGTGGCAGTGAGGTACATCTGCACTGCAGAAAACTGATGTAGCTAGTTCTGGGGAGGAGAGACCTACGTGCCTTTGAAGTACCCACATCTCTCCCTATACCCAGGAGATGATAGTGGCTCCCCAAATACCCAGGAGTGAGCAGGAGCCCAGATAGGGAAGAGCTTCACTGAGACCCAGATGAGACCTCCCATAAGAAAAGTTTCCACAAGAAAGGATTCAGGACTGGGGCTCTTCTTACATGTGGAAGGGGTGAGGGTTCCCAAGAGAGGAAAGGAGGGACATGGGATGGTAAGGGCTTACAGAAAAGAGGATACGGGAATGAGGATCAGCTAATAAAACTTCCATGGGTGAGTCCTTGCCTTCACCTCCGCCATGTGGCATGATGGGCAAGTTAGGCAGCTAAAGTCTCCCCAGCTGCCTTCTGATTATACCAGGATACTTTCTGGGACCTTTCATTAAAGGAGAGCTGAACCCTTTATTGGAATAGAGGCTGTGTTCAGTTCTATGAAGATGGCCATGAGGTCCTGCAGGTGATGGGGCCATCCCTGTCTATTTCACCTGACACAGATGATGCCCTTGCTGCAGGGATGAGAAGCAAGGGTAGATTACACACAGAAGGTGATGCTCCAATCCTGAGAGGCTAGGAGGCCAACTTCTTGGATAGCCTCTCCCCATAGATCTCTTCATGGGCTCCAAACACACACAACACAACAAAGAGAAGTGCATCCCCTGTGGCACTGCAAGGACATTTAGATCAGTGTCCAGATCTGTAGAGGACACATCTAGCAAATTGTGCATGTGCTGAAATGAGGCCATGCTAGGCATTTGCAGCTCAGCGCTTCTGGAGCGGGGCAGGGCTGGGTTTGAGCTTGCCCACCTCCTTTGCTCCTTGACTTTGGCTGCACACGCAGGCACATAAATCCTCTGCCCTCTGGGTCTGGACAGATTGGTGGTCTCACCACATCTCCTAGAGGCTGCCCCAGAGCCCCAGTAGCATATTTCCTGCAAGGAGTCAACTGTTCCCGGCAGCCTTGTAATTTAAAAACAAATTGGTATGCTCTAATTGCAAATGTCTGGATTGTTTGTCTCCGACAGGAATCGTCTGAAAGCAAATAGCTGATTGGTCCAGCTGGGGGAGATTGTTTCCTGACAAACACGCTCTGCTAATGCAAGGATGCCTTTGCATCCTAAGTCCTTCCCCATTTTATGGCAGGATGTAAATTCTGCATAGAGTGTTTTTGGTTTTTATTTATTTATTTATTTTTTATGATTCCCTTTCTCGACGCTTGATTTCTGAATTTCATTTCTCCCCAGAGAGGTGCTGGAATCATCCAGCCATCCTCCTTCTCAAAGTTATGGGCAATTTGACCTGCCATTTAGCCATTTCCTGGAGCTGGTTGAGTGGTTCTTTGGGCTGTTTCTGCCTTGAAGACAACACAAGGTGTGTTATTGCCTATGCAGATGAGGACAGCGCTGGGACCTCTGGCTTGAGACTTGTTGCCCTTGAGAATGTTAATTCTTCCTCCACAGGACTGCTGAAGGTTTTGCTAAGTCCATAGACCCTATGCGGGGGCACGGGCTCTCCCTAAGTGACTGGTTTAGTTTTGAAGAGTGAGGGGTTGAATAGACAAATCAAGGACAGAACAAACCACAAGGAATATCATGTTACAGAGAAATTTCCAGAAGCCTGGAAAGGTTACGTGGATCTCTTCCAAGCCATACTGATAGGGAAAAAGTGAGCTGGCCCCATGTGTAGTATGTTCCCACTGCATTCATTTGCCAAACACTTATTGAGGACATATGGCAGGGTAGGCATTGGAGATGGAGACCAAGCTTTTCTGTGTAGTGGTGCAACAGGCTGTCATAGGATCATTTCAACACAGTATGGTCCATGCTCGGACATAGGGAAACCTCAACATTTTGTGGGGAGGTGGAATGGGAGTGGCAGTTTCATCATAGTAGCTGATGTTTGTTGAATTCCTACCATGTGATAGATATTACACTAAATGCATTACCTGATCAGTCACATCTAATGCAACAACTCAGTGTAGCAGTTATCTTTCCTCTCATTTTATAGATAACAAAGCTAGAGCTTTGCAAGGCTAAGAAACCAGCCAAGCCACCTAGATAGTAAGAGGCAGAGCTGGGATTCAATGCCAGGTCTGTTGACGATGCCGCATTTCCCACCTCCCTTCCCTGAGAGGGGTTAGAGGAGGCTTCAGGACCCTTAAGCCATATCCCAGCATTGGCCAGAGTGGGGTCTTCTGAGGGATGTCTTTTCAGGAGGTACATAGGTTGAAACTTGACCTTGGCTCCTAGAGCTGCCATCTTCCTTCCAGCTACTCATTCAGATGAGATGGGCCAGAAGCCTCAACAGGAGACTGAAAATTGGTAGCAATTTAACCGAGGAGTTTTGCTGCAATTGGAACCAGCTGGAGAGAAGGGGAAGGGTAAGAGATGGTCTTTGGGCTGAATCTAATTATAGCATTGCGGAAGTGCTTAATGTTTTTTCTTTTTCCTCATCACTTTGTTGTTGATTTTGAAGGAGTTGGCTCCTTGGAAGAAATGTTTCTGGCTGGAGAAATAGGGTTTTTTTCTTCAGTTTGCTGCCTGTGTTAATAAGAAGAACATGAAGCACAAATGTTTCACTGGTTCTTATTGATTAAAGTCCTAATACATTAAATAGTTTTACAGTTGGCTAACTTAGTCTTCTCACGGCTGCCATGCAGCTAATTGTCTGGAGGCCATGATTGATGTTGAGAAACTTCTGTCTTGAGTCCTAGCTCCTCATAACTCTTCTGCTTCTTTGTCTCTCTCTCTGTATTGTTACCTTCTTCTAGTTCTCTTTGTAGTCTTATCTCCCATCTCTGTCTCTTCATCTATGTCTCTTCTTTTTTTTTTTTTTTTTTTAAATAATTTCCATGAGTCTTTCCATCTTGCTCTGTTTTTTACCTGGGATACTGCAATAAATAGAGCAGACACAGACCCTGTGCTCAAGGAATTTATAATTTGGTGAACTCTCTCTGGCCTTTCTATATTGTTCAGTCTCTTGTCAGTGGCTGGGTGCAGCTGGTGACTGTCAGGCCTGCCTTTGTCGCTGTCACCCCATATATTTGAAAAGGAAAGGGAGCAGCGCATTTAATGACTGAAGCCCTCAGGGACACATGTCCCACTTAGCTGTTTGTGAATCTTGGTTATTACTTCGAGCTTCTCAACTTGAGGTCTGTGCATGAGCTCTAGGGAGATGAGGGAGCCTCTGAAACAGGAAGCAAATTTCTGAATAAGTGTGTCATTGTGCATTTTTGGCAGGGAGGAAGTTGCAGGGTTTCATGGTATTCTCAATGTTCACTGTGTGAGTCAAATAATATCAAGAACAACTACTCTGCTAGTGAGGCACTAGTCACTTAAAACGGGTCAGAATTCAGCTTTGGATATGTGTTCTAAGTGGTTCTCTCGCTCATTCAGGAGCCTTCTTTATCTTTACATGGTGTCAGTGAAGAAAGAAACCAGTAGCCACATTTGACCTTTAAATCTATCTTAAACAAATAATTTTATTTGCATTTGGGTCTTATTCAGGGGTGAATTCCCAAGTATAATACTGAATTATTGGACTTTATTATGTACTTGAAGTAATAGAATATTTCCATTCTAGGGGAAGGATGGTTACTGTTATTTTATTCTTTGTTATATCCTAAAGATGCAGAGGTGTAACAACTAAAAGATCATGTAGTTCACCCTGCAACCCCAACTCCTGTTGCCTCATCCAGAATCTTCTCTATGACGTTCCCATCAAGTGACCATGTAGCCACTTCCAGGAAAAGAGAATGCCCTGCCCATTCATTCATTTGTTCATTCAACTGTATCCTCTCAAGTGCCATGGACTCTGGTGTGTTTTGGAATTTGATGGTGAACAAGGCAAATGAATGATGCTCTTCTCCTCAGGGAACTTCTAGCCCAGCAATCTATAAAGGCAGACATTGAGCAAGTATGAAGAGTGTTAGGTGAGGGAGAACTCTGAGGATAGTGAAGACTACTCTGGCTTGTGGGTGGTAGTGGCCATGGAAAAGTTCCTAGAGGATGTAATTTCCAAGCTGAGCAGAAGGAATGGGAACCAGCAAGATAAAGGAAGATTTGATGGCAGGAGGGTTGCATGTAGAGGAAATGGCACATCGAAGGATCCAAGCATGAAAAAGAAAGAGTGAGGCTTAGTGGAGAAAGTGAGAGAAGATTAGCATGACCGGAAGAGGAAAAAATATGAGACAGGAAGAATACATGGTTGTCGCAGGAGATTAGAAAATTCTAAGCAGCAGTTTTACCTGACTAGCAAAAGGAAAACTGAAATAGCTGCAGAAGCTATGGGCTGATTAAATCCTGAAAAGTCAAGGTGTGGACAAAGCTGGCTAAGATCTACTGGACCCAGCATGGCACTGGATTTGATGTAGGTTTCACCTAGGACTTCATTATTAATGTATGCTCATTAACATACTACATCACACACCTGCCAGTGTCATGGCAGTTTTGAGACCACCCATATTTAGTGTAAAAATGGATGGCACCACAGTTCTAAGAAATCTCCACTTTTTCCAGGAATTTTCATAATATTCCACCCCATGGTTAAGAAAACCCCATAAAGATAGAAACTTCAAACCGTTACATGTGACTCTTGAGTAGACCTGCACTCCCTTTTCTTGAGTGTGTACTTTTCCCTTTGCAATAAATCTCCATACTTTCACTATTTTCTGACTGGTCCTTAAATTCATTCTTGTGATGGTGTCAAGAGCCTGGACACTGGCTGGGGTCACGGTTCCACCAGCATTTAGGGACCAGTTAACCAGTATCAAATGGAATGGTGGCTACTATGGCAGCCCACTTCAATTTTGATAGCTTTGAGCCAGAAAGTTCTCCCTGACATGTCTTCCTTTTGCCTCCATCTATAGCCTTTAACCTTCCCACCTATAGTCTATACTCTCAGGCAGACAAAATCTTAATGGGATTTATTGAAACATGCACACACACCAGCCGTGAGATTCTTCTTCCATTTCCTTATATTTGGGCAGCGCTTTTAGACAAGAAACAAACAGATTTGGTAGGTTCTTGTTGTGGGCCCTCTATATCCTTGACATGCCCACTACATGTTCCCAACCTTGTCTACTCAACGAACTCTTGATCATCTTTTCAGTCGCAGTTCAAGGGTTTTGTAAATATGGTTTCACTTGTTTACCCTCACCCCCCATCAGACTGTGTGCTCCAGAAGGGCAGAGACCATGACTAATTCTCTCGTAGTAGGGAGTGTGGGAATGTGGGGCTACTGCTGAACTTAGCAGACAGCAGGTGCTCAATCATTGCTTTGTGGTTGACAAATGAATAGATGAATGGCTTAGATGCTAATCAGTGAGGAATCAGTGAGGAATCTTATAAACAAATCTCAGTACAAAGTAGAGAGAGACAAACAGGAAAGCTGGAAGAGCTACAGCAGGAATAGTCAGTGTTGTGCCAGGAAATTGAGGTTCCTTCTAATGCCACAAATTTCATGGATGTTGTGATTACTTTCTTTGGTATATATTTCTTTCTTCCAAATTATGGTAGTTCCCTTGGTTACACAATACTTGACTTACACAAATTAAATAACATAAAAACAGTTGCATAAGAACCATAATTTAAAAAAGAACCATAATTTTAGAGGTCTACAAAGTCTGCATTACCAACTAACAAAGCAGTCAAGTGTGATGCTGAATACTGCAAAGCCAGAATGCAAGACTGGCAATAGCTAACATGAAGAGAAGGCCTTTTCTCTCCATTCTGTGTTTCTGTTATTTTGACTTCTCAATGCTCTGGCATATGTTGTCTTTTATTTGATATGATATAATATCATTGTGGTAGATAGCCTCCAAGAAAACCACAATGACCCCTGACTCCTGATACTCATGGTCTTGTGTAGTGCCCTCTCTTTGAGTGAGGACTGGATTTTGTGTCTCATGACTAGCCAATAGAATATGGGAAAAGTGATGGCATAGCAATTATGAAATGAAGTTATAAATAAAGACCCAAGGTTCAATTTTGGGTCTCCCTCTTTCACTCTCTCATTCACTTGCTCTGAGAGACGTCAACTGCCATGTTGTGAGTTGCTCTATGGAGAAGTCCACATGGCAGGGAATCAAAGGATGCCAGCAACTAGCAGCAAGTAAAAAACTAAGACCTTTAATCCAACAGCCCATGAAATCTAAATTCTGCCTACAATTATGTGAGAGAGCTTAGAAATAGATTCTCCCCAGTCAAGCTTTCAGTTGAGACCATAGCCCCAGCTGGCCCCTTGACTGCAGCCTTGTGAGAGATCTTGAAGCTGAGGCACCTAACTAAGACACATCTGGATTCTGGGCCCATAGGAATAGTGAAACAATAAGTGTTTAATGTTTTAAGTTGCTAGGTTTGGGATACTTTTAAAATACAGCAATAGATACCAAATATAGGTTTTGGTACCATCAGTGGAGTGATGCTATTAAAAAATACCAAAAAGTATGAAGTGGCTTTCTGACTGACCAGTATATGAAGGCTGGGAAGACTTTTTGATGTATATATTAGAGGAAACCTAAGTTAAACTGAACAGACTGTTACATTATTATTGTTTGCAGTAATGTGGAAAGTAGGAAATGTACCTAATGAAATGGGTGATTTAGCTTAGGAGATTTCCAAGCAAAGCATTGAAGGTGCTGTCTGATTTCTTCTTGCTGCTTGGGGTAAAATGCAAGAGGACAGAGATAAATTGAATAAAGTACTGAGAAACAGCAACCAGGACTTGATGAATTTGAAAATTCCCAGTCTGGCTAGATGGCAAACACTGCTGTATTTCAGAAATGCCTTCTCAGCAAAGATAAAATCCAGGGCATTTCCAAGATCTTCCCCCAGTTGGGCCTTCAGATAAGACTGCAGCCCCTGCTGACATCTTGTTGCAGCCTTCAGAGAAACCTTTAGGTAGAAGCATGAAGCTAAGTCCTGTCCAGATTCCCAACCCAGACACTGTGAGACAATATTTAAGTTACTTAGTTTGGAAGTAATTTTTAATGCAACAATAAATAACAAATTATACTGTAGTAATTATTATTTCCACAGCATGAAGAATGTCCACCTCCCATTATGGCAAAGTAAAACAGAGAGTCTCTGTATCAAGAATATAAGGCAGTTGAAGATGGTATAATTATACTGAAATAGGGAGATTGGGTAAAAGTTAATACACTGAATATTGTAGCTCTAAGATTTTTTTCTGAGAAACCTGACCAGTTCAAGGGAAAGATCTAAGGAAACTAATATCAGGGGTTCCTTAAGGATAAGATACCTAGATCTACTGTTTATCTATTGTAAAGATCAAGGTTGACAGGCCCCAGCCATCAACACAGAGCTCCCAACCATGCTTTAGCATGGCACTTTTAAATACGAATAGATGCCCAAATATTTGAGGAAAGCACATAAAATGGATGACATAAACCAAGACAAATAAAGTCATTGTGGAGGAAATGAAAACAGTATAAGAAAAAAACTTCAAAGAAATCTATCAAAATGCCCAGAGACGTAAGAGAAGATAGGGCAGCCCCACACCAGAATAGGCTGCTATGAAGAAGGAATACATAATGATGACAAACATCTCTTGGAAATTTAATATTTGGTAGCAAAAACAAAATACTCAATAATAGGGTCCAAAGACTGTATGATCAATTACGACAGGGTTTTTTTTTTTTTTTTATAGTGGTATTTCCAGCACCTTGAACATTGCCTGGTACATAGTAGGTACTCAAAAACTTGTTAAATAAATGAATTAGGGAATGATAATAAAGTTGGGCAAATCTCCTGAAGTAGAGAAGAAGATAGAGAAAATAGGAAATGAGGAAATGAAAGAGAAAATGGAAAATAGGAAAGAAAAAAGGCAAAGCAAAAGGCCTCCAGGAAACCAAACATCCAGATAATTGGAGCTCCAGAAGGAAGGAATAGATAAATCAGATAGGAAAAAATAATCAGTAAAAATTTCTCAAAATGAATTACATGAATTTTTAGAATCAGCACAGCGGAGGAAAAGAAAGCTACACCAAGGCACATCATTGCAAAATTTCAGGACATAAGGGACAGCCATGCTGGAAGCTAAAGACAATGGAACAATGCTTTCTAAATCTGAGGGGAAAATAACTTCCAACCAGGAATTCTATACCCAAACAATCAATTAATGTGAAGGTAGGATAAAGACACGTTAAGGCATTCAAGTCCTGAAAAATTTGTTTCCTATGCATACCTTTTCCAATGAAGCTACAAAAGAGTGCAATGTACCAAGATGAGAAAATAAACGGAGAAAAAGACATGAGATCTAAAAAATGGGCTCCAACACAAGACAGAGGTGGGAGAAATGCCCAGCATGTTGGTGAAAAGAGGTCTCCAAATGGCAGCTGTGCAGCAGACCTGGAGAGCAACCAGTCTGGATTGGAGCAGGCCAGAGGCTCCAGAGAGATTTCTTCAAGAACATGAAATTGATAGAACGCTTAATGTGTTTGAATGCATTGAGAGGAGATTTACACAACTAGGGAAGTGTTGGAAGTAAATTAATGAAAAGTACATAGAAAACCTACAAGACCATTATTAAGTACAAGAGAAACAAAATGCTGTGTAGGCATGAAAAACTAATCATGGTGTACAAGTGACTAGGCTGTGATGAATATTTATATGATAACAGTAAGGTAGAAACTAAATATTGACCTAGCCAAATTTACCGTCTGGCTCTATGAGGAGAATGGGGTCAGAGAGATGGGAAATTGTGCATTTATGCAGTGGGACCAGGAAGGGGAAGAAGAGGAGTTAAATCTTCCTCTTCCAGGTGAGTCAACAGAGTTTACATATTTTTTTTAGTAGCAATACAAGCGTGTTATTTAGAAACATAGAAGTAAAATCAAAAGAAAATCAGTTTAGTAATTTGAATGTGGTTACCTCTAGGGAGTGGGAAATAGAATGGAGATTGTGGTAGTGGTAGTGGGGCATGCTGTTTTTTTAATAATAAGCCTTATAGAACTATTTACTTTATGTGCATGTAAATCTTTGATTAAAAAAGGCAAACTGAATTAACAAAAAAATTAAAAAAGAAGAAAAGTAAACCAGGCGGTACCGAAAGAACAGGACCAATTTAGAAAAAACAGAACACTGATTTAGAATAAGAAAATGAAAATACTAAAAAGCTTTGAAGGTAACCAACAGCCTGCCTTTCATTCCACATGAAATAGATTTTTACTGCCTGAACTGAGAAAAATTATTTTGGATGATAGTGGGTTTATAAAAGAGCTTATGAAAGTAAAATGCCTGTCATGTTAAAGAAGCAGCATTTTTGACTTAGGCAAAATATGGACAACCCTTTAGAATAAAAGACAGCGTAGGTCAAGGAGTGTTTATCTCTTGGCAGAATGCTTTTAAGGAGGACTTTAAACTTCCTTTGCAAGGAAACAACCCTTCAAAATGACTATTCTCATGACATGAAACCAATTTATGATGTTTATTTATTAAGCATCTAACATATGCCAAGCCCTTGCTAACAGTGTTAACACAAACCATGTTATGTATTTTTCACATCAACTTTGAGAGAAGGATATCACATCCTTAATATATATAGGTGGAGAATTTGAGGCTCAGATAGTTTAACTCACTTGTACCACTTCACTCGATGAGTAGGTGGTACTGATTGGGTTTAAGCCTGGGTCTATCTGAGTTCAATGCCAGGGCTGGGGAAAAGAGGCAGAAATCCCTTCCTGTGATATCTGGGTGTACACACCTGGTCCAAGTCATGGGGATTTAATGAACTCCAGGGTAATGACCTCCTGCCTCCAACATCATGAGAGGCCATGAGTATAGCAAAAGAAGCAATGAAGCAAGAGGTAGGGTTTTAGGGTCTGGACTCGACTCTGCCCCTAAGTTGCTGGGTGACCTGGGACAAGTTACTTCATTTCTCTGTGCCTCTAGTCCTTCATCTTCAAAATGAGGAGGTAGAACCAAGTGATCTTTTAGTTTCCTCCCATTCTGAACATTAGGTGTTTCTAGAATTCATCTCTGATGCATAAAAAATATGATAGTGACATAAAGATAAAGAGTAGTGGGCACTGGTGTCAGCCCCTTCTTCAGAGTTGCTTGGGGCTTGAAGCTCTTGGCAGTACTCAGCAGAGGTAGGTGAGAATTAGGGGCAGAACGGCAGTGACTTTCTGCTTTGTTACTTTCTTCTCAGTCTCCTCCAGCTTCCCTTTTGCTGGTTTGACTGCTGTCATTATGTGTGCTTGATTGTAGTGTGAAAAGACCATGGGTTTTACATCAGAAGACCTTGTTTAGAGTACTGGCTTTGCCAGTTTATTTATTCATTCTCGCTTTTATTTATTCTGTAAATATCGATAAGGCATTTACTATGTGTTGGGCACTGCCAGGGAACACAGAGATGAATTAGATGTAATCCTTGCCCTCTGGAAACTCTTAGTATAGTAGGAAGAGAGATATATAAACAAATGACTGTAATGAAATATTTAGTGTGTCTATGAAAGAAATCTGTATAGCGCATAGTTATGACAGAGGGAGGTGGTCAGAGAAGGCCATCCAGAGAAGAGACATGAATTACTCTTGGCAGATGAGTTAGCACTTGTCAGGAAGATAGGGTTTGGGGATGAGGATGGCATAGATGGCAGGAAAGCATTGCAGGTAGAGAGAACAGCATGAACAAAGGCAAGGGGGTATGAAACAATGGTTCATGTTCAGAAACCTGTGCAGAGAGTGAAAAAAGTGGGCATCTGCTTTTTAGCTATGGAGGGTGGGGTGGGCATCATTCTGAGAGACAGACATTAAGGCTCAGAGATCGAGAGAAGGTTTTAAGAAACGGTGGAGAATGTAGTTGCAGATATTTTCACAGTGGAACAAAGGCTCACAGTACTGGATTTGCAAGAAGGCCACGGTGGCAGGATGACAAGGAGAAGCACAGAGCTATGTGGGAATCAGGATGGATGAGCAGGGGCTGCATTTTGGTCAGAGCTGAAGATGGTAGGGATAGAGCTTGGTAGATGACACTCGGTGCTGGCTTTCCAGGCAGGCAGCAGCTGTCACCTAGGGTGGAGTTAAAGGCTACTGGAGCTGCCAATTTGTGGCCCTATTGCTAGGGCACCTTTCACTTAGGGTCCTAGCTAGCAAAGATGAGAAATACTTCTGAGAAGTACCCTGCCCACATGACTTAGAAGGCTCTGGCTGGCACAAGGGATGTCCTTCTCTAGTGGAAATTCTTTTGATCTCTCTGAATCTGTTTCTTCCACTATAAAGCAGAGATGATGACAGTAATAACAGTATCTAGTTCTTGGGGTTGTATCAAGGAGGACTAAAATGAGCTGGTGTGAGTGAGACAGTTGTGTGAGCTGTAAAGAATGGTGCAGACTGGAGTTATCTTAAACTTTCATAAACTCTAGTCCTCTGCTCCTTGCCCCCATCACCTCTTTGAAGAAGATGGTGTATTTGGTCTCACTTTGGAATTAAATTTGATTTAACCTTGCACCTTCCAATTGCCAAATCTACTTTCAGGGATCTGTAATCTGTGTTGAATTGCTCAGCAGTACTGAGATGGATGAAACATATTTATTCTCTTGAACATTTTAAATTTAGGTGCTTTATATTTAGCAGGACATTGCTTAGGATGATTGAAACATTTGATATTTGATAATTCAGCTTTTTGAACTCATATATATTCAAAATAATTTGTGCCATATGTGTGCCTGTGTGTGTGCACACTTTATGCAGGTATTGACCCTTTCTTCTTCAGGATGTTGAAAGAACAAAAAGTAGGATCCTAGGCTATTATTTGGGGCTAGACTTGATCACAATAACTTCACCTTCCTCCACTCTGTATCACTCCTCCCCTCCAATATATATGAATAGATTTCTGCCCTCAAAAGCAGTATGGCTACAGCCTCCTGAGGGTGGTATTTTAATGACAGAGGAGAGGTGATGTGCTTAGTGCCTTCAAAGCCTGGACCCCACTGCTGGACCCTGGTTTTGCTGCAACAAATATCTACACATTCCAGTTACAATGATTAGCTCCTACTGGAGATGTCTGAGAACCAGTGTTTTGGGGTTTAGCCCCTTCTTCCAATGCCAAGGTAATTTGAGAAGCCTAGCATTGTTGTGGGGCTCCCATAAACTTTAACCAATTAACATATGTTCAAGGATGGTATGCAGGAAGTATGGTCTTGTATGGCACAGCAGGTGATATTCATTGTGATGAAGAGTTTGAATGTCACTCACTCTCCTTTGGATCCCCTTCTCACTCCTTCCCTTCTCTATTGCCAGGTCAGTTTCCCCTGCACCTGGTAGAGTATTTGCTAGGAAGAAACCCACTCCAGTTTTCTCAAGGAAAGAGGGGGCTGGTGCTGGAGGCTCATGCCTGAAATCCCAGCAACTTGGGAGGCCAAGGAAGGAGGATCACTTGAGGCCAGGAGTTTGAGATCAGTCTGCGTAATATAGTGAGACCCTGTCTCTACAAAAAATTAAAATAAACTAGCTTAGCTGGGCTTGGTGGCACAAGCCCACCCTAGCTACTCAAGAGGCTGAGGCAGAAGGGTTGCTTGAGCCAGGAGACAGAGGCTGTAATGAGCTATGATCACGCCATTGCACTCCAGCCTGGGCGACAGAGAGAGACCTTGCTTAAAAAAAATAAAGTAAAGAGGATTTTATTCTAAGTATACAAATTGGAATTGAACCTGGAGATTTTTCTGGAATGAAGGCTGCTCAAGTGATTGATGCCAATTCCCAACTCTATCACAGGCTTCTGTCTCTTTCTCTTCTTGCTACCCACTGACTTCTTTCTGTCTCACTCCATCTTTTCTCTATCTTAAAGCTTTTGCTTGCTTATAACTTTGATTTACCAAGACCCTTAATGGCTCTGTATTACCTTATGGTACTCAATCACCTTCAGCTCCCACAGCTAACTGGCCTGTTCTATCAATATTTTCTAGTTAAATCTTGAAAGATGGAATGTCATCAGCTCAGCTCATCATTTTATACCGGGAAAATTGGTCAGGTCCATCCTGGCCAATAATCTCTGGTTATGAGGAGATGGGGCTCTGTATAACCAAACATCACCATCTATGTAACAATAAACTGTGACAGACAGGCCCTGTGATTGCCATCAAGGTCTTTCCTTGAGACAGAGAAATGTGCAGGAAGAATTGCAGAGTACCTTTCCTGCCAGAGGACTGTGATTAAACATCTTAATAAACTAAATCTAGACCCTCTGATAGGACTTTAGTAGTGGCTTTTGTATTTATTTTGCATTAAAGCTTTATAGCTCCTAAATTATATTGCAGGTAGTAATAGTCTCCCAAGTAGTTAGGCAGGAACAAAACATCTCTAAAAATCAAGTCAGCGACTGCCCTCTGCAAATATATTTGTGGTTTCACAGTTACTTCCCTGCTACAGGGTGACTGGCCCAACTCAGATCCCAAGTGCAGACTTGGAAGACTTGCTCATGAGATGGAAATTTCTGCTAATAGCAGGAATCCATCAGTCAAATACCCCAAGATACGGAGGTAATTTCTAGCAAAGGTTTTTGTGGCATTAATTTGTTTTACTCTGACAACTTGATTAATCAGTTTTATTGTGACAACTTGTTTTGCTGCAATGCTGCCTAATCAGAGAGCTGTCACCAAAATATTTTATGGCTTCCCTATTTTCCATCACAAATCAAAAACTCCAGCAACAGCTCACCAACATAAGAAGCAGCGATAATTAAAACGCATTCCGACAGAATTAGGAGGCATTCAGTTGGGTGATGTTATTAGGAGAGATTACACTTTGCAGAGAAAGGAACAATCAGATGGTACTCTTTCTAAGTAATTATGCAGCTTCCCTGGTGAATCTCAAATGCCACACCTGCATAAAAGTTTAGGGTGTGAGATGAGAGTATTGCATATACCTCTGCTGGATGCCCATGGTTTTCACTGTTGGATCTTGGAAAAGCAGTGTCTCTGCTCTTAGTTCACCCTCAGGAGCACACCCATTAGGATCCACCCAATAGTCAGCAGGAAATATAAGAAACTTGTCAGGAATAGACAGTGCTAGAAGAAGAGCTCAGGAACCCCACCCCCACCCTCTTTTTAGGAGCAGTGCAGCGAGTGAGGGGAGAGTATGTGAGAATGGTGAGGAGTTGAGAAAATGTAGAGAAGGATATGAGGGTGTACATCTTTCAGAGGGGAATAGTAAGCAATCATTTTCAAGAATTCATAAAGTTTACATTTCTGCTTTTTTGCTTACACACAGCAGAGATGGTGAAGTGATGCGTTGAAAACATATTCCTGCAACAACTGAACTCCACTAGATTGTTAATATCTGTAAAAAAAAAAAAAACCCGTAACAATAATGGCTACTCTTTCTCAAGTGTTTACAATGTGTTAGGTACTGAATAAGTAGCTTTATATACATTTCATTATTTAATCATCACAACAACCCTACAAAGTAGGCATTATCAGCTCCATTTTTCCAGGGAGGGAAACTGAGGCTGGCAGAGGTTAAGTAACTTGCTCAAAGTCTCACAACAAGTGAGTAAGTGACAGCGCTAAGATTCAAATGCAGGTCAGTCTCAAGTTATTCCGCTGGGCTTCACCAGGGTGCCCCTTGTTATCTCCCTGCCTGGGGCAATCCTGTTGGGGGCCCGATTTCCTTCTTGCAGGGAAGGGCACCGGCTGCATCGGATGATCTGCTATCTGTTCAGATGCAGATGGAGAGGCTTCCTGACTCATGGTCAGGTTGGGTGCATGCAGCAGATCCAGCCATGTGTGCAGAAGTGTGGGCAGGAGAGACCAGCTCCTGTTACATCAGGCACCCTGTCTCCTTGCCATCCTGAGTTATGAATGGGCCATGTATGCTCTCCAGGGAGGGGTCCTGATTTGCAGGAGCTGTGAAGATGAGTATTATGATAAGCAAGACATTTATGGCCCCAGATGCCACAAGGCACAAAAGTCAATATGTTACATGCTCATTTAGCATGTTTGACTCTAATGAAACAGGTTGGAAATAATTGGCTTTTAAAGAAATGCTTCATTTCATTTCATTTCAGTTGGAAGGCACGTACCCACTGTGTGGTTGTAACTCCAGCCTTCACAAATTTACCTCATTCTGAGATTGGCAAGTGGGTGATGGTGGGGGAAATAAATGCATATGTGTAGGGGACAAGATGGCAAAGAAGGCATCCCTGTAAGGAATGTACAAAGCTAGATATTTTTCATAAGTGTGTAAAGTTCCCAAAATATCAGGAGTTCCTTGGCAGTTGGGCTTTTTCAATCTGGTGGTATTTCCTTAGACATGTGGTCATTATTTCCCTACCTGCTGATCAAGGTCTAGCATCCCTGGCCCAGGATGGTTGGAAATAATTTCTCCTTTCCTCTTTCATTGATCTCCAGTTGAACTTTATGAAATAGTGAATGGTATGATGCTTGATAGTGGTAAGTTTTAGAATCAGCAAAAAGATGTACTTTTATGTTAACCAGGGTCTTGTTGGTAAAGTAGAAACTATACTAGTTATTTCTACAGGGAGAATTGGCTATAGGGAATTGATTCAACAGGTGTTAGAGAACTGAAAAAGCAACAAGGTAATACTGAGGTAACACAGAGACAGTAACTGCATGAAGCAGCTACCATCCTAGGGCTGGGGGAACACAGGGGAGACACTGAGGTTATCAGAACCCAGGAGCTCCGAGGAGAATCTAGCATGGTTGGAACTCAGACCTTTGGAGGAGGGGGCTCTAGCTAGTTGGTGTTAATACCCCAGGAGCTCACAGGAGGATTCTCAGCCTCGTCGATCTGAGGCTCACAGTTTTGAGGGAGGGGCTTTACCTGGATGGTCCTAGTACCTTTGAGGGCTACAATGAGGCTGATTCCAGGAGTGTGAAAAGAAGCTGGAAAATGGAACTAACTTCTACTGGAACCAGCTGCAGCTGCATGTGTGAGGTACTGTTATGGGGGTGACACTGAAAGGAAATGGAAGTGGACAGGAAGGAGCATGCCTTCTTCCTCTAACCTCCCAGAGTCTCCCTAGCTTCCCTCTATTGGCAGAGCCTAATAGGAGGCTGGCTGGCAAAGTAGAGATGTGGTTTGCAGGGTACCATCCCCATCGAAAAGTAGAGGATAAAAACGCAGATACAAAACAGAGAGACAATAGCTTAATAACAGGCACAAACTGTAGAATACATCAATCGTAGCTGGGAGCAGGCAAGAAAGGAGCTTCTCAGATCTGACAAGACCCCATGCCTTGTGTGCTTTTTGTCACTGCCCATTAAAGGATGTGGAGGGCAAAGACAACCAGGTTGAGATTTGCTGCATTTTCTCTGACCCTGTGTGGCTACTTCTGATTATATTCTGTATCCTTAGTTAAATACATGAATGCTTTAATCTGAACTTTGCGTGCGTGTGTATTTTCTTGCTGCTAATCTACAAACATCAAAAAGCTGAAGTTAGTGCAAGAAGTACAATTGTCACCAAATCCCCACCCATGGGGTTAATTTTGGAAGGAGTGTCAGGAAAGGAATGGAGAAAAATGGGGTCTTGAGAGTGTTTTAGTCAAGGCTATTGCATGAGAACTGTAGGAACAGGCTTAAGATAGGGAGACTGACTTCAAAGGGAAATTTGAAGATCTAGTGTTACATTATTACTTTCACATCTGTGAGTTAATCTTTGTTTTTACGGAAAAGTCTTTTGAGAGTTACGACCTTGGCTTTCACTGTTTTGTTCAAGCCAAATGAGTTTTTAAAACTGTCTTTCAGAGGATAGAGTCTCAGAAATAATTTTATACAAGAAAGGTGACTTTAAAGAAGAATATTACAAATACCAAATTGAAATAGTCTCAAGATAGTTCAACTCAAGTGTTAAGTAACTAAATTTGGCCATAATTTGGTTTAGTAATTAAGATGACTGTTCTGACATGTAGTTAACAAAAAAAAAAACAGGAGGACCTGGCCACAGGCTTGGACAATTAGGATTGAAAAGTTTATCTCCAGGATTAGAGGTCTTGGGAAGGTCACACCCTCTTTCCCTTTATTTGGGTCACTTTAGAGTCTTGGTCTGAGGCCATGGCTTCTGCAAATTTGCACTTAGTAAGGCTGACTGAGCTCTCTCTGGAACTTTCTGTCAGGCCTAGCACATTCATCCCATGTCTCAGCTGGGCCTTGCTGAACTGAAAGTGGCCAAGGGTAGATGATGGAGGAATCAGATGGGGCATGATGAGGAAACCACATTCTTCTGAAAGAGAAGTGGGAAAAAGGACATTGTTGGTTTAGATGAAGGGCTGTTCAGGATGTTGAACCCCACAAAGGAGGCAGACTGAGTCTTTCCAAAGGTATCTGAAATCAGTTTAGGTCATCTGGCCTCCTCTCTGAGGTGCTGGTGGCTCCTTGTGGAAGTGATGCATACTAGTGTCTCCCTTGCTTAAACGCATAAAATAGATCACCAAGAAAATCTCTTTACCTAGATCTAATTTGGTTGTGCAAAATCGGAAACTCTATTGTTAGCCTTTAGGCAGACAGTTTATCCTAAATAAATAAGTTTCTAGGGATCACGTGCATAGAAACTTTCTTAAAAAATAAATAGTGGGCCTGTAATCCCAGCACTTTGGGAAGCTGAGGTGGGCAGATTACTTCAGGTCAAGAGTTTGACACTAGCCTGGCCAATGTGGTGAAACCCTGTCTCTACTAAAAATACAAAAAAATTAGCCAAGTGTGGTGGCGGGAGCCTCTAATCCCAGCTACTTAGGAGGCTGAGGCAGAAAAATTGCTTGAACCCAGGAAGCAGAGCTTGTAATGAGATGAGATTGTGCCACTGCGCTCCAGCGTGGGTGACAGAGTGAAACTCCATCTCAAAAGAAAAAAAAAGTGAACTCAGTCTCATCCAACTCTAAGCAGGTAATTTAGTACCTGATCAACTTGTTTGAACTTGATGAAATAATATTGGACTTTGTGGGTCCTACCTATGAAGTTGCAATGAAGAAAGTGACTAAATTTCCTTTCTCTTGCGGTTGGACAGTCATGACAAAATGTAAACTACACTCATGGTACTTTTTCGTTGTTGTAAGGAATCAGGTTTCTTGCTGTAAAGGCAAATGGCTAAACCTTATTTCGATTGTTACTAGAATTGACATTGAGTGTTAAGAATATGTAATGTGAATATAATGCTGAAACTGAAATGTGTTCTACCTTAAATGTCTTTTATGGTTTGAGGTTGTTCTTGAGAAGCCAAGTCAATATTGCATACTTTTTAAGAGCCTTACAGACTTTGTTCCACTTGAACCTTTGGAAAGAGACGAAGTCACTTAGAATTCTCGATTTTGTTTTAATTGGATTTTCTGATACTCTTGTTATTAATATATCATAATTGTACATCTTTTTTGGGTTTGTGTGATTTTATTTTTATTTTTTAATAATTAGGAATATTTCTGATATTGATCTTTTAAAAGAAACAATAGAAGATGGCCGAATAGAAACAGCTCCTGGCTGTAGCTCCCAGTGAGACCAATGCAGAAGGTGGGTGATTTCTGCATTTCCAACTGAGTACCTGATTCATCTCATTGGGACTGGTTAGACAGCGGGTACAGCCCATAGAGGGCAAGCAGAAGCAGGGTGGGAAGTCACCTCACCTGGGAAGTGCAAGGGACCTCCCTCCCCTAGCCAAGGGAAGCCGTGAGGGACTGTGCTATACAGCCCAGATACTATGCTTTTCCCACGGTTTTTGCAACCTGCAGACCAGGAGATTCCTTCGTGTGCCTACACCACCAGGGCCCTGGGTTTCAAGCACAAAACTGAGTGGCTGTTTGGGCAGATACAGAGCTAGCTGCAGGAGTTTTTTTTTCATACCCCAGTGGCACCTGGAACCCCAGTGGGACAGAACCATTCACTCCCCTGGAAAGGGGGCTGAAGCCAGGGAGCCAAGTGGTCTTACTCAGCAGGTCCCACTCCCACAAAGCCCAGCAAGCTAAGAACTACTGGCTTGAAATTCTGGCTGCCAGCACAGCAGTCTGAAGTCGACCTGGGATGCTTGAGCTTGGTAGGGGGAGGGGCATCCACCATCACTGGGGCTCAAGTAGGTGGCTTACCCCTCACAGTGTAAACAAAGCTACTGGGAAG
This sequence comes from Nomascus leucogenys, assembly GCF_006542625.1. Classification (NCBI taxonomy): domain Eukaryota; kingdom Metazoa; phylum Chordata; class Mammalia; order Primates; family Hylobatidae; genus Nomascus; species Nomascus leucogenys. The sequence goes on along the minus strand of NC_044395.1, from coordinate 22,470,805 downwards.
TTCGGACTGGGTGGAGCTCACTGCAGAACAGCAAAGTTGCTGTGGTGAGACTGCCTCTCTAGATTCCTCCTCACTGGGTAGGGCATCTCTGAAAGGAAGGCAGCAGCCTGTCAGGGGCTTATAGATAAAACTCTCATCTCCCTGGGACAGAGTGCCTGGGGGAAGGGCAGGCTGTGGGCATAACTGCAGCAGACTTAAACATTCCTGCCTGCTGGCTCTGAAGAGAGCAGCGGATCTCCCAGCACAGTGCTCGAGCTCTGCTAAGGGAAAGACTGCCTCCTCAAGTGGGTCCCTGACCCCTGTGCCTCCTGGCTGGGAGATACCTCCCAGCAGGGGTCAACAGATACCTCATACCGAAGAGCTCTGGCTTGCATCAGGTAGGTGCCCCTCTGAGATGAAGGGTATTCAAATAGAAAGAGAGGAAGTCAAATTGCCTCTGTTTGCAGATGATTGTATATTTTGAAAACCCCATCATCTCAGCCCAAAAACTCCTTAAGCTGATAAGCAACTTCAGCAAAATCTCAGAATACAAAATCAATGTGCAAAAATCACAAGCATTCCTATACACCAATAATAGAGAGACAAATCATGAGGGAACTTCCATTCACAATTGTTACAAAGAGAATAAAATACCTGGGAATATAACTTACAAGGGATGTGAAGGACCTCTTCAAGGAGAGCTATAAACCAATCCTCAAGGAAATAAGAGAGGACACAAACAAATGGAAAAACATTCCATGTTCATGGATAGGAAGAAGCAATGTCGTGAATATGGCCATACTGCCCAAACTAATTTATAGATTCAATGCTATTCTCATCAAGCTACCATAGACTTTCTTCACAGAATTAGATAAAACTGCTTTAAATTTCTTATGGAGCCAAAAAAGGGCCTGTTTAGCCAAGACAGTCCTAAGCAAAAGAACAAAGCTGGAGGCATCATGCTACCAGACATCAAACTATACTACAAGGCTACATTAACCAAAACAACATGATACTGGTACCAAAACAGATATATAGCCCAATGGAACAGAACAGAGGCCTCAGAAATAAGACCACACGTCTACAATCATTTGATCTTCGACAAACTGACAAAAACAAGCAATGGGGAAAGAATTCCTTATTTAATAAATGGTACTGGGAAAACTGGCTAACCATAAGCAGAAAATTGAAACTGGACGCCTTCCTTACACCTTATACAAAAATTAACTGAAGATGGATTAAAGAATTAAATGTCAAACCCCAAACCATAAAAACCCTAGAAAAAAACCTAGGCAATACCATTCAGGACACAGGCATGGGCAAAGACTTCATGACTAAAACACCAAAAGCAATGGCAACAAAAGCCAAAATTGACAAGTGGGATCTAATTAAACTAAAGAGCTTCTGCACAGCAAAAGAAACTATCATCAGAGTGAACAGGCAACCTACAGAATGGGGGATAATTTTTACAATCTACCCGTCTGACAAAGGGTTAATATCCAGAATTTAAAAGGAACTTACAAATTTACAAGAAAAAAACAAACAGCCCTATCAAAAAGTGGGCAAAGGATATGAACAGATACTTCTCAGAAGAAGACATTTATGCATCCAACAAACATACGAAAAAAAGCTCATCATCACTGGTCGTTAAAGAAATGCAAATCAAAACCACAATGAGATACTATCTCACGCCAGTTAGAACGGTGATCATTAAAAAGTCAGGAAACAACAGATGCTGGAGAGGATGTGGAGAAATAGGAACACTTTTACACTGTTGGTGGGAGTGTAAATTAGTTCAACCATTGTGGAAGACAGTGTGATGATTCCTTAAGGGTCTAGAACCAGAAATACCATTTGACCCATCAATCCCAGTACTGGGTATATACCCAAAGGATTATAAATCATTCCATTATAAAGACTCATGCACCCTGTATGTTTATTGCAGCACTATTTACAATAGCAAAGACTTGGAACCAACCCAAATGTCCATCAATGATAGACTGGATAAAGAAAATGTGGCACATATACACCATGGAATACTATGTAGCCATAAAAAAGAATGAGTTCATGTTCTTTTTAGGGACATGGATGAAACTGGAAACCATCATTCTCAGCTAACGAACACAGGAACAGAAAACCAAACACCACATGTTCTCACTCATAAGTGGGAGTTGAACAGTGAGAACACATGGACACAGGGAGGGGAATATCACACACAGGGGCCTGTTGCAGGGTGGGGGGCAAGAAGAGGGAGAGCATTAGGACAAATATCTAATCCATGTGGGGCTTAAAAACTAGATGATGGGTTGATGGGTGCAGCAAACCACCATAGCACGTGTATACCTATGTAACAAACCTGCACATTCTGCACAGGTATTCCAGAACTTAAAGTATAATAAAAAAGATAAAATTTTATGTTTTTTTATTTTTTAATTTAATTTTTATTTTAAGTTCTGGGGTACATGTGCAGGAAGTACAGCTTTGTTACATAAGTAAATGTGTGCCACCGTGCTTTGCTGCACCTATCAACCCATCACCTAGGTATTAAGCCCCTCAGGAATTAGCTATTTATCCTGATGCTCTTCCTCCCACTGCACACCACCCCCACCCTCACAGGCCCCAGTGTGTGTTGTTCCTCTCTTTGTGTCCATGTGTTCTCATTGTTCTGCTCCCACTTATAAGTAATAACACGCGTTGTTTAGTTTTCTGTTCATGCATTAGTTTACTGAGGATAGTGGCTTCTAGCTTCGTCCATGTCTCTGAAAAGGACACGATCTCATTCCTTTTTATGGCTGCATAGTATTCCGTGGTGTATATGTGCTACATTTTCTTTATCCAGTCTATCATTGATGGGCGTTTTGGTTGATTCCATGCCTTTGCTATTGTGAATAGTGCTGCAATGACATACGCTTGCGTGTATCTTTATAATAGAATGGTTTATATTCCTTTGGGTATATACCTAGTAATGGGATTGCTGGGTGAAATGGTATTTCTGGTTCTAAGTCTTTGAGGAATCACCACGCTGTCTTCCATAATAGTTGAACTAATTTACATTCCCACCAACAGTGTAAAAGCGTTCCTCTTTCTTCACAGCCTCACCAGCATCTGTTGTTTCTTGACTTTAATACTTGCCATTCTGACTGGCGTGAGATGGTATCTCATTGTGGTTTTGATTTGCGTTTCTGTAATGATCAGTGACGTTGGGCTTTTTTTCATGTTTGTTGGCTGCATAAATGTCTTCTTTTGAGAAATGTCTGTTCATGTCCTTTGCCCACTCTTTAATGGGGTTGTTTTTTTCTTGTAAATTTGTTTATGTTTCTTGTGGATTCTGAGTATCAGCCCTTTGTCAGATGAATATATTGCAAAAATTTTCTCCCATTCTGTAGGCTGCCTGTTCACTCTGATGATAGTTTCTTTTGCTGTGCAGAAGCTCTTTAGTTTAATTAGATCGAATTTATCAATTTTCGCTCTTGTTGCAATTGCTTTTGATATTTTTGTTAGGAAATATTTGCCTGTGCCTATGTCCTGAATGGTATTGCCTAGATTTTCTTCTAGGGTTTTTATAGTTTGGGGTTTTATATTTAAGTCTTTAATCCATCTTGAGTTAATTTTTGTATAAGGTGTAAGCAAGGGGTCCAGTTTCAACTTTCTGCATATGGCTAGATATTTCTTCCAACCACCATTTATTAAATCGGGAACCGTTTCCCTATAGCTTATTGCTGTCAGGTTTGTTAAAGATCAGATGGTGTAGATGTGTGGTCTTACTTCTGAGATTTCTATACTGTTCCATTGGTCTATGTGTCTGTTTTTATACCAGTATCATGATGCTTTGGTTACTATAGCCTTACAGCATAGTTTGAAATCAGGTAGTGTGATGCCTCCAGCTTCACTCTTTTTGCTTAGGATTGTCTTGGCTATACAGGCTCTTTTTCGGTTTCACATGAATTTTAAAGTAGTTTTTTCTAATTCTGTGAAGAATGACAATGGTAGTTTAATGGGAATAGCATTGTATCTATAAGTTACTTTGGGCAGTATGGCCATTTTCGCAATATTGATTCTTCCTTCCATGAGCATGGAATGTTTTTCCCTTTGTTTGTGTTCTCTCTTATTTCCTTGAGCAGTGGTTTGTAGTTCTCCTTGAAGAGGTCCTTCGCATTCCTTGTTAGCTGTCTTCCTAGGTATTTTATTTTCTTTGTAGCAACTGTGAATGGGTGTTCATTCATGATTTGGTTCTCTGCTTGTTTATTGTTGATATATAGGAATGCTTGTGATTTTTGCACTTTGATTTTGTATCCTGAGACTTTGCTGAAGTTGCTTATCAGCTTAAGAAGCTTTTGGGCTGAGACGATGGAGTTTTCTAGATATAAGATAATGTCATCTGCAAGCAGAGACAGTTTGACTTCTTCTCTTCCTATTTGAATATGTTTATTTCTTTCTCTTGCCTGATTGCTCTGGCCAAAACTTCCAATACTATGTTAAATAGGAATGGTGAGAGAGGGCATCCTTGTCTTGTGCCAGTTTTCAAGAAGAATGCTTCCAGATTTTCCCACTCGGTATGATATTGGCTATAGGTTTGTTATAAATGACTCTTATTATTTTGAGGTGTCTTCCATCAATACCTAGTTTATTGAGAGTTTTTAACATGAAGGGATGTTGAATTTTATCAAAGGCCTTTTCCGTGTCTATTGAAATAATCACACGGTTTTTGTCTTTCGTTCTGTTTATGTGATGAATTACATTTATTGATTTGCATATGTTGAACAAGCCTTGCATCCTAGGGATAAAGCCAACTTGATCATGGTGGATAGGCTTTATGGTGTGCTGCTGGATACAGTTTGCTAGTATTTTACTGAGGATTTTTGCATCAATGTTCATTAGGGATGTTGGCCTGAAGTTTTCTTTTTTTGTTGTACCTCTGCCAGGTTTTGGTATCAGGATGATGCTGGCCTCATAAAATTAGTTAGGGAGGAGTCCCCACTTTTCAACTGTCTGAAATAGTTTCAGAAGAAATGGTACCAGCTCCTCTTTGTACCTCTGGTAGAATTCAGATGTAAATCCATCTGATCCTGGGCTTTTTTTTGGTTGGTAGGCTATTTATTACTGCCTCAATTTCAGAACTTTTTATTGGTCTATTCAGTGATTCAACTTCTTCCTGGTTTAGTCTTGGGAAGGTGTATGTGTCCAGGAATTCATCCATTTCTTCTAGATTTTCTAGTTTATATGCACAGAGGTGTTTATAGTATTCTCTGATGGTTGTATTTCCATGGGGTCAGTGGTGATATCCCCTTTATCATTTTTTATTGTGTCTATTTGATTCTTCTCTCTTTTCACCTTTATTAGTCTAGCTACTGGCCTATCTAGTTTATCAATTTTTTCAAAAAAGCAGCTCCTGGATTTGTTGATTTTTTTTTTTTTTTGAGAGGGAGTCTCACTCTATCACTGAGGCTGGAGTGCAGTGGCACGATCTTGGCTCACTGCAACTTCTGCCTTCCGGTTTCAAGTGATTTTCCTGCCTCAGCCTCCTGAGTAGCTGGGACTAGGTATGCACCACCACACCCAGCTAATTTTTGCATTTTTAGTAGAGATGGGATTTCCCCATATTGGCCAGGCTGATCTCGAACTCCCAACCTCGTGATCCACCCGCCTCAGCCTCCCAAAGTGCTGGGATTACAGGCTTGAGCCACTGCACCTGGCTGATTTGTTGATTTTTTGAAGGGGTTTTCCTGTCTCTATCTCCTTCATTTCTGCCCTGATCTTTGTTATTTCTTGTCTTCTGCTAGCTTTGGGGTTTGTTTGCTCTTGGTTCTCTAGCTCTCTTAGTTGTGATGTTAGGGTGTTGATTTGAGATAGTTCTAACTTTTTGATGGGGGCATTTAGTGCTGTAAATTTCCCTGTTAACACTGCTTTAGCTGTGTCCCAGAGATTGTGGTACATTATCTCTTTGTTCTCACTGGTTTTAAAGAACTTCTTGATCTTTGCCTTAATTTCATTATTTACACAAGAGTCATTCAGGAGCAGGTTGTTCAATTTCCATGTAGTTGTGTGGTTTTGGGTGAGTTTCTTAATCCTGAGTTCTGACTTGATTGCACTGTGGTCTGAGAGACTGTTACAGTTTCAGTTCTTTTGCATTTGCTAAGGAGTGTTTTACTTGCAATTATGTGATCGATTTTAGAGTAAGTGCCGTCTGGCACTTAGAAGAATGTATATTCTGTTGTTTTGAAGTGGCACGTTTTGTAGATATCTGTTGGGTCCACTTGATCCAGAGCTGAGTACAAGTCCTTAATATCCCTGTTAATTTTCTGTCTTGATGAGCCGTTTAATATTCACAGTGGGGTGTTAAAGTCTCCCACTATTATTGTGTGGTAGTCTAAGTCTCTTTGAAGGTCTCTAAGAACTCATTTTATGAATCAGGGTGCTCCTGTATTTGGTGTATATATATTTAGGATACTTAGCTCTTCTTGTTGAATTGAACCTTTTACCATTATATAATGTCCTTCTTTGTCTTTCTTGATTTGTGTTGGTTTAAAGTCTATTTTGTCAGAAACTGGGATTGCAACCCCTACTTTTTTTCTGCTTTCCATTTGTTTGGTAAATTTTCCTCCATCCCTTTATTTTGAGCCTATGTGTGTCTTTGCACGAGAGATGGGTCTTTTGAATACATCACACTGATGGGTCTTGACTCTTTATCCAGCTTGCCATTCTGTGTCTCTTAATTAGGGCATTTAGCCCATTTACATTTAAGGTTAATATTGTTATGTGTGAATTTGATCCTGTCATGATGATGCTAGCTAGTTATTTTGCAGACTTGATATAGTTGCTTCATAGTCTTTGTACTTTGTACTTTCTTCATTGGTCTTTGTACTTTAGTATGTTTTTGTAGTGGCTGGTAATGTCTTTTCCTTTCCACGTTTAGTGCTTCCTTCAGGAGCTCTTGAAAGGCAGGCCTGGGGATGACAAATTTCCTCAGCATTTGCTTGTCTGAAAAGGATTTTATTTCTTCTTTGCTTATGAAACTCAGTTTCATCAAATTCTAGGCTGGAAATTCTTTTCTTTAAGAATGTTAAATATTGGCCCCCAATTTCTTCTGGCTTGTAGGGTTTCTGCTGAGAGATCCACTGTTAGTCTGATGGGCTTCCCTTTGTAGGTGACCCGGCCTTTCTCTCTGGCTGACCTTAACATTTTTTCCTTATTTCGACATTGAAGAACCTTATGATTATATGTCTTGGGGTTGATCTTCTTATGGAGTACCTTACTGGTGTTCTCTATGTTTCCTGAATTTGAATGTTGGCTTGTCTTTCTAGGTTGGGGAAGTCCTCCTGGATGATATCCTGAAGCATGTTTTTCAATTAGTTTCCATTCTTCCTGTCTCTTTCAGGTACCCCAGTCAGTAGCAGGTTTGGTCTTTTTACATAATCCCATCATTCTCAGAGGTTTTGTTCATTCCTTTTCATTCTTTTTTTTCCTAATCTTGTCTGGCTGTTGTATTTCAGCAGGGTAGTCTTCAAGCTCTGAAATTCTTTCCTCTACTTACTTGGTCTATTTGGTTGTTGATACTTGTGGTTGCATTGTCAAGTTCTCATGTTGTGTTTTTCAGCTCCATCAGGTCATTTATATTCCTCTCTAAACTGGTTAACAGCTCCTGAAATGTTTTATCATGGTTCTTAGCTTCTTTGCATTGGGTTAGAACATGTTCCTTTAGCTCATCGAAGTTTGTTATTATCTACCTTCTGAAGTCTACTTCTGTGAATTCATCCATCTCAGTCTCTTCCCAGTTCTGTGCCCTTGCTGGGGAGGTGTTGCAATCATTTGGAGGAGAAGAGGCATTCTGGCTTTTTGAGTTTTCAGAGTTTTTTTGTTAATTCTTTCTCATCTTCATGAGTTTATCTAGTTTCAATCTTTGAGGCTGCTGTCCTTTGGATGGGGTTTTGGTGGGAACTGTTGGAGCTGTTGTTGTTGTTGCTTTTTGCTTGTTTGTTTTTCTTTTAACAGTCAGGCCCCTCTTCTGTAGGGTGGCTGCAATTTGCTGGGGGTCCACTCTGACCCTATTTGCCTGGGGCCTTCTCGCACCTGGAGGTGTCACCAGTGGAGGCTGCAGAACAGTAAAGATGGCTGCCTGCTCCTTCCTCTGGGATCTCCATCCCAGAGGGGCACTGGCCTGTTGCCAGCAGTGGGAATGTAAAGTGTATAAGCATTCCCTTTTCTCTGAATACTTGCCAACATCTGTTGTTTTTAGACTTTTTAGTAATAGCCGTTCTTCCTGGTATAAGATGGTGTTGCTTATGGTTTTCATTTGCATTTCTGTGATAATTAGTGACATTGAGCACTTTTTCATGTGTTTCCTGGCCACTTGTATGTTTTCTTTTGAAAATAGGCAAAGATTTCTTGGATAAGATCTCAAAAGCCCAGGCAACTAAAGCAAAATATACAAATGGGATTACAAAATAAAATAGAACTACCATAAGATTCAGCAATCCCATTGCTGGGTATATATCTAAGAGATAGGACGTCAGTATATCAAAGTATATCTGCGCTCCCATGTTTATTGCAGTACTGTTCATAATAACCAAGATATAACATCAACCTAAGTCTTCATCAACCTAAGTGTTACATTCCCACTGTTGGTGGGAATGTATATTAGTACAACCTTTATGGAAAACAGTATGGAGATTTCCCAAAGAACTCAAAATAGAACTACCATATGATCCAGCTATCTCCCTGCTGGGTATATACCCAAAGGGAAGGAAATCACTATATCAAGAATATACCTGCACTCATATGTTTACTCACAATAGCAAGGATATGAAATCAACCTAAGTGTCCATAAGTGGAGGACTGGATAAAGACAATGTGGTATATATATATATATACTCCATGGAATACCACTCAGCCACAAAAAAGAATAAAATCATGTCTTTTGCACCAACGTAGATAGAACCGGATGACATTATCCTAAGTGAAATAATTCAAAAACAGAAAGTCAAATACTGCGTGTTCTCACTTATAAATGGGAGCTAAACATTGGTACATATGAACGTACAGAGTGGAATAATAGACATTGGAGACTCCAAAGGTGAGAAGCAGGAAGCAGGAGTGAAGGTTGAAAGGGTTGAAAAATTACCTACTGGGTACAATGATTAGTATTTGGGTGATAGGTAAACTAAAAGCTGGATTTTACTACTGTGGAATATGTGCATGTTAAGAAACAGGCACTTGTACCCCTCAAATATACAAAAATTTAAAAAAGGGAAAAAATTCTTAGGACTAAGTGTAAGTACTTAAAAACTTAAAGTACTGTGAAGAAAGTATAAGAGTAAATATTTGTGATCTTGCCTTCAAATTTACTTTTAGATATGACAGCAATCACAAGCAACAAAAGATACAATTTTTTTTAGATATGACACCAAAATTTCAAGCAACAAAAGAAAAAATCTTCATAAATTGGACTTCATCAAAATAAAAAGCTTCTGTGTTTCAACTACAAACTGGGTTCAATGTATACTGTTCAGGTGATGGGTACACCAAAAAAAAAAAAAATCAACTCACAAATCACCACTAAAGAACTTTCTCATGTAACCAAATGCCACCTGTTCCCCAAAAACCTATGGAAATAAAACATTTAAAAAAGTAAAAAGGCAAATCAAATGCAAGCCAAAATCACAATGAGATACCACTTCAAGCCCACTATGAGGGCTACAACTAAGATAATAAAAGTTTTGGTGAGGATTGGAAGAAATTGGGACCTTTCTCCATTACTGGAATGTAAGAAGGAGCAGCAATTTTGGAAACCAGTTTAATAGTTGTAAAAGTGTTAAATAGAATTACTCTGTGATTCAGGAATTGCACATACATGTATATATACACATATATATACACACACATATATATAGCACATGTGCATATATATTTTTATACGTATGAAATAAAAAATACGTTCACAAAAGTATTCATAGAAGCATTATTTATTCACAATGGCCAAAATACGTAAACAATCCAATTTCCAGGAGCTGATAAATGAATTCAAAATGTGGCAGATTATCAGAAGACTGACGCTACAAAACTTCAACACTTACTATAAAGCTGCAGTCATCAAGACAGTGTGGCATTGGTGAAAGAATGGACAAATAGGTTAACAGAACAGAATAGACATCACAGAAATAGACTCACAAATATAGCTAATTGATATTTGACAAAGGAACAATGGCAATTTAATGGGAAAGGATATACTTTTCAACAAGGGGTGCTGAAACAGTTGGACATCCACATTAAAAAAAAAAAGAAATGCATGCACAGACTTTACACCTTTTAGAAAAATTAACTGATAGCTCTAAGACTCCTAGAAGATAATATGGAAGAAAATCTAGGTGACTTTTAGTTTGGTGATGACTTTTTAGATACAAAACTAAAAGCATAATCCATGGAAAAAAGTAATATACTGGACTTCATTAAAAATAATGTCTGCTCTGCAACAAGTATTGTTAAGGGAATGAAAAGATAAACCACAGACTAGCAGAAAATATTTGTAAAATGCCTATCTGATAAAGGACTGTTATCCAAAGTACACAAAGAACACTTAAAACTTATTAAAAACAATAAGAAACCAAACAACAAAATTGAAAAATGGGCAAAAGATCTGAACTCACCTCACAGAAGAAGATAGAAGTCAAATAAGCATATGAAAAGAGGCTTAACATTACTTGTCATTAGAGAATTGATTGCAAATTAAAAGGAGATACTACTAGACATTTATTAGATTGTTAAAAGCCAAGGCACTGAAACCACCAAATGCTGGTGAGAATGTGGAACAACAGGAACTCTCATTCATTGTTGGTGGGAATGTGTAATGGTACAGCCATTTTGAAAGCTGGTTTGGCAGGTTCCTACAAAATAAACATACTCAAACCATATGATTCAGCAATCTTCTTCTCCAACTGTTTTGAAAATGTCCGTGGATATAAAAATTTGCATATGAATGTGTATAGCAGCTTTACTGATAATTATTTAAAATGTGGAAGCAATCAAGATGTCCTTTAGCAGGTGAATGTATAAACAAACTTTAGTGCATTCATACAATGGAATACTATTCAGCAATAAAAAGAAATGAGCTATCAAGCCACAAAAAAGTATAGAGTAACCATAAATGTATATTGATAAGATACAAAGGCCAATCTGAAAAGGCACATTCTTTATTAGCCCAACTGTATGTCCTTCTGTAAAAGGCACAACTACAGAGATAGTAAAAAGCTAAGTGAATGCCAGGGAGCTGGGTAGAGGGAGGAGGAATAAATAGAGCATAAGGGACTTTTTTAAGATAGTGCTCTATGATACTGTAACACTAGATACATTTGTCAAAACACAGGTTATACAACATAAAGAGAGAACCTTAATGTAAACTATGGATTTTAGTTAATAATAATGTCAATAATGTCAATATTGGCTCATCGAATGCAAGAAATATACCATATTAATGCAAGATGTTAATAATAGGAGAAACTGGCCAGGGTTGGGTGCATATGGGAACTCTCTGAACTTTATGTTCAATTTTTCTGTTAACCTAAAACTGCTGAAAAAATAGTCTATTAATTGTTTTTTAAAAAGAAAAAAAAAGCCTTGCCCAGTGTCCTGTTGCATTTTGCCAATGTTTTTTTCTAGTAGTTTCATAGTTTCAGGTCTTACAGTTAAGGCTTTAATCCCTTATGAGGTAGAGACTGTCCTTCCCCCAATGTATGTTCTTGGTTCCTTTGTCAAAAATGAGTTGGCTATAAGTATGTAGATTTATTTCTGGACTCTCTATTATATTCCATTGCTCTATAGGTTTTTTATGCCAGTAGTATGCTGTTTAGATTACCATACGTTTCTAGTAAAATTTGAAATCAGAGCGGTGATTCCAGCTTTGTTCTTTTTGCTCAAGATTGCTGTAGTTATTACAAATCTTTTGTGGTTCCATACAAATTTTTAAATTGTGTTTTCTATTTCTGTGAAGAATGTCATTAGTATTTTGATAGGGAGTGCATTGAATCTGTAGATTGCTTTGGGTAGTATGGACATTTTATGTATTATTTCTTCCAATCCATGAGCATGGGATATCCTTCCATTTTTTTGTTGACCTCTTTAATTTGCTTCATCAGTGTTTTATAGTTTTCTTTGTAGAGATCTTCCACTTTTTTGGTTAAATTTATTCCCAAGCATTTTATTTCATTTTTGGTAGCTATTGCAAATGGGATTGCTTTATTATCTTCTATTTTAGATTGATTGCTGTTCGTGTACAGAAACACTACTGATTTTGTATGTTGATTTGTATACTGTGACTTTAATGAATTTGTTTATCCATTCTAATAATTTTCCAGTGGAGTCTTAAGGTTTTACTTAGTCTATTTTATCAGATATAAGTATAGCTACTCTGCACTTTTTTGGTTTCCATTTGCATGGAATATTTTTTTCTATCCTTTCACTTTCAGCCTGTGTGTATCTTTATAGGTGAAGTAAGTTTCTTGTAGGCAGCATATGGTTGGATCTTATTCTTAATCCATTCAGCCACCTCTGTCTTTTAAATGGAGAATTTAGTTCATTTATATTGAAGTTATTATTGACAGGTAAGAACTTACTACTCCCATTTGTTGCTTATTTTCTAGTTGTTTTGTAATTTCTTCCTTTTTTTCTTTCTTCCTTTCTTTCTTTTGTTCTGGCTAGGTGTTTTTCTCTAGTAGTACGTTTTAATTTGCTGCTTTTTATTGTTAGTTTATCTGTTATAGGTTTTTGCTTTGTGATTACCATGAGCTTACAAAAACATTCTATAGTTATAACAAATACTTAAAACTAATACCAACTTAACTATAATTGCAAAAAAAGAAAACACAAACCAAGAAAAAACTCTGCACACATTAGCTCTTTTCTGCCGCTAGATTTTAAAATTTTGGTATCACGATTTGCATTTTTTATATTACCTAACCTTTAACAAATTGTTGTAATTATTATTCTTAATAGTTTCATCTTTTAGTCTTCTTACTAAAGATATGTGGTTTAAACAGCAAAGTACAATATCAGTATAACAGTCACATTGGCATCCTTTTCTTTTGGTTTGAAGAAACTCTAACTCTTAACAAATTGTTGTAATTAAAATTTTATTAGTTTCATCCTTTAGTCTTCTTACTAAAGATATAAGTGGTTTAAACACTACAAGTACAATAACAATCACATTGATATCCTTTTCTTTTGATTTGAAGAACTCCATTTATCATTACTTGTAGGACAGATCTGGTAGCAATAAATTCCCTCAACTTTTGTTTGTGTGGGAAATTCTTTATCTTTCCTTCATTTTTGCAGGATAACCTTGCTGAACACAGTATTTTTGGTTGGCATTTTTTTTCCTTCAGTACTCTGAATTTATCATCTCACTTCCTCCTGGACTGTAGGATTTCTGCTGAGAAGTTTGCTGCCAGTAATATTAGATCTCCATTACATGTTATTTGCTTCTTTTCTCTTGTTGCTTTCAGGATCCTTTTTTTGTCTGTGGCTTTTGTGAATTTGGTATTCTTCTTTGGGTTGAATCTGATTGGTGACTTTTGGCTTTCATGTATCTTGATATTTATATCTTTCTCCATTCAGAATATTTTATTATATGTTTGAATTAGATTTCTACACCTTTTTCTTTCTCAGTTCTCTCTTTAATTCTAATAACATGAATATTTTCTCTTTAGATGTTGTCCCATAGATCTTGTAAGCTTTGTTCATTCTTTTTCAGTTTTTTCTTTTTTTGTCTTCTGTGTATTTTCAAATAGTCTGTCTTTGAGCTCACTGATTCTTCTATTTTATCAGTTCTGCTTTTGATGATCTCTAGTGCATTTTCTGTTTTATTCATTGTATTTTTCAGCTCCAGGATTGCTGCTTGACTTTCAAAAATTATTTCAATCTCTCTGTTAAATTTCTTTGATAAGTTTTTGCATTGATTTTCTGTGATTTTTGAAGTTTGTTGAGCTTCCTTAAAACAGTTATTTTGATTCTTTGAGAGATTACACATCTTCCTCACTTTAGGGTTAGGCACCTTATTTTGTCTGCTAGTTGAGATCATATTCTCTCAATGTTCTTGATGCTTGTGGAAGTATGACAATGTCTGTGCATTGAAAGATGAGGTATGTATTTCAGTCTTCTCAGTCTGTTTTTGCCTGTCCTACTTTCAGAGATTCTAAGCAGACTAATTGTTGTGTTCTTTGAGTCTGTGACCACTGCAGCCATCTCACCAGTAGGGGACCCTCTAAGCCCAGGCTTGCCTTAAGTCTCTCAAAAGCTCCAAGATTGACACAGATTTCCACCCCAGATAGATCTGGGGAAGATCCAAGGAGGATATGGGGGCTGTGTGGGGATTCTGACCAAGAACCTCCAGAAGACAGTCTAGAAGACTGTCCCAGTGTCCCAGCTGGTCATGCCTCCCAGCAGACCCTTCCATGACCCAGCAGCAGTGACTGGGGTTGGAGTGGAGACTTGGTGCCTTCGGGATCTGCTGTGGGAAGAAGGCTGGTGGGCCCATCTTCTTGGCTCATATGGGCATGTGTCATCCAGCAGGTCACTCACAAGTGGGGTAATTTCTTGACTGCAACAGGAGAAGCTGAAGCTAGGACTGGGCACCTTGGGATCTGCTGTGGGATGGAGGCTGGTGTGCCTGTCACACTTGCTCAGACAGACCATTTTCTGATATTCTTCATTGGATATTTTAAAGTTGGAATTCATTTGGATAAATGAATACCTATTTATCCAAAGGAAATAATAGTTCAAAACAAAAACTACCTATGATACAAATTAAATAATGACTCTGGTGATCATGAAAATGAAGAGTTAGAGGAGATTTTTATATAAAGCCTGTGAAGCTTGTATTTTCTGTATTGTATTTCTTGCTACAATAGTTACTTATTGCCTGAGATTCCTTCTGAGATGCCAGTTATCTTAAGCCTGTGTACTTTCTGATGGTTCTCTGGAGAGAGGTTGAGATTGCTTTTTCCTTTTAAATAGTCAGTACTTGAGTGGTATGGAGGAGATGCACACAGACCTGTACACTTTGGAGCCAATTCAAATGTTAGAGCCAAAGGTCAAAAGAGAAAAGTAAACAAACTTTAAAATGTGAGGGCAAGAGTGTAAATCGGACAAATGATTTGGTATGAAAATATATAGCATGGTACATCAAATTTAGAGCAAGATAAACATAATTAGTAGAAATAGAGGCAAATTGGAAGTGTTGACATGAACTCTCACTGTTTGAAAAAAAAGAGATAATTTCTTTACTGCTGTCACTAAACTACCTCATATGATCATGTGAAATAATAAAACATACATCTTCAGTAAACATATTCAGTCCTCTGCTACCATTTTCCAAAAAATGTTCTTTGCAGAAAAGCTGTTATAAGAACTCAAGATGAGCTAAGCTATAACAAGAACTCAAGATGAGCTAAGCTATAACAAGATGAGCTTAAAAAAGTAAATAATGACTATGATCAATTACAAGTTATGAAAGACCATATGTCCATGGTAGTGCTCAAATGAGACAAATAACATGAATTGTTCTGATATGAGTCGATTGACATAAGCTTATAGAAATTATAAATATCCAAGCCATGGTGGTGGAAGTGTGTTCACATCCAGGGGTGGGAGTGTGGGCTATGAAGGCATAAATTGGTCTTGATGGTTCTCAGTTCATACCATCGAAATTACCCAGATAAAGGGGTCCTAAATCAGTGCCAGGAGTTCTCTGAGAGAAATTGCTTTTTTGGATGTTGAAAAGCAGTAGGCAGAGATAATGTTAAGGAGTACATGGGCAGTGCCTCAGATTTTTCCTCCATATGGAACTGTGTCCTCGCTGACAATGAGTTTGGTTTGAGAGAAAGGAAGGTCCTGTACATCTTAAATGTTTCCTTTCAGGAGTCTAGATTATAAGTTCTTCCTGAATAGAATACTCAGAAGTTTTCCTTCTGTATTCTATGTCTTTCCTATATTTCCAATCTCTTCCTTTCTACTGGTTATTTCTCCTTAGCCTGTAAGCGTATTAAAACCTCTACTCTACTATAAACAAAAGGCAAGCAAACAAAACCAAAACAAACAACAAAAATACCACATGCCAACCAGAAGCAATGTCCACAGACCAAAACTCCTAATCCCCCTCAACTGCACATGTTCATATTTCCTCTCATCTGAATGTTTTGCCTCATAAAATTTGGGTGGTGCCATTTTATCAAAAATTTAATTCTAACTTTGGGGAATGTCATTTTATCAAAATTTTAATTCTAACTTAGAAAAACCTCATAAACTTGTAACAATGTTTTATAAAGACAGTATTTATATTTATTCACATATGTATCTTTTTTTGCCTTCTTTGATCTCAGACCATCTTTCTAGGGTTATTTTTCTTTTTCTTTTTCTTACTTACAGTTGTGGTAAAATACATATAAAATTTACTACCTTAACCATTTTTAAGTATGCAGTTGGCTAAAATTGGTTGTAATGTCCCTTCTTTAACTTCTAGTTTTGAGTCCACTCTCTTTTTTTTTTTTTGGTAAATGTAGCTAAAGTTTTTCCAATTTAAAAAAATCTTTCCAAAGAACCAGCTCTTGATTTCATTGATTTTCTCTACTGTTTTTCTATTTTCTATTTTGCCTATCTGCCCTAATCTTTATTATTTCCTTCCTTCTGCTAACTTTGGATTTAGTTTGCTCTTTTTCTAGTTCCTTAACGTGTAAAGTTAGGTTGTTGATTTGAGGTCTTTTTTCTTTTTTAATATTCACTTTTACAGCTATAATTTTCCCCCTTAGCACTGATTTTGCTGCATCCTACATATTTTCATATGTTGTGTTTTCAGTTTCATTTGCCTCAAGATATTTTCTAGTTTTCCTTGTGATTTCCTTTTTGACCCACTGTTGTTTAAGAGTGTGCTATTTAATTTCCACAAGTTCGCGCATTTTCCAGTATTCCTTCTGCTACTGATTTTATTCAATTGTGGTCAGAAAAGATACTTTGTATGACCTCAATATTTTAAAATTTATTAAAGTTTGTTTTGTGGCCTAACGTATGGTCTATCCTCGGAAATAATCCATGTGCTCTTCAGAAAAGTGTGTATTTGGCTGGGCGCGGTGGCTCACGCTTGTAATCCCAGCACTTTGGGAGGCCGAGGCGGGTGGATCACGAGGTCAGGAGATCGAGAGCACGGTGAAACCCCGTCTCTACTAAAAATACAAAAAATTAGCCGGGCGTGGTGGCGGGTGCCTGTAGTCCCAGCTACTCGGAGAGGCTGAGGCAGGAGAATGGCGTGAACCCGGGAGGTGGAGCTTGCAGTGAGCCGAGATGGCGCCACTGCACTCCAGCCTGGGCGACACAGCGAGACTCCGTCTCAAAAAAAAAAAAAAAAAAGAAAAGTGTGTATTCTGCTATTGGTGGGTGGAGTGTTCTGTATATGTTTGTTAGGCCCATCTGGTCTATGGTGTTGTTCAAGTCCTCTATTTCCTTATTGATCTTCTGTCTTATTGTTCCCTTTCCACTGTTTTAAGAGTGCAATTCACTGGCATTTAGTACATTTCCAATGCCATGCAACCAGCACCACTATGTAGTTCCAGAATGCTTTTTTTCATCCCAGACAGAAACTCTGTATGTATAAAGCCATCTTCATCATTCCCCCTAGACCCTGGTGACTACTATTCTACCTTCTGTCTTTATAAATTTGCCTATTCTTCGTATATAATATAAGTGAAATCATACTTCATCTGTCCTTAGGGGTCTGGCTTATTTCACTTAGTATAATATTTTAAAGGTTTACATATGCTGTAGCATGTATTAGAATTTCACTTTTTTTAAGGTTACAGTATTATTCCATTGTATGAATATACTGCTTTTGTTTATCCATTCATCTCTTGATAGACATGTGGGTTGTTCACATCTTTTGATTATTGTGAATAATGCTGCTATGAACATTGGTATACAAGTATCTGTTTGAGTCCTGATTTTAATTCTTTAGGGCATATGCCTGGGAGTGAAATTGCTGGATCATATAACAATTCTATGTCTAACTTTATGAGGAACTACCAAACTGTTTTCTATAGTGTCTGCACCATAGTGCTTGCATTCCCACTAATAGTGCATAAATGTTCCAATTTCTTCATATGCTTGATTGCCGATTCCTGTTATTTTCTGTTTTTGGTTTGTTTGTTTGTTTCTAACAACTATCCTAATGTGTTAAAGTGGTATCTCATTGTGGTCTTGATTTGCATTTCTTTAAAAGGCAGTGATGTTGAGTGTCTTTTCATGTTTAGTCCCCTTTTACATTGTTGTCATTTGTTTTTCTTTTACATATGTTATGAACATCATAATACATTGTTAATGTTTTTCTTTAAGCAGTCAGTTATCCTTTAAGGGGATTAGGAAATAAAAAGAAAAAAGTTAGATTTACTGTATCTGGCATTCTTTGTTCCTCTGTGTAGATCAAATTTCCATCTGATGTCATTGTCCTCCTGTCTGAAGATGTACCTCTAACATTTCTTGTAGTGAAAGTCTCTCAGCTTTTTGTTTCTCTGAAAAAGTCTTTATTTGCCTTCAATTTTGATATTGTTGCTGGGTATAAAAATGTAGATAGGTAGGTTTTTTTCTTTTTATGTTTAAATACTATTATTCACTTTTCTTAGGGCTTGGGTGGTTTTAATGAGGAATCTATTTTTTCCATTTTTCTTTCACTGTATGTAACATCTCCTCCTGCCTCCCTGGCCACTTTTAAGCTTTTCTCCTTATCCTTGGCTCTCAGATGTTTGATTATGCTGTTCATTGGTGTGGTTCTTGGCATATTTATTCTTCTTAGGCTTTTAAAAACTTCTTGAATGTGTAGATTTATTATTCTCATCAATTGTTGAAATATTTTGGCTATGATTTTCTCAAGTCGTTTTTTTGTGGGGGATTTCTTTCCCTCTTCTTTCTTTCTCAGACTTAAATTGCACAAATTTTAGTCTGCTTTGTATTTTTCCATTGGCTACTTGCTCTGTTCTTTTTCCCTTTTGCCTTCCATGCTTCATTTTGGCTGTTTTTCCTATATTATCTAATCTGCTGTTAATCTGATTCAGTGCGTTTTTTATTTCAGCTACTGATTTTTTAAATCACTAGAGGTTCAATTCAGGTCTTCTTTTGTGTTTTAGAAAGTGTCAGACTTTTTTTTTCTCTCATATAGTTAGGTTACTTGGGGGTTCAATTATTTTGAAGCTTACTTTTAAGTTTTATTAGTGTGAGTTCAGGGTAGTCTTTAGTCTAGAATTAGCCTCACAACAAAGGCTACCTTTGAATTCCCTGTTGTACACTTTTTCTGATGCTCCATGTATTATGAGGCATCATGTATTTCTCCACTCTGGCAGGTGAGAACATGAACTAGTTAAAATTCACTGCGAGCTCCAGAAATTGTTTGGCCAACTGCTTTACACATAGAGTTTCAGACCATGCATCTGCATATCCCTATTCAGCTAAATATTTGAGGACTCCCGTGTGTGGATCCCTGGTGCTCTCTTTCTGTGCAGTCGTCCTCTTTCTAGTGTTCTTTCACATATATTCTAGCTACTTCACCTCCCTGAAGTCCAGTCTTAACTCTCCTCAATTCAGAGAGAATGTTGGGCTTTGTTTAGTTCTCCCTCTCTGCTCTGTGGCCTGGAAATTTCCACAAAGCAATGATCTGAGATAATTATAGGACTCATTTCATTTGTTTTTCTTTTCTCAAGGATCACTGACCTGTGCTGCATATTGTCAAATGTCTGCAAACCATTGTTTCATGTACTTTGTCCAATTTTCTAGTTGTTTAAGGATGAATCTAGACTCAGCTATTACATCTTAAATGGAAGTGGAAGTTCTCATCTAAACTTTTAGAACAATATTTTATTGCTATTTTGGGGGTAAAATATTTGTATTTTCTTTTTTAACTAAATTTTACTCAGCTTTTTAAAAAAAAATAAAATTAATTATTTAGAGAAGTTTAAGGTTCCCAGCAAATATGAGAGGAAGGTAGAGAGATGTCTCATATGTCCCCTACCCCTACAACACATGCATAGCCTCCCCCTATTATCAATATCCCCACTAGCCCTCACCAGAGTGGTACATTTGTTACAGTTTATGAACCTACATTGACACATCATTATCACCAAAGTCCATAGTTTATATTAGGGCTCACTGTTGGTGTTGTACATGCTATGGGTTTTGGCAAATGTACAATGACGTGTATCATTATAGTATTGTATGAAATTTTTCCTCTGTCTTAAAAATACTTGCTCTGCCTGTTCATTTCTCCTTCCCCATAACCCTTGGCAATTACTGATCTTTTTATTGTCTCCATGGTTTTGCCCTTTCCAGAATGTGATATATTTGGAATCATACAATATGTAGCCTTTTCAGATTGGCTTCCTTCATTTAGTAATACTCATTTAAGTTTCTTCCATGTGTTTTCATGGAAAAAATAGATAAGGAATGGATAATTCATTTCTTTTTAGCACTGAATAATATTCCATTGTTTGGATGTGCCACAGTTTACCCATTTATCTACTGAAGGACATCTTGGTTGACTCCAGATTTTGGCAATTATGAATAAAGCTGTTATTAACATCCATGTATAGGTTTTTGTATGGATATAAGTTTTCAACTTCTCTAGGTAAATACCCAGGATTATTATTGCTGGATTGTATGGTAAGGGTATGCTTAGTTTTCTAAGAAACTGTAAAACTGTCTTCCAAAGTGGCTGTACCATTTTGGATTCCTACCAGCAATGAATGAGAATTCCTGTTGCTCCACATCCTCACTGGCATTTGGTATTGTCAGTGTTCTCAATTTTGGCTATTCTAATAGGTGTATAGTGGTATCACAGTGTTGTTTTCAAGTCTTAAACAAATTTTAGTAAATATAAAAACCCAGAAATACAGAAACCAATATTACAAATCCCTATATATACTATAATTGAGTATTGTTAATTTGTTTCTAATCTTTTTTAAAATAATAATGATATTAAATATATAATAAATAGATTTTCTATGTATCAGGCATTATTCTAAATGTTTTACAGATATGGGCTTACTTAATCTTCCCAAAAATCTATGACTTCAGTGTAAGGAATGATACTGTCATACAAATGAGGCAAATGAATAATACAGTAGTTAAGTAGTATGCCCAAGTGTACAGGATCTCTGGGGTGTCAGTTTTCTGGTCGGAAACCTCTATGTGGCCCTTTGTCCAAGTTCTTTTCCTGCATCCAAGAAGAATGAGGTATGAAGACAAGTGAAGGGTGAACAAGATGAAGATGAGCTTTACTGAGTGTTAGAACAGCTCAGAGGAGACCCACAGTGGGTAGCCCCTCTGTAGGCAGGTCATCCGTCGAGTGTTAGTTATGAGCAGAGAGGAAGCCCTGGAGAGGGTAGCTCCTCTCTGCTACTGGTCTTCCTGATGTCAGCTCCCTGTGGAGAGGAGGCCCTGGAGAGGGTGGCTCCTCTCTGCCACAAGTCTGCAGCTCTCAGCAGAGACAGTAGCTCCTCTCTGCAGCTAGTCGTCCCATCATCTCCAGCTATCAGCAGAGAGGTTACTCTCAGCAGAGAGGTTACTCCTCTCTGCAGCTAGTTGTCCCATCATCTCCAGCTATCAGCAGAGAGGTTACTCTCAGCAGAGAGGTTACTCCTCTCTGCAGCTAGTTGTCCCATCATCTCCAGCTATCAGCAGAGAGGTTACTCTCAGCAGAGAGGGTACTCCTCTCTGCAGCTAGTCGTCCCATCATCTCCAGCTATCAGCAGAGAGTACTCTCAGCAGAGAGGGTACTCCTCTCTGCAGCTAGTCGTCCCATCATCTCCAGCTATCAGCAGAGAGGTTACTCTCAGCAGAGAGGGTACTCCTGCCTGCAGTTGGTCATCAGGTGGTTTCTCTGTCCTCTCCATCCTCTGGTCATCGTCTGCCTTGCTCTGGCTGAGCCCAGGGCTTTTATGGATGTCAGAGGGGAGGAAGTTTCTGCTAATTGGTCCATGGGCAGCCACGGCAGGTCTGGAAAAGGCACAATAAGTCCCCATTCCAGTCGGAGGGACTGGCAGCCTGGCCCCCAGCCTTCAGGCCCTCCCTGGTCTGAAGGTGGGGGCCTTACTGGGGACCCACCCCCTTCCACCTCAGACTGTGTCTAGCAGAGAGAGGCCAGGCAGTGGGAGCAGACACGCCTGAGCCTGCAGGGACAGGCAGGGGGCCTTCCCTACCCCCAAGGATGCAGGCTGCAGAGACGCCCGGGTCCTGCACCTGGGAAGGCAGCTGCAGCTGCACCCAGGAAGCTCCTGCCCCACCAACTCAGAAGGAACGGGGTTCCTGCTTGTCCCCAGCTCCTGCCCACTCCCTCACGGAGTGGGAGGCCCAGGTCTGCAGCAGCAGGTCAGGCAGTTGCAGCTGCACCCAGGCAGACAGATCCTGCCTGCTCCTGGCCTCCTTCAAGAGCACAGGGAGGCCTGGATCCACAGCTGCAGCTTGGGTGTCTGTAGCCCCACGCAGGAGGGCAGGGCTCCCACCAGCTCCATGGAGTGTGCAGCCCCAGCCGCCCCTCCCTGCTGCAGCTAGCATGATGGCAGCAGCCACTGCCATCACAAGGTAATGCAACTAGTAAACGGAGGAGGGGTATGAATCCAGGGAGTCTGGCTGCAGAATTGAGCTAATAACCACTACACTATACTGTTTCTCATAATAATTATTATTATTATTATTTTTATTATTATACTTTAGGTTTTAGGGTACATGTGCACAATGTGTAGGTTTGTTACATATGTATCCATGTGCCGTGTCGTTTTGCTGCACCCATTAACTCGTCATTTAGCATTAGGTATATCTCCTAATGCTGTCCCTCCCCCCTCCCCCCACTCCACAACAGTCCCTGGAGTGTGATGTTCCCCTTCCTGTGTCCATGAGTTCGCATTGTTCAATTCCCGCCTATGAGTGAGAGCATGTGGTGTTTGGTTTTTTGTCCTTGGGATAGTTTACTGAGAATGATGTTTTCCAGTTTCATCCATGTCCCTACAAGGGACATGAACTCATCACTTTTTATGGCTGCATAGTATTCCATGGTGTATATGTGCCACATTTTCTTAATCCAGTCTTTCGTTGTTGGACATTTGGGTTGGTTCCAACTCTTTGCTATTGTGAATAGTGCCACAATAAACATACGTGTGCATGTGTCTTTATAGCAGTATGATTTATAGTCCTTTGGGTATATGCCCAGTAATGGGATGGCTGGGTCAAATGGTATTTCTAGTTCTAGATCCCTGAGGAATCGCCACACTGACTTCCACAATGGTTGAACTAGTTTACAGTCCCACCAACAGTGTAAAAGTGTTCCTATTTCTCCACATCCTCTCCAGCACCTGTTGTTTCCTGATTTTTTAATTTTGAGACAGATCAAGTAGGAATTCTCTGTTCTTGATCCCAGTCCTTTTTTCCTTATTCCCAGGCACATAAAATGATGAAACTTTTTTATCCTTTTAGTTCATTTTAACACTTTTATCTTCATTTACAACATATTAATAAATAATGGGTAGATTTTTGTGTTTTAAAACTTACATATAAGGTATCACATCCTACATATAATTCTATGGCTGGCTTTTAAGCCATATTTTATTTTTGAAGATATAATTCATGTTGAGACGTATATAATTGTATTTTTGTTTGCTTAGTTGTCTATGTTACGTATTGCTAATTCTAGCTAAACACTCTAAAAAATTGCAAAATCCATTTCCGGTAGTCAAGCATATCAGGGAATCTCCCCCTGTTTGTTCCCCCTTTCCCAGGGCTGTGCCTTCTCCTGCTCCCTTTTGTACTAGTTGCTCTCCAGCTAGTCTTTCCCTTTGATTCCCTCCTGTGCAGGATTCTCTGTTTCTTTGATTTTGTGGATTTCCTTTTTTTGGTTTGCTTTCTCTTTTTGATGGATACTTTCTCTGGTTACTTCCTAAGAAAGGGTGCATGGAAAGTAAATTTTTTGAAACTGAGCTTTCTGTAATTATCTTTATTCTACTCTTTATTTCACACTTGCTTGATAATTTGTCTGAGTGTAGGTTCTAGACTGAAATCATTTTCTCCCTGACTTGTGAAGACATTGTTCTGATGTGTTCTAGCTGACAGTGGAGCTGATTGTAGATAGGTTATATGTGAGTTATTTTTGTTTTCCCTCCATGTAGGCTTTTGACAGTTTTTCTTTAGCCTTTGTGTTCTAAAATTTCAAAATGAATGTGCGTTGATATAGGTTTTTTTTTTTAAATTTTTAACCTTGCTAGACACAGGTTGCAACATTTAATTCTGGAAACTCCTTTCCTTCATCTTTCGAAATTTAAAAATGTTATTTTTTAAAAATCGTTTTCTCCCCTCTGCCTTTCTGTTCTTTCTTTCTGATTATTTTATTGTTGAACTTCCTAGACTGATCTTACCTCTTCTCCCCTATTTTTTATTTCTCTATCTTTTTGTTCAGTTTTCTGTGACATGCCCTCAACTTTATCTTTCACCCTTTCCATTGACTTTCTCTTATTTCAGTTACTACAGTTTTTAAAAATTTCAAGACCTTTTAATTATTCTCTGAATGTTCCTTTTTATAACAACCTATTTTTGTCTGTTCTTCTGTCATGAATATAATCTTCTCTTATTTCTCAGAGAATATTACAGTTAAAAAAATTTTCTCCTCCTCTTTCGGTTGTCTCTTTTCGTTTTCTGGTTGGTTTGGTCTCCTTTGTTATTCTGGGGATTTTCTTAAAAGGTTTTGGTGTCCTTGGTTGACCTTTCCTATTTAAGAGCGAGGCACTTGGATCTCCATTATGGGTGGTGCTTCACTGTGAGGTGGTCGAGCAGGGAACTTGCTTGTTTATTTAGAAACACACAAATATCCGTATCTGTAGGTCTGTTCTCTTGGGACATTCAGCTTCCCCAGAGAATAATCTACCAATTTGGAGTCTATTCACATAGGATTATAACTTGGAGCTAAGAAATGAAAGGAGGCTGGGAGTCTCACTTTCCTCAAATCCTGATTTTCATTAGGCATCTGTCTGTCACTCTTTTGTTGGCCTGGTCTCCCTGAATATGGAGCCTTTTTGGTTAGTGTAACCACAGAATGAACCATCTATCTCCTGCTAGATTGAGAAAAGGTTGTTGCTCAGCTTTGCAAGAGGTACTCCGGGATCTACTTATTCACTTTTAGTTCATCTTTTCCATCCCCCAGGTCCACCCCTGCCCTCTGTAGCTCATGGTGCTATACAGCATAGAGACGTCCAGTGTCCTGTCCCATGCTTTGACGTTGGCACACAGTTGCTACTCAGCGTTCTCAGGTCTGTGAATGCCGTCCCTTCTCCTCATCATCCATCAGCTAGTGTTATCACTTACCTTCCATTCTCTTTGTCCGTGTGGGTTTATAGCACTTGTAATTCTTTATTCTCATTTCAGTAGTGTACTGGGAGCGAGAAGAGATCTATTTACACGTTTAAACAGCTGTGTTTAACTGATAGTTGGCATGACTGTTTCTATCCTTTTAGTTTTCAAACTTTTTCCCCCTCATTACCTACTTTATATGAAAAACATAACTCATTTCAACCACAATCCAAGCTTCCACTATTAGATGAGGAACTCAGTCCTAGTTCTTGTCTTTATGCAGGAAGACAGCCAGCCTCTAGTTCTCTGCTGCCTTTTAGGTGTGTTTGGTTTCCATTCTCCCGTAGGATTAAAATCTCAGCAGCCACATTTTTGGTCCTGTTGCCTTGTTGACCTCATGACTCTAGTCCACTGCAGTTCAACTCCATTTTCACAGAAAAATGTAATCTTGTTTTTTGAAACATACACACATTTCCCCCTCTAGTTTAGAATTTATAAAGGAGGAGGTCTCTTAAGATCCTGGTTCTGCTATTTTGATCATTAGCCCTTCCTGTGACATTTTGGAAGCCCTGAACTTGCTGCAATTTATTGCAATCTTCCATCCTTACCTCTTAATTGAAAGTACTTTTGCTATAGTTTCTTGATTTCCAAACCCAGGGGACTCTTTAGTTTTTGCCTCATGAACTTCCCTATTACCTTTGATACTTTGTATTGTATTCTCCTGGAAGCTATCGATTCTTTTGGCTTCTGTATGCTGTGTTTTCCCAGTGCCCCCTGTATACCTCTATATCTCCAAACAATCCTTCTGTGACTCATTTGGGACTCCCCTCTTCCATCTGCCACTGGAATATTGGTGTTCTCCTAGGGTTTCAACCTGAGACCTCTGCATTTCTCACTGTACACACTTGTGGTTGACCTCATCCGCAATCACCATTTTAGTTACTAACCAAATGCTGATGTGAATGAAATCTCCATCCTCCATCCATTGCCTTTGGGCAATCTCCAGACCTCTTGCCCAAATTTCAACTCTAAAGCAAACTCTGCTTGCCATGGCTAACTGAAAGGCCTACAGTCATCCCAAATTCAAGATGCCCAAGGATAAACATATCATCCGTCTTTCTAATCTTGGTGCTGCTCTTGGATTTTCTGTTTCAATCGATGAATTGTATTTGCCTGTTCATCCAAGCTAGAAACCTGGGAGTCATCCATTATTGAATCCTCTTTCTTCTCACCCTCCATAATCTAGTTATATTTTTAGATTGCCCGGGAACAGAGACATGGTCAATTTAGCCCAAGTAACAGGAGCCTATTTGGGCAGAAAGGAAGACAGAGATCTAACGGCAGTGAATCAGGCCTCATAAAAAGTACAAGTAGACCCAAGACAGCTCAAGAAACCTCAGGACTTGCAGTTTGTGGAGCTTCCTGGCCATTGATGTGACTCCAACATCTCTGCCATATTCATCCCTGACATTTAATTTTCTTATTCTTTTCTCACATCCTGTATCTTTCCCTACATCATAGATTATCTTCATAACTTTGGCTTGGTATGGCCTCTCATGATTCCCACCCTACCCCCTCCTTCACATAGCCTCAACTTGATCTCATTTGGGCCTCTTCTCCTCCTCTTCATAGACTGTTTTCTCTATGTTCAATGTTTTGGGTCTCTGGGATCTTGATCACATTGCAGGGTACTCGTCAGCTTCCCTTATGTCAGGTTCCCCTTCCACTCCAAGCACCTATAACAGGAGGAGAGGTTAACGTGAGATGAAATATGACCACTCCAGTTTGCCCCTGAATGGTCTAGACTGGACATTTATCTCTCACAGGGGAAGCTGGCATAGCAGGCACTATGATTGACAGGTTAGTATATTCTTTACTCAATATATCATCAAGTCCTATCAAATTTATCTTCTAAACAGTTTTCAAGCTTACATCCTTCTCTCCATTCTTAATCTCAGTGTTTTGGTTCAAGTTCTCATCTTCTTTTATCTGCCCACGGTGCTAGCGTGGTGCTATCCCTACCTCTGGTCTTGTTCCTTCAAATATATCTTCTGCATAAGGAACAGACTGATGGAAGCAAAACACAGCCCATGTCATTTCTTTCCTAAAAACTTTCAATACCTTACTCCCTTATTACTCCTAGGAACAATTCCAAGTTTCTATGATTTGACTTTTCCTCTTTGTGATCTTCTTTTAGCAGCTTACTTCCTTTTTATCTGTTTCCTATCCTCTGTCTTATTCCTCATCCACTTCCTGCTCCTTCTTCCTGAATTGATCATATTTTCAGTTTTAAGTATACTTAAAATATCTCTGTATTTATTGAATACAATTCGTTATTTGTTTTTAATTAAAATATCTGATGAATTTACTTTCCATTTGTCCCTTAAAAGGAATCCAGAAAAGCTAATCACATTAAGTTGTTTTTCATTTCCACATGATTAATTTTTCTTGCCTGAGGGTCAATGCTTCATCGACTGTTTTGGCTGATTGCAAAAGCATCATAATCATCTGCTGGAATTCAGTCTCACCCCAATCCAATCCATCTTCTCCATTTATTTTTCAGAAACATCTATCTGATCATGCGTCTCTCCTGTGTAAATACACAAGGCTCCTCTCAGGCCTACTCTCTGCAGCTTCCTCTCTCTCACATCAAATGCCCTCCATGTACTTTCTTCTATAGTCTCCCTGTGAAGGGGCCTCTTCACACCCCCAGCCCCAACCAGGCAGTGGGCTTTAGTCTGTAGGATAATATTATTGTTTCATTTAATCTTTTTTTTTTTTTTGAGATAGAATCTCTCTCTGTCACCCAGGCTAGAGTGCAATCATGGCTCACTGCAGCCTCAACCTCCCAGGCTCAAGTGATCCTCCCACCTCGGCCTCCAGAGTAGCTGGGACTATAGGCAAGTGGCTAATTTTTTTCATTTTTGGTAGAGATGAGGTTTCCCTATGTTGCTCAGGCTGGTCTTGAACTCCTGGGCTCAAGCAATCCTCCTGTCTTGGCCTCCCAATGTGTTGGGATTATGGGCTTGAGCCACTGCGCCCAGCCTACTATTCTATTTATTCTCCTGGAGGACATCACACTAATTTAGGTTTTGGGGCCAATTTCTGTGTGTCCATTTGATACAATCTAACTATTTGAAAAGTGAAAAATTCAGTTCTTTAATGTGCCGTTTTTCTTACTGCCACCAAGATATTGATTTAGTTGTTGGAATGCTGAGCCCAAACTCCTAGCCATTATGATACATGATCTCTGGGGGCAGAGTTGTGCTATTATCACTTTTACTTAGTCTCCTTCCCCTTGGCCCCTCTACTCCAGCAAACCTAGCCCTGTGCTCTCCCTGTAGGTGGTTAACAAATGCTGTGGGTGCAACAGATTATTTTCTCCAGAGTTCTTGGTTACCAGCTACCTATGTCAAGGAGTTAAAAGAGAAAGCCAAAATCACGCCAGGTGCAGCGGCTCATGCCTATAATCCCAGTGCTTTGAGAGGCCTACATGGGCAGATCACTTGAACCTAGGAGTTCAAGAGTAGCCTGGGCAACAGAGCAAGACCCTGTCTCTACCAAAGAAACATAAAAACTAACCTGGCATGGTGGCACCTGCCTGTAGTCCCAGCTACTCTGGATGCTGGGGCAGGAGGATAGCTTGAGCCCAGGAGGTCAAGGCTACAGTGAACCATGATTGTTCCACTGCTCTCCAGCCTGGGCACAAAGCAAGATCCTATCTCAAAATATATATATATAGTATAAATTTATTTTTAAGTCTGTGTTTGTTTTAAATCTTTGTCTAAATTGCTAATTCAAGGGTCACTTGAGGCCAGCCAAGGTGGAGCTTAAAGCACACAATTGGGATTGGCGCCACCTGGAGGGAGTTGGGGGTGGTGCATGAGGTGATGCATGGTGGATGACTTCAGTCCATTGGTTTCTCATTAAGATCAGGCCAACGCCTCCCTGGCAGGCCATTTAGATCTTTAAAAATTGACGTATAATAAACTGTACATATTTAAAAATGTGGAATTTGCTAAGTTTTGACGTAGATATATACCTGGGAAACTGTCACCACCATCAAGATAATGAACTCACCTGTCACCCGCCGAAGTTTCACTGTTCCCCTTTGTAATCTCTCTCCGCTGCCGCTCCATACTGCCCCACTCTCTCCCCAGGCAACAAATGATCTGTTTGTTGTCACTACTGATTAATTTTGCATTTTCTCAAGTTTCATATAAACTGTAGTATATAGTTGTTTGTGGGGAGGAGCCTGGCTTCTTTCAGTCAGCATAATTATTTTGAGATTCATCCATGCTGTTGCATGTTCATTCTTTCTTATTGCTGAGTTGTATCGAGTCCATTGTATGGCTCTGTCTCAATGCGATTAATCATTCACCTGTTGTTGGATATTTGGGTCGTTTGCAGTTTTGGACCACTACAAGTAAAGCTGCCATGAACATTCATGTACAACTTTTTGAGCTTTCATTTTCATTTCTCTTGTGTAAATACCTGGGTGTGACATGGATGGGTCATATAGTAGCTGTATGTTTAACTTTTACATTCCTGTCAGCAATGTGTGCTGGTTCCAGTTGCTCTACATCCCCACAACACTTGGTATGGTCAGTCTTACTGATTTTAGCCATTCTAATAGGTATGTAGTGGGCCATTTAGATTTTGAACTTAAAGAAAAATTCAGGTCCCATTCCAGGCCTACTGATTCGTAACTTAGGGGGAGAGAGCTTGGGGTGTTATATTTTTAGAAACAGGGATGGCTGATGGTCAGTCAGTTTGGGAAGCCCCAACACTACATCACACTGGCTCCAGCTTCTCTGAAGGGGCTCAGATAGGACCCTGACAGAAGTGGGGTGGGAAGGCAGGGAATGGAGACAGAAACCTTTTTCTTCAGGATGAAATGTGTCTAATTAGCTGAGCTTGTGTTGGATCAGCTATCATCGACCAGAGTCAAACCTGTCAGCTCAAAAAGTCCCTAATTAGAGGAGAAAAACCTTGATTCACCTCCTCTGGAAGATCTGCTCCTATGTCATCAGAGGGAGTGATATGGTGCTGGGTCAGGCAGTGCTGTTCAGTGGGGCCAACATCAGAGTCTGCAGAAGAGTCAAAATGGCACTGCAAATCCTTTGCAGGAGGCTAGCCACAGTCAAACTCCTTTCCATTCTAAGGTGATAGATACAAGTAGAAAAGAGACAATGTAGAAGAAGTAGCCATGCTCAAAAACAAGGCACAACTTCTGTGGCTAGAAATGGTACAGAAACACATACAAAGCAGTCACATGGCTGCTGCTGGAGGTCCACTGGGCTCCAGGACTAGTAGCAGGTTTAGGCAGCCAAGAGTTCATTTCTTGGTGGGTAAAGGGAGATACAGTGCTCCCACAAAAGAGAGTGGACTAGAGTTTGGTTTGCTGCTTATAGGAAGGGGCTAGGGTAGGGTTTTCCTGTCTGGGAAAGGGGCCAAAAGGAGCTGTTGCCAGGGCCAGCTTGTTGGAATTTGATCTAATACATATTGAGCATTTGCTATGTGTCATGCAGTATTCTAAGCTTCTTGTTTGGATTAATGTGTTTAATTCTCACAGTGCTATGAGGTAGATTCAATTACTATCATCATTTTAGAGATAAGACAAAGAGAGATTGTTATGTTTATTGCCTTAAACCAGACAGCAAGTAAGTACAGAACAAGGGCTAACACCAAGGTGTATGGCTCCCCAGTCTGTGTGCTGGACCACCACCCCAGGGCCTCACAGTGAGTTGCAAGCCAAGTGAAGTTGAAGGAAGCAGATACAATCTTGCAGCTAGACTCTGAACAAAGCCACATGCTAGGGCAGTGCCAGGACCTGTGATCCCAGTAACATGGCAGGTCAAGAATGATCGATAGATGATGGATTCTGTTCTAGGGGCCCTAGAGCCTGGCTGGAGGGCAACTGAAATATTTCAAGAGTAGGAGGAAGTTATAGAGCAAGAGTAAGAGCGAGCAAGTGAGTATGAGGGAAAGAAAGAAAAAGCTTCCTCTGAAAATGAGCTTGCAAACAAAAATTCTAAAACACACAGGGAGAGCAATATGGAGACACAGCCAACAACAAAAACACATGGTCAGTGAGATCACTTTAGATAAAATGAGACTATGAGAGCAATGTGAAAATGATTTTACAATAAGTCTACTAATGATCTTTAAAGAATAAAGAATGACATACTAACCACTAAAAGTACAAGGATATTTAAAACAGAAAGGCAGAAATGAAATACAAACCACTGTAAAAACAAATTAAATAGAAAGCCCATGAATAAAAAATATTTTGAATAAGTTGAAGAGAGCATTAGTGAATCAAAAGATTATACCGAGGGATTCACCTAGAATGCAGAACAGTAAGCTAATGAGATAAAAAATATGAAGGAGCAGATAATAGTGATAGCCAGCTATTTTTTAATTTGCCAGCCAGTGGACAAAATGCTTTACATTGCTATTTCACGTAAATTTTATGACTAACCTTTGAAATGAGTATCTTCATTTCCCCCACCAATGTTATGCACAAGTAATAACATCGGCAGATCCACCCTTTTCTTGGTCTGGTCTCTTTTATTTCTTTTGTTTTATCACAATCATACCCCCTATATATAAAATATATCCTACATAAAATAATTACACAATTATTTTATATAATTATAAAAGTTATACATATTTATAATAGAAAATGGAGCAAGTATACAAGCAGAAATCATCTGTAATTCTCAAATCCAGGGATCCCCAGTCCTCGGGCCATGGCGGCACAGCAGGAGATGAACGGCTGTCCAGTGAGCATTACCACCTGAGCTCCACCTGTCAGATCAACGGTGGCATTAGATTCTCATAGGAGCAAGAACCCTATTATGAACTGCACGTATGAGGGATCTAGGTTGTGTGCTCCTTATGAGAATCAAACTAATGCCTGATGATCTGAGGTGGAACAGTTTCACCCTGAAACCATCCCCCGCACCCTTGGTCTGTGGAAAAATTGTCTTTCATGTAACCGGTCCCTGGTGCCAAAAAGGTTGGGGATGGCTGCTCTAACCCACCAATATCTACTGGATCAGGATCTTATTGTGTTTCCTTCTAGGTTCTATTCTGTGTCACACATATATGTACATATATTTGATGTTATCTATAATAATTATTATGGTATTTTAAATATATTATTTTTAAACTATAAGTATTTAATATTAAAATTAAATATTTAACCAATTAATATTATTTAATATTATATCATGAGTTTTTCTCTTATTAAAATTCTTAGAAAAACTTCCTATCAACTGGCTAATAGAAGCACTATAATATTTTTTGACCATATCTCTGCTGTCAAGTTTTAAGCAAGTTCAAATTTTCCACTGATATAAATAACACTTTATACATAAATCTGTGTATCTCTAATTATTTACTTTTGATTTTTTCTCTTTGGGATATTTAATTTAGGAAGTGTTTAAATTTCCATGTTTTCCACCTAAAAACTTTTGTTATGAATTACTAGTTTTGTTATGTTGTCAAGGAATGTTGCTTATACAGTGTATGCATTTAGGAACTTATGAAGCTTTCTTTGTAGCTCAGTATCAACTTTTGTAAATGTTTCATGGGCACATGAAAAGAAGGTGTATTTAGTGATTGTAGGGTACATTGTTTGATGTATTTTTATTAATTCAATTCCATGAATTCTATTCTTCAAATCCTCTAAATCTTTACTTATTTTTCTTTTTTTGATCTATCGAGAAAGAGTGGGTGGCTTAGTGTTCCATGACAATTATATGTATCAATTTTCCCATGTGTTTTTGCTTTTATTTGCTGAGTTATTTGACATATAAAAATTTGTGAATATTATATTTTCATTGTGGATTATAACTTTTGTAAATGTAAAGTGACACTTTATGTTTTGCTGAATGCATTTTGCTTGAATAAAACCTTTCCAGAATTTAACATTGCCACTCTGTGCTGTACTGTTTCGCATTTGCCTGAAAAATCTTTATTCATTCTTTTATTTCACACCATTTTTTGCTATTTTGCTTTATGTCTATTTCTCACAGTCAAGCTATTGTAAGATTTGAGTTTGTTGCACAATTGGAGAATAGTTTTAATAGGGTAGTTAAGCTCTTTATATTTATTTAGTGATTGATTTATTTTTTTATTTGCCACCTATTTTATGCTTCTCATTTTTATGCTTCTTTGCTTTTTCTTTGTTTTCTATCTAAAGCTATATGGAATGTGTTTTATGTCTTTTTACATTATTCAGTGACTTGGAAAACATATTCTATTTTAAATTATGTTACCAATTACCTTTAAGTATTAGAAACATTGAAACATGTACTTTAAAAAGTTTTCATTGTGATATAAAACATGTAAAAATGTATTGTATACTAGAAAATTACTAAGAGAATAGATTTTAAAATGTTTTCATCACAAAAATGACACTATATATGTGTTAATTAGTCTGATTTAGACATTCCAAAATGTATATATACATCAAAACATCATGTTATACACCATAAATACAATTTTCATTTGTCAACTCAAAAAACACAAATAATTAAAAATGCATAAAATACATATGTTCAGTTTATTGAATAATTATTAAGCAAATACCTATATAAATATGAACTTTTACTTTCACTTTCTGTATCCTTATGGTTTTGACGTGCTTCCTATTGAAATGATATGACATAGTTTTTATTTAATCCAGCATGACGATCTTTGTTTTTTTATTTGAGTGTTCAGTTCATTTAGATTTAAGGTAGTTGCCCATATGTTTTCATTTTAAATCTACCACCTTATTTTGTGGTTTCTATTTGTTCAACCTTTTCTGTTTCTTTTACATTACTTTATTGCATTTA
This sequence comes from Nomascus leucogenys, assembly GCF_006542625.1. Classification (NCBI taxonomy): domain Eukaryota; kingdom Metazoa; phylum Chordata; class Mammalia; order Primates; family Hylobatidae; genus Nomascus; species Nomascus leucogenys. Next base: position 22,436,630 of record NC_044395.1, on the reverse strand, counting down.
TTTGGACTTAAGGAGTGTTTTAAATAATCATTTCAATTTTTTTTGGCCAGTTTGGAAATATTTACTCTGTTTCTATTCATTTGGTGGTTACCTGAAAAATTACTATGTGTGTACTTAACTTATCAAAGTCTGAAGGAAATTGATTTTTTTAGTCTCTTTCTGGTAAATACAAGCACCTTAGACTATTTTAAGTTTTCCTGGCTTATACATTATTGTTACATATTTTAATTCTTTGCTTTTTATGCCTTGAAGCATTTAATAAAACTTTTATATAGCCAATATTTAGATTTATCCAAATATTCACTATGTTCTTAGCTCTTTATTTCTTCTTTAGTCTCAGACTTATACAGGATTACTTTCTACCTGAAGTACATCCTTTAGAATTCCCATTGGCTAAGGTCTGCTGATAGTGAATTGTCAGATATTGTTGGTCTGAAAATGTCTTTATTTTACCCTCATTTTTGAAAAAATTGTATATATAATTTTAGTATATATTAATTATATATAACAGGACTTATATGATTAATATATAACATGTTATTAATATATGGTATATAAAATTATATTTTATATAATTATACATAAATTACATATAATATTATATATATAAAATATCCCCTATATATATCTATAGATAGATATAGATATAGATACAGATATAGATATAGATATAGAGGCCAGGAATAGACTTTCTGATTGGCAGTTGTTTCCTTTCAGTACATTGGAACATTGGAGATACTGTTTTGGCTCCTGGCTTTGTCGTTGCTGCTAAGAAGTTGGCTATCAGTGCAACTACTGCCCTGTTGAAGTAATCTATCTTTTAGAATTAAAACAATTATTTTCTCTGTGTTCTTCAATTTATATATGTTGGGACTGAGTGTACGTTATTTTTATTCATTCTTTTTGGGATTCATTTGGCTTCTTGAATCTGTGCATTGATGTCTTTCATTAATTCTGGAAAATTCTCCACCATGATCATTTCATATATTGTCACTCCCTTATTTTCTCTCCTTCTCCTTCTGGAACTCTGTTTTATACTGTATTTTGAATAATTTCTTCTGCTCCATTTTGTTCACTAATTTTGCATTTGCCATGTTCATTGGCTGTTACACTCATCCATTGTTGTTTATTCCAAGGAGTAACAGAGAAGACATTCCAATTATTAGGAAAAAGGATACTATAACTTTTCAAAGTTTCTGTCCAGAGATTTATTCCTGATATTTTAAAATGGTCTTTTATTGCATTAAACAAAGTAAGGGTAGTTGAAGTTTAATCTAGCCTGATAATACTAATAGTTGAAGTCTTTGTGGCTATTGTTTCTGTTGGTTCTTGTTCCTTTTGCTTTATCTGTTTTATTATTGTTGACTATATGAATGTCATTGCCCTCATAAATATTATTTTTGAGATCATTCGAGGCATATATTAAGGTGCATTCTTCAGAGAGGATTTGTGTTTACTTTGCTGTATCCCTAGGGGAACTACCAATCTAGAACCACATTACATTAAATTCATGCCAAAGGATTTTATTCCCCATCCCCAACCAAGAGATGTAAATTTCAGCTATGAATCTGCTCCAGGACTGCTTATGTTTGCAACTTCTCAGGTAAGGTTTGGTTTTCACCTTTTTCCTATTTTTCTGGTTAATGCCAAAGCAGCTTTCCTATTAGTATCCTGGGGTGGTGGTGAGAGATGGGGGTGAGGATGGAGGCTTCCTTCTAGTTCACTCTTATCTTGAAGATGCAGTCTTTTGTGGTCCCAGATTCAAGTGGGGAGCCTATTCAGATAAATGTTGAAGTTATACCTGCCCCTTCTGCCCAGTTCAGGCACTAGAGTTCGATGTTAAAAGGGAAGTTCAAGTTTGCAGAGATAGACAGATACACCCTCAGGACAAAGGCTACTTTATTGCTCTGTTTCCCTGCCTGACTTTACAATCCCACCTACATTTTGGCCCAGTAATTCCCTGGTATGCTGTCAGGTCTTCTCTGATTTTATGTTATTTTTTTTCACTTTTTAAAATATGGTGAAAAGATACATATTTAGAACTTAGCCAGCTGGACTTGGTTTAGATGGTCTCAATTTTTGTTGGCAACATCCAAAGCATCACAGTTAGGAGCGCCAGTGGAACATATGCCCTCTTTTCTCCATCAGGCCTAATCAGGGTGTTGACCTGGACTACACCAACCTCAGAGTTTCTTCAAGCCTGTTTGATCTGCTGCTTATTGGGTTTAACATCCCCAGTAAACACAAGTGTGTTGCTGTCCTCTACATTCTTTGCAGCCAACTCAGTGGTTGGGGGAATGCACTGATGACGCAGTGGTCAAGGTTGTTTCCCCTGGGGGCGCTCTTCTGAGCATATTTGGGCTGCCTTTGGAGCCGTGGTGTCTTGAGCCCAGAAGGTGGGTGATGGGCAGATTTATTTTTAGTTTTTATTTTTATTTTTTTAGCTGTGGATGGCTTTCAGCACTGCCTTCTCGGCCTTCAAAGCCTTTGCTTTGGCTTTAGCTTTGGGAGGGTGATATGGTTTGGCTGTGTCCCCACCCAAATCTCATCTCGGATGGTAGCTCCCATAACTCTCACGTGTTGTGGGAGGGACCCAGTGGGAGATACTGGAATCATGGGGGCAGTTTCCCCCATAGTGTTCTCATGGTAGTGAATAAATCTCACGAGATCTAATGGTTTTATAAGGGGAAATCCCTTTCGTTTGGTTCTTTATTTCTCTCTTGTCTGCATCACTAAGAGTTGACTTTTGCCTTCCGCCATGATTGTGAGGCTTCCCGAGCAATGTGGAACTGAGTCCATTAAACCTCTTTTTCTTTGTAATTGCTCAGTCTCAGGTATGTCTTTAACAGCAGCATGAAAATAGGAGCTTCCTACTTTGCTTTTAGTGCTGTCTTCCTTCCCTGCTTTTAAAAAAGATTTAATAGACATCTTTCTGGAATTTTTAGTTGTTTCCAGCAAGTGTGTTGGTCTGAATTAGTAGCCTATCCTAATCTCACAAATAGAAGTCAATACAGTCTTCCATGGTTGGTTCCAGGATCCCTCACGGATACGAAAATCCTCAGAAGCTCAAACCCCTTATATAAAATGGCATAATATTTGCATATTATCCTCTATACTTTTAAATAATCTCTAGATAACTTGTAATACCTAATACAGTATAAATGCTATATAAATAGTTGTTTAGGGAATTATGACAAGAAAAAATGTCTGTACATGTTCAGTACAGACACAGCCATCCATATTTTAAAATTTTTTCCCTGCAGTTAGTTGAGTCTGTGGTGCTAGAGCCTGCAGATATGGAAGGCCAACTCTATATATACTTTGAGGACAAAAATAGCAAGTAAGATAATACTTTTGACTCTGAGCATATAAGAAACTTGACATGCATTTTACTTTCTTCCATCATCACCATTTACTTCTCCCCTTCTCTCTCCACTTTTCCATCTAGTTTAATATAAACTGCAGTTGTATTAGTCCAGAATATTAATTTTATAATATTTTAATATTATGTGGCTTCTTTCTCGCATTTTTTTCTGGCATTTGCACTTAGTTTGCAATCATATTTATAGCAATTATTTAGATTTATACTTAGTAGACCCCAGTAGTTAGCAAATAACTCTTCCCATTTTTAACTCAATTATCTATGCTTAAGTACTTTAAAACAACATTTTTTTTTTTTTTTTTTTTTTTAGGAAAGGGAAATTAGGGAGTATATTTTCTGAATTCCTTTATATTCCATATCATCCTTGTTTCTTTTACATATCAAAGAAGATTTGGCTGGGTATAGAATTATATAGAATCTTTCCTTTTTAAAGCCCTATTTTTGGCCAGCAAGGATGGCATGTACCTACAGCCCTGGTTATGCTAGGGAGGTGGGAGGATCACTTGAGTCCACGAGTTTGAGTGAGCTATGGTTGCGCCACTGCACCCTAGCCTGGTCGACAGTGCGAGAACCTTCCTCTAAAAATAAAATACAACATTAAAAAAAACCCCTATTTTCTTTATTATTTTTAAATTTTCTCTTTTTAAATTGACAAATAATAATTGTACATACTAATGAGGTACATAGCAATGCTTTGGTACATATAATGTGTAGTGATCAGGTTAGGGTAATCAGCATATCCATCATTTCTAACAAACATTTGTCATTTCTTTGTGTTGAGAAAGTTTAATATCCTACTTCTAGCTCTTTGAAACTACTAATATATTGTTAACTATAGTCATGCTACAGTGGTGCAGAATACTAGAACGTATTCCTCCTATCTCCCTGTAATTTTGTATCCTTTAACAAATCTCTCTCTATATCTTCCTTCCTTCTACCTTCCCAGACTCCAGTGTTCTCTGTGATATTACACTTTTCACTTCTACGAGATCAACTTTTTTAGCTCCCACATAAGAGTGAGAACATGTGGTGTTTTAACTTTCCGTTCTTGGCTGATTTCACTTATAACCTCCTCCAGTCTCGTCCATGTTGCTGTGAATGGCAGGATTTCATTCTTTTTGTGGCCCAATAGTATTCCATTATGTATACATACCACATTTTCTTTTTTCATTCATCTGTTGTTGGACATCTGGGTTGAGTCCATATCTTGGCTATTGTGAGTAGTGCTGCAATAAACTTGGAGGTGCAGAAGTCTCTTTGATATATTGATTTCCTTTTCTTTTAAAACTCTCTTTTCTCCTGCCAGTTCGTGTTAGAATGAAGTCTGAAGTCAGCTTGGTTATTTCTATTGCTTTGTTGGCAGCCTTTTTGTGTTTTTACTATAAAATTACTATAAAATCTGATTTTTAAAATTCATTTTTTTTTTTTTTTTTTTTTTTTTTTTTGAGACAGAGCCTCGCTCTCCTGGCCAGGCTGGAGTACAGTGGCACGATCTCGGCTCACTGCAAACTCTGTCTGCCAGGCTCAAGCAATTCTCCTGTCTCAGTCTCCTGAATAGCTGGGATTACAGGCATGTGCCACCACACGGCTAATTTTTGTATTTTTAGTAGAGATGGGGTTTCACCATTTTGGCCAGGCTGGTCTCGAACTCCTGACCTCAGGTAATCCACCTGCCTCAGCCTCCCAAAGTGCTGGGATTACAGGTGTGAGCCACCACGCCTGGCCAAAAAATTCATTCTTAAGTAATCAGTATGTCCTAGGCTTTACCCATTACTCACTGGGGAGTTTTGATATCTTGTATTCACAAGAGTATCCCAAATTTTCAATGTACCATGCCCCAACATACTTACTGGTAGGAATCTCAGATTTTCTCAAGAGCCCTCCTGTGACAGCTACTGTATTCTTGGGAATCTCCAGGGACCCTTTCATGTCCAGCCTCAGTATCCCCTAGCCCCCACCAGTTTCTGAGTCCGAAGGCAGAAACTCTATGGCTCCCGGATGTTGGTCATGTTTAACCAAAGCCAGTTCCCACAGTTCGAATTGCCCCTCTGCCCCATTCACTGTGGGTGTGCCTCCCGGTGCTGCAGACAGCCTCAAGCTGCTTTTGCCCATGCTGCCCATGGGCATAGCATCACTGACCTCTTCTGGATTGTCAACTTCCATGGCTCCTTGTCTCTCTGGCCGGTGTGCAGTCACCTTCCTCTGTTTTTGCCCAACTCTGTCAGCTGGAGTTTCCAAAGCAGAACTGTCTGACCCTTAGTGCCTTTGTCTCTCCCACAGGACTCCTGAGCTCTATGAAAGTCAAAGGATATACCTAGGCACCTGTTTCCAGTGTACTTGAACATTTTGCAACAGTTTAGAAGCTCTTAGAATATACTGTGACCAGCAGTTAGGAGGCTGATCTGCTTGGAAGTGAGGAAATAAAGCAAACACAATAAGTACTCATGCTCTCACTTGCATTTTCAGGCAAAAAAGAAGAGAGTGACAGGCCTGTGTGTATCCCCTACTTATGTGAAGTTGGGGCCTGGGCTGTGGCCTGACCTGCAGCCCCTGGAAATCAGACCTTCGGCTCAGAAGTGAGACCCAAGAGGAGCCAATGTCTGTGTTTTGCACAAGATACAGAATGGTTGGTCGTCCACATTTTGGGGAATGAGTGGGTGGGAGCATCAAGGAACAGTTCAGTGCATTGAATCCTTGGGAGCAGCAGAATGCAAGAAAGGGATTTGAAGCAAATATTAGCAGCTGAGAACCGGGAGGTGGAAACCGGAAACGTGAGAGAATCCTTGAGACAAGAGTGTGCAGGAAAAGCAGGCTTCGCAGGGAGCCTTCAGAAGGGCTGTGCGCTAGAGGGGACCTCAGTATGCCAAGCTGACTTGGAGTGGAATGACAGCAAGACAAGCCCTTGAAAAAATGTGGGGGTGGGAAGACAGTAGCAGCATGAAGAAGCACAGGGGAAAATGTACATGATGATTTAAACTGCATTTGCACGGTGGCAGCATCTGCCTGAAGGCAGAGGGGGCTGTAATTGAAGTTCCAGAAGCATGGAGACATTTAGTGGAAGATTAACTCAGGAGAGCCTTGTGTTTGTAGATGGAGCAAGGCAACTGGCCTGGAGCGGGGGTCAGTGAGGGATGCTTCTGGCTTCCCACCACTCACTGGGAACCAGGTGGCAGCTCTTTGCTTTCTCCTTATAGGGAGATGCTGGGCTTTGTGTTTATCCCCAAAGACAAGCATATTCCTCACAGTGCTACTGATGCCTTGACTCCTGGGTCAACAGAGAATGTGTCCAGTTGGGGGATGGATGTGTCCCACTCCTCTTGGAAGTCCTCGGTTGTGTCCTGGAGCAGGGCTGCCTGCAGTTTCTTCTAGCTAGGGAATAGTGGATACCTGCATGAACAGATGAATGAATGGGTGAGTGTGTATGGAAGCCACAGAGGTCACTGTGAGCCTTGGAGGACACTGTCATTGTGACCAACCCCCAGCCTGCTTCTCAAATGGTAAGCGTATTTGGGTCTCTGTCTGGGTCTGTAGGCTGTCTTGGGCAGTAATCCTCTTTGTCCTGGCATCTGCTTTCTCTGGAGCAGTGGGGTTAGCCTCTCTCCATTTTGGGATGTGTGGGCAGGCAGTTAGTGCCTGGAAAAAAAGAAGGATGGGTTTTGTCTCATTCACACACCAAGGAAAGCTGAGATAAGTGGGGGTGCAGGGGAGCTATTGTTTGTGTCTACCATCTTTGCCTCAGGCTTTGGGCTCCTTATGACAAACGTTGACATCACCAAGGTTAATTCCCTGATTGTATTAGTCCGTTTTCACGCTGTTGATAAAGACATAGCTGAGTCTGGGTAACTTACAAGAAAAAGCAGTTTAATGGACTCACAGTTCCATGTGGCTGGGGAGGCCTCACATCATGGCGGAAGGTGAAAGGCACATCTTACATCACAGCGGCAAAGAGAGAATGCTGGTTAAGCCCAAGCAAAAGGGGTTTCCCCTTATAAAACGATCAGCTCTCGTGAGACTTATTCACTGCCATGAGAACAGTATGGGGGAAACAACCCCCATGATTCAACTATCTCCCACCGAGTCCCTCCCACAACACATGGGAATTACGGGAGCTTCAATTCAAGATGAGATTTGGGTGGGGATACAGCCAAACAATATCACTGACGCACAGGCTCACATAACCCCCGAAAACACTGGCGAGGTGGGGGTTATGTGGTACAGAATTGCTTTCTATAGCCGGGTCCTCAGGGAACCTGGATCTCCCTTCTGCTTCTCCCAGGAGTAGAGGCAGCTGGAGCAGACCTCACCTGATACCTTCCTGCCTGCCACCCAGACCTACACGGAAGGCTCTGGAGCAGCCTTGGCAGCAGCCTGCTGTTTCCACTAGCTAAAGAATAGTCCCAGGCAGAGGTCTCCTGGGCTGATGATGGGCAGATGCCTCCTCTTCTGTCTTTTTCTGTCCTCCAGGAACTCATATTTCCTGGTGCAGAAGGGGAAATTAAGCAAACCACTATCATAGATTTACTTTGATTGCACAGAAGTATCTCATCTGCATATATTAGAGTCATACAGGCAATAGCCAAGTACATTAAAAGCATGTTTTCTCAAAATAGAAATCTTCTGGTTTCAGAGAAAGGTTTGACATTGGTGTCTCTTGGCCCATAGATACCTGATAATCACAGTGAGCAGATGGAACCTTTCTCATCTGACCTCAGAGGGGCCCAGAGAGGTGCTACTGTTTCCCATAGTCTCCATAACTGCCTGCCACAAGGCTTGACATTCCCACAATATCCATTCATTTAGATTTAAGGAACTGAAGCTCCTTTTACAAATGTAAATGTTGTCTGGGAAGGGTAACATATTAAACCATCATTTGCATTAGCTTGAATTAATTTATCAGGTTAGCACTAGTCTCCAATGAGTGCTCGGAAGAAGTGGAAATTGGTTTTAATTGGGGCTGAGGAGGGGAGCTGAGGGGTGCAGCAGGGAAGGCAGGGCAGGTAAAGCCCTCACAAGGAAGGGAGGCCTGAGCCCACACACCAGCTGTCTGGCTGGGGATGCAGAGCTATGAGCCAGGGCACTGGAGCCAACCTTGCATGCAGTTGCTTTTTCTAGGGACCAGCCTATCAATCGTACACATGCCACCAGTGCTTTACTTGGTATTGTCATGATTGCCACATCTGTTTCATCTCCTCTGCCAAAGCCAAGCCTTAGCTTCCTTTGCACCAGTTCTTCTGACTGTTCTCTGCACGTGCACAGTGATATCCTTAAGCCAAGGACCAAGTCATCTGATGGAATTGCAGAGCAGCTGGTTCGTTTTGTTGAATGCTATTAAAATGAAGAGTGCCACCCAAGCATCCGTGGCTTCTATCAGATAGGGGAACAAATGGAGCATTTTCTTTTACTAGCTCATACTTCTACCTGCTAATGCAGGGCCTCTAGACCATTTCAAAGTCTCGGCCAGTGCAGGCAGGACTGAGACAGAATACGTGGAGCTGCTCTTGTTTATTCAGGGGCAATTCCTCATGAGGGGCCCCCTTTTGCCTGGGGGCTTGGGGATAACTCAGTCCTTGTGACCTTTACCTATTCTCTGTGGTGGGCAGAGCTGGTTCCTGGGTAAGAGGTGAGTGCACAAAGGGCTGAGGAGCTTCATGGGAAAAGAGACCTAGACCAACCCCTTCTGTTTTGGAGTTCAGCGGTATTAGAACTTCTCTGACAGATTGCAATGGCCTTGAATTGAGGTTCCTAGACATAAGAGAAAGGAGGTCCTGAGGGGACTCACCATAAGGGCAGAAGAAGTGAGGACCTGTGCTCAACCCTGAGGCCCAGGCACATCCCCTTAACCTCACCCTGCCCTTTACACACGTGGCAAAAAGTCAATGCTGGTTAAGCCCAAGTCTGCTCCTTCACCCCTGCCCTTGAGTGGTGCACAGTGGCTGGGGAAAAACCCAAAATAAGATCCAAATACTACTGTGGCTCATGTGATGTGATGTGATTTGTATTCTGCCTATGTCTCTGGCCTCATTTCATAATGTGTCCCTGGGCTCACTTTGCTCCGGCCACCCTGGCCCTAAACCATGCACACATGGTTCCCATCTCAGGGTCTTTGCACATTTGCACATTCTCACCTCAGGGTCTTTGCTCTTTCCATGTGAAATGTTCCCTCCTCAGATTTTGCATACCTCATCCGTCACTCCATTCAAGTTTCTGTGCCTTGCTTTCTCAGAGAGCCTCCCTTAGCCTCTCTGTAACCCTGATCCCCACCCCATCACTCTCTATCCCTTGCCCTTCATTGACGTTTCTGTACCTATGTTTATCTGTTTATTTTCTGTTACTCCTGTATCTATGAATGTAAACTCCAAGTGCCTAAAAGAATGCCTAGCATGCTAGTAGATGCTCAACAAATACTGTTTGAATGAATAATAAATGCAAGAAAGTGAAAAATTCCAAAATTCTGACCATAATCACAAAAGGGCAGTATAAAGTGTTCTGAGATAAAGTGGATAGCAGGATGCCATTTCATGACATTGACACAAGGTAAAAAAAGATAGATGGTAGAAAGCCCAGTGGGTAACAATGATTACAGAGGCGCCACCATAGGAATGAGAGGGAAAGGGAATGGAAGTTGAGCTAAGGAGAAGTGTCAGATACTGTAGATGTCTCTCCCTTAAACTGGACTTCTGCAACAGCTCTTATCAATTCTCCTGCTATTCTTTCCCAGGCAACTTCTCATACTCTCATGGAGAAGTGCTCTGGCAGGTTGCCACTCAGAATTACCGGGCATTCCTAGATAAACTGAAGCCAGAAGTGGGCTCAGCATTGGCTCAAGCTTGAAGCTCCCACTGTGGAACAATCTTAGGACCCTGTAGGAAAAAGCCATTCCATGCTGTGGTGGCCATAGAAGAATATAAGGAGAAGGGGCCTTTAAAAGTTACAGCAAGGGTATTCTGACCTCTTGAAGGACATTGGCATTTTTGTTTTCATTTTAAGTGAGTGCATTTGGCCTTTTCCCTCTACATCCTTTAGAGTCCCAGGCTAAGCAGAGAACAGAAGGGCAACTCATAACCCAGGGACAGAATGCTGGATACGTTGTGGAACAAGCTCCTCTATACAGTGACAAACAATAGGATGTTGCACGATGCTTTCTTCCAACTAATAGGTTCTGAGCAGATCAGGCCCAGGGCGGGAGATAATCTGAGGGAACTACAGATTCTTGGGGAACGACCTGGGTGAAATGTGAATTCTTCTTGGCTTCGATAAGCTGATAATAAAAATAATGATGCCAATCATAGAACCAGAGGTCATAAGCTTTGTCAAGACAGGCTTGTTGGTCTTTTTCAATTTTTTTTTTACCATTATAACAAGCAGTAGTGCTCAATAAATATTTGTTGAATAGACAAATGAAAAAATTTATAATACTGACTTAACAGATATAGAGTAGGTGTGTAAGGAAAATGTGAGACATTCTTACTTTCTGCACAGATGAAACTGACCTTGGTAAAAAATCTGCCCCTCTGGGATCTCTAGAGTACATTGATGGGTGGTAGGAGAAGCATTCCTGGAATGTTTTATACCTGTTGTCTCCTGGGATTCGGGTCTGGGGCAGAAGTAGGCATATATAAATAAGTACTTAGAAAAGAGATTCTTAAACCCTTTCTGGACAACAAAACTCCCTTGAGGATCTGGGCAAAATATGATCCCTATGCCCTGGAATATTACCATGCACACAGAGGAAGCGTGGAGTGAGTAGTAAAAGAATGCCACCTATGACCTATATTAATCACTGATTCTCTTTTTCTCTTTCTCTTTCCCTTTATCTACAGCAAGGTTTCTCTACCCTGCCACTATTGACATTTTGGGCCAGATAATTCTTTGTTATGATAGAGGAGATGCTTGCCTATGTACTGTAGGATTTTTCACATCATCCCTGGCCTCTACCTACTGGGTGCCTGGAGCACTTCCCTAGTCATGAGACTCAAAAACGTCTTTAGACATTGGCAGCAGACTCACCCTAGTTGAGAACCACTGCTCTACTGTTCTATGTGAGAACTGTTGGTCCTCATATAACTTACCAGCCAGAAGAGAGGGGACTGTGTATTGTGTGGGACCCTGGACCTAAAGGGTTACAGTGACCTTCATTTGTGTTTCTGGCAACAGCCTCTTCTCATCTTTCTCATCTGTGGCTCCAGCTCCCACTGGGCAGGACCACTGTGATTCCAGCTTTTTTTTTTTTTTTTTTTTTTTTTTTTTTCAGACGGAGTTTCGAGTTTCAGTCTGTCGCACAGGCTGGAGTGCAGTGGCGCGATCTTGGCTCACTGCAAGCTCCGTCTCCTGAGTTCAAGCAATTCTCCTACATCAGCCTCCTGAGTAGCTGGGATTACAGGTGCCTGCCACCATGCCAAGCTAATTTTTGCAATTTTAGTGGAGACAGGATTTCACCACATTGGCCAGGCTGGTCTCAAACTCCTGACCTCAGGTGATCTGCCTGCCTCGGCCTCCCAAAGCTCTAGGATTACAGGCGTGAGCCACCACGCCCTGCCGATTCCAGCTTTTTGAATGTGCTTCTTCCTTTAAGTGTCAAATGCTGTCATACACATTCGACTTTATTGCTTCAGAGGATTGGATAGCACCCAGTTCATGATGGGAAACTCAGGTCCTGTGGGCACTTGGTATCTCATGGTTAGGCATTTAGTCTCTGCCATGGCCCTGTAGCAAGCCAGGAACAGCTTCTCAGAAGAAGAATAAATGTTAACAAAGAGGGCTGCTGGAGGTCTGCACTGTGATTCTCCTCCTGGGGCTTCCAGAGGTCCCATACAGCCTCCTGATTGACCACAGACACTTAGGGCAAGGTTGGCTGGCTTTACTGAGTCAAAGGCCCCAGTGGCAGGGCTGCTTGCTCCTTGCCACTTATTTTCTGGGCCCCATTCCCAGTTCACTGCCTTACAGTTCCTTGGTAAATGGGTCAGAGCAGCATGCCTGTTGTGATGTGAGCTGCCTGCAAAACCCAGAAAGGCTCAGGGCTATCCCATGCGGAGAATTAGAGCAACCAAGAAATACATCCTCAACTGCTTCCTGCCCTACAGGTCCAGGGTACGCACCTACCTTGAGCTACAGCGATTCCCGCTAAAGTTTCTTTTGGGAGCTGTGGAACACTAATCACTGCCTCAGAGGGAGAACTGGCTGGCAGCCTTCTGCTGGGTATTTTCCTGATGCCTCGTTCTCCTGCATCAATCAATTATTCACATTTGTTTTCTCCAGCTTGTTAATTAAACACAGATACTGTGTCTGTGTGTTTCAGTGCCTGAGTTGTCACAGCACCTAATTTGCAAGAAAACATAGGCTGGATTCCCTTTTCCCGGCTCTCTGTGTGTGGCGGGTGACTGTAACTTCTCACTGGGTTGCACCTCTCCAAGCATCGGCAGTAACCGAATGTGTAGCCAAGGACCCTGCAGTCAACCTTCCTGGGGTTCCGGGAGTCCTTGCCTACAGTGTTCCAGAAGATCCTGGAGGAGACACAGAAAATCCAGTTTGTGGGGAAAGAATGCGTTCCATTGTCGAGGAACTTCAGTTGTTAGAAAGCTGCTTCTCAGATTGAACTTTGCAGAGTCAGGCTTGCCAGTCAGCACTCAAGTGCCAGTCTATTCCCTCTTGGGTATTTTGATTTCAATTAGGAGACCTTGTTTACTGTGTTAAGGTCTCAAGCGTTTAGCTTCCCAAAGACATGTTTAGTCGTAACGAAAAAAATCTTTCTTTAAAATATCGAGCTCTCTGTTAAAAACAAATGAAAAACACGGAAAGAAAAAAACAAAACAAAAAATATCAAATAAAACCCAACCATTATTCCTTGAATAAAGTGAATCTTTCAATTCACCCTAAATTTTCAATATTAGGTTTAAATCTTTTTGGATTATGGGCATAGCTTTGGGGATTCAGTCATCTTTTTCATTTCAGGTGAGAAACTTTTGGTCCAGGAAAGTTACTTACTGTGTACTTACATAATAATAAGTACACTTACTGTATACTTATTTAAGTGTACACAGTAAGTATTAGGGCTAGGATTTGAATTCTGTTCTGCTCTGAGACAGAGCCCATGTATTTTCTACCATTCCACACACAGCGTGGAGCCTCCGACAGGTAGAAATTCAATATATGGGCCAGATGCGGTGGCTCATGTCTGTAACCCCAGCACTTTGGGAGGCCAAGGCAGGTGGATCACCAGGTCAGGAGTTCGAGACCAGCCTGGCCAACATTGTGAAACCCCGTCTCTACTAAAAATACAAAAAATTAGCCAGGCGTGGTGGTGGGCGCCTGTAATCCCAGCTACTGGGGAGGCTGAGGCAGGATAATGGCTTGAACCTGGGAGGCAGAGGTTGCAGTGAGCCGAGATCACACCATTGCACTCCAGCCTGGGTGACAGAGCGAGACTCTGTCTGAAAAAAAAAAAAAAATTCAATATATGACTACTTTCTGAAAACCAAAGAGGCAGCCTTAGTTTGTTGAGCAGTTTTTCCTCTCCATTCCTAAAACAGAACTACATGGGTCACCTGCCTTTGCCAGAATGAAGAAACCCTCGCTTCCGACTGGCACAGTAAGTTTTCTCTCTACTTGACTTTCTCTTTCTCATGACTGTCTTTGTTAATTTTTGGTAAAAACTTACTCTAAGCTTAATCTTTTCCAAAGTTACTTATTTGAGTTTGTCCACTAGAGTCCTCATAAGAACCAGCCCTACAGGTTGGTAATAAAGCCTCAGTTTACTCTGGACACCACTGTTTTCTCAAAGGGCTAGGACTCCTTGCAGAACGGCATGTGTACAGCACATTCAGACAAGACCTAATAAGGGCATTGAAGGTCACTCAATAGTAAGCACTGGCCGTGTATGTACCAAACACTGCATTAGCAGGTGGATTTCATATCCATACAGAGTTGCGTTGAATAGTTTTTTGAATGTATGTGGAGGCATATATAATATATTGCAAGTAAATGAAAAACAAAAAGAGGTATTTAAGAAGTAGTTTTGCCAGTGGGTCAAGGATCTCAGGCCGCAGAACTGTCCATTAGTCCTGAAGATTTCATCAGTCGCTGAAGACAACACAGCCACTATCTGGGAACATCATTAGCCTCAAAGAGGTCTCCTCCTGCCTTTTGGAGTTTTATGAATGTCCATCCTCCTGCATGGTGACTTTGAGAGCTTGGCCAGGGACCTGTGCTCTTTTGTCAGTGTGCATGAACTTGATATGTCCTTAACAAATATGTATATGTAATGTTGCCTGTTGAGTACCTCCTCACAGCCAGGAACTTGTGATCAATTACATCTCATTTTCCTAACCCCCTGTGAGCAATAGTATGCCTCTTTTTCAGATGAAGAAAGTGAGGCGGCACGGAGGTTAAGTAACTTGCTAAGGTCATATAATAAGTGGCAGAACTGGATTGAACCCTGGGTTGGCTTAACTCTCTTTGTTCTTCTCCTTCCTTCTTTCATGCCCCAGAATGATCAACTTAAAGAACCCTAGGGTTGTCTGTTGTAGAAATCAACTCTTTAATCATCAGCAGCTGCGTTTCTCCTGGGATGCTCTGGTGGAAATGGCTGCACAGCACACTCTCTTCTGGTCCACTGGTCTACATGGGAGAGGTGGGGGTCAGAGCATTGCCTCCTATGGATAGAGATCCCCAGGGCTGACCGTGGGGCAGTTCTACTGGGGTTGGATATGCTTCATGTGCTTCATGATGACTGCAGTGACATAGCTACAAGATGTCTACAGCCACCCTAAGGCCAACAACGTCAGTTAAGTGCCTGGCCTAACTGCTTTCCAGAGGGTCAGGGTTTGGGGGGTTGGGGTGGGGTGGCTGGTGGGAGTAGGAGTGGATCACCTTATTTCCTGCAGATCCCGCTGCTCTCTCTTGCTTCCTACTGTCTCTGCTGAGTGACATTTGCACCAGCTGCTCCCAAAGGGAGTCGCTTTGGTGAAATGTCAGCGGATTCAGTGGGGATGGCCCTTCTCCATCCTTCATTTCTTCCCGTACTCCTCCCTTCCACCCCTCAAGTGCCTTATTTATTTTGAAAGGACACTGCCTGGAAATTCAAGTGCAGGAAAAAGTAATTACATTTTCTCTTCAGGTGTGCCTCTCAAAAAGCCTTCAAATCATCTCTGGCCAAAACACTGGGATTATTCCAAAGGGAAACAGGTATTAGCGGCAGCTTTGGCGGCTTCCCTCTCTGGGTCTCACTGCTGCTTTTCTCCATGCTTAGGGCCACGATGACAGAGTGGTCGATTGCTTTGCCTCCCTTCTGCCACCCTCTCCCAGTGGAGGTCAAGGTCTCATTCAGTGTCACACAAATAGTAAGTGGTGGGGCTCACCTGGCTTTGCAGCTGGGTCTGTTCAACTCCACAGCTATGCTCCTAATAACTTTGCTATGCAATTGCAGTGACTATATTTGCAGAACCAAAAATTGAGAGGCATGATCTGACAAATATTTTCTATTCCTGATTTATTGCTTTTTTTTTCAAATTTTTAATATGAAAAGCCACACAAAGGTACAAAAATGAAATCATGTTTTGTTACACACACATCTAAATAACATGATCATTATTGGAAAAAAGAAATTATATAAGACTGAAATTGTCCCAATCTTATATTGGGAAATCCAGCTCATAGAGTTGCTATTTGGTGAGAACTGCACTTGACCAGGAGCTAAGAGTCCTAGGTTCTGGTCCAGGTTTGACTTTTAACCAGTTGTGTTTTCTTGATTAATTTACTTCACCCCTCTGGGCCTTATTTTCTCAGCTGGTGAAGCGAGAGAGAGTTGGCTCAGATGATGTCTCAGGGCCTTCCCAGGGCCTTCCTAGCACTGATATTCAATGGCCTTGTAATTCTAGGTATAGACTTCATCGGGGCTGTCAGCGACACACAGATGAGATCCTTCCTTTGGAAATGAGTTTCGTTCCTCCCCTGCTTTAGATTAATCCTGGCAACATCTGAATCCAGCCCTTTGTTGTCTGGAACCCTCTCATGTTCCCTGGGAGCCTACTATTTTTTGTAGGCTGAACCCTGGGAACATATTTTTCTGATTTTTCAGGAAAATTATCTCTGTTTGGGCTTGCCTCATTTCTTACTCCTTTCCCTTTCTTCAACCTAGACTCCCACCTTCTTCTGTCTACCCTCCCCTGCACATCTCAGCCCCTCCCTTCCTGCTGCTTCTAATCGATGCCTCCCCAGTATCTCCTGCTCTCTTTTGCGTTTCAGTCATTCTCTGCACATAAATCGAGGTTCAGCATTCCCTGTATGGAAAGGGACAAGAAAACAAGACCAGCCATGCTTGGCTCGACTGTCACTGCACGGCCATCTCTCTTCCCCTCCCATCTTTTCCTTTCCTCCCCACTGCATTTAAGTTTTTCTGCACTTTCCACACATCTGAGACTGTGCTATTGAAGATAACCAGAGAGTC
The DNA here is from genome assembly GCF_006542625.1 of Nomascus leucogenys. Lineage (NCBI taxonomy): Eukaryota > Metazoa > Chordata > Mammalia > Primates > Hylobatidae > Nomascus > Nomascus leucogenys. Next base: position 22,419,807 of record NC_044395.1, on the reverse strand, counting down.
TATTCTTGAAGCCCAACAGCCGTTTCTCCTGGCTTTCCTTGACCTTTTTGCAGCATCTGGCACTGGCACCTTTACCCTTTGAAACACTCATGTTTGGCTTCAATTCTCACTACACTGTCCGACTCTGTCTCCTTCATTTTGTACTCATCCTTTGTAAGTGGACAGTCTCCCTCATTTTGTACTCATCCTTTATAAGTGGACATGTCTGGAGGTCCTGACTCTGACTCATTTTCTACCCTTTCTCAGATATTTCACCTATCCTTGTTGCTTCTACTAAATCTCTTTGAGGTTTGACATCAAGTTTCTATCAGCCCCATGCACATCTTCATTTGGGTGTTCCATTATCACCTTACTCAACATGTTTGCAATGAAACTTACCGTCCTTAATCAAAACCCGCTTCTCCTCCAGATTTCCCATTGCTGTCGATTTTCTGTCAGTTAAGTGGGTTTGAAATTTAGTCGATGTCCCCCAATCCACTTTCTTCCTCATCCACTCCTCCAGCCAGTCACTGCAACTGATCTATTTGTTATCCATATGTCTCTTACATACATCTGCATATGTCCCTCCTATTTCCACTCCTACCTTCCCAGTTCTGATTCACACAAAGAATCTCTTTACTAGTCTTTAATTTCTTGATTCTCCAACCCATCCTATTTTCCTCTATGCCAATAACCTTCCGAAAATATCACTTTGCACATTTCTCTGTATCCTTCTGCTTCCTGTATTCTCAATCACTAAACAAACTTTCAGAAGTTCCCAGAATAACACCCCAAACTCTCAGGCTGACATTGAAAGGCATCCAAAAAGTGGCCCTAATCTATTCTATTCTTACTTCTCATTAGTTCCCACATAAATACAATTTCCTGTAGATAAAAACATATATTTTGTCCGCCCTTTTGTTTATCTAGAGCTTGCTCCTCCTCAGTCCCATGTGCTTGGGCAAGAAAATGGGCCTCCGTGAGTGTGATTCTGCACCTATAAAATGGTCATGATCCCTTCTCTGATTTCCTTTGGGGGGTTGTGAAGATGAAATTTACTTATTCAAGAAGCATTTACTGGAGAGGTCCTGCTGGGGACTGGCAAAGATAAATAAGTTACCATCTCTCCCCGCTAGGTTGCCCAGGTAGTTTGAGGAAGCATACACTTAAAAAACCCACATTGTCAGTAGGATGGGGTGAGCAAGAGTTCGCTGGCACACACACTGTGCCCCAGCTTGGCCCCAACCCACCAACCTGAGACCTGCTCAGTTCCTTTTTAAGCCACCCTCCATCAAGGACTACCTGTCTTCCTCCCTTTCCTCAGGACCCAGCTCTCCCTAATGTGAAAATGAGTGATAATGGATGCTAATTCAATGTGTTACTTCTTCCAGGTGACATATTTACATTTTAATAGCAGAAAATTCAAAGGAGGATATTTTAAGTACTGTGGCAGGTGGGTGGGGACATATTTTGAGTTAGGGAGGATTTGGGGGACCTTAAATCACACTGGATAGGCACCCACTTGATTCTACCTCCTAGGATTGGCTGCCCTCGGGAGTCCAGAGATGAGGATCACCTCCCTGGGCTGTGCCCCCTCCCTATCTGATGGGAGTACTTCAGAGTGTCGGACTCCTGGGGCGATGATGGATGAGACATCTGCTCCATGATGGGCTATTACCAACAATTCATTACTGCAAAATGGACTTACTCTCATTAGCCCAGGAGCTCCGAGTTTAATGTGGCATTCTGCAGTCTCACAGATTCTGCTGCACACATTGAAGGCGTGCATCACATTTTACAGAGCCAGGAAACCGGAACTTCAGAAAACAATGGAGATTTAGCATGCCTCTGGAATTGGTTGACATATTTACTCTTCATGAATAAGCCTGTTTTGTAGACAAACACTGTAGCTCACAGTCTCATTATTAGAAATTAATTTGCTCCACTGCTCTGCCCAAGGGCACAGTTCTCCTTGGGGAACAGTTTTGCCCTTATCATGCTAGTGCTTGCAGTAGGTGACTGGGTTTCTGAAGTTCTGGCCTGGGAGTGTTTCTCTAGGGGCAGTTCTGGGAAATGGGCTGAGTCTGTAGGTCTCTGCAGGCCCTTCATCATGAGTCACCTGTGTGAAATTTGCACCTTCTGCATGGGAGCATTTGGGAAGATTTCTTTTTCCCTTTGTAATATGTCCCAGTAAAACCATCATCATATATCCACATTTTGGGGAGGAGTGAATTATCCAGAACAGTATTCAGTTCAAATAATGTGTGACAGACACAGTGTCAATTTCCTAAACTTCTGATATTATAGGTACTGCTGTTGATGCATGAACTCCCTGCCCAGGTTTAGCTTATCCTTGGGAAATTACCCAGCCATTTGTCACATCCTCACAAATGACAGTTCTTCTGGGCTTCTTTTTCTCCAATAGCTCCGGGATCTCTGAGGTCTCTTCTAGATAGAAGATTCTATGTTGCCATCTCCCAAATCAGCAACTGGGGGATTTTTTTTAAAACCCAGGCCCCAAATTGCCCATGTCCCACCTCAATGCTGGTGGTAATGGTGGATGAGGGAGATAACATTTTGGGGGCCAAAGCACAGTCACTTTCTTTTTTCCCTTAGGAGTTAAACTTGCTAATTCATTTCTCTCACTCTGTTCGGTCTCATAAAATACAGGCAGTAACCTGTCTTCAGGCTTAAAAGTGCTTATTCATTTAGCCATTTATTCCTTTCACAAATATTTATTGAATGCTCATTAAGTGCAAAGCACTCTGTTAGGTGCTGGGGTTGTACTGGACATGGGGTTTCCCCTAAACAGCGAGAGACTGTTTAGCTCCAGCACAGACACGATCCAATTAGATTTTTTTTTATCAAGTACTTGTTGTGTATTTGTAGTGGATCAGGTCCTGGGGTACAGGAAACCCAGACACTCCCTGAAAGGTACTCACGCCAGGTACACTTGCTGTTCTCTGAGGTCAGATTAAGATGAAAGCTTTTGTGTGTGGTATTCTTTCTTCTCTCACACAGCCTGCTTCTTTCCTGCTTAGTGAAGGGGACTCCCAGCCCACCTTTCCAGACCACACCTCCATTAGGAGGCTCATTCTAGATTTGTGATGATTTCCCATCTGGATTACATGGAACTACTGGGAAAATGTCCGTCCTTTTCAGCAGAAATTTTTATCAGCTGTCTCACCAGCTTAAGCGTCCTTTCTCACCACCAACTTTCTATTCATTTTTATATTCCCATCCTTATCCTGATAGAAAAATCAAGGATCCTGTATAATTTCCACTTAGAACAGGCTGTGTGACTTGGGCAAGTTTTTATCTGTTCTCCTCCCTTTCCTCAGAGAAAGCAAGGATCCTGTATAATTTCCAAGGATCCTCCTGTATAATTTTCATGGACATTGGGGTTGTTTCTACTTTTTGACTATTATGAATAAGGCTGCTATGAACAGTCATATAGAAATTTAGGTTTTCACTTCTCTTGGGAGGAGTAGAATTGCTGGGTCACAGGGTGATTCTATGTTTCCCATTTGGTGGAAATGCCAGACTGCATCATTTCACGTTTCTACCAGCAATCAGTCATTAATTCTCCATCAAGGCAGGGACCAGCCACTCTCTCTGAAGAGTATAAGGAAAAGAAGCTACAGTTTCCACTCCTGTTGCTGGTTTTAGGCCGTAATGAATATTCATTGCCCAACTACCTCCATGACTGATTCTAGATTTCTCTCACCTCCAGCTAGGTTGCTTGCCCAGTGGGTTGCTGAGTATGCTTTTCAACTTTAAAGTGCATTGAATCACCTGGGGATTGTGTTAAAATGCAGAATCTGATTCAGTGGTCTGGGGAGGGACCTGGGCTTCTGCATTTCTAGAAGCTCTCCGGTGGTGTTGATTCTGCTTGTCCGTGGGCACGTTTGGGTAGCAAAGAACTAGGCTACATTTACCCTTGCTTGCCATTCCCTTGCTAAACCATGGTTGCTGCAATTGCCCCTTTATAGTTTTTGCTGGGTTTCAAGCATCTAGAAAAGCCCCACTGAAACCCCCGGGTTCTAGAAAGAATTTTTCCTCCTCCTATTGTGCAGCCACAACTCTAGCTTCTTCTGGTAATCAGGGTTATTAATCCCACCAGTACGATAACTCCTGTGTTGTCCACTAGCATGAGGTGTGCCAAGTGACTAAGTGGTAGTCAGCTTCAAGTTCAATGGAACCTTACTGGCAGAAGAGTTTCTTCCCTGACAACCAGACCTCTTATCCAGCAGGGTCCAGGCTATAGACTGCACAAATTCTGAGTGAGTGGGAAGGATGGTGAGAGAGACAAGTCCTACATCCACTCCTTGGTTCCCAGACTGTGTACCCCTGCTGTTTGGGACGCAACACCATATACAATGCCAACATCATTGCTCAAAGCACATACCACATCACTGATGATTGTGTCCTAACCCTTTGGTGTGTTGTTACAGGGCAGGTGCCTCATTCTGCCATTCCTTCAGGATGCTGCTTCTGGATGATGGGGGCCATAGTAAGACTGGTGAATTCCATGATCACACATGCATTGTGTGGTAAAGTGGCCCTAGGAGCCAGTATGGTGACTGGGTAGCTGTTGGGTGAAGCTGGTTACTATAGAACTGCTGCCTGGTCACAGCAGTGCAGAGCTGGTCGCTGGTGACAATAGAGGTGGAACAGTGGTAAAGGGCCCAAGACAGATGAGGCTGAGGGGATCTGAGAAGATGCATAAGAAGAGTCTCATACAGAGGGCTTGTGATCTGGCTTAGAAAGCAAAATACAAACACAAGGCAGAAGAGACACTGACCTCCATGGGAGTTTCAACATAGTTAGGGTAGAGGGGTGAGCACGACGTGGAGCAGATGAGGGACTTTCAAGAATAGGTATGACAGAACCTGGTCTTGCAGGTCATGCAGACACGAGACTGGTGGAAAGGGGAAAGTATTCCAAGTGGTCACGGGCAGTGTCAAGAAGGACCCAGATGTGGGAGTGCATGAGTTTATTTAGGGGCTTGAACACAGACAAGTTTGGAGCTGGTTTGTGGGGAAGAATAATAAAATAATTTTAGTAGTGATAGGTAACTTTTATTTAGCCTGTATTGTATGCCTGACACCATTCTGAACTCTTACGTGGATTACCTTATTTAAACCTCACAACTACTCCTTAAGGAGACAAGGCCAGTATTTGGGGCTATTTTGAAGAACCATCCAAAGAGTTGGGTCTTTACCATTGCCACACTGGCACTGGAATAGCTGTGGGCCCCATGAAGACAGGGCCAATTTCTTGCTAACTTTTATATGCTTCGTTCTTTATATAGAGCCTGGCAAATGGGAAAGTATCCATGATATCACTGAATGTTACTAACAGCTATCCCTAACAATGCCCTCAGTGTATACCAGGCACTGTTGAAAGTGCTTGACATGGAAGAAGTTATTTAATCCTCACATAATCCTGTAAGGTAGGCACTAGTATTATACCCATTTTACAGATGAGAAAGTTGAGGCACAGAGATGGTAAGTGGCTTGTCCAAAGTAACAGAGAAAGAGGGGGTCAATGCCGGGCTTTGGGCCCACATAGTCTGGCTTTAGAGTCCACACATTTAATTAGTACACCACACGGCCTCCCAAAAACTGTTTAGGAGAAAGATTTGGAAATTCTATTGGAAATTAAGTGGTGGGGAAGGTTTTCAGCCTGGGGGGTGGGAAGACAGGTGAACAGTTCTTTTAGGGGTTAAGAGGATGTACTTCATTGGGTCATCTATGGTCTCTCTGTTTCCTCCAGAGTGAAGGCATATGCTTCAGGCCTCAAGTATCAGCAGACATGCAGCTCTGAACATCAGTAGGTGGTTTGTGTGTATATGTTTTCTCTTTTTTTCCCTACAGTGTATTTACACTTAAGATTGAGATAAACATCCATTTGCTTTAACACATGTGAAAATACCTTAGCAACTTCCTGCAGCTCTGGTCTGTTGCTAAGCAGTGACCCTACTGCTACCATGGCAACATCAGAGATTCCGGAGTGCTGCCGGTACCAGCCTCCTGTTCCTGACAAGACTTTGGGAAACTGTTAGCAGGGCCTTAGGAGCACTTTTGCTCTTGGGGGGCAGCCTTGCTCTATTGCTCTTTGGCACTGAGGGAAGCTGTCTGGGGAGAGGAGCCCACTAATGCTTGGCTGACAAGACCTTAGTCATGTCTGCTGTTGCTTTACCTTTGCTGCCATCTTCGTATCACTAGGGGAGCCCTGTGGAGTGGGGTGGAGTTCAAGATGGATTCTCAAGAAGTTATAGGAAGCTCTTTATCAATTCTATTCCTGAGAAGGACCCACTTCAGGTACCTCCATCCAGCAGAGAGGAGCTATGGTACACCTTGGGGTGTGATCAGGCGAGACGAGTATGTCCGTCAAGGGTCCTCGGTAGAAACAGAATCTTGCTCAGAGGTTTAGGAGACTTCACTGAAGGAACTGCTTATAGCAGTGTAGGCAGGACCAGGGGAACAGGTGATGGGTAGTGATGCCCCTGAAATAACAGCAGGAAGCTATTACCACCCTGAGCGCTGAAGGGACAAGAGGAGGAAATGGCTTTATAGAAATGATATTCCAGTTTTAAAGCTGGTACCGTGGAGCAGGGGCCACTTAGCAGAAGAGACAGTATGGGATGCAAATATTGCAAGAGATACAGCTCTGAGGAGGAAGGAGGAGAGTGAACAGCTGAAACTCATCTGTCATCCTTTAATCTTTGCCAGTGTGTCCCATTAGCCAGACGGAACTGGAAACAGGCCACAAGGTAGCCCAGGTATTGTAGTCTGTGAGGGTATCAGCCTCTTGAGTACGTAGCAGAGACGGGGGAATAATGAATTTGGTGGGTGTGTATGAGCTATAAATGTGGGGGAGGGAAACAGGCTAACTAACATGGCTGGGTTAACTTGACTGGGAGCAGGCGGGCTGGGAGGAACAGAAACTCCAACAAGGTCTACCTGTGGGTAGGATGAGACCCTAAGAGCAGAGCCAGCCACAGACACTGGAAAGAGCCATGTTTAACAGGGGGCATAGCATCTGGGATAACGAGTAGTCAACATGATGGAAGCCCAACATCCCACTGTCCTAAATGACCCCATAATAGCACTCTCCCTGACCCACAGGCAGGGCTGAGGGAGCTTTATAGGAGGCGTCCGGCCTCTGGGTTGAACAGCTGAATCATCGCTTCAGGTTCTCCTAAACCTTCCTGTTACCCCCTCCACTTGGCCTTCCATTGTTCTCAATCTGACTGTTATTTCTCAGCCCAGTTACCTTGGATGGACAAAGTTTAGACCAGAGCAGCATCAGCACTACCTGGGAACTTATTAGAAGTGCATATTTGCAAGGCCCCAGCTCAGACCTGCTTAATCAGAGGCATTTGGGTTAGGGCTCAACAATCTGTGTTTTAGCACCCTCTCCTAGTGATTCTGCTACACTCTGAAGTTGTGAAACAACTTCAACACCGAAACACTGAAGTTTGAGAACTAGTGATTTGGACTGTGTGATTAGCTTGCAACCCTCCATTCAACCGGAATGATGCTCTTACTGTCTTCCCTGGATCATTGTTCTGCAGCCTCCAGCTAGCTCCACACATTCTTATGTTCTGTTCTAGCTTGGAGAGTTCCCACCAGGGGTCAGAGACTTGGGCACCCATTTGCCTGAGAAGAAAGCTTGGAGAGAAGTAATCTAGGGAATTATGAGCAATTCAGGTGCTTGGACGTAGGTAGTTAGCCGTTAGGTCCCAGCTGCAGAACTGGGATTCAGAGGTAGGATACTCTGAATTAGCAAGGGCAAGCTGATGAGCAAGTCAGGGGCTGCAGCATAGGGTGTGATGACAGGCAGTCCTTCACAGATCTCTCCCATTTCCGCACATTCTGGAAAGAAGCACCAACCTCCTTTTGCTCTGAACTGTCTTTTCAAGGGTGTTTGTATAGTGAACAGCCTGGAAAATAGAGATTGTGTTTCTTTCTGGAGCAAACAGCAGTCATAGCTATTGACCCTTATAAAGATTTAAGTTTCCTAAGTTCAGGATTTCTATCTTATAATACAACCCACTGTGTGTGCAAGTGCCATCTGGCCCTCTTTATGTTGCCCTGTATATATGGGGGCCTCGGGAACTGCTGCAAAAAATAATGATATACTGGCTGCAGCATTACTGTAAGTAGTAAACTGCCTCTTGTCTCTGACCCAGGAGTCTCATATCTTCTATGAGTAATCATGAAAATATGGCAGGCTAACTTGTTACGTTGTAAGTATTATAAAATATCAGGCTCTTCACAGTTCTTGACAGGCACAAAGTAGGCCTGAGCCTCAAGAAAGAAGGGGATGGATAAGCAGCAAAGATGACCAAGAGCAACAAAGCTAACCTGAGTCAGGGTTAGTGCTAGAGGTAGGGCAGAGCTGTGTGGGGTCACGGGGCTCTACTTGGTGGAAAAGGAGGGAAGAAGAGACCAGGATTCAGGATACTCTTTTAGGTAAGAGTACCAATAAAGATAATAGACTTAATAGGCTGTGCTACTCCATTTGTGCTGCTATAATAGAATACCATGATCTGGGTAATTTATAAAGAATAGAAATTTATTTTCTCACAGTTCTGGAGGCTGGGAACTCCAAGATCAAGGTGCCAGCAGGCTTGATTGTCTGGTAAGGGAGGGCTGTGTCCTCTGGTGGGGAGAAATGCTGTGTCCCAACACAGCATAGGGGCAAGAAGGGACAAGCCCCCTCTGTGAAGCCCCTTTATAAGGGCACCTAATCTCATTCATGAGGGAGGAGCCCTCATGGCCTAATTGCTTCTTAAAAGCCCCACCTCTTTATACTATCACCTTGGCAGCACCTGAATATTGGAGGGACACATTCAAACCCACCTGTACATTTGAAACATCTGAAGAGCTTTAAAAAAAACCAACTATAACCGATGCCTGAGTCCCACCTCCACAGATTCTGATCTCATTGGTAGCTGAACATGGTTGGCTACCAGCTCATCAGGTCGTCCTGAAATTCAGCTATACGTGAGAACCACGGATCTATATTAGCTGTCTCTTTTTACCTATGAGGGAACTGAGGCTCAGAGAGTTGCAGTGACTTGATAAAAGGTCTGTTTGCTTTGAATTTTTCTACGCTGAATTTCTAGATCCCCAGGCTTTGTGCCTGGCTCAAGCCCTCAGAGCCATGGATGCTGCTTTCTGTGGTTCAGAACCTAGACTTGACTCTGGCCAGAGTCTCACCTAAAACTTGACCAACAGAGGCATTCTCAGTGTAGTGCATCAATACTGTGACCCAGAGGGAAGCCTTTTGCTTTATCTAGTCAAGTAGGAGTCTGGGTTGCTAAGCAACCAGACATTCTTAGGCAGTTGTGTTGCTCTGTGGTGGTGCTTTGCATGTTAAGGCTTCTGGGGTGGTTTCTGGAGGCTCACAAGAGTTCTAAGGGGCAGCACATGGGAGCTCAGTGTGCTCCCATGTGATCCCCATGTGTGTGCTCCCCAGAAATAGGGGTGCGAGCTCACTCCCATTTTTGCCTTACTTTCAGGGATGTTACAGTGCAGACAAAGATTCTGGTGCCTCACAAGATTCAACACAAGCCAGTGCTTTGTTGTTTTTCTCACCTGTTGGCCAGAAGATTATCTTGGAGCAGGAAAAGGTTTGTTTTAGTTTTAGCCTGAAGGCCTCTTATAATTTTTTAAATTTAGAAATAATTTCAAACTCACAGAAAAGTTACAAGAATAAGAACAGTAAAAAGTGTGCCCTGATTCCTCTATTTTTAACATTTAATCCATTTGCTTTATGATTTGTCATCTCTTTTTCTCTTTCTCTGTCTCTCTTTGTATGTGTGTGATATATATTCTTTTTTTTTTTTTTTTTTTTTTTTTTTTTTTTTTTTTGAGATGAAGTCTTGCTCTGTTGCCCAGGCTGGAGCACAGTAGCACGATCTTGGCTCACTGCAACCTCAACCTCCAGGATTCAAATCATTGTTATGCCTCAGCCTCCCCAGTAGCTGGGATTACAGGGGCAAACCACTAAGCTCGGCTAATTTTTGTATTTTTAGTAGAGACGGTGTTTCACCATGTTGGCCAGGCTGGTCTCGAACTCCTGACCTTAAGTGATCTGCCCACCTTGGCCTCCCAAAGTGCTGGGATTACAGGTGTGAGCCACCGTGCCCGGCCAGCTCAAACTATATATTCTTTAACCACATGAAAATAAATTGTATATATTGTGATCCTTTAACCTGAAATATTTCAGTGTATATTGTCCTAAAAGAGGGGGTATTCTTTTTCTCATTCTCTTACAGAACCACCTGTATAACCATAGGTTTGTTATCAACTTCAATAAGCTTAGTATTAATATAATATCTTTATCTAATCCATTTTCTGTATTCCAATTTTGTCAGTTAACCTTATAATGACCTTTGGAACACTTTTTCCCACCAAGGCAGGATCCAAACTTGGGATAATGTATTAAATTTTATCGTCTTGTTTCTTTAGTCTCCTTTAATCTGAAATATTCTCATAGCCTTTCATGTTGGGTTTATCCTTTGCTTTGTCATCGTGGATTTGGGCTATGCATTCCAGGTCAGAATGCTACCTAAGTGATGCTGTGCTGCTCTCAGGGTATTGCATCTAGAGTCACACAATGTCAATCTGCCCCTTCTTAATTTTGATCAACTGGTCAAGATGTTGTTCAAATTCCCCATCATATAGTTACTATTTTATCCTTTGCAACTAATAAGCAATTTAAGACCATACAAGCATCAAAACTCCCCCCTGGATTTAGCATCCTATTGATAATTCTTGCCTGAACCAATCTTTACTCTGAAGGTTTCATAATGATTTCCCAGCTCCAACATCCTGAGAGCTCCTATTAATAAACTATGAAAGAGGCCTCCTGTCAAGATTCATTTTTGACTTTGGGAGGCAATTCGAGGCTACCGAAAAGGCACCCCTGTTTCTTTGTCTCCAGGCAGGGGCTGCACGTAGTGTCTGCCCATGAAGTTCACTCCCTCCAAGCATGCTGCACCTGCCTGATCTGGGTTTTAAATCTCTGCTTGGATACATGTTTGAATCTCCATGTTATACAGGGTTCCAAATAGTGAATTCATCTCATAATCAGTGGCATTAGCAAAGCGTTTCTGAGTTTTGGGGTAATGCATTCATTTGTTTATTCATTCAGGTGGTTAAGAAGGATTTGAGAGTAATTACCATGCAGGGCATGTAATTACCATGCAGGGCACTAGGTGCTGGGCAGAGTAGTGAATAAGACAGGCATGGAGCCTATCATCAAGAGGCTTGATGGGGAAGACAGACATTGTGCAGGTGATTGATAGTACACTAAATTTTACAACAGGGCAAGTAGATTGCCTTCTGAAGATGTATCAGCAGAAGCTAACCTAATCTGGGGGCAGGGCAAGCCCTTCCTGAGGAAATGAAATGATGAGTTATAATGATCTTGGCAGAAGTGGGTGAGGTGGGAGCAGCAAGTGCAGACTCCCAGAAGCGACAGAGCATGGTGTGTGCTCCCATCTAGATGGCTGGGTGTGGGAGCAAGGGCCGGGGTGGCTCATGAGAAGACTGAGAAATGGGTCAGATCCAAATTATGGAAAGCCTTTTGAGCCTTGATAAGGATTATGCTTTTTATTTTAGGAGCCAAGAGAAGCCTCTGAAGGATTGTAAACAGAAGAATGATCCAATTGTGTTTGTAAATTAAAAGGTCACCCTGGCTGCTTTGTGGCAAATGGATCTGAATGGCTGGGAAAAGAATGAAGCCAGGTAGAAGTTGCGAAATCAGTTAGGAGGCTGTAAAGAAGTCCAAGTGGAAGATGATGATGGCCCAGCTAGGATGGCAGCCGAATGAATGGGGGAAGGTTTTCAATTCCTCTGACTTCCCATCTCTCAATAGGGATCATGGATGCTGTATGAAGCTTAAATTCCTAAGAACCATAGACACTGTTCAGACACAAGACAGTGCCCCATTAGAGGAATGAAGCTCTCAATCTAGGTGGGAAACACATAGAATCCTTAAGAAAGAAGCTTACTCGTATTTACAAAGAATAGCCAAGCATGGACCGTGGTCTTACTTGTAGTTAATGAGTTAGGTTTGCTGGGTAATAGCTCACTTGCTCCTTTCTATTTTTACAAAAGCAGATGATTCTGTTACTAAGTATTCCACAGTTTAATTTGATCTGCATGTCCATTTGCACTTCAGAAGTATTATGGACATGGCCAATTTTGGCTCCCAGACAATATAAAATTATCGTGGAATCTTCTCCCGCAGCCCAGCATTCTTTGCTTTGTCTGCAGTTTTTATGGCACGTGATATTTTCCCATTAACTTTTATTAGATCCATAATTTTTTTATTAGCATTGAGTAATAACTGTTTTCAGTGGCCTCACTCTTCCGAGGAGTCCTCGATTAGTAGTCCATGATAACAGTTGCTAAATTGAAGTTCCTTCTGCCAGCATTTCACCCGCAGTAAATCCAACTATTCTACCTCATCTTGCTTAAAAAGCCATGAAATTCCCAGACATTATCAGAAAAATGGCCACAGTCAAAGTGCTCTAAATGGAGATGGAAATTAAGCTCTTGCCTATTTGAATCAAGATGTTTCATAGTTATGGGCTGAGAGTGAGAACTTTCAACTTAAGTGAAAACTCTCCTCACCTCTCCTCTCTGCAGGATTTCTCTTATTAGGGAGATTGTTTGTTGATCCACAGTTCCAGATTGGGACTATGTCTGATGGACAAAAAGGGATTGTTTTAATATTAGCAATAGTAGTTGTTTTTCTTCCCTCATATTAAGGATGAAATGAGCATCAGGTGGGAACTTGCCCAGAGCAGAGTAGGATATGGGGTTAGCTGCTCTTGGAGATATGTTGCCCGGTTCAAAAATCTCTTGTCTTGTGCTTCCAGGGAAGTTGCTGTTATCTAAATTTAGTGTATCTAATATTTAGTGTGCCTAGTATCAGTTCAGTTCAATTCAATTTGATAGGAGATTTTTGATATTTCTTACATTGTGGCCAGCCAAGACCCCATATTCATTAGGATTGGTTAAACTGCAAGTGACAGAAACCCCCGAATTTCTCTCATGTGAAAGAAGTGTAGAGATTGAGAATCCAGGACTTATTGGACAAGTTACAAAGTGGTCAGGACCTAGGCTGATATCTTGCTGTTGGGACATCCTCAACATGTAGCTTTCAGCTCATGATTCAAGATGGCTGCCTGAGATCTAGCCATCTGTATTCTAACAGTAGAAAGGAAGAAGGGAAAAAGAAAGTCATGCCGCCTTCCTTTAAGGACACTTCCAGGGAGTTGCACATGACCCTTCTACTTAAATCCATTGGACAGAATTGACTCATATGGGCATATCTATCTGTAACGGAGGCTAGAAAATAAATATTATTATTCCAGGCACCTTCTGCTGAGCCAAAATTTTGAGGATTCTATTACTAAGGAAGAATAGGAGAATGCATTTTGGGGGACATCTAATAGGATCTAACAACAGATATTCAAGCTATCTTCTCTAGATTTTTTAAGAGCTCCCCATTTGTTCTTGAGTATTCAGGAAACTAATTTTAAAACAGATGCTTCCTATTGTTGGAAAAATGAGGTTCAAATTTCAAAATCCAAAGACTAGAAACTGAGCAAAGAAATGCTTCTGGTATATATATAGCTGATGACTTTGAGAAATACTAGGATACACAGCAGCTTCAAACAATTATCCATCATCCATCTATCCATCCATCAATCCTTTCAACACATTTATTGAGTACCTGCTATATGCCAGACCCTACGCTCATGGCTTAGAAAAAGCATATGATGAACAAGTTATTTCTCACACTCAAGGAACTCATGATTTGGTGTAGGAAAATGGTAGGTAAATTAATAATTTCAGGTGATAAATGCTATAATAGAGATAATCATTCATTTACTTTCCCAATCAACAAATACTTTTTGAATACCTACTATGTACTAGGTGCTCTGATAGACACTGAGGATACAGAAATAAAAAGTCAAGTTTTCTACCAGAAAAATTAAAATGCAGAGTGATAAAAGGGTTTAGTGGAAGCATGGCTGGGAACAATGGGAACTTGTGGAGGGTAAGCTTGCCTCTGCCTGGATGAGTCAGGAAATGCTCCAGGAGGAGGTAACTGCTGAACTAAAACAAGAAAGAGGAGTAGAGCTTTGCCAATACGAACTTGGGCCTTTTCCTTCTGCCCATTAAGCATTGATAGAATTACCCACCTTTCCTTTCCTGCTCATATGTAATTCAATATGTCACGGGTGGGTGGTATTTGGTACCAATCTATACCAGAGACTTTGAATGATTCTGCTACCCAACTGGGTACAAAAAGGTATTTACTTGGTAAGGTTTCTTGTGTGAATGGGTAATAGGAGATATTTCCAATTTTGCTTGGTTTTAAGCAGAGTTGTGATGACAATATTTTAAATCCGTCTTGGGTCTAGAGGGCCTGACAAATGCATTTCCACCATGGCAAGGAACTGGAAACCAAAAATGATTGCGTCTCAAATGAAATGAAGAGTCTGACAAAATATGTCCTATCAATAGAATGAAAATTAGTTATCTGTCAAAATGCATTTGTCCTCTAAATAACCATCCATATGTTTTATGTTTTGGTATTAAATAGACATTCATCAGTTTATCACAATAGCGCTGTCAGAGACCCAGCAATTTGGAACAGAATTTTAAAGATCCTTCTAGAGCAATAACCTAGGAAGAATTTTGGGGGGGTTGTTTTTCTTATTTCTCATTTCTTTTCCATTTCTTCTTTTGATTCCTTTGGCTCTCTTCAGAGCCTGCTGTTTATTACTAAAGAGAGGCGGATCATCTGTTTAAAATCAATCCCATAATACTATGTTCCAAAGCATTAATTCCTGCCTGCAATCCGCTCCTTGCAGAGAGTGTTTCCCGCCTCAGCTTTCCGTCTTCAGGTGTGGCCTGTGAAGGGGAATGCTGGGTTTGTGACCACTGAGTGCATGAGGCGTGGGCTCCCTTTGGCTCTGTAGCTCCCTTACTGAGAAGTGTGGCCCTCAATCAGGCAGAAGAGGGGGAATGGGTAGGGGTTGTTTGCTGGGAACTCTCCCTCTCTAGTCTGGGCCACTGTCCTTTCTGATTTGTGTGGGAAGTGGGTTATAGGCAGTAAAAATATAGTTCCAAGGGGGCAAGCCAGAGGGCTAGTGAGTCTGCAAGCCTCAATGGTGGGCATTTCAGTCGTTTCTGGGCAGGGAACTGGCTGCTAAAATGATTACTGTCTTGTCAAACATTTTGTCCATTGAAGAAAACTCATGTAACTTTGCAGACAGAAGCACATTTTGACCAAAGCCCGAAACTATCCATTTAGATAAACCCTAGAATTAATGCTGTGGTTATTAGCGTTAGTATTTGCCCAGGACAGAAATTCATTATAAATAAATGGTTTAGGAGTCAAGGCAGCTGAAGCTCCCCTGGAAGAAGGAAGAACCATGTGGAATTTAAATGACATTTTCACGATGGACACATTGCATTTCCTGAAGCAGGGAGGAACATTAGCCTCCTCTGTTGGTCCCTTCTCCTCTCAGGAGTTATACTCCCAGAGCCTCTGTTACTTGTGCTCTAGAGTGGTGTTTTCAAACCCCGATGGAGGCAGGGTGGGAGGACGGAATGCAGGCATGAAAGGAGACAGTAGGAAAACCAGGTCTAGACTCTCTGGGAGCTCAGGTTTTAGATCTACATTCCTAGGGGAGAAAAAGAGAGAAGAATGGCCAGAGAAGAAATAGATGAATGGAAACATAACATTAATTGCCTACATCGGACTCTCCGGATCTTGGCTTCAAACTCTTCATTTCATCTCCACTCTCTGTATTTACCTGTCCCCATCCCAGCACACCTGGTCACATTGGTCAAAGCAAAGTTCCCAGCAGGACAGACCTTAGTGCTTCAAGCTCCACCAGCTTACTGTGAAAAATTTATTTCTATTCTAAGGGTCCCAAACATATAAAATTCCTAATGATGTTTGCAGCAATATTGTAATTAGCACTTATTCATTATAGTATCATTATTTGTTAGGGATTTGGATTATCCATAAGACAATACTTTGTTTTTTTTCCTGAAGAAAAGTAGTTGACATTTTCATCTTTACAACCCAATCCCCTAGCACAGTGCCTACTCCGATGCTTTGATGCTACTATTTTGACCCCACAGTTATGGCACTTTGTTAAGTGTCAAACAATGCATTTTGACACCACCAATCAAAATGAGAGCTGTTGATACCACTACGTGATCAGAGGTTTGTTCTTGGCTTTTTTAGTGACTTGCAGAAGTAATACACATCTTGCCAAGTTTTCAGAAGGACACCAAAATTTGGCTTCAAAATATGATAGACCACTCTTGGACCACAGAGCGAGCCTGAAATATCTCAGGAAGAATGTTTATAATTTTTTCGTGGGTTAACTCTAAAACACTTTAGCCAAATCATAATAAACATCCATGATTGAAATAACACAAAATAAAACCGACAGCAACTAAAACCACACATGGTTTATTGGTAAGGATCCACATGATACAACTGAGATATACAAAACTGGATTAAGGAAGACTGGAATTGTTCAAAATGGTGGCAAAGGAAGCTTCCTAATGGTAGAAATAATAACTAGTCATTATATGATATGGACAAAACTTAATCAAATATTTGTTTAAAATGTTATATAGAAAATGATTTTGATAAAGATTAATTTTGTTAAAAGAAAATATGTAAAGAAAAATGGAAATGGTTTAATAGTGACAGCATGTAAAACTGAGGATTTAAATGAACTCAAGAACATGCATAACTGGAAAGACTTGCTCTCTGGAAGTTTATCAATGTTTGTATAATTATGAATTAAATGTATGAATTGATAAACATGAAGAAAAATGTCTCCAGAGTCAGGGGTAAAACTGTAGGTCAAAAGGTAGGGTAAAAACAGTAGAGCCCCCAAATTCCGTATTTTCCCTGGCATGCACTCAATAGAAATATAAGTAAGCACTCTCCTTACTATAAAAAGCATGATTTAAAAAAGCCTTTTTGCTTTTTATCTCATTCTCTTTTTTTCTTCAAAAAAAATGTGAATAGGCAATACAAATAGTACAAAGATATGTGGACAAAGTCAATCTCCTTCCACTTCTGACGCAGTCCTTTATTTCAGTTCCTAAAAGCCATTTACCAATTTGTTGTTTGTCTTTCCAAAGACAGTCAATACCAGTGTTCTTCAAACTTTTTGTCTATAACCCAGAATAAAAAATACGCTTCCCATTTGTCTTAGTCTGTTTTGTGTTGCTATAGCAGAATAGCAGAGACTAAGTAATTTATAAAGAAAGAAACTTTTTTGGCTTATAGTTCTGGAGGGTGAGAAGTCTAAGGTTGAGGGACAACATCTGGTGAGGGCCTTCTTGCTCCCTAATCCAATGTTAGAAGATGGACAGTGGAAGGACAACAGAGTCTGAGAATCAGGGAACAAGAGGGGGCCACACTCACTTTTATAACAAGTCCACTCTTGAGATAATTAACCCACTCTTTTGATAATGACATTTATCCATTCATGAGGGCAGATCCCCCATGACCTAATCAACTCTTAACGTTCTCTCCTCTCAACACTGTTGCATTGGGCATTAAGTTCCCAACACAGGAACTTTGGAGGACACATTCAAACCATTAAAAACCCACTAGCAATTATATAACTAACAAAAGTTGCACCAAACAATACTTACCTTTACTATATATGATAAAGAAAAACATAATAAAATTAATATCAAATGATCTAATCAGTATTTAAATAAAACATATAAAAATCTCCAAATAAAATATACAGGCACTAAGGAATGTTGGTTGCAATTTACTAAATTGATTTTGCAAACTATAAATGGATTGCTACCTAACTAGAAAATCACTGATCTTCTCCATTTAAAAATATATATTTATATACTCCACTTAAACAAAGAGATATTATAGAATATTATACACACTGTTCTGCATTTTTCCTTTTGCATTTAACATTTTGGAGATTGTTCCATATTAATACAGATAGGTCTGCTTTCTTTTTCCTTTTGTTTTTTTTGAGACAGTCTCGCTCTATAGCCCGGGATGGAGTGCAGCGGCTCAATCTGGCTCACTGCAGCCTTCGCCTCCTGGGTCCAAGTGATTCTCCTGCCTCAGCCTCCTGAGTAGCTGGGGCTACAGGCGTGTGCCACCACGCCTGGCTAATTTTTGTATTTTTAGTACAGACAGAGTTTCACCATGTTGGCCAGGCTGGTCTTGAACCCCTGGCCCCAAGTAATCTGCTGGCCTTGGCCTCCCAAAGTGCTGGGATTACAGGCGAGAGCCAGGGTGCCTGGCCTGCTTGGTTTTTTTTAATGGCTACATTAGATTCCATTTTATTAATGTATCAGAATGTATGTAGATTCCTATTAATATGCATTCTGATTTTTTTCTTTTGCTACTGTAAATAATATGACAGTAAACATCCTTGTATACACTATGATAAAGTTTTAGATGTGGAATTTAAGTTTTATTTATTTTATTTTTTCATAAATTATTGGGGTACAGGTGGTATTTGGTTACATAAGTAAGTTATTTGGTGGTGATTTGTGAGATTTTGGTGCACCCATCACCAGAGCAGTATACACTGCACAGTATTTGTAGTCTTTTATCACTCAACCCCTTCCCACTCTTCCCCCAAGTCCCCAAAGTCCTTTGTATCATTCTTATGCCTTTGCATCCTTATAGCTTAGCTACCACATATCAGTGAGAGCATACAATGTTTGATTTTCCATTCCTGAGTTACTTTACTTAGAATAATAGTCTCCAATCTCATCCAGGTCTGGAATTTAAAATTTTAACAGATATTGCCAAGCTGTCATCCAAAGAGGTTGTACTGTTTAGAACTCCTAAGAGCAGTGCATTTAGAGTGCCTCTTTCCCTAGTACATTATCAAACTTATTGTTCTATGCCAATTTAGTAGGCAAACAATGAAATCTCATTGTGATTTTTACTTTGCATTTCCTTTAATGTGAGTGAAATTGAGCATCCTTTCACATGATTAAAAGTTGGTTGCATTTTTTTTCCTATAATAATGTTTTTCATTATGTTTTTCCATTCGGCATTTTCACTTTTTTTCAATTGACTTGTTTAGAACTCTACTTTTATGATGAATATTAATCCTTTGTTATATTTTTTCCTTCCTTACTGCTTGCTTGTTTTTACTTGGTTTATGGTATTTTGTTATGAAGACATTTAACGTTTTATGTTAACAAAGTTTATCCACTTTTTTCATGTCTTCTGGGCTTAGTGTTATGCTTAAAGAAGTCCTTGCTATTAAATTATGTTAAAAAATTCTCTTGTGTTTTCTTCTGGTACTCTTATGATTTAGGTTTTTAATTTAAATATTATATCCATCTGAAATTTATTTTGGTATAAAGAAATGAGGAAGGGATTTTTTTTTAAGATGGCCTAGCTAGTTAGCCCAAACCATATATTGAATCATTAATCTTTTTCACACTGCATTGAAAAACTACCTCTATGTTCAGCAAATTCTTATGTATATTTGGACTTACTTCTAATTTTTTGATTCACTTCCATTCCTTTGGCTATTAATTGTTATGCCAGTAGAAGACAATGTTAACTATGTAGCATATTTTAATATCTGATAGGGCTAATAACCCATGTTGTGCTGAACTCCAGTCAACTCCAATGGGGACAGGATCAGATTCAAGAGGCCCAAGAAGAGACCCAGAGTCAGCGAGCTAGACATGGGATTTTACTGGGGACATACCTACAGGGGATTGAGTCCAGTGGCAGTGGGGTGGGCAGGAGAACCGCAATCAACTTGCAAAAGTCGTGTAGTTTACGTTAAATGTCTTCATAACAAAAATACCATAAACCAAGTTTTCACTCAGTGCCCTCCCCCTAACAACCTCCACCTGTCAACCTTCACTCAGAGCCCAAAACAAAGGGACTCATCTCCACAGGAGCGTGCTGGAGCTCAGATGTTCCTCATAGATAGGAAATGCATCTGGGGATTGGCCACTGCCTGATTCCTTAGCTGGGAACTGTGAACTGTATTCAGGTGTGTCTGCCATACAGGGTCATTCTCAGAGTATGCTTAAGTTATTGCTATCAGGTGCGTTTACCGTACACCACCCCTCCCCTCCACTCTACCAGGCTGCTACTCTACCAGGAATATTGTGGCCCTTCTTGCATTTTATTTTGTTATTTGAAATTCACAGTCTGATACGGTTTGGCTGTGTCCCTACCCACATCTTATCTCGAATTATAATCCCTATAATCCCCATAATCCCTATGTGTCCAAGGAGAGACCAGGTGGAGGTAATTGAATCATGGGGGCGGGTTCCCTCTTTCTGTTCTCATGAGAGTCAGTGAGTTCTCACGAGATCTGATGGTTTTGTAAGTGTGTGGTAGTTCCTCCTTTGTTCCTTCTCCTTCCTGCCACCTTGAGAAGAAGGTACCTTTCTTGCCTTTCACCTTCGGCCATTATTGCAAGTTTCCCGAGGCCTCCCCAGCCATGCTGAGTGGTGAGTCAATTAAACCTCTTTCCTTTATAAATTACTCAGTCTTGGGTAGTATCTTTATAGCAGTATGAAAACTGACTAATACACAGTCCACCTGAGGACTCTACCCTCCCTTTTAGTCCTTCCCCTGTTGTTTTGGTATTGACCATGTTGAGTTTATAGATTAATGCAGGAAATGAACATTTTTGTAAGGAGTCTTTCTCTCCAAGAAGAGGGACTGTATTTATGTTTATTTAAACCTTTTCTTTTACTTTATGTGGTTAAAGTTCACTTCATACAGAGCTTAGATATTGCTTGTTAAGTTTTTTTTGAAATATATTTTCTTTGGATTATAATTCTAAATGGGATCTTTTCTTCCATTATATTTTCTGATTGGTATTTATTTCTGGAAAAGCTATTGAATTTTGTATATTAATTTTGTAAGCAGTTATCACAATCTTGTTTGGGTACTCTTTAAGTTGATTCTCTTTGGTTTTCTAAATAAACAATTATAATATTGGAAAGTAACAATAATTTCTCTGCTGTCCAATTTTAATCTTCGGTTTCTTGTGGTTTCAAAAAGGCACTGAAATTATGGGGTTTTATTGTAAGATGTTTTTCCAGCCTGACTTGAAGAATGGTCAGGCGTCTGTATCAGGAGTCTTGACTGCTGAACCCCTAGTAAGATATGGTAGAAAGAAGATGTTATAAGAAAGGCCTTTGGCTCCGAACTGCTGGGTTCAAATACTAGCTCCACCATTTATGAGCTGTGTGATCTTAGGCAAGTTATGTAACCTTTCTGTGGCTCAGTTCATTAATTTAATAAAATAATAGGGTCTATCTCATAGGATGTTAGGAGGACTAAACAAGTCAATATACATAAAAGTACTTAGTAATGTCATTAGCATATGGAAAGCTGGAGAGCATTCAAGTGTTGGTTAATATTGTCAATAGAACCAATAGTCATAGATACTCTGGCAAAGCTTAACTCTACAAAAATATATAAAATATTTACTAGATTCTTAAGCCATAAAGAATCCCCAAACTCCTCAGCATTTTTCCTTAATTAAAACTCTTCTCTATAAAGAATCTGATAAGTCTGATAAACCTATTTACATTAAGGCATACATGACCTCTAGATCTTAAAATAGTGTCCTCCTTTTCCTGGGGACTTGTCTTGGACTGGAGGCAAGGCCTGAAGAAACGAAGCATTCCAGAGGGACCAGCTCCCCCTCAGAAGCCAGTTGACATCAGAGGTTTGGTGATCATTCTGTAATTCAACAGCTGTTAATGACCAGGTGCATCAAATGACACAAAGATAGTAAGACTGTTTCCTCCATTAAGGAACACACAGTCCAATACATGAGATAGATGTTCATACAGCTAACATTTGCTTTGCAGGTGTCTCAGTTTGTTTTAGACACTTTGGGAGGACCAGCTCAACAAACCATTAGGGATCTCTTTGTATGAGGCAACAAACTGTCTGAGGGTTTCACCCTATGGCAAGAGTTTGAGGTATGAGAACACGATCCCAGGGAAGAGGTGAGGAATAATTTCAGTGTCTACCGCTCAACAATCATAGATACCATTTATTGAGCTCTTGTTATGGACTAGATCCTTTAGATATGTGGTTATTACCTCCTTTAATCCTCTCTATACCCCCCAGAAGAATGCATTAGGGGCTTCAGTTAGCAGTTAAGAAAACAAAGGTCCAATGGGCTGAAATCCTTGCCAAGGCTAACTAAGTGGTAAATGGCAGAACTGGGATTTGAACTGCTGACTGTCTATCATGTCACCATGCTTCATTCTGATTGTCTTTTAACTTAGTTCACAAGGGCTGATGCCAGATTTCTAAGTGAGGGGGCTGTACTAGTGCGGGAGTAAGAACTGGAAGTGCTCGTTGGTTCAAATCTCTGAGACATCAATGCTTAACTCTACTTTGTAGCTCATGTTGAGTTAGCCTAGTAAGTTATGTAGTTTGTTCACTGCATAAGGGCACCTAGCTGAAGGGGCTGAAATGCAACCTGAGCTGCACTTGACAAGGGCAATTTGGTGGGAGCTGCATGCATTAGAAGGGGCAAACCTCTTTCCAGTTCCTACCATGGCGATGTCTGGAATAACTGCAGCCCTGACTCAGAACGCAGCACACATGGGGGTTATTACTACTTTACTCACTTGGGGTGGCCACTGGAGCACAGAAATAACACATTGCCGTGGGCAGTGGACCAAATAGCTTTCAGGTGTGACTAGGGATGACTGTTCTGTCTCAGGCTCTGTAAATGAATTCGTTGGTTCATGATGCCCTGCTTCTGGCATTCTCACTCAAACTCCCCCCTCTCCCCTCCTGACAACAGGTTGGGAGTAAATTCAAGGCTCTGATTTTACCCAGGAGACATGGGAAATAAACCAGAGAAAGCTGTTGAGTGATTTTGTTGGGTGGTTGTGGGGGACATGCAGGTTATATACCCATCCTTAGAATAAACCCAGTGATGTGGGAGTGCAGAGGAGGGGAGCTTGCCCAGAGGAGGTGACAGAAGAGCTTGGCCTTGAAGGGTAGGAAGGTGTCTCCTAGGCAGAAAAGGAGTGGCTGGCATGGGCGCCTTCAGCGGCAGGAGGGAGGTGGTGAAATGGACCAGCAAACCACCTTGTTTTTTCAGAGAAAGTCCAGTGGTAGGTAGCCTGGCCTCAAGCAAATGTCTTGCTTCCACCCGCCCTGGGGCAGAGGCTGGGAGATGTGGGAGAGCAGTCCACTTGGCTCAGAGGGCAGCCTGCCCTGCAGACAGAGCCCTGGTGACTGGCTTTCAGGCCCAGCGTGGGAAGGCCCCAGGAGGCAGACGAGGAAGTGGGTACATCAGCATGAGAGCAGGAAACGTTTTCATTCACAGACGCTGTGGATAAATCCCAAAGAGAAAGCTAGCAAAAGAGGGAGCTTTTTTAAGTTTAAAGAAAAAAATAATAAAAGGTCCGTAAATCAGAAGGCTCTGACAAGCTACCGAGGAAATACGCAATTACAGAGCAATCAGCCATTGTGTGTGCTTCTGCTGCTCGAGAGGACAAAAGGAGCCAGCACGGCTGGGGATCAAGGCGGGCGCGCCCACACCTCGTGGGAGGCGGAGGCGGAGGCGGCCACCGCGTGCAGGAAGGGTCTCCCAGGTGGCCGGAGAACCCAGGGGCGTGTAGGGACAAGGTGCCCTGGGTTCGCCGAGTCAGCCCGGCCAGGGGTAGAGACCTTCCCGGAAGGCGAAGGTCGCGTAGGTGACTGGGAAAGTGTGTGTTTTGAGATGGGGGACCCCATGCAGCCAGGTCAGGGCTGCAGGATAGGCCGCCTGCCGCACCATCAGAGCACTGCTGCGTTACCCGCTCAGGGTTGGGGATTTTTTGGTGTGACTTTGAAAGCCCCGTGCACCGCCTTTTAATGTGACCTGCAACTTTACTGTTCCCCTCTGTTTGAATCCTGATCCCCACTTATGGTTACATAAGAAAAGGAAACTCATGGTACCCCAAGGAAAAAGAAAACCGTGGAAGCTAGCGTCCAACGGACACGGCTTATATTAGATTTAGATACACAGAAAAGTTGCAAAGTTGCGGAGATAGCACAGAGTTCCCATATAGTCCACACCATTTCTATTAATATCTTTATGTGGTACATTTGTCACAATTAATGAACGAATACTAATATGTTATTTTTAACCAAAACCCATACTTGACTGAGATTTTTTTTAAAGTTTTAACCTAAAGTCCTTTTTCTGTTCACATATTTCATTTAGTCATCACATCTCCTTAGGCTCTTCTTGGCTGTGCCAGTTTCTCAGACTTTCCTTGTTGACAATTTTGAGGAGTAAGGGCCAGGTATTTTGTAGGTTGTCCCCCAAATGGGGTTTGTCTGATGTTTGTCTTGTGATTAGATTGAGGATATGGGTTTTTAGGAGGAAGACCTCAGAGGTAAAGCACCATTTTCATCACATCATGCCAAGGGTGCATATACTGCCAACATGACTTATCACTGTTGATGTTGATCTTGATTGCCTGTGTGAGATAATGTTTATTAGGTTTCTTTTATAGAAAGAGTTACTTCAAGCCCTCCTCCTCTTTCCAAGCTGTACTCTTTGAAAGGAAGTCGCTGTGTGGAGCCCACACTTAAGGATGAAGGAGTTATGCTCTGCTTTCTTGAGGGTGGAGTATCTACATAAACTATTTGGAATTCTTCTTATCCTCCATTTATTTGTATCACCATGGACTCGTGGATATTTATTTTATGCGCTAGGTTATAATCCAATACTACATTATTTTCTTGCTCAAATTGTTCCAGCTTTGGTCATTGGGTTTCACTTTATTTTTAATTGGTAGTTTGTTTTCTTACTGAGTTTGAAGAGTTCTTTGCATATTTTGAATACAAACCATTTATCAGATATGTTTTACAAATATTTTCTCCAAGTCTGTCGTTTTTCTTTCTCTTAACAGTCTTTCATAAAGCAGAAGATTTTTAATTTTAATAAAGTCAAACTTCAACATTTTTTCTTTCATTGTTCGTTTGATGTTATTTCTAAAAACTCATAATTAAACCCAATGTTACAAAGATTTTCTCCTTTGTTTTATTCTAGAAGTTTTAGTTTTGTATTTGCATTTTATATTTAGACCAGTGATTCATTTTGAGCTAATTTTTGTGTAAGACATAAAATGTCTGGATTCATATTTTGCGTATGTTGAACAGACTATCCCTTTTCCATTGAAAATCAGTTGAGTATATTTGTGAGTCATTCCCTGGACTCTCTTCTGTTATGCTGATCTTGTGTCTGTTCTTTCAGCATGTGCTGTATTGATTATTATAGCTTTATGTTAAGTTTTAAAATCAGGGAATGTGAATCCTCCACCTTTGTTCTTCATCGGGATTGTGTTAGTTATTCTAGTTTTTTTTTTTTTGCCTTTCACCATGTATTAGCCTGCTCAGGCTGCTGTAATAAAATAGCATAGACTGGGTGGTTTAAACAACAAAAATTTATTTTCTCACAGTTCTGGAGGCTGGAAGTCTGAGATCAGGGTACTAGCATAGTCGGCTTCTGGTGAGGACTTGCTTTCTGACTTGCAGCTGATCTCTACCTTGTGTCCTCACATGGCAGGGAGAGCAAGCTCTTTGGTGTCTCTTCTTAGAAGGACATGAATCCTATCAGAGTAGAGCCTTAAGTTTATCACCTCCTTTAACCTTATTAATTTCATGAAGGACCTGTCCGCAAATAGTTACAATGGAGGTTAGGACTTCAACATATAAATTTGGGATCAAGGAACACAATTCAGTTCATAGCACCATATATACTTTACAATTGACAAGTTTGTTGATATCTACAAAATAGCTTGCTGGGATTTTGGTTGGGATTGCACTGAATCTATAGATCAAATTGGGAAGAACTGAAATCTTAACAATATTGAGCCTTCCAATCTATGAACATGGACTATCCGTTTATTTAGATATTCTTTGACATCTTTCATCAGTACTATTTTTAATATTTCTTGCAGGATAGGCCTATTGGCAACAAATTCTCTCACATTTTTTGTCTGAGAAAGTTTTTATTTCTCCTTTGCTTTTGGAGGATAATTTCATTGGATATAGAATTCTAGGTTGGTGGCTTTCTTCTTTGAACACTTTAAATATTTCACTTAATTGTCTTGTTTCTGCATGGTTTCTGATGAGAAGCTCATTGTAATTCTTTGTTCTTCTATAGATAAGGCTTGTTTTTCTTCCTTTGGCTTCTTTTAAGGTTTTATCTTTGTCTTTGGTTTTCTGCAATTTGAATATCATAATACCTCGGGCTTTTCATCTGTTTGTCATATCTGATGGTGACTTTGTTCCTTTATGCTGAGTTTTTTCTTGCCTTTTGGCATGGCCTGTAATTTTTTGTTGAAAGATAGCCATGATGTATTGGATAATAGGAACTGAGGTAAATAGGTCTTTAGAGTAAAGATTTATGCTAATCTGACTAGAAGTTGGACTATATCTAATGTTTGCTATAGCTAAGATACCAGAGGCTTCGGATTCCTCTGTTGTCCTTGTTTTTTTCTCCTGTTGACTTCAGGCTTTCCTGACTGTTTCTCCTCAGAGTGAGTTTGTGTCTTGCAGTGATTTCAGCTGTAATCCACCATTATTATACTGAAGTCCTGTTGGTGTGGTGGTAAGGTGTGAAGGAAGGGGACCATTCTATAATCCTATGGTTAAGTCTCAATCTTTTACTATGCTTGTATCTCAGGGCTGTGACCTTTGCAAGTGTTTCTCTGGTGCTATAGCTTTTTTTTTTTTTTTTTTTTTTTCCTTCTAGCTCCTTACTTTCTACTCTGGCTCCAACATTCTCAGTCTATTTTCTTGAAGCCCTGACCCCTGTTGACTATGTTTTCCCCCTTAGGTGGGACAGAAACATTGAAGTGGGGTGAAGTAGGGGGAATTTCTTCCCTCCAGCTGGAATACGGCTCAGGTAATGTCTTTTCCCTTTGAGAGCAGGTCCTTGTTGTGGAGAAGGCTCTGGTTTTATTTCACAATAATTAATCTTCCTCTCCTCCTGCCAGAGCCATCAGAGGGTTCCTGGAGGTAGTGTGGGGGCTCCCCTATGACTGTGGCCCCAGGAATTTCTCATTCTTAAGCTACTTGATGCTCAGCTTCCAGCAATTTGTCAAACTTTCTATTTAATCATTCCTACCAGATTATAGCTTCAATCACTTCTGTTGCATGTAAGCAGATCATGTCTCACTGGATACATCTGTCTCTCCAGATTTGGAAATTGTAGTTTTCCCTGTGGCCTCAGTTATCTGATGGGTCCAAGAAGTCATTGATTTTTTAAAAAATGTATCAAGCCTGTTCTTGTTGTAAAGGTAGGAGTGATGATTTTCAGGCCTTTTATATGCCAGAGTAGAAATCAGAAGTCTCCAACACAGTTTTTATGAGAATTCATACATATAGAAGGTCATTTAAAACCACACCCTATTTTAGGGGTCTTGGCTGAATTAATAAGTGGGGTTAGCTTCAGGGCAGGTGGGAGAAAGAAAACTTTTCTGTGGATGCCTGGTCATCACGGGCTTCAAGAACATAATACCGTTTAAGTGGGAGATGACAAAACGGACATAAAAAAAAAAAAGAGAAAACTGAGATAAAGAGAGATGTTGTTTCCCTTGTTTACCACCTTGTCCTGCTTTCTCATGCCATTCCTATTCTATTAGTTACTTCCCTGGCTTCCAGAAACTCAATCCTTTGTTTGGCATTTGCTGTGTAACCAGCCCTGGGGTCCATTAGGCTGTCCACTGGCAAACGCTTGATGCCCATAGCTGTTCTGAGCCTATGAGGGGTTGAAAGGGCTACAGAGGGGCTTCATGGCTGGCTGTGGCCTTGGAGCTCCTTCCGTGGGGGATGTAATCACAGAGCAAGGGGCTGGACTGAATTGTCACCTCTGGCTGCCTACACACTAAAGGCATTTACTTCCTTTACTATGGTAGCTTGGGATGAGAAATGGGACCATCTCCAATTATGAAAAATGAAGGTGCCATCATGATTAAGTTGTGTTAGGCCACATAGAGAACAGATCCCACTGCTCTTCCAGAAAGCTCAGATCTGTTCCCTGCACCCAGAGGGAGGAGTCACAGAGCACTCCCAGGAAGCAGCACCCTGCTGAAGAGGAAAGGGTGCTATCTGAGTCCGACACAGGCTTAACATGTAGCATCTCTCTTATGAGCTGTGTGGCCTTGTGCAAGCTACGTAATTTCACCGAGTCTCAATGCTGTTCTCCAGTGAAATAGCTAACACTTAAATAGCACTTTGTATGTGTCAGACATGGTTTTAAGATCTTTACTGTAATTCATTCAATTCCTATAACTATCTCATGAGGTATGTTCATATTATCCTTATTTTGCTGTAAAAAAAAATTAAGGTTCAGTAAGTGGGGGAGGGGCTCTTACTTAGGATCACTAGGATTATTATTTAATATATGTCAAGTGCTTAGCATAGTGCCTAGCACCCAGTAAATATGCAATATATAATCATATATAAACCATATAAGTGCTTGACTCCACTCGTTTGTTTAAAACCCCTATTTTTTGGTGAAACTTAGCATAGAAAATTGCACACAACAAAAATGTACAGATCAATGATTTATCGCAAAGTGAACACCTACAAAGCATCACCCAAATTTTAAAAATAGGATATGCACAGCACCCTAGAAGTTCCTCTAATCACTACTCTTCTCCCAAAGGTACAAATATCTTGATTTTTATAGAAATTACTATCTTGTTTTTTTTTTTTTTTTTTTTTTTTTTTTTAGCTGCTGAAGATTTTTTTAATTATTATACTTTAAGTTCTAGGGTACATGTGCACAACGTGCAGGTTTGTTACATATGTATACATGTGCCATGTTGGTGTGCTGCACCCATTAACTTGTCATTTACATTAGGTATATCTCCTAATGCTATCCCTCCCCCCTACCCCCACTCCACAACAGGCCCTGGTGTGTGATGTTCCCCTTCCTGTGTCCAAGTGTTCTCATTGTTCAATTCCCCACCTATGAGTGAGAACATGAGGTGTTTGGTTTTTTGTCCTTGTGATAGTTTGCTGAGAATGATGGTTTCCAGCTTCATCCCTGTCCCTACAAAGGACATGAACTTATCCTTTTTTATGGCTGCATAGTATTTCATGGTGTATATGTGCCACATTTACTTTTTTTTTTTTTTTTTTTTTTGAGATGGAGTCTCACTCTATTGCCCAGGCTGGAGTGCAGTGGTGCGATCTTGGCTCAGTGCAAGCTATGCCTCCTGGGTTCACGCCATTCTCCTGCCTCAGCCTCTCGAGTAGCTGGGACTACAGGCACCCGCCACCATGCCTGGGTAATTTTTTGTATTTTTTTTAGTAGAGACAGGGTTTCACCGTGTTAGCCAGGGTGGTCTCGATCTCCTGACCTTGTGATCTGCCTGCCTCGGCCTCCCAAAGTGCTGGGATTACAGGTGTGAGCCACTGCACCTGGCATGTGCCACATTTTCTTAATCCAGTGTATCATTGATGGACATTTGGGTTGGTTCCAAGTCTTTGCTATTGTGAATAGTGCCCCAATAAACATGTGTGCATGTGTCTTTATAGCAGCATGATTTATAATCCTTTCGGTATATGTCCAGTAATGGGATGGCTGGGTCAAATGGTATTTCTAGTTCTAGATCCCTGAGGAATCACCACCCTGTCTTCCACAATGGTTGAACTAGTTTACAATCCCACCAACAGTGTAAAAGTGTTCCTATTTCTCCACATCCTCTCCAGCACCTGTTGTTTCCTCACTTTTTAATGATGGCCATTCTAACTGGTATGAGATGGTATCTCATTGTACTTTTGATTTGCATTTCTCTGATGGCCAGTGATGATCATTTTTTCATATGTTTGTTGGCCGCATAAATATCTTCTTTTGAGAAGGGTCTGTTCACATCCTTCGCCCACTTTTTGATGGGGTTGTTTTTTTCTTGTAAATTTGTTTGAGTACTTTGTAGATTCTAGATATTAGCCTTTTGTCAGATGAGTAGATTGCAAAATTTTTTTCCCATTCTGTAGGTTTCCTGTTCACTCTGATGGTAGTTTCTTTTGCTGTGCAGAAGCTCTTCAGTTTAATTAGATCCCATTTGTCAATTTTGGCTTTTGTTGCCATTGCTTTTGGTGTTTTAGACATTGCTTTTGGTGTTTTAGACATGAAGTCCTTGCCCATGCCTATGTCCTGAATGGTATTGCCTACGTTTTCTTCTAGGGTTTTTATGGTTTCAGGTCTAACATGTAAGTCTTTAATCCATCTTGAATTAATTTTTGTATAAGGTGTAAGGAAGGGATCCAGTTTCAGCTTTCTACATATGGCTAGCCAGTTTTCCCAGCATCATTTATTAAATAGGGAATCCTTTCCCCATTTCTTGTTTTTGTCAGGTTTGTCAAAGATCAGATGGTTGTAGATGTGTGGTATTATTTCTGAGGGCTCTGTTCTGTTTCATTGGTCTATATCTCTGTTTTGGTACCAGTACCATGCTGTTTTGGTTACGGTAGCCTTGTAGTATAGTTTGAAGTCAGGTAGCACGATGCCTCCAGCTTTGTTCTTTTGGCTTAGGGTTGACTTGGCAACGCGGGCTCTTTTTTGATTCCATGTGAACTTTAAAGTAGTTTTTTCCAATTTTGTGAAGAAAGTCATTGGTAGCTTGATGGGGATGGCATTGAATCTATAAATTACCTTGGGCAGTATGGCCATTTTCATGATATTGATTCTTCCTATCTATGAGCATGGAATGTTCTTCCATTTGTTTGTGTCCTCTTTTATTTCCTTGAGCAGTGGTTTGTAGTTCTCCTTGAAGAGGTCCTTCACATCCCTTGTAAGATGGATTCCTAGGTATTTTATTCTCTTTGAAGCAATTGTGAATGGGAGTTCACTCATGATTTGTCTCTCTGTTTGTCTGTTATTGGTGTATAAGAATGCTTGTGAATTTTGCACGTTGTTTTTATATCCTGAGACTTTGCTGAAGTTATCAGCTTCAGGAGATTTTGGGCTGAGATGATGGGGTTTTCTAGATATACAATCATGTCAACTGCAAACACAGACAATTTGTCTTCCTCTTTTCCTAATTGAATACCCTTTATTTCTTTCTCCTACCTGATTGCCCTGGCCAGAACTTCCAACACTGTGTTGAATAGGAGTGGTAAGAGAGGGCATCCCTGTCTTGTGCCAGTTTTCAAAGGGAATGCTTCCAGTTTTTGCCCATTCAGTATGATATTGGCTGTGGGTTTGTCATAGATAGCTCTTATTATTTTGAGATACATCCCATCAATACCTAATTTATTGAGAGTTTTTAGCACAAAGGGCTGTTGAATTCTGCATCTATTGAGATAATCATGTGGTTTTTGTCTTTGGTTCTGTTTATATGCTGGATTACATTTATTGATTTGCGTATGTTGAAGCAGCCTTGCATCCCAGGGATGAAGCCCACTTGGTCATGGTGGATAAGTTTTTGATGTGCTGCTGGATTCGGTTTGCCAGTATTTTATTGAGGAATTTGCATCAGTGTTCATCAGGGATATTGGTCTAAAATTCTTTTTTGGTTGTCTCTGCCAGGCTTTGGTATGAGGATGATGCTGGCCTCATGAAATGAGTTAGGGCGGATTCCCTCTTTTTCTATTGATTGCAATAGTTTTAGAAGGAATGGTACCAGCTCCTCTTTCTACCTCTGGTAGAATTCAGCTGTGAATCCATCTGGTCCTGGAATTTTTTTGGTTGGTAGGCTATTAATTGCCTCAATTTCAGAGCCTGTTATTGATCTATTCAGGGATTCAGCTTCTTCCTGGTTTAGTCTTGGGGAGGGTGTATGTGTCCAGGAATTTATCCATTTCTTCTAGATTTTCTAGTTTATTTGCATAGAGGTGTTTGTAGTGTTCCCTGATGGTAGTTTGTGTTTCTGTGGGATCAGTGGTGATATCCCGTTTATCATTTTTTATTGCATCTGTTTGATTCTTCTCTCTTTTCTTCTTTATTAGTCTTACTTGTGGTCTATCAATTTTGTTGATCTTTTCAAAAATCCAGCTCTGGATTTGTTAATTTTTTGAAGGGTTTTTTGTGTCTCTATTTCCTTCAGTTCTGCTCTGATTTTAGTTATTTCTTGCCTTCTGCTAGCTTTTGAATGTGTTTGCTCTTGCTTCTCTAGTTCTTTTAATTGTGATGTTAGGGTGTCAGTTTTAGCTCTTTCTTGCTTTCTCTTGTGGGCATTTAGTGCTATAAATTTCCCTCTACACACTGCTTTAAATGTGTCCCAGAGATTCTGGTATGTTGTGTCTTTGTTCTCGTTGGTTTCAAAGAACATCTTTATGTCTGCCTTCATTTTGTTATGTACCCAGTAGTCATTCAGGAGCAGGTTGTTCAGTTTCCATGTAGTTGAGTGGTTCTGAGTGAGTTTCTTAATCCTGAGTTCTAGTTTGATTGCACTGTGGTCTGAGAGACAGTTTGTTATAATTTCTGTTCTTTTACATTTGCTGAGGAGTGCTTTACTTCCAGCTATGTGGTCAATTTTGGAATAAGTGTGGTGTGGTGCTGAGAAGAATGTATATTCTGTTGATTTGGGGTGGAGAGTTCTGTAGATGTCTATTAGGTCTGCTTGGTGCAGAGCTGAGTTCAATTACTGGATATCCTTGTTAACTTTCTGTCTTGTTGATCTGTATAATGTTGACAGTGGGGTGTAAAAGTCTCCCATTATTATTGTGTGGGAGTCTAAGCCTCTTTGTAGGTCTCTAAGGACTTGCTTTATGAATCTGGGTGCTCCTGTATTGGGTCCATATATATTTAGGATAGTTAGCTGTTCTTGTTGAATTGATCTTTTTACCATTATGCCATGGCCTTGTCTCTTTTGATCTTTCCTGGTTTAAAGTCTGTTTTATCAGAGACTAGGATTGCAACCTCTGCCTTTTTTTGTTTTCCATTTGCTTGGTAGATCTTCCTGCATCCCTTTATTTTGAGGCTATGTGTGTCTCTGCACATGAGATAGGTCTCCTGAATACAGCACACTGATGGGTCTTGACTCTATCCAATTTGCCAGTCTGTGTCTTTTAATTGGAGCATTTAGCCCGTTTACATTTAAGGTTAATATTGTTATGTGTGAATTTGATCCTGTCATTATGATGTTAGCTGTTTATTTTGCTCGTTACTTCATGCAGTTTCTTCCTAGCCTCGATGGTCTTTACAATTTGGCATGTTTTTGCAGTGGCTAGTACCGGTTGTTCCTTTCCATGTTTAGTGCTTCCTCCAGGAGCTGTTTTAGGGCAGGCCTGGTGGTGACAGAATCTCTCAGCATTTGCTTGCCTATAAAGGATTTTATTTCTCCTTCACTTATGAAGCTTAGTTTGGCTGGATATGAAATTCTGGATTGAAAATTCTTTTCTTTAAGAACATTGAATATTGGCCCCCACTCTCTTCTGGCTTGTAGAGTTTCTGCCAAGAGATCAGCTGTTCGTCTGATGGGCTCCCCTTTGTGGGTAACCTAACCTTTCTCTCTGGCTGTCCTTAACATTTTTTCCTTCATTTCAACTTTGGTGAATCTGACAATTATGTGTCTTGGAGTTGTTCTTCTTGAGGAGTATCTTTGTGGCGTTCTCTGTATTTCCTGAATTTGAATGTTGGCCTGCTTTGCTAGGTTGGGGAAGTTCTCTGGATAATATCCTGCAGAGTGTTTTCCAACTTGGTTCCATTCTCCCTGTCACTTTCAGGTACACCAATCAGACGTAGATTTGGTCTTTTCACATAGTCCCGTATTTCTTGGAGGCTTTGTTCATTTCTTTTTATTCCTTTTTTCTCTAAAGTTCTCTTCTTGCTTCATTTCATTCATTAGATCTTCAGTCACTGATACCCTTTCTTCCACTTCATCGCATCCATTACTGAAGCTGTACATTTATCATGTAGTTCTTGTGCCATGGTTTTCAGCTCCGTCAGGTTATTTAAGGACTTCTCTACACTGGTTATTGTAGGTAGCCATTCGTCTAATCTTTTTTCAAGGTTTTTAGCTTCTTTGTAATGGGTTCAAACTTCCTCCTTTAGCTTGGAGAAGTTGGATCATCTGAAGCCTTCTTCTCTCAACTCATCAAAGTCATTCTCCATCCACCTTTGTTCCATTGCTTGCGAGGAGCTGCGTTCCTTTGGAGGGGGATAGGTGCTCTGATTTTTAGAATTTTCAGCTTTTCTGCTCTGTTTTTTCCCCATCTTTGTGGTTTTATCTACCTTTGGTCTTTGATGATGGTGATGTACAGATTGGGTTTTTGTGTGGATGTCCTTTCTATTTGTTAGTTTTCCTTCTAACACTCAGGACCCTCAGCTGCAGGTCTGTTGGAGTTTGCTGGAGGTCCACTCCAGACCTTGTTTGCCTGGGTATCAGCAGCGGAGGCTGCAGAACAGTGAATATTGCTGAACAGCAAATGTTGCTGCCTGATCATTCCTCTGGAAGCTTCGTCTCAGAGGGGTACCCAGCTGTGTGAGGTGTCAGTCTGCCCCTACTGGGGGATGCCCCCCAGTTAGGCTACTTGGGGGTCAGGGACCCACTGGAGGAGGAAGTCTGTCCATTCTCAGATCTCAAACTCCCTGCTAGAGAACTACTACTCTCTTCAAAGCTGTCAGACAGGGACACTTAAGTCTGCAGAGGCTTCTCCTGCCTTGTGTTCAGCTATGCCCCGCCCCCAGAGGTGGAATCTACAGAGGCAGGCAGGCCTCCTTGAGCTGCGGCAGGCTCCACCCAGTTCAAGCTTCCAGGCAGCTTTGTTTACCTACTCAAGCCTCAGGAATTGTGGGCGCCCCTCCCCCAGCCTCACCGCCACCTGCAGTTTAATCTCAGACTGCTGGGCTAGCAGTGAGCGAGGCTCCATGGGCGTAGGACCCTCCAGGCCAGCACGGGATATAATCTGGTGTGCCATTTGCTAAGACCATTGGAAAAGCTCAGTATTAGGGTGGGAGTGACCCAATTTTCCAGGTGCCGTCTGTCACAGCTTCCCTTGGCTAGGAAAGGGAATTCCCTGACCCCTTGCACTTCCCAGTTGAGGCGATGCCTTGCTGTGCTTTGGCTCACGCTCGGTGGGCTGCACCCACTGTCCGGCACCCACTGTCTGACAAGCCCCAGTGAGATGAACCCGGTACCTCAGTTGGAAATGCAGAAATCACCTGTCTTCTGCATCACTCATGCTGGGAGCTATAGACTGGAGCTGTTCCGAAATTACTACTTTCATTCTCTTTATAATTTAACATTAGGTATACATTCCTAAACACTAGTTTTGCATGCTTTGTGAACTTTATGTAATAAATTATGCATTCTACTGTATCTGATGGTTTTTGCTTGACATTGAGATTCATCCATTTTTCTGCATGTAGTATTTGTTTTCAGTACCATATATTACTTTATGTGTAAATATACCAGCTTTAATTTGTTCTGCTACTGACAAGCATTTAGGTGGTTTCATTTTTGGCTATTACAAATAATGCTGCTATGAACTTTCTTGTGCATGGTTCTCAGTGCTTATGTGGGAAGTTATTAAGTCATATAGTATATGCTTGTACAACTTTAGTAGATACTAACAACTAGTTTTTGAAAATTGATGTACCAGAAGGGTATGAGAGTTACCTGTGTTCTACATCTTCATCATACTTTATATTGTCATTTTAATAACCATCTTGATGACTGTATTGTGGTATCTCATTGTGATTTTTAATTTGTATTTTTTGATTATTAATGAAGTTGAGCACCTTTTGTTGGTTTAAAGCCATTTGAATATCTTCTTCTGTCAAGTATGTTTGAATTTTTTGACCTTTATTCTTTTGAGTTGTTTGCCTTTTTAACTGATTTATAGAAATTCTTAATATGAAGAGTCCTATTATAAATGACTTGATATTTTTACTGACTAGTTTTAAGAGGGTTTTTTTTGGTATGTGTATAGATCTTTAATTTTCAGCAGTTTAATATGGTATGTCAAGTTGCAACTATCTTTTCATTTATGTTTAATGTGAATTCTTGAATCTGTGACTTGATGTCTTTCATTGACTTTGGAAAATGCTCAACTATTTTCTTTTTAACTATTCTATTATATATTTCATTTTCTCTTCTTTTGAGACTTCAGTGAAATCTGTATTAGACTTTCTCATTGTATTCTCTCTATCTCTTATCCTATCATCTATATTCTTTTTTGCCTCTATCTACTCTTTTCTCTCAATTTTATCAATTATTTCTCATCTTTGCAAGTCTGTTTAACTCCCCTGTTGGATTGTAACTTTCATTTATTATAGTATTTCATTCTGGAGTTTTTATTTTAAAGTTTGTAGTTCTTCCCCAAAATGTTTAATCCTATATTTTTTATTACTGAAAATAGAAAGCATAGTTGTTTTCAAGTATGATGAAACTAATATCTAGGGACCGTGTGGGTCTGTTTTTATTTTTAGTATTCTTGCAAGTTTTGTCCATGTGGTGTTATTCCTCATGTGTGGTTATTTTTGATTGTGTGCTGGATATTACATTATAAATTTCTTGTAGGAATACTTTGAGGTTTCAGATATTATCTTCTTCCAAAGAGAATTTATATTTTTGCTTCTGCTATTTGCTTGGGTGGATGGGGTACTAACAATTTGAGATCATCTCAATTCAATTTTAGGGTCTGAAGTAATTCAAAGTTGAGTTATAGTCCCTAAGATGGCTGGTACACTTCTGAGTTTCAACCCAAGAGGATGTATCAGGGCTTACCCCTGTTGTGGTCTTTGGACTCCTATTCTTCTTTTCATTGTCCCCACAAGACTGCCAGAGGCATTTCTTAGCCTATACATCATCCCCTCTGGAATTAACAAATATTCCAAGGGAAAAGCAGCTCTAAATTTGAGGTTTACCTCCAGGGTTTCATCATCCCACAATCCTGGAGCATTAATTTTACCCTATTTTGTTAACTCTCTGATGCCTGCAAGCAGATGTGTTTGTATACTGCCCAACTTTTCAGTACCATGGTTAGTTCTAATGATCTCATTTCCCATTATCAGAATCAGAAGTCTCCCATCTTCACAACCAGAATTGAAATGCACATATCCTTCTTTTTCCTTCTGGTTTACGTGGTAAACCTACAGGTTGCTTTAGCAACATAAGTGCACCAGGACAAAACTTTAAATGGTTGATCTTCATTTTCTGGGTCTAACTTCTTCAAATTTTGTCTCTCAGCTCACTCAATGTTCATCCTCTAATTCAGATGTCCCCACCTCTACTGCAGTCTACCATCAAGCTGGGATGCTATTTTTCAGTCTCACCCCACTTCTTCTCTTCCCTCAAGGTAAACAAATTCCCCTTCTCTGTGTAGGCTTCCCTGATTACCCTAGCTTAATATGAACTTTTCTTCTGTTGAATATTCCCATCACTCTGTGGGTAATATATGTTGAACTGTTAACCAAGTAAATGTTAATTCATTCTTTAACATTTTTTAATGTATGGATTATAAAGTCCTTAAAGGCAGACACCTATTATCTCCTTTATAATCTTATTAGCTCCTAGCCCTGTAAATGGTGGGTGCTTGAAACATGGAATTGATCGAGCATCTCAGGTTTGTCCTCAAAAAATTGTGCCATGCCCAGGTCTTTATGTTACGTGGCATTTCATCACACTACATTGTATTGTATTGCATCACTATATTGAAAAGCTCGTACTACAGACAGACTTGTACTCTGGAGCCCCTGCTGAAGACACAGACCCAGTCATGAGCCCAATCCTCCCGTTACATCTAATTTGACTGAGGTGTATCCCTTATGTAGTCATTAATCAGTTCCTTTGTCAAGATTTTAAATAAAGAGATACGGAGCTTGAAATATAAAGCTTGAAATTAAAATGCTTCCCTATTATTAATAGCATGTCTGGAGAAAAGTCATGTAGGTTCCATTCAAGAGTTCATGAAGAAGAACAAGTTATCAGATAAAGAAACTGAGTAAGCAAAGGCAGCTGCCAAGAAAGAAGAGATGAGGAAGGAGCAGTCATGCTAGAGACTTAAAGGGGTGAGAGTCTATACGGCCTCTGAGAGTCAGCTTTTGTTTCCAGCAGTTTTCCAATATCCTCTCCCACGAGGCCTCTGTCTCTGTGTCTGTGAGTGTATGTACATACCTGGGGTAAGTTTGGTGGGCTTCTATTTCTGGTAACCAACGAACATAGAGCAGAATAATACGTGGGCTGGAGGTAGAGACTGAAGCATGCAAATCCAAAATAGGGATAATTGTTCAAATATTTTTAATTTTAAAAATTTATATTAATATTTTAAAAGTACTTAAAAAAACAAGATCGAAAGAAGACTCTGTGGGCTGGGTGTGGTGGCTCACACCTGTTATCCCAGCACTTTAGGAGGCCAAGGTGGGCAGATCACCTGAGGTCAGGAGTTTGAGACCAGCCTGACCAACATGGTGAAATCCCATCTCTAC
Source organism: Nomascus leucogenys (assembly GCF_006542625.1). Taxonomy (NCBI): domain Eukaryota; kingdom Metazoa; phylum Chordata; class Mammalia; order Primates; family Hylobatidae; genus Nomascus; species Nomascus leucogenys. Next base: position 22,381,355 of record NC_044395.1, on the reverse strand, counting down.
TAAAAATACAAAAACTAGGTTGGTATGGTGGTGCATACCTGTAATCCCGGCTACTTGGGAGGCTGAGGCAGAATTGCTTGAACCTGGGAGGTGGAGTTTGCAGTGAGCCGAGATTGCGCCACTGCACTCCAACCTGGATGACAGAGCAAGACTCCATCTCAACAACAACAACAAAAAAAAAAAAAAAAAAAAAAGAAAAGATCCTGTGAATACTCAACTTGAGGTAGCTGAACATCTAGGTTCTTCCTGGAGAACCTCCACCACTCCACCAGCATTGCTCACTCTTCCTGCTTCCCTATGCCTCCTGACATGGAGCAGACAGCATAGCTCACCCCCAACTATATCATCAGCCAGAAAAAGACTCTTCTTTTTTACTTGTTGAGGTCTTTCTTTCCTTTTTTTGGGGGGTGGGGGCGTCAGAGGTAAGTGCTGGATTGGGAGTGACAAAAATGAAGGCAGAAGAGAGCTGCAAGTGCAAGTGTTGAAGAGGTAACTGAATAACTCTTTAAAGGTAATTAGGTGTTTTGTTTTCTTTTCTTCCAAACTGTTGCTGGATTGCAGGCTACATTTAGGAATAAAACTAAATATGTTGATAATATTATGTAGACATTAAACAAAGGAATTAATTAAGTAGAGGCTGTGATAATAGCAGAGAGAACTTTAAAGCATGGCTTAGTGCAGATTATCCACATGGAAAGTGTTGGCGATATAGAGTATACTTCAAATGGCAGCAATTATGGTATTAACAAAAAAATTAATACAGACCAAAGAGCCTCTCTAATTCCAAAGTCTAAACCTTGGGGAGTAATGTTATCTCATCTTTCCTGGGGAAATGTTCATGTTTTCTCTTCAAAATAAGATTTCAAACTCCCAGAGGACTAAGCAGCATAACCATCTAACTTTCCTGTCTCAGCATCTAGCAGAGAACTTTAAGCAACAAATGCTTAACAAATGTCCCATAGTGAGGTTTGCAGAGATCTCTGAGAATCTGACTATTGCTAATTAATGGACTCTCAAGGGCACTGCTTGGCAGCTGTGGCATCTGAGAGGCCTGGTCCAGGGCGAGGAAGGCAGCATGGAGCCATCTCACCAGGCCAGAGCCATCCCTACGCTTCCCGGTGTTTGGTGGGAGTTCCCAGTCTGAAAGGAAGTGTGTACCCCTGCCATTCAGGCATGTCCAGATATTTCTGAGAACAGGCCTCTGGAAGGCTATCTTCTTGAGTAGCTAAGGAACTTTAGGAATTCTTGAATTCTTCAAGGAATAAGAATAGATATAACAAATTTGTCCAATCAGTAGACCCTTAGCCATTTGAGAGAAGGGGAGTAAGCTTTTGTGGGTGACAAATAACAGAGACCCATTCAGGGTGCCCCAGGTGATGGCGATGTATTGAAGAACACATGGGCAAATGAGGAAGCCAAGAAAAGGCTTCAGGCAGTTCTGTGGACTGGGAAGCCATGGTCTCTCCGGGCTCCCCATTCCTGCGACTCTGCCTCTGCTTTCTTTTTAACAGCTCGTTCATCCTTCCCTGCTCAGGTTACCTCCAGCCATTCCGCTTCCCTCCCGCTTGTGGCTGCTGTTCACTCACAACTTCACACCCCGTGGCTTCTGCTCTCCAGTTGCCCTCCGAGTTCTCTCTGCCTCTGCCTTCTTTGCTGCCTATCTCAGAGAACTCCTGGGCAGCTTGAGTCATCACCCTGTGTGCACCCTTTCCGGGCCATTATCTTCCTGCCAGGTCATGTCATGCCATGAGTCAGATGTTTGCTTGAGTTTGCAGGTAGGGTTTTGGTACCTGAACCCTACCATTCATACCTTCTTCCCAGGGGGCTTCCCTGCTGAGGGAATATACCAGAAAGAAAATAGCCCAATGGGGGGGAAAAAAGCACTATTTTTATCAAGCATTACCTATCTACTGAACAATGGTTAAAACTGCCTTGGAAGATGTGGCTTAAGCCAGGAGACTTAAGTGAAGCTTCTCTTTTCCCCCAAATCCATTCATCCAGTCCCAGGTGTAGAAGCTGGATTAGAGAGGGCAGAGGAGGGAGGCCAGGCCTGACTCAGGACACCAGCCTTGCCAAATGGGAAAAGTCCAGCATCACCTGAGAGCCCAGGCCCACTTATTGAACCAACCAGTTGGAAGGAAGGAGGTAGACAAGAAGAAGACAAAAGATCCTGCTCATGAAGGCACATGAAGGCACAGTTACTCACCCACTCTTAATAGTGACCTGTTTAGAGTTTCATCGATGTGATGGCCAGGAGCCACATGTGGCTACTGAGCATTTGAAAATGTGGACAGTCCCAATTGAGATGTCCTGTAAATGTATAATGCAAAGCTGATTTTGAGGATGTAGTCCAAAGGAAAACAATGTAAAGTACCCCATTAATATTTTGCATATTGATTATTTGCTTAAATAGTAATATTTTGAATATGTTGGGTAAAGTAAGATTATTGAAATTAATGCCACCTGTTTCAGTTTCTATTTTATAAAATGCAGTTACTAGGTAATTTTAAATGACATATATGGCTCCCACTAGATTTCTTTTTTTTTTGTTTGTTTTTGAGACGGTGTCTCGCTCTGTTGCCCAGGCTGGAGTGCAGTGGTGCGATCTTGGCTCACTGCAAGCTCCGCCTCCCGGATTCACGCCATTCTCCTGCCTCAGCCTCTCCAAGTAGCTGGGACTACAGGTGCCCGCCACCAGGCCCGGCTAATTTTTTTTGTATTTTTAGTAGAGACGGGGTTTCACCGTGGTCTCAATCTCCTGACCTCGTGATCCACCCGCCTCGGCCTCCCAAAGTGCTGGGATTACAAGCGTGAGCCACCGCGCCCAGCCGGCTCCCACTAGATTTCTGTTGAACAGCATTGTTTAGTCCAAATGTGTTGGCTATTGGGGAACAGCTAGGAAGGCTGTAGGGTCAGGGCACACATCTAAGAGAAGGAGGGGGAGAGAGTGGGGCTGCAGTGGGGACATCAAGGAGCTATCATCCGCAGCAATGCAGTTGTTGATTTAATCAGCTGTAACCAGGACCATGGGGTCACATGATCCAAAGCATGGCAATCTGCACGGAAGGAACTGCTTGTGACCTACCCTTAGATACTGGTCCTGAGTCAGGCAGACACTCAGGCATCTTAGACTCTTCTCCATTATGATTAAATAGAAGTTATTTTATTTGTTCATCTATTCAACAGATATTTAGCTAGCTCCTGCTATGTGCTTGTACTCTTCTAGGCCCTGGGAGTATAGTCTTGGTGGAAGAGAAAAAACCCCAATCTTAGGAAGTTTGATTCTAGTAAGGGAGAAAAGATAATAAACAAATAAGAAACCCAATCTCCCTATATCATAAAGGGGTAGTGCTATGAAAGAAAACAAGGCAAGGTAAAGTTACAGAGAATGCATGGGAGGCAGTGGCTGCTGTTTTAAAGGATGGTTAGGGAGGACATTTGAGTGGGACTTGAAGAAGGTAAGGGAGTAGGCCTTGGAGATACCTGGGGAAGAGAGCCTACATCAGGAGCAGGAGCAACGTGGCCTCCCTGAGGAAGTCAGGAGGACAGCATGGCGGGAACATGGTGAGAGAGGACAGGTGCAGAGGATGAGATCAGAGAGGCAGCAGGGGCCGGGCTGCAGCCACTGAGGGCTCTTAGCCGTTTCTTCAGACCAGTGGAAGCCACTGGAGGGATTTGAGCAGAAGAGAGATGCAATCTGTCTTAGGTCTTAAAAAGAGAAGTCTGATCACTTATGGAGGATAATGTGGGTAAGCAAGTCTAGAAGCAGTTAAAAGGTTATTGCAATAATCCTGGAGAGAGACACTAGGACCTTGGACTAGAATGGTAGCAGTGATGGATACATCTTGGAGGGAGAGGTTGTTAAATTAAATTTGGCCTGAGGCTGTTTCTGTACCTTACAGTCCTACATAACAAATTGTAACCTAACTTAGTATGTAAACAAACTGAAACCTAACTTAGGAATATCTTTTTTTTTTTTTTTTTTTGTAACAAGTACTTAGATCTCAGTCCATCACAAACAGCCAAGCTTCAGCCAACCACAGGCAGCTGACTGATCAGACCATGTCCAAATAAGACAAAGACCCAGCTATAACCAATCAAGTGATTTCTGTACCTGAATTCCTATGTTCTGTCTATAAATACTCACTTCCCACTTTGCAAAACAGAACTCTCTGAACCTCTGTGTGCTCCCCAATTCATGAATTGTTCTTTGCTCAAAGAAACTGTTAAATGTATTTTGTCTGAAGTCTTTCTTTGAACAAGCTGAAAGTCTGTATTGGACATGGAGTAGGAGAGAGGGCAGGAATCCAGGCTGACTCTGAAGATCTTGGCCTCAACAACTATAAGGATGCAGTTGGCATCAGTTGAGATAAGAAGACCTGGAGGGAGCAGGCTTAGTCAGGCTATACCAAGATTCAGTTTTGGAACTGTTAAATGTGAGATCTCTAGTAGACCTCCAAGAGGAGGCAGCAGTAGGCAATTGGACAGATAAGTCTGGGGCTTGCAAGAGAGGTCAGAGCTTGAGACATTTCTCAAGGCTTAAGGAACAAATGAAAGTCACAACATAGAGGTAATACCTAAATTCATGAGATCACCCAAGGAGTGAATATAGATGAAAAAGGCTGTAGCCTGGGGTCTCTCTGCTTAAGGGTGGGGAAGATGAGGAGGAATCAGCAAAGAATACAAAAAAAGGGAATGGCCAGGGAGGTAGGAGGGGAACCAGGAGAGACTGGTACCCTGGGGTACTGGAATTTGCATCCACACCTGACCCCAAAGACCACATTTTTCCCACTCCACTGCCCAGCATCTCTCTTAACACTTACTGCAAAGATGTGTTTTCATGTCTGTCTCCCTCTATTAGACTGCGGATTCCTTAGTATCTCCAGGTATAGTGCAGATTCTAGCATTTAGCAAACTCAATAAATGTTTAAATTCATAGAAATTTTAAAAAGGAAAAATGGCACTCTGACATTTTTGTCATTTGGTTTTCATATGCATTGAAAATGAAATTGATGCATGTGTGTTTTTTAACTCTAATATTCTCTTGGGAGAAGGTGGTGAGGGAGGTTGAGGTAGCAATGGGAAATGGCAAAGGAGCACCACTGAATGAAAGGGCCTTAATCTATGTTCCCCAGGCTCCAACTTGGGCCTTGTGCATTGGCAGAAGGTAAGAAGACTGGGCCATCATTACAATCTGGCGAACATGTGAAGGGCAACATCTCCACCAGGCAACTGTGGACATTTCTGTTGTCCCAGATACTTGTGCCCCCATCAGGGGAACTAGCTATGGTGTCCCCAGGCTTGGAGCTCAGCCCTGAATCTGCACAAAGCACAGTGCCCTTGAGAATCATCCTCCACACTGGCATCTCTCTGAAAATCAAACTCCGTTTTGTGCTTAGCTGCAGTGGCTGGATAGCTGTTTTATTATTGATCAAACAGCAGTCTACAGACAGCCGCCCTGAGATTAAAAAAAAAAAAAATCTTAAAAGGCTCCCTCAGTTAACTCAGGCAGCTATGATTCCAAGTCAGAGAAACAAGCCCTGTGCTTATTTCAGGACCAGAGGCCTAGCTGTGTCAAGTCAGAAGCTGAAAGCCTTTATATCTGACTGTGCTGGATTAAGAACTCCACGTAGCTACACAACCCCGCACCATAATGCTTTCATTACTATGATCAGAACAAACCACACACACACAACTCTTCCCAGACCACACTTCTTCTAACAGGTTACCCTCCCTGACTATATCTGAATTAATGTGGAACACTTCAGTCATTGGGACAGTTGCAAATATCTAGGTGTTGGGCACCATGTAGCCAGCATCCTCATTGAGAGAGCATAGGGGTATTGCTTCCTGCATGTATTTTATAGCAGTTGTCTCCCAACTTTGTAGTATCTGTTCATAGGGAGATGGCACCCTTCCTGTTAAGATGGCTTCCTTGGAAAAAGAAATTGGATATTGTACTAGTCATTTTGTATACCTTACACACATAGGAATGATTTAGACCCATACCTCTCTGTATAAGGTATTTAGACCATTTAATTGTAAGTTAAATGCACATAGAACTTATGTAAGTTCTCAAGCTTTTAAGAAATAAAGGTTGGAATCAGACCCAGAAAAATAGCAAAGGTGAGACTCAAACCCACTACTTTATGCTGCTGAGGGGGAAGTGCTGGGAGAAAGGGAGAGGCTGGAAACACAGCTGAGGGGATTGTCTGTGAAATAACAGTAACTGAAAGAACAATCTCCTTCCCTTCTCCAATTCTCTCTCCAGACTGGGAAAAAGAATGGCACCTTGTTTAAGAACTTACTTAATCAAGCCCTTGTAAATGGTGATTTCACAATATTAGCAGGGTCTTTATGTAACTAAAGGAACAGCTATTAAGGAGTGGGATGCTCAGTAATAGGCCCATTTTTAATTCTCAGTGGCCCAAAGGGGTACAATTTGAAAGGAGTTTGGGAACTAAGGAGAGAGGAATTAAACTCACACTGATCTGCACAGTGATGTCGAATATTAACTCCATTGTGGGCTGAGATGGCTTTGCAAATTGAGATAGTTAGGTCATATTTCTTTTCCTCCTTATGTTCTAAGAATTAATGTTCATCCTTGAGAGGTGTGTGTGTGTGTGTGTGTGTGTGTGTGTGTGTGTTAATATCTGTGAGGCTCTTTGTGTCTGATTCAAAAATTGCTTCTAGGCCGGGCACAGTGGCTCATGCCTATAATCTCAGCATTTTGGGAAGCCAAGGCGAGTGGATCACCTGAGGTCAGGAGTTCAAGATCAGCTTGGGCAACATGGTAAAACCCTATCTCTACTGGGAAAAAAAAAAAAAAAAGAAATTAGCCGGGTATGGTGGTGGGTACCTGTAATCCCAGCCATTTGGGAGGCTGAGGCAGGAGAATCACTTGAACCCGGGGGGCGGAGGTTGTAGTGAGACAAAATCGTGCCATTGCACTCCAGCCTGGGTGATGGAGCGAGATTCCATCTCAAAAAAAAAAAAAAAAAATTGCTTCTAGACCTGTACTATGTACCACACAATAGCCAGGAGCTGCATATAACTATTAAAATTTAAATGTATTGAAATTAAATATAATTAAAAATTCAGTTTCTTGGTCATACTAGCGGCTGGATACTACTGTACTGGACAGCACAGATACGGAACGTTTCCATGATTACAGGAAGATATATGGGACAGCATAGCTGACCACCCTCGAGCGCAGCTAGCAACTCACACTTGCAGCGTGACTCCAGAGGGGACAAAATCGGGAGTGCCAAGTCACACCTGAATTGTCCTGAGGCATGATTCCAGATTGATTGACTGAACAAATGAATGAATACATGTGATAGTGGAGTACAAGGCCTGCAAGGGTAGGAGGCTGTGGACAGAAGAGGGACATTAAGCTTCAAGAGTTTAGATGGGACGCGTGGATCTTGGGGTGTGAAGGGCAGGTGTGGTGTGGAGGTAAACGACATGGGGAGAGAGGAGCCAAGGTGCTATGAAAGAAGCGCTTGGTGAATCACCATGGGTGACTTGCACCTCTTTCATTCTTTCTGATGCTTGAAAGAAAAGAGATAAAGGCAGGACCAAGCTAGCCCTTCCTTCACACTCAAGTGTCTTAAAAGGTGGTCTATACTTGCATCTACTGTTTCACTGAGCTCTTAGTGAGTGAGATTGCTTGCAGACCTTGAGGGGGTCATAAACTACCTTCTACCTGTGCAATACCTGTATCTGTTTCCTACGGCTGCTGTCACAATGTGCCACAAATCGGGTGGCTTAAAACAATGGAAACTCACGTTTTCAGAGCCTAGGAGTCCAGAATCAAGGTGTCAGCAGGCCACACTTCCTCTGAAGACTCCAAAGAAGAATCCTTCTTTGCCTCTTCTGGCTTGGCACCCCTTGATATTCCTTGGCTTATAGATGCATCACTCCAATCTCTGCCTCGGTTTTCACATGGCCTTTGCCCTGTGCATGTCTGTGTCTCTGCGTCTAAATCTTCCTCTTCTCATAAGGATACTAGTCATTGGATTTAGGGTCCTTTCTTATCCAATATGGCCTCAACCTGATTCCATCTGCAAAGCCCCTATTTCCAAATAGGGTCACATTCACAGGTTCCAACTGGACATGAATTTGATGGGGAACTATTCAACCCTGATTTAAAGTTGCCCTTTACCTCTTGGTTTAATGCAAATAGAAATAGAAATCTTATTTTTACATTTATTTTCTAACTCATTTTAGAAAGTTTGCTGGCATCTGCCATGCCCAAGAAGGCTGTACTAGGTAATGGGGACACAAGGAAGGCTAGACACAGCCCTTAAGCCCATCCTTAAGCTCCTTGGAATCTTGTGTGTGGCTAGGGTTCAATTTCAGTTTTTTTCTGGGAAGCTAGTAGTGAAGAGCCATTTTGTTTTATAAAGTTTGGGCATGTGAGAGAGGAAATCAGAGACAGCAAAGTGGAGAACCCAGGAAGCTTAGGGAGCAAGCTAGGAGTGGGGGGAGTCACACCTGGAGCCAAGTGCTCAGTTTGAAGGGTGTCTTCTTACCCTAGATGCTTAAATAAACTGTAAAACCTTAGCCAGAGGAGGTGTTAATAATATCACCTCCATATTATCCCTGTGCAAATATAATTTTGGGGTGGTTATATGAATTATGTTAATGGAACTCCCTTTGCAAAGGAAATCTATTTTGATACCATTGTAACTTATGGCAATGAACAATTTTCATATACCCAAGAGTTATCTGGATGTTTTAATGAGCACTCCGCAAAAATGGGATTTTAAAAAATTGTCTCTTTATTAGAATTTGATATTGACTCACCAAACAATAATGAATTTCTCTCAATCTAGCCAGGAAAAAAAAAAAGAGAGCTGGGGATTATTTTTTCAAATGAGATTGATGAAACTCAGACGTTCAATTAAACACATTCCCTGCCCTCTGCCTCTGCCTCCTGCCATTCTGCCTCTGCCTTCCACCTTCCCCAGAGCCTATCAGGGCCATCCTTGGCAATACTCCACATTCCTTAGGAGGTAACTACTTGCATATACTTTGTACAGGAGAAAATGCCTAAAAAGTGACTTAGGTGTTTTTATTGGGGTCTGTTTTCGTATGCAATTGAACTTTGCATGAATCACTCCCTGGCCCCAATCAAATGTTTTTCTTGTGGAGTGAGGTGCTTTAGCTTGGTCCAGGTCCCCTGGGGTGGAAGAACGCTCTGGCTGGTACTGGATAAATCTGATAAACACCTTCACCATTGCTCATATTAGTCCTTTAGAAAGATCTATAATGGTTTTTGTGCAAAGCTAAGGTGAAAGTTGAGTGTACTGGGGCTCTCTTTGGGTAACCTCCAATTACTGTGTCATTATTAATAGAAGCTCTTCTGTTTCCTCTCATTTGGGAACTCAACTACAGAGACTCCCTCTCAGCTTTTATGTCCTTTTCATTTGTTTACCACTGGTTGGTGAATATTTTCAGGTGGGGACTGATCTACTGGGTGCTAAGGAGTGTGGCCAGTCCTATGTCTTTTAATTGAAGTGTGTGTCACACTATTTTTCTAAACAAGAAAATTGTAGTGGGGACAGGAGAACATTGATTATAAGTGAAGTGCTATTAGAAGAATTAAAAGGCTCAGAAGGTGAATTTCATTAATGCTGTGTTATCTTGAGAGCTTGGCCCCTTGCTAAAAACCATCTGGCAGATCTCATTTTCTTTCTTCGGTGGTAAAGGTCTGTGGAGGTCTTAGAGAGTCTCATGAGGCCATGGAGAAGCTGGATCCTGAGGGGAGACCAGGAGTCGCATACAGTTCCTCTTCGGACTGCTGATAGGAATTTGAAACAAGACTTCTATTAACACAGAGATGACCTCCCTTCTACCAGGACCCTGTACTTTAGGTGCAAATTTGGAACTGTGATGAGATGAAATGGGAAAATGAAGCAATTAATTGAGTTGGGTGATGAGAACCTGCTGTGGAGAGAGAAAACATGGCGTTTAGCCCCAAATTTTCCAGCTTTATCTTCTAAAATACGCAACTAAATTCCAACCCTTCAAATAGGCTTCAGATGAAAACTTTTATTTGGCATAGTCTGAACTGTCAAAATGTTTTATTACACAAGAAAATGTGTACTGCTAAGGTTTCCAAAACAGACACACTTGCCAGTCGCAGCCATCACAGATCAGGTGTGCAGTGGGTTGGAAAGGCTCCCACCTCTACTGTCTATTGAGGGTAGATCCACCCGTTGGTGGAGACGTGTGAAATGTCTTCCAAAACACCCTGCTTGGTGTTTGGCCCAGTCAATAGGAAAAGAGATGAGACCCTAGGAAAAAGGTTTTTAAGAAGAGTTTCTGCTTCTCAGCAACACTTTATGTGACGGTGCAGACATGTCTTGTCAGCTCCAGTGTCTCTGCCCGAGTCCCCTAGGATGGCACTTTGCATGCGTGCAGTATAATATTTAGCAAGTAAATGTACAAGGCCTGTCACTGAGGCTTCAAAGCAACTTTCCTGATGAAATTTATGTTTCCAGCCATTAGTATAATAACCATAATCAATCTTATTGCCAAGCACACAGAATCCCTGTACAGGCAATTCTCAGTGATGTGATGTAACTGATATGCCAATCAGATAAATATTGCGTAAAATTGCACTAAACTACAGTGACAAATGGCATGTTATATACACATTAAAATCTTGTTTTTCCTTAAATCCATCTCAGTATTCAAGGGCATCAGATTAAAGTCCATCATCAAATCAGTGAGTGACAGAGTTGGAGGTTATCAGGTCTTTCAGGGTATTTAGTAAATACTAAATTTGTTTTGTAATAAATATCACAAAACAAACCACAGCAAAATTTAGTAGCTTAAACAATAATGATGTTTCCTTTTTCATGATTCTGCAACTGAGGCTGGGTTCAGCTGGGTAGTCCTTTGGTTCAGTGAGTGGCTTCTGTGGCTGGGCCATTCAACATAGCCTCCTCACCCCATGGCTTCTGCCTCAGCAGGGATGGCTGCAGTGGCTGGGGGCCGGCCAGGGCTTCCTCTTTTTCTCTTCCTCTCTTCATGTGGCTTCTCCAGTGGGTTGCTGGATCTCTTCTCACAATTGTTCGGGATCCATGTAAGAGCATTCCAGGAGAACAAGCTCCAGTAGACAAGTGCTAATCCAATCTCTGAGTCGTGCTGACTAACGTCCCATTGACCAGAGCAAGCTACAGAGCCCATGTGGGAAGGGACTACACAAAGAGGGTGTGATTATAGGGAGGGTGTGGCTCATTGGTGGCCACCAGAATAACAGTCTAACATACTAAGAGTGTTCCCGACTGAGCCCAGGAAGCACACACACACACTCTCTCTCTCTCTCTCATAGCTTTGGATTGGAGTATATTACTCCTGCCACCAGGAAGAGCTATCCTCTGTGGCTCTAAAATTCATCATAGCCTCCTCCTCCTCCTCTTTTTCCTTCCATCCTTCCTCCTTCCATCCCCTCCCTCCCTCCCTTCCTTCCTCTTATCAATTTACATAAGGTCCACCTGTTTAAAGTGTACAATTCAATGATTTTTAGTTCACAAAGGTGTATAACCATAATCATCATAATCCAATTTTAGAATATTTTTATCAGTCCCCAAAGAAAACTTGTACCTATTAGCACTTGTTCCCCATCTACCTTCACATTCCCTGTTTCCAGCCATAGACAAACCATAAATCTACTTTCTTTATACATTTGCCTATTCTGGATATCTCATATAAATGAAATCATGCAATATGTGGTCTTTTGTGACTGGCTTCTTATACTTGGCATAAATATTTTCAAGGTTTATTCGTGTTATAACATACATCAGTACTTCATTTTATTTATGAATAATATTCCACTGTTTGGATAGATATACCACATTTTGATTATTCACTAATCAGATGATAGATATTGAGTTGTTTCCATTTTTGTCTAAGTAATGCTACTGTGAACATTCAGGTACATGGTTTTGTGTGAACATACATTTTCATTTCTTTTGGGTAGATACCTGGGAATGGGATTGATGGGTCAAAGCTCTACGTTTAATACTTTGTGGACTGCCAAACAGTTTTGGAAAGTGGCTGCATCACTGTACATTCCAATGTCTGTTTTTATACTAGTAGAGGGCAGGTACTCTGCTGTTTAAGATGGCTTCTTAAGGAGTTAGAGGAAAGACAAGATACTATCTCAGAACTACTTTTGGCCTCAGAACTTTGGTTCAATGGTTGATTCCCAATGCTGAAACAAATAATGGAATTAACAGAAATGTCTGAGTATTTTGGTGTCCTAGACTTTAGCTTCTAAGACATCAAAGGCAGCAGTGGTGTGGCTGTGGCCACTAGGTTCTCGGCTTCCCAGGCGATATGCCTTTGCATCATGGTCAGATCCATCTATCTTGGCAATTCTGCCTGCATCACCCAAGTGCCGCTTCCTAAAGGATGAGGGCATGAGGCCATTAACACTGCCATGGGGAAATCTGAGGTAGACTTGAACCGCTTTGTCAGAGTTCAGTAAATCTCTGCTTAATCAAGTTCACTTTCCAGCTATTTCTTGTTTTGCTGACTCCCAGCATTGTATCCTGGCCAGCCAATAATCTTGTGGCCGAAATTCCTGAGATAAACCTGAGGGATATCCAATTCAAAGCCCCAAGAGTTCCTAGCATAGAAGAATTCCCAGCGACTATGTCCTGCTTACAGCCTAGTGGAGGTGTTTCTGTTGTAAGAATCAGAGGCCCTGAGAGGCCAGGGAATTCAGGTGTGTAGACTGAGGGGCTGTTACCTTTCTCCTTGACTTGGCTAGTGAGCCAGGGAGTCATTTTTCCTTACCTCTCCTCAGCTCCTCTTTGGAGAGTCAATCTCCTGAAGTAGTAGCTCAGGTTTCTTTTAGATACTCTTGGATTACCTCCTACTTGATGGGTGTGGGGTGGCTGGATCTAGCAGGAAGAATCTGGCCCCCCACTTGGCATTACTCATTCCAACCTGCAGGATCCCTTGTTCACATGAAAACCAAGTCCCCTCTGAAATCACCACCTGACATAAACAGGCTCCAGCTAGAGCCTTGTATGTTGAAAAATATCTTCATAAAAATATTGCTAAATTCATATTAGTGGAGTCCTGAAATGCCCCAAAAGGACGGGCCCTTCTCTGGACTCCTATCCTCTCTGTGTTGAAGTTGTCTGCACACTCCCCATCTACGACAGGAAACTCTGGGCAGCTGAGGGCAAGGCTGACTTTCTTGACAGTTGTTTTGCCACTGCTATGTTGCTGTATATCACAGAGGAAGCTCACAGTAAGCATCTGAAGAGAGAATGAATGAATGAATGAGGAAGTGAGATAAAGGAGAAAATGTGTCCTCCTCTATCTGATGGGCTCCCATTAGATGAGGAGCCAATCTAATCTATCTATGTAGCTCCCAAGTGAAGACCATGGCCCAGGAAATGGATGTTGTGGGCAGAGTTGCTCTCAGTATAAGGAAAACCTTCCTCAGCTTTAGAACTGCTGCCTTAGGGAGTAGGGGAGCTCATTTTCATTTGTGCTCAAACAAAAGCTGGACATCTCTCTGGAGGAATGAATGAGAAGATTACTGGTGAAGAGCTGGATGACTTTTGGATCCCTTCCAATTCTGAGGTGATCCAGCTGTCACTGGGGTAGCTGTTTTCCCAAACCAACCATGAAATAGATGCAACTCTTCCTCACACATTCCATCACCAGGTATTTGGGAAATAATTATTTTTTGAGGCAGAATCTCATTGATCTGTCATCCAGGCTAGAGTGCAGTGGGACAATTTAGCCTCACTGCAAACTCTGCCTCCCGAGTTCAAGCAATTCTTCTGCCTCAGCCTCCCAAGTAGCTGGGATTACAGGTGTACGCCACCATGCCTGGCTAATTTTTTGTATTTTCAATAGAGACAAAGCTTCACCATGCTGGCCAGGCTGGTCTCAAACTCCTGACCTCAAGTAATCTGCCTACCTTGGCTTCGTAAAGTGCTGGAATTTCAGGCATGAGCCACCGTGCCCGGATGAAAATTTAGATTGGACTTAAGACCTTGTAGTGAAAACTGGGGAAGGCAGCAGCTGCTCTGTCCCCCATGTCTCCCTGGGGTGATCTCCCAGTCTCCCTCATTGGATACCAGCCTCTGGCCTCTTCTTTGTTTCTCCAGCTCTGTGTCTCCCCATGTTCTCATGCTGGGATCTTATCCCTTCCCTCAAGATGTCTCTACTCTTCTTCCCTGAGTACAGCCATTGGACTTCTGGGATCCTCTCATCTTGTACTCTCATGCCCATCATCTCTGCTCCCACCCACACCATTAGCCAATGAAGAAGCCTATGCCACTAGGCGCCATCCCTGTGGAAAGTGGTTTATGTGTTTAAGGACATGGAGTTTCCTTTAGAATCTTTGTTGACGAACATTTTCAAATTCAAACGAGAGAGGAGAGAGAAAGCAAGAAAACAAGTGAGCACATGTATCTTTCTCTTTTAGAAGAGCCTAGAACCTCCTTTCCTTCCAGCCCCACAACCTCCACTCTACCCACGAAGAGGAAACAGGCACCATTTGATGTTGGTGAGGTCATGGAGAATGGTGATGAATGTGAAGTTTAGTATTCCCCAAGAAATAGGGTCAACATCTTCAGGAAAGCCTTCCCTATTCCCTAAGATTAGGAGAGCAGCCCCCTCCTTCCATGGCTCCATATGCCTCACCTTATTATACCACAGCTGTGGCTTTATATTTATTTGTGAATTTATTTGATTATTTTCAGAATTTTCCATAATGTTTTAAGCTCCATCTCTGTGTCTCTCCCCATATTCTCATACTGGGGGCTGTGTCTGTTTGGAATCGTTGTTGAATCCACACAGGGCCTAGCAAAAGTTCTGGGCTAGGAGTAAGTGCTCAATTAATACTTGTTGAGTGAATGAATGAATATATGGAAATGAAAAGAATATGATTTCTAAAAATATGGACAGGCAGTCTTTGGCATGAAGTTAATCATCACGGTTGTTTGCTCAGGTACTTGAAGGGAAACCAGATGAAGCCAGATGAGGGCACCCACCACCCCAGTCTCACTGCCTTTCACTTCCAGGAACTAGAACTCACCCTCCCATTTCTCAGTCAAGCCTGCAGATGCTGAGACCAGAGCTCAACCCTCACCTTTAGGGAGGCTGCCAAACAGAAAGAGAAAGTCTTTGGTAAGCCTGTGGGGCCAAAGGACAGAGACGTCTTCGTTTCATAGGGAAGGTGCTTAGTCAGTTGGAAAGGGGGAGTGGTTAGGTAAAGTGGTGTAAAGTAAGGGCTTAAAGGGAGAAGACTGGGGAGGAAAGAGAAGCAGGAGGCATAGGGAGTGAGGAATTTCCATGAGGGTTTTCTTCCAGAAGCCCGGGTGGGAAAGCTTGCTCTTTGTTTAGTGCAAGGGTTCAAGGTGGCCAGACCGGAGACCAGCACTGATGAGGATGAGTTCTCTGCTTGCTGAGTGACAGAAGAGAAGGGAAAGGGAGGAGGAAAGAAGATCAAAGTCAGGTGCAGAAGGAAAATTGCAGGTAGGCCAGGTTCACTCATCAGCTTATTTGCATCTAATATGAGCACTGGGATGACAGAAAATGATGCCTACAATTTCAGGGCAATTACATCCAACTATCACATTCTCTCCTTCCCCTTCCCCCGTGCTGCCTCCAGCCCCAACTGCATGGTTCCACTGTAGACCTTGAAGGATGCTGAGGAAGAAACAATGGTGCCAGTGGGTCCCTGGAGAGGGGACTGCAGGAGATCTGTGGGGAGGGGCTGCAGTAACTCAAGAGTCTATGCCTATCTCCACCGGCTTGCCTGCCCACTGCCAAACTGCCTATTGCCATGTTTTTGTTTCTTGTTTATCTGACAGGATCACATACATACATATAGTTGCTTGTATACCCAATTAATTGGGTGGAGTACTTTGATTTGTAGCTTAACCCTGCCCTGTACTTAAAAGGTCTGGGTCCCAGAGCCCCATGGCTGTCTCACATGGTTCCCTAGCAACCAAATGAGACAGGGAAATGTGCAGTTTCATCACCACAAGATGTTAGGTCAATTAATATTCATTAGCAGTGCCTGTGTTTGGCTGCTAGGCGACATTGTGGGGAAAAAAAATCTTTGTTGCTTGAGTGGGGGATGGAAGGAGTGAAGAGACCAATGAATATGTATATTATGTACTGAGGATGTGTTTTCTTAGACTAGTACACTGGCCTGTCTGCACATGTGCATGCAAGATTTTAAAAAAATCTTTGTATTTACAATTATCCTTCCAAGTTTATTATATGGAAATAGATTTCAGAAACAATAGGAAAGTTGTACCCCAAAATATTTATCATGGCTCATTCAGGACACCTAAAATTATATAATTCATAGTGATTTTATTTATTCTATAATTTTTTTTCTTATTCCATTGTGTGCTCAGGTGGGAAACTTGGTTGCTTGAATAATACATAAAAGAAGCATAGGAGGAAAAAAATTCAGAAATTTCGTGTGTACTCATCATGTAAAGATAACAGCTTTTAACCTGTTGTTGTACGCCCTTTTAGTGTTCTTTTCCTTCCAGAGAACACACACACACACAGTCACATACGGTTTTACAAAAATATCATTTTATATATACTGTCTTATAGACTACGTTTTATAATGTGGCATTGTCATTACGAACATTTTCTTGTGTCTAACATCATTTTTATTAGTCACATAATATTTCAGTGATTGTATTTCCTTTGGTTCATTTAACCAAACTCCTGTTTTTATTCATGCATTTAGGATGTTTACTTTTTTTGCTATTAATAATGTTGGAATGAGTATCCTTGTACATTCATCTTTGAGTCCTTGTCCAATTATTTCCTTAGAGCAAACTCCTAGAAGCAGAATTACCCACTTAAAGGTCTTTCACATGCTGTGTCATGTTTTCTTTCAGAGAGAACAGAACAATTTACATTTGTACCAATAGTGAATGAAGGTACTCTATGATCTTCTTTATAAATAACACTGGAAAAGATCATGAAGTTCCCAATGTCCAATATCTGAGTTTTATCAGAGACTTCCCTTTATGAGGCTAAAACGAGAGCCCTGGCTCCTTTTGACGGGGAGGGCACATATTCTCAAAGAGGGGAATCTGGGCTGCAGAAGACTTATGATTTCGACTTGACCCAGCTAAGTATTTTCAGAAAATTTGTCCTTCATAGCCCCAAAGTGCAGCATGAAACCAGCCAGCATCCAGGTGCTCCCTGCAGTGAGAGTGTACACCACTGGCCTCCAGACTCTTGCCTATCCTGTGTTCCCGATGTTTCTGCCCACCCCCCTCCGCCGCCCACAGCCCTAGTTTTAGTCTCATGGCTCTGGTTGCCCCAAGCCCCAGCTCCAGGAAGATGACAGAGGGATCAGGCAAGCCCTGAGGTGAGTGGTAAGCTTTAAGGGCTTGTCTCTGGGAAAGAGAGAGGACAGGTCTCAGTTCCCTTGGGAGTCCTGAGGAGGAAGACAATGTAGTATCAGCAAAGGCCAGGGGCACCTGTGACCTGAGAAACAGGTGAATAGAAAACCAAACCAAACTGCTCCAAATTAGGGCAGTCCTTCCAGTTCTGCTCTAATTAAGAACAGTTTCCTTTGTACTCCTAGAAAACAGAACTCCCCCCACCCTCAAGCTAGGTGGGACAGGAGGTGGGGCAGAAGAGTGAAAACAGAAGGCTTATTTGGCCCCCTTTCCTGGATTCTGTTTAAAAATAGGTTCTGGTCATGGATGACCAAGGACCATGAGCTGAGCTTCCCAATCAATGGAACCAGCACAGACACTTGTGCCCACTGGGCCAGGCTGGGCAAAAGAGCCCACTCCAGAAAAAATTAGTGGGCCTTGATGGGAGAAATGGGACAGAATAGGGCAGTGGTTATTTATTGAGGTGTGTGTGGACCAGCAGGAGCTGCATCATCTGGGAGCTCATCAGAAATGCAACTGCATGGGCCCCACCCAAACTGCTGAATTGGAATCTCAAAGGATAAGGCCTGGAATGTGTGATTCACCACATTCTCTATGAAGCACTTGGGGACAGGAGTTCTTTGCAGAATATGGGGACAGGAGATTTCAGTCTTGGCTTTATCTGCCATCCCGTGAGATACCAAGCAAGCCTCTTTGTCTCTCTTGGCTTTATGTAAGGATAAGTAGACTTGATACTTTTTCCTTCAACTCTCTCCTTGTTAGTATAATCATTTAATAAGGTATGCATGTGTGTATACATGTGTCTATGTGTGTCTATGTGTATGCATGCACATGTGTGTCTATATATGTGCATATATGTGTGTGTACGTGTTGTGTGTCTGTGTGTGTGTGTGTGGTTAGTTTACTCTGGTTCTTCTTTTCCCTTCACCTTCCATTCCCATGAGATGATAAAGAAAGCTTATTGGAAACAAAAACTCAGAGTCAAAACCAACCAGTGATGTTTACTGTGAAGTCATCTGAGAAACAGGATGTTGAGGTGCTCTAAGGAGCTGCTTGGCAGCTCCTAGTGGAATAATGGGTTCTCCTGTAGAAGCAGGACACAGGTCCTTAGAGACAGAAGCACAAATAAAATACCAGTTGGATTAGAGGTGATTTAAATTTATGGATTTCTGTCAACTTTATCACTTTAGAAAATGTTCATTCCAATTGAACTATGTTTTCTTTTCTCTTAAAATTAACTGGTTGAGCTTAAGTTTCAATGAAACATTGCTATCCAAGTTTTAAGGGCTATTAAGGGTTCATCACATTAGTGAGGTCCATTTGTTTTAGGATACACTCTGGAGCCAATGTGTCTGGGTTTGAGTATAGGCTCTAACAGTTACAAGTGAGTAATCTTGGGCAAGTCACTTAACCTCTCTGTGCCTCAGTTTTTTCACCCACAAAATGGAAATAATAGTGACTAGCACAAAGTATTGTTGTGAGGATTACATGGATTAATATATGTGAAGGACTTTATAATAAACACAAAAGCACTCACTCATAGGTGGGAATTGAACAATGAGAACTCATGGACACAGGAAGGGGAACATCACACTCCGGGGACTGTTGTGGGGTCGGGGGAGGGACAGCATTAGGAGATATACCTAATGCTAAATGACGAGTTAATGGGTGCAGCAAAACAACATGGCACATGGACACATATATAACAAACCTGCACATTGTGCACATGTACCCTAAAACCTAAAGTATAATAATAAAAAAAGAGAAAAAAAAATAAACACAAACGCAAAGTACTGGTATGAAAACAGACACATAGACCAATGAAACAGAATAGAGAATTCAAATAAAGCTGTACACCTAGAAACATCTGATCTTCAACAAAGTCAACAAAAATAAGCAATGGAAAAAAGACTCCCTATTTAATAAATGGTGTTGGGACAACTAGCTAGCCTTATGCAGAAGAATGAAACTGGACACCTTCCTTTCATTATATACAAAAGTTAACTCAAGATGAATTAAAGATTTAAATTTAAGACCTCGGGGCTGGGCACAGTGGCTCAGGCCTGTAATCCCAGCACTTGGGGAGGCCAAGGTGGGTGGATCACCTGAGGTCAGGAGTTCGAGACCAGCCTGGCCAACATGGTGAAACCCCATCTCTACTAAAAACACAAAAATTAGCTGTGTGTGGTGGCATGGAGCTATAATCCCAGCTACTCGGGAGGCTGAGGCAGGAGAATTGCTTGGACCTGGGAGGTGGAGGTTGCAGTGAGCCAAGATCATGCCATTGCATTCCAGCCTGGGAGACAAAGCAAGACTCCATCTCAAAAATAAATAAAAAATAAACACAAAATTAAAAAATTAAATGTAAGACCTCAAACTATAAAAATCCTAGGGAATATCATTTTGGACATTAGCCTTGGCAGAGAATTTATGACTAAGTCTTCAAAAGCAATTGCAACAAAAAAATTGAAAAGTGGAACCTAAGTTAGCTAAAGAGCATCTGCACAGCAAAAGAAACTATCAACAGAGTAAACAGGCAACCCACAGAATGGGAGGAAATATTTGCAAACTATGCATCAACAAAGGTCAATATTAAGAATCTACAAGAACTCAACAAGCCAAAAAAAAAAAAAAAACTATTAAAAAGTGAGCAAAGAATATGGACAGACACCTCTCAAAAGAAGACATGCAAGCAGCCAACAAACATGAAAAAAAAAAGCTCAACATCACTGATCATGAGAGAAATGCAAATCAAAACCACAATGAGATACCATCTCACACTAGTCAGAATGCTATTATTAAAAAGACAAAAAACAACAGATGCTGGTGAGGCTGTGGATAAAAGGGAATGCTTATATACTGCTGGTGGGAATATGAATTAGTTCAGATCCTGTGGAAAGTTATTTGGTGATTCCTCAAAGAACTTAAAAGAGAACTATCATTTGGCCCAGAAATGTTATTAGTGGGTATATACCCAAAGCAAAATAAATCATTCTACCAAAAAACACCTGCACTAGAATGTTTATTGCAGCACTGTTCACGATAGCAAAGACAGGGAATCAACCCGTCAGTGGTGGACTGGACAAAGAAAATGCAGTACATATACATGGAATACTATGCAGCCATAACAAAGAATGTAATCATATCCTTTGCAGCAATATGAATGGAGCTGGTGGCCAAAATCCAAAGTGAATTAATGCAGGAACAGAAAAATAAATACCAGATGTTCTCACTTACAAGCAGGAGCTAAAGATTGGGTACACATAGAAATAAAAATGGGGGCCGGGCACGGTGGCTCACGCCTGTAATCCCAGCACTTTGGGAGGCCAAGGCAGGCGAATCACCTGAGGTCAGGAGTTCAAGACCAGCCTGGCCAACATGGTGAAACCCCGTCTCTACTAAAAATACAAAAATTAACTTGGCGTGATGGCAGCCACTTGTAATCCCAGCTACTCGGGAGGCTGAGGCAGGAAAATTGCTTCAACTCAGGATGCGGAGGTTGCAGTGAGCCAAGATCACACCATTGCACTCCAGCCTGGGCAACAAGAGTGAAACTCTGTCTAAAAAAATCCAAACAAATAAAAATGGGAACAATAGACACTGGGGACTATTAGAGGGGTGATATGGTTTGGCTCGGTGTCCCACCCAAGTCACATCTTGAATGGCAACCCCTACCTGTTGAAGGAGGGACCTGTAATCCAAACATGTGAAGGGAGGCAGGTGTTTGGATTATGGGGGCGGTTTCCCCCATGCTGTTCTTGTAATAATGTGTGAGGTTTTTTTGTTTGGTTTTTTGTTTTTTTGTTTTGAGATAGAGTCTCACTCTGTTACCCAGGCTGGAGTGCACTGGCACGTTCTCGGCTCACTGCAGCCTCTGCCTCCCAGGTTCAAGCAATTCTCCTGTCTCAGCCTCCCAAGTAGCTGGGACTACAGGTGTCTGCTACCAGGCCTGGGCTAACATTTGTATTTTTAGTAGGGTGGGGGTGGGGGGGCTTACTTTGTTGGCCAGGCTGGTCTTGAACTCCTGACCTCAGGTGATTCAACCCCCTTGGCCTCCCAAAGTGCTGGGGTTACAGGCGTGAGCCACCCCTCCCAGCCCCTGAGTGAGTTCTCACAAGATCTGATGGTTTTAGAAGTGGTGGTTTCCCCTGCTCTTCTCTTTCCTGCCACCTTGTGAAGAAGGTGCCTGCTTCCTCTTCTGCCATGATTAGAAGTTCCCTGAAGCCTCCCCAGCCATGCAGCTGGGAGTCAATTAAACCTCTTTCCTTTGTAAATGACCCAGTCTCAGGAAAGTTCCTCATGGCAGTGTGAAAACGAACTAGCACAAGAGCGAAAAGGAAGAGGGGGCCAAGGGTTAAAAAACTACCTATTGAGTACTATGCATACTACCTGGGTGATGGGGATCACTTGCCCCCCAAATCCCAGCATTATACAATAAACCCATGTAACAAACCTGCACATGTGTTCCTGAATCTAAAATAAAAGTTGACTCTATATATTACATATAATATAAAATATATATAATTACATATAATATAAAATATATATAATTACATATAATATAAAATATATATATAATTACATATAATATAAAATATATATATAATTACATATAATATAATATATATATAATTACATATAATATAAAAATATAATATATAATATATGTAATTGTAATATATAATATATATAATATATAATATATATATTCACTAAGCACTAAGAATGCAGCTTGTCATACTTTGGCTCTGATCACTATTCCGGTCAATTTGACTCAAGTCTCTTCTGTTCAAATTCAGAGTTGCGTGGCTTCTGTGAAGCTCAGCCTTGCTGGGGACAGGGCTGGTATCAACTTTCTCTGTCATTTCTACAGCAGGATCCAGCTGCATTTGGTGCTAACTGCCTCTCATTTGTTTATGAGGTAACTGCTTTCTCTCTTTTCATTTCACTCTCTCTTCCCTCCAATTTCCATTTCTTTTGTGAAATGGTTAAAGTGCTTGACATAATTAGCTGTTAATTGTTAGCAGCTGTACCCATTATCAGTTTAATGCCTAATTAATTGCAACAATTAATGCCGCCGTCCTGTCTTAGGAACTGTTGATGAGGGAAGACTGGTGTTGTTGAAGTTATATCTTAATTAATTTATCTCCAATTTTTAGCATTTAACTAAAAATCCCAAATTGGAAGCTGTTTTCCTCATATGAGTAATTGATGGGCAGAAGGTCTCAGTGCAATGCACAGTGGCCTGGGTCCACCCTTTGCAAGTTGAATGTCTCTCAATGTCAGTATCTGCAGTCAGGAAGTGGTTTCCAGCAGCCACCTTACTAGATGGCGGGGCCCTGTGCACAAATGTACTCTTCTCTGTAAATTTTTCTGTGCTGTATTGTTTTGAGAAAATGACAAGCCAAGAACCTCAAGAGCCAACAGCTTCTTCCACCAGACTTTGTTCAAAACTGCACTGGAGTACATATCCCATTGTACATGACTTGCGTGGGAATCTGACCTGGGTTGAGCATCTTCAGGGCAAGCCTGCCCGGGTCGTGACTGCACCTGCAGCATTAGTAGGATGTTCAGTCCACTATTGAAGGGAAAACTGAATGGATGAGTCCTAGTCTCAGCGTATCTAGCTTCTCTTGTGAGCCAGGCTTGGTGCTATATGCTTCACACACATAACAATTTTTTCCTAATTCTCAAAATAACCCTGCATTGTGGACATTATTTTCCTTTCTATCTTCTTATTTGTGGATGATGAAACAAAGGCTTACAGAGATTATGTAACTGGCAAGTGACAGCATTATAGCTCAAACCTACATGATTCCAATTGCAATAAAGGCTTGCCACCGTACGATCTTGCCTTTCTTTGAATGAATAGGTGAATCTTTTGTCACTTTGTTCTGAGGTGATCCATTGACTTTTAGAGTCCTAGGACCCTACATCCCTTTGGGCAATCCCACTGTCTATCATCCTGTGAAGAGGCTAATCCTGGTACGGGAGATGGAGATGGGCCAGGTGGGCTTTTGACTTGGCAGTGGGATATAAAGGCAGGTGGCAGAGGCAAGCATAAGAAACAGGTCTTCCTTCCTTCCTTCCTTCCTTCCTTCCTTCCTTCCTTCCTTCCTTCTTTCCTTCCTTCCTCCCTTCCCTTCCCTTTCCTTCCCTCCTTCCTTCCCTCCTTTTCTTTTCTCTTTCTTTCGTTCTTTCTCTCTTTCCTTTCTTTCTCTCGCTCTTTCTCTCTCTCTCTCCTCTCCTCCTCTCCCTCTCTCCCTCTCTCCTCTCCTCCTCTCCCTCTCTCCCTCTCTCTCTCTCTCCCTCTCTCCCTCTCTCCCTCTCCCCCTCTCCCCCTCCCCCCTCCCAGTGCTAGATTACAGCCTCTGCCCGGCCGCCCCCCGTCTGGGAAGTGAGGAGCGCCTCTGCCCGGCCGCTGCCCTGTCTGGGAAGTGAGGAGCGTCTCTGCCTGGCCCCCCGTCTGGGAAGTGAGGAGCGTCTCTGCCTGGCCACCCCGTCTGGGAAGTGAGGAGCGTCTCTGCCCGGCAGCCCATAGTCTGGGATGTGAGGAGCGCCTCTGCCTGACCGCCCGGTCTGGGGCGTGAGGAGCACCTCTGCCCGGCTGCCCCATCTGGGACGTGAGGAGCACCTCTGCCAGGCTGCTGTGCAACCTTCCAAGTGTGAAGTGACAGCCTTCGTTGTAGAATGAATGAAGACACTGGCACTGATTATATAACACCTTGGCAACTATCTCAAGTCGTTGATGGTGGAGGTATTGGAATTATAGAAGAAAGCAAACACAAATTTGACTAAAGGCGATTTTGTGACTTCTTTCTCTTGGCCCTGGCAAACCAAGGTTATTCTGGATGGAAATAGCCCTGAAAAGGTGATATATATATATATATATGAACGTATCTGGTTTTTTTTTTCCCCTGTATAATTCTTACTTTGTGCATTTGATATTCAGTTGTGTTTGTAATCACGGAAAAATAAAAGCATATATATATATATATATATATATATATATAAAAAGAAACAGGTCCCTCTCTTTGGGTCTGGGGGAGTCAGGAAACTATATACACCTCAGCTATGGGAGGTGTGCTCCAGGACTCTGCTGGACAGAAAGCTTGTCCTTGTAGTATGACACAGACCAGGACCTGGGTGGGGGACACCACCAATATAAGACACCACTATCGTCTTAGGGCTTAAGCTCTGAGAGGGGCTCTGCTTAACATCCAGGTATGGTAGGCTAAAATAATGGCTCCCCAAAGATATCCATGTCCTTGTCCCTGGAACAAGTGAATATTACTTTATATGGCAAAAAAGGCCTTTTCATATGTGATTAAGGATTTTAAGAAAAAGAGATTATCCTGGATTGGTTAGGTGGGCCCTAAAAACAATCATGTGTGTCTTCCTAAGAGGGAGGAAGGGGGATGTTTGACATTTAAAAAAAGGAGAAGGCAATGTGACTGCAGAGGCAGAAGTTTAAGTGATGCAACCACAAGTCAAAGAATGCTAGAAGCCACCCAGAACTGGGAGAAACAAGGAAGGATTCTCCCCTAGAGCCTCTGGAGAAAGCATAACCCTGTAAGCACCTTGATTTCAGCTCAGTGATACTGACTTCAGATTTCTGGCCTTCCAGAACTCCAGAACGAAGAGAATAAATTTCTGTTGTTTTAAGTCATCAGGCTTGTGGTAATTTGTTAGGACATCCACAGAAAACGAGTATGCCAAATGTGTTTCCTTTGTTATAATATTTTTGTTATCTCTAAGTCTTCAGCAAAGTTTTGTTAAGCATTAAAAAAGATAAGAGAAAAAAATTGTGATAAGAGCTGGAGTTACTTCAGAATTATCTGGTTGAGAAATTTCTTGGGGGTAAATATACACCTCATTATAATGACTTCAGGGTGGCAAATTTAGGATTAGGTCTTAATGCATATTTAAGAAAATACTCAAATACTAAATAGCTTAAACAAAGGAGAAGTTCATTTTTTGCATAAAACAAGTCTAGAGTTAGGCAATCCCAAGCTAGTGGGGGCAGCCAGCCACACAGAGTTGTCAGGGACCAGTTCCCTTCTAATTGCTCAAGTGTACAGTCCATATCCTCGTGGTCCAGGATGACTGCTAGAGTTCCAGGCATCACATCTGAGTTCCAGAAGCAGGGTGGAGAAGGCAGAAAGAAGGGTCCACCTTCTTACTCTTAGGGAGGCCTCCAGGAAGTTTCTCACACATTTCTGCTTATGTCTCTTTGGCTAGAAATTAGTTTCATGTAATACAGCTGCAATGGATGATTGGCATTGGACTGTTTTACCCAGGTGACAATATGCCCAGCTAAAAAATTAGATCATGTTGATGAAAAGAAGGGGAAATGGCTATTTGGAGGCAACTAACCATTTCTATCTCACCAACTATTCAAGTTCTAGACAGTGAGGGGGAGGGATATAAGTTAAATTATAATTAACTAATGTGTGGGCTTTTTTTCTTTTAAGACCTCACCTGAAGTAGATTTTAGTTCTGATGCTGCAGTGTAGTCTAATGTTTGTTTGTGCAAAGTATCCAGGCAACCATGGATAGAATGGCTGTGGCTCTGAAAACCATAGGGAAGAGGAGAGGAGACAGGTTGTTTAGGTGAAAAAGAGATTTTTTTTTTTTTTGTAAGGACAAAACGATCTGTTTTTCAATAAATTACTGTCCTATGGATGTGAAAATGAACTACATCTGCGATAAGATAGAAGGGGAATGGGGTGGAAGGGAGGCCAATTTTAGCTGAATAGGGAAAAGAAATTTCTAACAACTGAAAAGCCGGCAATGGTACAGCTGCCTCTCGGGGACGTGACTCCCTTTCTGGGCTGGGAGCTGCTGGGGTGCTGGGAGTGAGCCTAAAGCAGGGGCTGTACTGGATGACTTCCCTCTGATCACATGACTCAGTGGGGAGGCCCTCTAGGAGCTTGTCAAAGATCACAGTGGAGGACACAGCACCGTGGGGGTCTGTGTCTAATTAAGAGACAAATGAATGAGGCTGTCAGGGAGAGGGAACTTTCCATGCCTCAGGGTAACAAAACTACAGTTGTTGCTGGGCTAAGGCCTGGAGGTCTGTGCCAGCTTCCCAAAAAAAGAATGTAGGGAGTGTGGCTTAAGCTTGGTGCCGAGCCCTGAATCTGGACAGCCCAAGGTGGGAGGGGCCCAGGACAGTGGGATGGCAGGGCCTCGTTTTATTTGCCTCCTGTTGTGCTTAACTTGGTAGGGGCAGTTAGCCAGTTCCCAGCATCTTCTGAGACAAGCCTGGCAATCCGAGGGTACCAGGGCCAAAGACCAGGGCCGGAGGGGAGGAAAAAGCCTGGATCTTTTCTTTGACTATATCTATACGCAATTACAGACTAAAGTCTTCTGGACTTCATGCTGAAGCTTCTCCAAGAGGCTGTGACTCGATGCATGACTGTCGGCTATTTTGTGGATGTTTGAATGATGTTAGCTCTGTTGCGGGGTAATCATAGGTAATACACTAACAAGAGCTGCCTTTCTAGCCAGAAGAAGCATAGTGGCTCTCCTTCCATGAAATAATGGCTTGTCCCCACTGTTGTGAGCACACAGAGAACAGGAAACATGTTTAAGGCTCTGTCTCAGGAACCTGTGGTGGTCTGGCCTATTTTGGTTGCAAGTAGCAAAAGCCACCCCCCGAACTAGGTTGAGCAGAAAGGGAAATTTCTTGCCCCCGTCACCAGAAGTAGATCTGGCACAGTGGGTTCAGGACCTCACACTCTGACATTGGAGCTCTCCTCTTGCTCTGCTTGGCATGGTTCTTTTTGCACATTGGCCCGGACTCTCTGACCTCAGCCAAGCAGTCACCTGGAAGAGATGGTTCAGGGAGCTCCAACTCACAGCTTGCATTCCAGCTATCCCGTGTCTTCATCTCCCCTCTGTTCCTTAGCCAGAGGCCAGTTGTCTCCTAGACAAGTGTCCTGACCAGAGGGTCTTTGGAAACAGGAAGACCCTTAGCAGGGAGCGTGTAGAGAAGTCCCAGCATGGTTCTCAGGGTCTTCCATGCCTTCCTTCTTCAGTTTTCCAGGAGTGTGGGAAGGATAATTTGTTTATACGTGACCAGGCACCTTGCCAGTATTTCTGTTAGCAGTGCCAGGGCTCTGGAAGGGCTTAACATGGTGGCTGCTCCCAAGCCCTGGACAGGAGCTGCAGCCAAGGAACTCATGACGTCTCTCTGAGTGGGCCTGAGCTCGTCAGTCTTTCCTGTCACCATTCCTTGTGTTGGCCTGACCTCAGAGCCCTCAAGCTCTGGACCCAGGCATGACCTCAGGCCCTTTGCTTACTGTGTGTCAGCTGCCCGAGGAGGGCCTTTGGTCTCAGCCTGTAGCTGTGGCCCCTGGAGTCTACTATTTTGGAATCATCCCAACAAAGACAGCCTTGACCTCTCCCCTGGAGGAAGCTGCTTTGACAAATGCTGAGATGCTGTTTATGCCTTCTCAGGCTGGATTGCAGGGTCACAGCCTGCTCCACTTGCCTAAAAAACCATAAAGTCTGAGGTTTCCCTTCGGGACAGGACCAGGGGCACAGGAATTTAAAGGGATTGGACATACCTGTTAAGCAAGAGAGATCTCAGTAAGACTTGACTTCTATGTTGCCACCATGTGTTCCCCGTGGTTTTTGCCTGTAGGAATCGGGGTTCCTCATGGTAAGCAGTTGAAGCCAATTCTGGCTGACACAGCAGGAAAGGTTTAGTAACAGGATGTTGGGTGTCTCACAGAATCAGCAGAGCCTGGAAAACCAGGCCCCAGGCTACACGTGCAGAATAATGTTCCATTACACGTGGCAGAACTGGCCTAATGAGAAAACTGCTGTGGCACTGTCGCTGCTGCCAACTGGATGTTCTGATTTGCATCACAATTTGCCAGGAACATGACTATTGTCACCACTGCAGCCTTCAGTGTCCATGCCACATCTGGCCCCAGAATGTCACCTTATCATCCCAGCAGCTCCTCGGCCACCTGCTTATGTCTTAGCTGCAAAGGAGGCTGGGAAAGTGACTGTTACTGTTTCTACTTTTAGGAGGCAGGATGCATAGGATGGAAAATTCCTCTAATGTAAGAAGGGTGTTTAAAGGTGCTGGGCAGCGAGGAAACTTGACAGCGGCCCACCATACCAGCTGTGTAAGTTGTGTACCGCATCTTTGAGGGGAAGCAGTTTGCATGTAACTGAAGGGTGCTGCCTGAGATGGCTGCTGCAGTGACCTCATCCTCAGAGGGGAGTCATGGAGGGGGAGAGCCCTCCAGGGTCAAGTCATAAGTGAGAAACACAAGTTCCTGGTGCAGTGATGGGAGGTAGGGGCTTGCAAGGGAGTTTCAGTGACGATGGCTGGAGTCTTTCCTTTCTGCATCTCCAGGGAAAGATGAGATTTGCTGTGAGTCACTCTGGTTGGTCCTAGCTTCCAGCCCTGGGTTGCTAGACTAGACTAGCAGACTTTCCAGTGTGTGTTTTCCTTAGAGTTGCTTGAAGCAAAATGCTGGGCACCCATCTAGGATTCACCTAAAAGGAATCAAAGGAGAAAGGCAACACAGAGTCCAAAAGTGGGACTTAACCCAGCCATGTAATCTGTTTTAAAAATAACTTCTTCCTGTCATTCTCGGCAAGATGTGGCTCCCACAGAGTCTTGCTTGGGGACTGGGCTATCCAATACCTGAAACGGATTTCCAAAAATAAAGCTGACATTTACTGAGTGCCGTGTATCAGGCACTGTATGGAGGGCTTTACACAAATTATCTGAGTTAATCCTCATAGAAACACCATGAAGTATGAGCTGCTATTACCGCTGTTTTACAGTTGAGGAAACTCAGGTTTAAAGAGGATAAATAACTCCTCTAATGGTTAATCAGCCAGTATCAGAGCTGGGATTTGAATCTTAGCAGCCTGACCTCAAAGCCCATTTTGCTAAATTGTCTCTCTAGGATCTCGAGCTAGAAAGTAACTTGACCTCCCCAACGTGAGGCTTACATTCTCCTTGGCTCTTCTAGAGTTCAATCTAAATCAAAGTTAGGTCTACCCAGCATAGCTTTTTCTATGTGTCTAGGTCCTGCACACAAATATATAATCTAAACTTCCAGAGGGGGCAGCCCCTTCCTTAGTTACATAGCCCATCATCCTCAGATGCTTCAATCTGAGGTCCGACTAAGTCAGCAAGTGTGAGCAAAGGATGACCAGATGTTCAGCTGAGACTGCAGGCAACACCTCCCTGTAGGGGTGTGAGGCTCTCACTATCTAGAGGAGAAGCAGGAAACTGCCCACATCAGCAGGAGACTCCAGATGTCTAGGGAAGAAGGAAAAGAGAATCATTGAAAAGGAGATAAATGAAGAACAGAGGGTTGACTGGGAAAGAATGAGGATCCCCCAGGGATGTCCCAGTGGGCTGGAGGAATGCCCTCAGACTGGATTAGACTTCTCTCTGGACCCCCTCCCTCCCCACACTTTCTGATTGTGTCTTTGGGTGATTGCATCCTCTACCAGATGACTGCACATTACACGATAACACGGGCGAGTTGTGGGATCCTCCCTGCAGTAAGTGCTCAGTACATGTTTGTTTACTGAGATGAATAAATGAGTCCTATCCTAGGGACAGCAGGGATTTGGGAAAGTGGAGAGAGATCGAGCCTGGGGAAGGAAATCCTTAAAAAACAAAAGTCCTCTTTGAGATTGGGTTCTACATCCAGGCTGGGCAGAGGCAGTCCTGGAGAGGTGAACACCTGGCAGGTGGCTATGCCGCCTGCTGAAGGATCCAACACAGAGCCCTTCCCACTCCACGGAGGCTGCTCATGCTCTGTGAGCCCCTGGGTGACAACCTGCCTGGACCCAGAAGCTGAGGCTCTTTCCATTCTTGCTTCCAGGGAAAGAAGTGGGTGAACTCTCTATTCTGGAGTCTGAAAACTGTCAGGAAGGGAGGCATAAGTGGCAGCAGGGGTGGAGAAGTGTAGAACATCAGGATTCATCCTGGTATGTTGGAAGAAGCTTCAGTGTCAGTCATTCATTCAGTAGACATTTATTGAGCGTTTAGGCTATATTAGACATTGTGCTAAACACAGAGAGGTGAGTGAGACAGACAGCCCCTGCCTTCATAATGGTTATAATCTGGTGGAGAAGACAACAAATCCACACTTACAATGTAGCCTCAAAGAATTATGTTGGGGTGCTATGGAAGACAGAAGATAGCCGCAGAATGCAGATTTGGGGTTGCTGGGTAGTGACATCTAAGCTAAAACTGTGAGTAGGAATTGGCTAGGAAAAAGGAAGTATTATGGCCTGAATGTGTCTCCCCAAAATTCCTATGTTGAGATCTAACCCTCAATGTGATGGAATTAGGAGGTGGGCTTTTGGGAGGTAATCAAGTCATGAGGGCGGAGCCCTCATGAGTGGGGTAAGTGCCCTTATAAAAGAGGCCCCAGAGAGCTGCCTTGCCCCCTTCCACCAGGTAAGGACACATGAGACGCATGCCCTGTATGAACCAGAAAGCCAAACCTGTTGGCACCTTGATCATAGACTTCCCAGCCTCCAGAACTTGGAGAAATAATTTTCTCCTGTTTATAAGCCACCTGGTTTATGGTCTTTTCTCATAGCAGCATGAACTGACTAAGAAAGGCAGAAAGGGAATAGGAAGATAGTTTCAGACAGAGGGAGTAAAAACTTGACCTATTAAAAGGATCTGAAATAGCTCAGTCTGGCTGAATGTGAACTCTCAATGGAACAATGGTGAGAGATGTGTCTGCGAGACCTGGTCAGCCATGATGAGGAGCTTAGGCTCTGTCTTGATATAAACTGAAAAAAGCTGTGGCTCCATGTTTCTTAGTTTCTGTATAGAGTTGCATTTGGAGAAGAGCAAGCCAACCAACAAATAATAATTTAATTTAAATCTTTATTGAGATATCTTAAAGAATGCTAAGAGGAATCCATTTCACCCACATACCACTTCTCAGAAATCCCCCCTTTTCCTCCCTAATTGTCTCACTTCCCACAGCTCCCAAATCCCAAACTGTTTCTCTAGCCCTACTCGCTTGGTTTCCTTCCTCTCTCTTTTGCCCCCTGCCCCTCTCCCCTAGCCAATGCTGTGTGAATCTAATGACTGAGTCAGCTTAAAACAACATTAACTCAGAGCTTAAAACATGAGCTTGATACACCTTTCTCACCCTAACACCAATTCCTGATTTTATGTGTGTCCATCCAGCCTTGCAAAGGTTGAGTAGGCGGAGCATCTTTGCATTTGGACTTTCTCGAGGCCATCACACACCCACCTTCTTCTTCACCATGCTTCTACCGTGATCCAGGCAGGGTAGGAATAAAGGTGATCTGAGAAGACCTAACCCGAAAGAAACAAAAATCAGAGCCCAATTCCCCCAGCTGAGCCATTAAACCAAAGGGGCTGGGAAGAGACAGTAAATCCAGACATGAGGCCATTGGATAGAAATGGGAAATGACATGAAAACAAAAACCACTTCAAAATGAAAAAGGTGGAGCCAGGAAAATTTCCCTGTACTGAGGAGGGTAACACCAGAATTTTTCCAGAGCAACTGCAGCCTCATGACCTGTGATGGAGGGAAAGAAGGCTGGTGATGGTAGCCAGCCAGCCTGCTGAGTGGCCCGTGGTTGTACATTTCAATTCCTGCAGACAGAGAAACAAGGAGAGAGAGAAAAGAAGGGGAAAGGAGGTGAAAGAAGGGAAGGGAGGAAGGGAAGAGGGAAGCAGAAGCAGGAATAGAAACAGGGAAGAAAGAGGCAGCATGTCATTCTGGATTCTACCACAGCTCCATCACAAACTGAGTTTGGGGGACTCTCTCCAAGGGTCCTAACTCCTGATTTTTATCTCTAGTAGGTTTTAGTAGGAGCAGTTGTAGAATGTTTTTTTCCTTTTTAAAAAATCCAAGCAGATTTTATACTTTTAATAAACTTTCCTGTTCCTGAACCGCTGTGGATAAACCATGATCCCAGAAGCCAGTTCCAGTTCTTAGTAGACAGGAAGCGTTCAGTGAGAGATGCTCCCCAAGCACCTCCGAGTCCAGAGTTGTCCTGTAGAAATCCCAGGTTGGACGGCCTTAGGGATGTGTGGAACAGACAACCTGAAGGCCAGAACAATCATGAGAGGATGTGGACCACACTCCACCAGCCATCCAGCTATCTCTAGGAGCCAGATCCCAAACCGCTGAAGGTAACATTGGTCCTGGATGTGAAAGGATGTTTACTAAGACATGTGTACCCCAACTTCTCAGGCCTTAAGCCAGCCTGAGCTGCTGTGTGTGTATGTGTGTGTGCACAGGTGAGTGTGCGCATACACACACCCTAATATACCCTCATCTGGGATTAGCAACTGGAACCTAGCCTGATAATGTATACACATGGGTGAATCTAGACACCAATGTGGCCTGAGTTATCTGAATAACTGGCCTAGGCTTTCCCACTAGCTCTATGGGCCCTGCTGACAGACCCTGAAAGAGCTGGGCCAGCCAGGCCATTTCCTGGACCCCAATGTCTAAGAGCATGGCAAGATTGCCAAGTGGTTAAATGGAAATAACTTCTCACAACAAGAGTATTCTTTTTTTAAAAAAAATTTTATTTCCGTAGGTTTCTGGGGGACAAGTGGTGTTTGGTTACATAAGTAAGTTCTTTAGTGGTGATCTGTGCAATTTTGGTGTACCCATCACCTGAGCAGTATACACTGCACCCAATTTGTAGTCTTTTATCCCTCACCCCCTTCCCACCCTTTCGCCTTGTGTCCTTGAAGTTCATTGTGTTATTCTTATGCTTTTGCATGCTCATAGCTTAGCTCCCACTTACGAGTGAGAACATACTATGTTTGGTTTTCCATTCCTGAGTTACTTCACTTAGACTAACAGTCTACAATCCCATTCAGGTTGCTGCGAATGCCATTGATTCATTTCTTTTTTATGACTGAGTAGTATTCCATCATTCATATATATATATATTCATATTCATATATACATACATATATATACACATATATACCTATATATACACATATATACCTATATATACACATACACACACACACCAGTTTCTTTATTCATTCTTTGATAGGCATTTGGGTTGGTTTCACATTTTTGCAATTATGAATTGTGTTGCTATGAACAAGCATGCACAAGTATCTTTTTTGTATAATGACTTCTTTTCATCTGGGTAGATACCCAGTAGTAGGATTGCTGGATCAAATGGTAGTTCTACTTTTAGTTCTTTAAGGAATCTCCACACTGTTTTCCATAGTGGTTGTACTAGTTTACCTTCCCACTAGCAGTGTACAAGTGTTCCCTGATCACCGCATCCATGCTAACATCTACTATTTTTTGATTTTTTGATGATGGCCATTCTTCTTTTTTTTGCGATGGAGTCTCACTCTGTCGCACAGACTGGAGTGCAGGGGTGCGATCTCAGCTCACTGCAAGCTCCTCCTCCTGGGTTTATGCCATTCTCCTCCCTCAGCCTCCTGAGTAGCTGGGACTACAGGCGCCCACCCCCATGCCTGGTTAATTTTTGTATTTTTAGTAGAGACAGAGTTTCACTGTATTAGCCAGGATGGTCTCGATCTCCTGACCTTGTGACCCACCTGCCTTGGCCTCCCAAAGTGCTGGGATTATAGGTGTGAGCCACTGCGCCTGGCTGGTCATGGCCATTCTTGAAGGAGTAAGGTGGTATTGCATTGTGGTTTTGATTTGCATTGCCCTGATGATTAGTGATGTGTGATTCTCAGAAGATATACAAATGGCCAACAAACATATCAAGAAGAGTATTCTATAAGCTCAGCAGGAAGGCTTTGATAAATAGCTTGGGGGTGAAGGGTGAGGCCTCCCAAGGGACAAACTTGATTAACAATAAATAGCTGCTAAATCGCCTTTTAGAGAAGGTGGGTCCAATGAAACCCAGGGCTCTTGTTTTAGTGAGGGGGGCTTGAGTGTTGAGGGATAAGAGCA
The DNA here is from genome assembly GCF_006542625.1 of Nomascus leucogenys. Taxonomy (NCBI): domain Eukaryota; kingdom Metazoa; phylum Chordata; class Mammalia; order Primates; family Hylobatidae; genus Nomascus; species Nomascus leucogenys. The sequence goes on along the minus strand of NC_044395.1, from coordinate 22,346,971 downwards.
AATTGCTCAGAGAAGCTGAGAGCTGGCAGTACTTTTTTCTTCTTCTGCCTCTCCCTGTCTGGAGTTTAAGCACTCTCTTATGGCCTTGGGTTGCCTTGGCTACCTTCTCTGATGGCATTTATATGAACACATTGCATTTATTGAGAAGGCCAACTTTTGTTCTACCTCCTTTCAGGGGGCTTCCCCTCTCCCACCACCTCCACAAAGGGCTCATAAATGCAAGCCCCAACACCAGCCAGTTTCTTGGCCCTCTCCCCAAGCCCTTGCTGTTGGTGGTCTCCTCGCCTGTTCTTGGCCTCCCTGTCCCAGGCCGGGTCTTGGCTCCTGGTTCACTGAGAGCTAGACTTTGCCAGCTCCCATCCTTTTTGATTTGGGTGACCCTAATCTTCCTGAGTTTTTAAGCTTTGGATTCTTGAAGTTTTACGCTCTGACTACTATTTGGGTTTTGGGAAGCCTCTGTTGTTTCAGATGAGAGGACTCTACCATGGCTGTGAATCACGGAACCTTCTAGAAATAACTCCTTCTCTGTCCTGTTGGGCCTTATACTTTATACTGGGATGTACAGATCTGAGCATGGGAAAAATTGGGCTGTAGAAGCAAGGCATTTTTTTTTGGGGTGAGAAGATCCTTTAAACTTGCTGGCAAGGGGTTGAAACAGCACCTCCACATTTGAGCTCAGAGATAACCCTGTGAAGAAGTCATAGTTATCACTGACTGAACACCTACAATAGTTGATTCTTGTTATTTGCAGGAGTTGTGTTTTGTAATGTTTCTGCTAGTGTTGAATTAGCCAATAATGAACCATTTTTTCTAGGGGAAGTGCAGACCTGTGAGCCTCTGGTCACATGTTCCTCAATTGATCCATACATAACCTTGTCTTGTGTGTGTTTCTGTTTAAAGTCACCTTATTTGATATGCATTGTTGATTCGTTAACATTGAACTCATGGCCAATAGCACTAGAACTCACGCCTGAGTGAAGTTTACCTAACACACATATATTCTCCCTAAGGCACTTCACAGCCTTCTTGCGCATAGGAATTCTAGAAAGTGCTTTAGCATTACACTTGGTGGCCATTTTACATAGTAGAATGACCAAAAAAAAAATGTGGTACTAAATAGACCATGACAAAGATACTTGTTAGGTGAGCGTGGCAGCTCACATCTGTAACCCCAGCACTTTGGAGAGCTGAGGTGGGTGGATTGCTTGAGCCCAGGACTTCGGGACCAGCCTGGGCAACACAGTAAGACTTTGTTTCTACAAAAAATTAAACAATTAGCGAGGTGTGGTGGTGCATGCCTGTAGTCCTAGTTATTCAGGACACTGAGGTGGGAGAATGGCTTGAGCCCAGGAGGTCAAGGCTGCAGTGAGCCATGATGGTGCCACCACCGTACCCTAGCCTGGATGACAGAACCAGACCCTGTCTCAAATAAAAAAGGACATTTGTTTACAGTATGAGAGCTGAAATGAGAAGGCAGAGCATCCCCTTTCTCCATCTCACCTGGGAATGTGCACGTCAGGCTTCTCAAAATTGTCACTGCTCTGTGCGTGCTTGCGAATGACCGCAAAAAGTGCTTCGGGCATTGATTTTGGGGTTATACATAAATTTAAGTGAGGAGGTGAATTTGCAAATATGGAATTGGTGAGTAATGAGGATTGATTTTATGTGCCAGGCAATGCCAGGGAGGTGAGAACCGATGTGACCCGTATTCTGCAGATGTTCTTGGAACTTCTGCATCTGACCCTCCTTTGGGGCTTACTAGGATCCAAGGCCAGAGGGGAGCTTTCTGGCTTCCCAGTCTGTGTTCCAAATGAACCATTTCCAGGGGTTCAGCTCCTCTGAGGGTAGAGGAGTCAACTTCAGCAGGACTCACCTTCGTATTTAAGGTGCAGGACACCAGCAGCAGCTCTGTTTGTACTGTACAAAGAACAGCCTCTTGTAATTTGGTTCCTTTTGAACAGTTGCTAATAATTTTGCACTCAATTTCCATTTAAATGGAAACATTAACCTCTGGAGCCTGGAAAGGAGCCTAGAAGGGGCTCTTAAGTACAGCTCTTATCTCCATGGCTCAGAGTGTCCCAGGAGTCAATCCAAACATACCTCTAAATCACTCTCAATAGATGAGGGGTTCAATCCTGTTTTGAAAGACCTTTGCCCTCCCTCCCCGTACAAAGTTCACTTTCTTGTTTACTCACCTGATTCAATGTCTGGAAGTTCTTCCTTAAGTCTAACCTGAAGTTTTCTTCTGGAACACAAGCCTTCTTTTTCCTGGATCACGTGCAGAAGACATTGGAAACCTACCTCCTGAGCTGATAGTGAAGCTCCTAACAAGTTGGGCAAATGACCCCAGGTGGAGGCTGGAACAAAGCCCAGGGATCATCGAAAATAGGTTGTCAACTAGCAACAAGAAGAATCCAAATGATCCCACATGAGTGACAAAACATTTTCACAGATATTATTGTGTTTTATTTTTGTAATTCCTCTGTGAAAAAAGTATGCCACTTACCTGATTCTACAGATGAGGAAACTGGGGAATAGAGTTAACCTACATCAATTATAAACTGGCAGGGCTGGGGCCCCAGAGCCCCTAGCCTGCGCTCTGCAATGATTACAAAATGCTGAGAGCTGGTCAGCTTCTATGTCAAGAAATTAATGTTATTGATGATGTAACCTAGAATTCAGTCACTGGGTATCCCTAAATCCTCCAACTTCCTACCCTAAGATATCAATCAAAATTGGTCTTCACTGCCCCCTCACATGTGGCAGAGAACCCATGCTCCTCCCAGTCTTTGTCCTGGGTGGCCTGCACCCTAAGACCTTGAATGACTTTTTTTTTTTTTAATTATTGGTTCTCGCCTTGCATTTTGTCTCCTGTGTTGGATCTCCCTGTTTTGAAGATACTATCTTCACTTATGGAGAGGACGTGCAGGGGTCTACAGATGTGAAGTGACACCTGCTTGCTGCATGCGGTTGGGTAGCTGGGATGCTGCAGAAACGCACTGTTGGGAGGGTGGAAATTCAGCCATGCACTGTTTGCCAGATCAAGAACTATGAGGTGCTGCATCCAACCAGAATATTCTCTTTATTTATCTGTGCCAAGGGGTGTCTTCTATTTGCACAAAGACACCTTATAGGCTAGAGGTGGCCCTCAGGAACATATTCGAGGTCACACATCCAGAAAGTCTGTAGCCAGAGTGGAAAGGCAGGTCGGCTTCCATCATCTGGTCTCATGTGCCCTTCTTTCTCCTAGTGCTCAGCTCCTGGAATGGGAGACGGAGACATGGGGGTGGAGGGGAGAGGGGAAGAGCTGCCTCCCTGTTCTCAACTTCCCAATCACCCTCTTCAGCCTACTTATCTTCTGTTTCCAATAATGAAGCAATCTCTTTGGTCAGCACCCCCCACCCCCATTCTTTTCTAGCACTTGCAGTATGAGTTCTAAAAATAGCAATAATTAGACAAGTCTGCCCATCATTCCAGGTCTTTCTTGTCTTTGTTTAAATTCTGTTGGTTTTATCTCCTATAATTTCTGACTGATCTGGAGGAGCCTGAGCAGCGTGCAGTGATACGTGTGCAGACTATGATTAAGTGTGGGTATGTGTGTGTGTGCATGTGTTCACATATGTATGCATGCTTATGTGTACATCCATGTATGTTTGCATTGTGCACATGTGCAATGTGTGTCCATGTATGTATGTGTGTATGTGTATCCCTATGTGTGTGGATGTGTATCTATATATATATCTGTGTGTAGTGGGCATGTGTGTGTGGTGCATTTACATGTGTGTAGTGGGTTTTGCGATCAGGAGGAGGCAGAAAGGAGTGTGGATCCATTATCTGTTGTTATGCATTAGTTGTCCCTCCCAGGATCCGTGACATACAGGGACCCTCTCCTGGATGTTGGTGACCCAGTCAGGTACTTTCCGTTTGCTCCTCCAGATTCTCTCTCTCCAGCCTTCTCAGCTCTACTCTCTTTCCTGGGGCTGACTTGATGGATCACAGCAATTGTTCCTTGCATTCTAGATTTCTGTCGAGTTTGGCCAAGGAGGAGCGCAGGTGGTCAACTGGAGGAAAAGGGGCATGTAGGGTCAGGGCGTTTATTCCCCTGGCCTCTTTCCTGCAAACTTTCCTTGGGCTGGTGGTCTTCCTTGATCACTACCCCTCTCAAGGAAGCCCTCTCTGCAAGCTTATTTCTTTTGCGTTCTGGTTACTGCCCCTTCCTTTATTCCTCTGGATTAATGCATTCTGCCTTTCCCCCCATGCCCTGCCTACATCTCTGTAAACAGTCTTTCATTAAAGCTTCCTCAAGTAGTCCTGATTTGAGTGTGCTATGTGTTTTCTGTTGGAATCCCGACTGATATAAAATTCTCTTGGTCACTGCCATTGGCTAGTTAGATTGTAACCCATATGGTGGTCTCCATTTGTCTCTGTCCTTCAATATCTGCGTCTGGCCCCTACCTCTGCGGAGGAGAAGGTTGGGCAATAAGCTTTACTATTTCTTCAGCTGAGCTATTTGGTACAGGCTGCTGCTTCTCTGACCCGTGGAGCTGCCATTCTGCTGGGAAGGAGGGCATCCTCTCTCCCCTGCGTGTTGCAAGTATTTCCTCACCTATTTTTCCTAAAGGGTACATCCACTGGATCAGTAAGATGGTTTAAGAAGATTTTTACTCAGGAATCAGGTATTACCCTGGTCAATTGTCTACCTCCCTCATTTCCACGCTTAGAGCAAAGCCTTGCTGCCAAGCTCTCTGGGATCTTCCACACTGATGCTGCTGGGCCTTCAGTGGATTTCCAGCCTTGACCACAATGTTACTCCTTTCCTCCCTATTTTCTTTTAATCCTTTCTTCCTCTGATGTCCTGCTTCCAATTATTTTTCTCCCTTGACATTACCTCTTCCTAAAGAAAGAGCAAAGCCCATGTTTATTTAGCACTTTTCTTTGGGTAGGTTTCAGTCTTGGTATTGTAGGGGAGGAAAAGCTTTTTCTATACCTTCTTATGTCGTGTACCTGGGGATGGGCAAATTAAACTGACAAAAGACAGATCAGCAAGAGAAAAGAAAGAGCTTATTTATGCACACAAAATGTGTACACATGGGCACTTAGTGATGAGTACTCAGTGATGTGTAACTCAAAGGGATGGTTAGAATTTGGAGCTTATATACCTAATTTAGGAGAAAAGGTAGGGAGAGCAAAGGCTTCTATGGGAAGGACAAATAGGTTTCTTTAGGAAAGACAAATGGGTTTTTAGGAGAACAAATAGGAGGTAAAGTTTAAGATAATGTTTGTTTATGCAGGTGTGAGTGGTCTTTCTGTCTTCTTTATGGCCATACAACTCCCCCGGAGAGGAGATTTATGGTAGATTTATTCTTGGTTTCTCTCCTGGGAATAGACTTGCCCCAAAGAGGGAATTTATGGCAGTTCTCATTTCTCAGAAGTATCTCTGTTGAGTCAGATAAGGGAAGCTCTGAGAAGTCTTCTTTCTGTGTCTGTTGAATCTCAAATATCTTCAGCTTAAAATAACGTTGAGTCTGGGATTCTGAGTGAGTCCACACAGTGTACACTTCAGGTTAGTAGCTTTTCACTTTGGCCTGCTTTCTACTGGCTCTGTATGGGAAGGATGGACCCTGGCCTCCGTAGCTACGGGTTCCACAGGTAGATGGGGAAGGAAGGGTAAATTCTGGGCCCACGAATGGGAATAACGTGGTTGTGGTGGAGGTGTTGGGAGAAGAAGGTCCATTTTGATTAATGGCTTGTTCTTCCCTGCTAATGTCTTCTAAGTTAAACATGTCTCCCTACAATAGGGATTAACTTCCTTCCACAACCTTCACTTGGGAAATTATATTCTTCTTAGCAACTTAATTTCATCTTTATTTCTCGTGAAAATTTTCCTCTTCCTGTTTAGCATTACATGGCAAAGCTCCCTTATATTTCATGATTATTAAGGGTATTGTTCCTAAATCCCTTCTTCCAAATTCTAAGGTGGAGAAATCCATTTTACTCCACTCTAAGGGCCAGAGGGCAGAGGGCCTTTGAAGTGAGAACACTTTTGTGATGGTCAATTTTATGTGTCAACTTGACTAGGCTCAGTTGTGTAGTCAAATACCAGTCCAGATATTGCTGTGAGGGAAGTTTTCAGATGTGAGTAACATTTAAATCAGCAGACATTGAATAAAGCAGATTATCTTCCACAATGTGGGTGGGTGTCATCTCATCAGCTGACAGACAGGCCTTAAGGGCAAAGACTGAGGCTTCTGGAAGAGGAAGCAATTTGGTCTCAAGATTGCAACACAGAAACCTTCCTGAGGTTCCAACCTGCTGCTGCCTGGAGGAATTCAGGCTCAGGCTGCAACATCAGCTTTTATCTATGTCTTCAGGCTACTAACCAGCCCTACAACTATGGACTTTATAGCCACCTGAATTGTGTGAGTCAATTCCTTAAAATAAATCTCTCTCTGTATCTCTCTCTATATCTATACCCTATTGGTCTGTTTCTCTGGAGAACACTGACTAATACCCACTTACTCTCCATTGCCTTCCTCAAAAGAGCTCACAGGGTGTGTGTTTCTGCCAAGTCACCTGTCCTAGGAACAGAGAGCTTTGGTTAAGTCTCAGGAGCCCGGGAGAAGAGAAGGGGATAAAGTGGGCAGGTAGGTGTGGATGAATTCATAACTAAACTTCACACTCCTAAAGATGTAACGATGGTCACCCAAGTAACTTAGAATACCTGGAGGGCAGAGCCACACACTGTGTATCCTGTCTTGACTTTCAGCAGCCTTCAAATCAGAGTGAGTGGTGGTAGGGGAGAAAATGGGTGAAAGCAGCAAAAATTAGGGAAGCGTCTGGAGCTGGCTGGAGGCTCCGAGGGGATGCACAGCAGAACGCTCAAGGCCTTTCCCTACTTGGATGAGTGCTACAGAGAGGAGCCCTGCAACTGTTGCCGACCGCAATCGGAAGCGATGAGCAATCTTTTGCCGACCGCAATCGGAAGCGATGAGCAATCTGGGAAAGAGCATTGGAGAGGGAGCTAGTAGTCTGGGTTCCTCACCCAGTCCTCACATGACATTTGGATCTTTTCTGTCTCTCTCTGTGCAGGGGCTTGCACAGCTCTGCACACCCAGCAGACACTGACAACTGCTACCCAGCTCCAGTTACTTAGAACATGGGAATAGAAACTGTTGATTTGTGCTTTCTTGCATTATCACAGACCAAAGGAACTCAATGTCATTTTATTAAAAAACCATCTGATTTAGCAAATCCCAAGTGACAGTCATCAGCTAGCCCTCCTCAGTTGGGATAAGGCCTTCCTAGGTTCTGGTCAGAGCAAAAATGAGACCCAGAGGAGAGAGAAGGTTTACAGTATGGCAGTTTGCCCACATCTGTAGCCTGGAAGGAGTTAGGAAAATTCAGCAGGCTGGGAAGACGTTGAGACTATCGATTTGTGCAGAGAGCAAAATGCTGTGCATACTTTATTATTAATGATGACTTTTTCACAAGTTCATGCCTCATTCTGGTGCATCCTCTTCTGTCCTGCTTTCTCCTGCACTCAGTGTGGAAGTCAGTGGGGATGTGGTTCCAAATGAATGAAAGAGAGGATCAAATAAGCTTGAGACACAGCTCTTTGGTTGCCTGAGGCCAAGCCAGAACTAAAAAAAGGTTGCTTTCCTTGGTCTAATCCTAACAAATCTATACTAACATTTTGTTACCAGTGGAGGGTGTCCAGGTTCTTGGCATCTTGAACAAAGAATTGGGCAAAACACACAAAGCAAGGAAAGAATGAAGCAACAAAAGCAGAGATTTAGTGAAAATGAAAGTATGCTCCTCAGGATGGGAGTGGGCCTGAGCATAGGGGCTCAAGAGCCCCGTTACAGATTTTTTGGGGGTTTAAAAACCCTCTGTAGGTTTCCATTGGTTACTTGGTGTATGCCCTATGTAAATGAAGAGGATATTTCCTGTCATAGCTGAAGTGTTTCCATTTGATTCAGTTCTAGGAAATGCTTAGGTTTCCTGCCTTCCAGACCCTATTCTCCTTCCTTGATTTGATTTGGATTTGTTTCTCTTTAGGAATTCACCCATGTACATCGAGCACCTAGAACAGTGTCAGGCACATGAAAAATGCTCAATAAATGTTTGCTGAAGTAATGTCCAAGGTCTAGTGAGGAGTGCAGGAGGAGGCATGGGGAAGATGTGCTACTTGCTCCCTGTGTGTACCTTGGCCCGGTCTCTGAACTTTCTCAACCTCGTTTTCCTTTTCTGTGGGTGTGATGAGAATGACTAGCATCTAAATGCTAGTCATGAAAGATGAGAATGATGATGAGAATGATAGCATCTAAACTACAGAACTCAATCCATGGTAATTCTACTTTCTTTCCCTTTTCTTGGGAAGAGGGTAGAACACTAATATCAAAATTGACTTCAAACAAGCTGTTACCCTGTCTACACCATAAAATGTAAGCATCAGTAAATGTTAAATGAAATGCATGAAGGAAAAATGAAAAGGTGAGAAGGGGCCTTATAAATCTTGTCATGCAGGAGTTTGAAAATATTTTTCTTCTAAAGCAGGAGAAGTCCCTTATTAAACAAAAGCTCACATGGAAACCCAGGATATAAAACTAACAAAACCACATCCTGTTGTGATTGAAGTGGGTGGGGGTGGGGCGGTGGAATGGCCCTGGGGCATTTGCAGTTCTGTGGTCTCTTTTTAGGGCTTCCCCCACCTCCCACCAACTCCACCCCCCACCCCCCAACATCACACCCTCTCTGGCCTTGGGCTGTGGTTTGCTAGTAAATATTTAACAACTGGCTCTGGGGTTGGGGAGCCGTGATTTGTCGCATTTTCAGATTTCCGTGGTGTGAATATTTCCACTGCTTTAAGCTACTGATGGGGCAAGACTGAAGGTAGAGTTGGGACTGCTGCTCAGAATTATACGCACCATTATATAGTTATTTTGCCAAACCCACAATTGTTGTAAACAACCTCAAGGGTATTAAGAATTTGATGCAGTAAATTAATTGAGTGGTAAATTCTGAGTACTTATTACCTTTGTTTTTAATATAATTTAATTAGAAGTTTATATGCCTGTAATTTAATTTTTTATAATGACTTCAATTAAGAACAGGAGAGCAAAATTTTCAAAAATGGAGCAACTGGCTTTTAGGAGCTAGTATCAGCTGGGTCCAGCACACCACTGCCTCTGGGACATCTCTTTTGAAACCTTGGGTTCCAAAGAATACACTTTGAATGATTGATGTATAACTCTTAACATTAGAAGGTAGGAAAAATGAGAGGTTATGACTTTATGAGGGTCATAGAACTAGTGGTTACTTTACTCTAGAGCTAGATATTATTCCTTTTCCAGTGGTAGAGAACCTAGTCTTCTTGCCTTCTGGAAGGGGCCCCAGGTAGGGAAGAACAATTGTTCTGAGAGACTGTTAATCACAAACAACCTGCCAGCCCCACATCCTGTTCTCAAATACTTTGCTCAGCATGTAGCCACAGCAGCATGACTTTGTCTGCATGTAGACCCTCCAGCATGACCCTATAAAATTTCCCTCCAGCCACTGCCTCTTGGCAGACAGTCTGTTCTCTGCTGTGCTGCCCACTGCTTTCTTATAACGTTATCTTTGTCCTTTCTCTAATAAATCTGCCTTTCTTTACCTACAACTGTCTTGAAAAATTATTTTGCTGTTCGTGATGCCAGCCCCAGCCAGTTGCACCCACAAGAGTCAGTGGTAGGGGGAGGAATTAAGTCATCCAAAGGATGAAAAACTCTATGGAATGTCATGAAAGAGCACAGGAGAGCAATCTAGCAGACTAATGAGTCTGGGGGATCTTGCATGAAATGACTGTGGGTGAGAATAATAACGATGATATTAACACAGATGATTGTAGTGGTCAGGACTCTTCAGGCGCAAGTAACAGACACCAATTTGAGCCAGCTTATGCTTGGAAAAGGAGCCTTATTTTAGGTACACAGGAGCATCTCATGGAGGCCAACGGCAGGAACACAGCTTCTGAAGGGTCTGGAATCAGGACCTGGGAATCACAGGGACCCTGCCACTGTTTCTTGTCTCCATCTTCATGTCTGCTTTGTTGCAGACCACCTTATCAGTGACCACCTCCTGCCCCATAGTGAGTGAAAGGTGGCTGTCTGCCAGCTCCTAGATTCACTGTTAAAAGCTTAGCCAGCCACAGACTGAACTGCATCTCTCTTTGGCCTAATTCCACACATACCAAATTAGCTCTCTTTAGATCATAATTCCAGAGTCCATAAAGAGAGACTCTAGTTGGTCTTGCTTGGTCAGGTGTCCACCCTGGTCTAATGTGCTGTGACCAGAAGGTCAAGTGTATACAGTATGTACATGGCTGAAAGGGGCCTTCCCTCTTAACAGAGGGAGCCAATTCCCCAAGAAAGGTCATTGTTGACTCAAGGTGGCTCCTGAATATTTCTGTAGGCAGAAACATCCCACCAGGAAGAGGGAGGAAGGGATGGGGCTGTATATGCACAATTCTTCTCCCAAACCCACCCACCAGTCAGGTAACTGACTCCATCTCCTTGTGGAGGGGTCAGGGATGGAGGAGAGAAGGTCAGAGTGTTACTCTGGAGAGCTTCCTCCATCCAGAGGGAACCATCATGAGCGGGATAGATGGGTTCAACCTGCTATCAATAATGTTTAGAAAGTGTGAACCACAGTCCTGACACAGAGTAAACAGTGTAGGTCAGATCCCTTTCTCTCCTGCCCCACCCGCAACATTCTCTCTTCTTATCACTTGATTTCTTGCCACTGACAGTGATAGTGCCACATGGAGCCATATTGAAGCCTGCGGTGAAAGGGAAAATACATGACAGTAATATGGTCCTGTCTTGATTTTGTTCTTCATAAAGTACTTGCATTGATTTTGACTCTTAAAATATTGTATTAACATATTCTTTGCCTTGATTACTGAGTATTTGGCACCCTCATACATTTTGTGCCCAAGTCAAGTGCCTTGCTCACTTCAGCCTGGTACCAGCCCCACATGCCAGAGGCAGTTGAAAAGTACCCCAGGATACATTTCCTTCCACAACAACCAGCCCTTCCTGACCCTCTGATTTCAGGTTTAATTTAATATGGTTTTGAGAAATAATTTTTTTTTTTCCACTGATGTGTACAGGTGACACAGGATATTTCCCTGACCCCTTTGTAAGACTTGTGACATGGGTACCTTGTGTACTTAGCCTGCAGCATTCAACTCCTCGTGGGAGGGGGTGCATGAGTGAACATGGTGGGAACTGGAGTGCACAAGCAGTGGAACCAGCAGGCCACTTCCGCACCGGCAGGGGTGAACTCCACTCACCCAGACACACTGTGTTCCACCCCTCGTGGGAGGGAGCATGCAGATGAGCAGGTACAGGAGCTTGGGAGAATGTTTTTGGTCACTGGCAGGAGCAAACTCTGTGCGGGCCCAGCAGCAGCATCTAGTGGGGTGTCCATGACCCCTAAATCCCTAGAGGGCATGTTACAGTGCTCTTTTAGCTCTGCCATCCATGGACAGCTTAAGTGTTAACAGTTCAGTTGGCCCTTTTATATTTGCACACTTGGCTTCTGAGCTCTTCCAATGTCCGGGAAAAATGAGATTGCACAAACAAATTGAAGGATGGTAAATGCGGGGGATTTTATTGCTAATGAAAGTGGCTCTTAGCTAGAAGGGGAGCTGAAAAGGGGCGGGAAGGAAATCTCCTGAACTCCAGCCATCTTCAGCCAGATTATTCTCCACAGTTATGCCATCAAGCTGTCCCTCTGCAGTCAAGCTGCTTCTCTCTAATGTCCAGCCATAGTCCCCAATGTCCAGCTGCTTCTCCTCTCTGCCAGCTGAGTCTGAGGTTTTTATAGGCACAGGATGGGGGGCGGGGGGAGCCATGAGTGGTTTAGGAAAAGGCAACATTCGAGCAGGAAAACAGGGATGTCAGTTCTCACTTTGGGCCATGGTTTCAGGCTTGAGGGTGGGGTTTTGTTGGGGACCTGCCCTTTTCTGCCTAGAATTTCTCTGCCTCCTGTCCTTATGACATGCACAGTGTCATTGAAATTATCCAAGAAACTAGTAATAGATGTTGCTGCTATGAGGGAAAATGGCAATGAGAGGGAGGGATACATTTTGCCTTAGAAATGTATTTTTAATTTTTTAAGGAAAGCCTAATTAAGATGATTTCTTTACTACAAAAGCAATATTTGTTCACTATAAAAAATTAGAAAATACAGATAGGCCGGGCGCGGTGGCTCACGCTTGTAATCCCAGCACTTTGGGAGGCCGAGGCGGGCGGATCACGAGGTCAGGAGATCGAGACCACGGTGAAAGTCTGTCTCTACTAAAAAAAATACAAAAAATTAGCTGGGCGTGGTGGCGGGCGCCTGTAGTCCCAGCTACTCGGAGAGGCTGAGGCAGGAGAATGGCGTGAACCCGGGAGGCGGAGCTTGCATTGAGCCGAGATCGCGCCACTGCACTCCAGCCTGGGCGACAGAGCGAGACTCGTCTCAAAAAAAAAAAAAAAAAAAAAAAAAAAAAAAAAAAAGAAAATACAGATAAAGCAGGAAACAGAAACTATAAACTGTAGGGGAAGAAAACATAATTTCTTTCCTTTATCTTTTTCGGTTCTAAGTTGAGATACTCTCCTGAAAACAAAAGTCAGACTAACAAAAGAAAAACAAGCAGAAGTTTATTAACATGTGCTGTACCCATCACACAGAAGAGGCCTCAGTTCAAAACTCTTTGTCAAGGCAGTGGCTTTAGAGGCCTTGCTTAAATAGCATTTTAACAAGGAGCCATAAATTCTATTCAATGACAAGACAAAGAGGAGAGTATCTTCAGACTTCCAAAAGGCAGGAAAATGTGGGAAGGTAGATTTATGGTAAGAGTAAAGTCAGCTCCCAGATCCTCTGGCGGCTGCTGTCTCTGAGCTCTGCTTCTGAGCTGATAAGCAAATGTAGGGAAGGGGCCTACCTGTGGGTGGGGAAGGCAGAGAGGAGGAGCAAAGCATGCCCTGCATTTCAACCTTTTTTTAGCTCAACAGTCTTCAGCATTTTAGAGAGAAATATTTTAGTTTCCTTCAAAACATTAATAACTCACCATTCCACTAATACACACCTTAGTGTTTATCTTTTTTATTCATATATGTAGATTTTACAAAAATAGTATGGTTTTGAATAATATTTGCGGTCTTCTTTTTCCATTTAAAATACATTGCGAATCAATGTCTAAGTTAGTAAATACTTCTCTACATCATTATTTTTAGGGGTTCACATTTTGACTGTGTCACACTATTTGACCGACTCCCTATTGCTGGACATTGAATCTGTTTCCCAGTTTTCATGATTATAAACAGTGCTGAGCCAAACATCCTAGCTGTGTAATCTTTTGCCACGTGTCTAATCCCTTCCCTAGGATGAATTCCTAGAACAGGACTTGCTGAGTCCAAGCGAATGCACTCATGTAGAGGTTTTTTTAAAAAATACTTACTGCCAAGGTACCCTCTAAAATGTGTATGAGTCCCAATGTCAGTCAATTTAAAGCCCAAACCGGAGGCCTGAGTGGAAAGTGAGGCAGATATAACTAAACCTATACAACCTGAACACGACTGTAATACTCTCGTCTCATGGTAAAATCAGTGGCGTCTTTAAAGGTGCCTGTACTGGAATATTGGAAAGGGTACGGAGAAGGATTTTAGACAAAGCTTGAGACAAGAAGCAGGAAACCCACAAGTAGAATTACAAGGAAGATGATCTTCTTTTTCTTTCTCATAATAGCAGTGAGCTCTGATCCACTAGGGGGGACAAAGAGCCCCTTCCCCATTTATCCCAACTCTCACCACTGTCTAAGCTTTTTCTAGATTTCTAACCCTTTTTTCAAGTTTTAGACATTCAATTCCCTTGGCTCCCTTAAGGAGCATTTAGACAATGAGAATCATCAAATGATAATAATCTCTTTGTGAGGGTTGAGGAAGACATTTCTTTTTAGGTTTGCTATCTGCTATTTTTCCTAAGTCTCAGGTATATACATCCCGCAAATTATCATCACCATTATTGCCAAGAAGCCTCCTGCTGGTGAAGCACCCTTTCAGATGGCTTTCCTTTCTTCTCAAAGACTCCTGGGAGGTAGCTTGCTTTTTGTCCCTTTTCAATAGCTGCCACAGCTGATTTTACATCTTGGGGGTTTCCTTCTCTAACTATAGGATATTTAAAAATTCTAATTATTGTTGTGATTATCTTACCTTGGTGGTTAAGACGAGCAAAGTGAAGATGTTTCACTTTGTGCATTCTATGCATGGAGATCTTTTCTGTAGACATTTTTTCCCCCTTGGGAAAAGACAGAAGTGAAGGCCTTTCCATTGTTCAAGGTTCAGATAATGGCTCCACATGTACCACGAGCTCAAAACAATGTTCTGTGGCTCATGTGACCCAACAGATGAATGTTTTGGTCTACTGAGCATCCCAAGAAGTAAAATAGTAGTTGGAGTTTGAGGAAGGGGCATAGAAAAGGCCCAGACCCAGATCATGTGCTTGGGTGGCTAGACTCATCTGGTGTTAGGCTTGTCTAAACTTGACAGAATGAACACGTGGGATCAAGTGCTTCTCTGGTCCCCATCGGCCTCTTACATCAGGTCAGTGTGAGTCTTTTATTTACTCAGGGGCCCAGAATAGACAGTATAGCCTGGGAGACTGGTGCCTTTTCCATCTTACTTTTTGGTCCATCTGTGCAATAAATGGACTTCTTTTTAAATTGCTTCACGTCTTCATGTTTCAGAGTGTTCAGCTCAGATAAACCACTGGAGTGGACCAAGAGACTGTAAATGATTGACATGAGTCCACTGGAGTCATCCTCCACCCAGCACCCTCTAAAATGATCTCAGGAGGAGGATGTGGTCTGGCTCCCTGTTTCCTTACTCTTTCTGAAGCATATAAATGTTTCTCACTTTCAGACTTTTTTTTTTTTTTTTTTTTTTTTTGAGACAGGGTCTCATTCTGTCCCCAGGCTGGAGTGCAGTGGTGTGATCTCAGCTCACTGCAACCTCTGACTCCCTGGTTCAAGCGATTCTCCTGCCTCAGCCTCCTGAGTAGCTGGGACTATAGGTGTGCACCACCACACCCAGCTAATTTTTGAATTTTTAGTAGAGACGGGGTTTCACCATGTTGGCCAGGATGGTCTCGATCTAATTTAAGATATTTAAAAACCACTAGTTAACAGAAAGAAGCTGTGTAATAAAATTAGCAAACATGTGCCAGGTAAGATGAGGCAATTACCTGAAGCTCTCATGTGATCTACCTAGAAATGTGGATGGGGCTGGCCTGTTGTTCAGAATCCCTCCTTAGATTCCCTTCCTAGAGCACCAAGAGGAAGAAGCTCTAGCTCCATTTATTACCAAGTCTCTGGGGGTGGAGCCCCTCAACTCCCCCCTCTCCTAGGCCAGGAGTCCCTACCCTTCCTCTCAGAGCCCTGGAGACCCATTTAGGCAGAGCATCAGGTATACATCATTCTCAAGGGAAGAATGAGAGACAGGGGATGGGTGTCTTTTTCCTAGTACTTGGAAAGCAGTGAGTGGATAGAATTTCTCTAGTTTAATTCATTCTCTTAAGCCTTTGATACTAGATACCCCACTTATGGAAGCTAAAATCTAGTTTTAGATGGTATCTGATATTGTAAAAAAATTTAATGTTGAGCTATTTTAAGTTTAATATGTCCATATTTCATGATGCTCCATAAAGAGCACCATGCCTGAGTGTTGTTTAGCCACAAAGAACAAGTTTGAGTAATGCTGAAACAGGTCATATGGATGCTTCTTAAGTCAGGTGAGGCATTTACATCTTGGAAAGATGGTGGATTCGTGTGAAGGTATGTACACATCTTCCACTCACGTCTAAACAAAGCATAAGCTAAGCAGAGGGATGAGCCATTCAACACCCTGGCCCCTCTTCTTCTTGACCTTCTTATGTCCAGCCATGTTTTTTTCTGTGGTCCTCCTCATTCCTATGACCATACTCTGTCTTGCAGGCAATAGAAACTACACCACTTTGCAAATCTCAATTTCAAACACATCATTTTCCAACCTACCAATTGTTCTACCTTTCTTGCACTGATACCTCCTCTTTTACAAAACTTTGCCTTCTTGGAGACCCTTAATACTTTGACCCCACTCATTCCTCATTTTCCACCAGCACCTGCGTAACTTTACTTCTTTCCTAGTCCAGCTCAAATTCTATAGTTTTTCATTACAATTCCTTAACAAATACCTTCAGTTTCTGTGCTCTTCTCTCCTTTCATTAAAATTTGTCTTGCAAAACTCCTGTTGGGCTTCTCAGTGCAACTTCCTTCTCCATGCCTGTTCCTGAGCAGCCGAACACTAATGCAGAAAGCCACAAAACAAAGTGTTTTTTAAAAGAAATTAATTCATGATGACACATTTCAGTTGGGGACTCATAGCTGCCTGGCAACTCTACTGTGTTCTAATAGACTTATTCTTCATTTCCCAACATAATCATTTCATATCTTTTCCTCCCTCTTCAAATTCCACATTCCCTTATCAGCACTCATTCTCCATGGGTGACCTCAATCCTTTCTGAAGAAATAGAAGCTACTGGATGCTAATTCCCTATTGATCCTACAAATCCACCTGCATCAGCAACAATTTCCTCCTCTCATTAAAATGGAGAGAGGATTTCTTCCCTATTAAAAGTCAATTCTCAGATGCTCTGGTTCTGCCTCCTTCTACATTCTTAAAGATTGTATTTCTTGGTTATCCCCTGTCTCTACTGTGTCATTAATTTCTTCCACTCTACTGAATCATTTGCATCACAGAAACATGTTCTAGCGTCTCCTGACTTATGAAACATCAAGAACATAGTAACCTTCTCTCAACCCTGTGCAATTCACCCAGTGTTTCCTTTTTTTTTCTTTTCCTTTTCTTTTCTTTTTTTTTTTTTTTTTTTGGTGGGTAGGGGAGGGAGTTGTTTGCCTTGGTCTCATACTTCATATTTACAACTCAATTCATTCCCATCTGGCTGCTTCCACACTGTACTGAAACTGCTTTTCTAAAGGTCACTGATGACTTTTCTAAAGGTCACTGATGACTTTCCAGTGGCCAAATCAGTCCTCCTCTTGACTTCTCAGCAGAATTTGACACTGTTGTTTATATTTCCTTCTTGAAACATGAAACTCTTTGTGGATGCTGTGACTTCTTGGCTCCTGTGTTTGTTTTCTTTTTCTACCCCATGATCCACTTCTAGTTTTCTTTGCTGGGTTCTCCTCCTCCAAATGCTGGACTTCCTTGAGGCTAGATCATGAGACCTCCTTTCCCTTCTCTACATTCTCTTTCTAGGTATTCTCATTCCCGTGACTTTAAAATGTCATGTAGGTACTGACAATTGTCAGATTTGTCTGTCCAGCCCAGCCCTATCATCTGAACTCCAGACTTCCATATCCAAATATCTACTTCACATCTCCTCTGGAATGTCCCACTGACATCTTGAGTTAATACATCCAAAAGAGAACTCTTCCTTCCCACCTCTTCACTCAAAACCTCTCTTGCCTTGCCTGCTCTGTCTCAATAAATGTCACTGCCACTCATCCAAGTACCTAAATTAGAACTCTAGAAATTGTTCTCGATTCTTTCCTTTCTCTAACTCCTACCTTTCTAATCCAACAGCACATTCTGTCAATTATACCTCCAAAATAGATTCTGCATTCATTTCCCATTTTCTACTGCCTTCCCCAATCCACGCTGCCATCGCTTTCCAACAGAATGATTGAAATACTCTTCTAACTAGGCTTCCTGTTTCAACTTTACCCCTTGTATTCCCCAAACAGCAATACAAATGACCTTCCTAAAATATCTGTTAGATCATGCCACCTACTTGTATAAAATCCTTTAATGCAGTGTGAGTAAACCCAGCTCTTTCCCCTGCCTAACAGAATACTATGCCATCTGTCCTTACTTTAACCCCTTTAGGAATGGGGTTCCCAATTCTGTTTGTTCCAGTGAATCTGACTTTATTTAAACACTATAGATTCTTCCTCCTCTGGGTGTGGCCTACTGCTCCAGATGATCAGCCTGAAATGATCTTCCATGGTTTCTTTCCAATGAGAGCTTCTCACAGAGGCCTTCTCTAACTATAGTATCTAAAGAACATACTCTCTTTCCATTGTCTACCTTAGTCTTTTATTTCTTTGTTTCATTAGCATAATGCAGAAAGGTTTTTTTGGTTGTTTGTTTTCTGTAATCTTTATTAGAATTTACATTTTATGAGGACAGGGTCATGTCTTCTGTGTTTTCATCGTGTCCCTCTGGGATAGTGCCTAACTTTCAGGAATGTGATTGTAGAATGTATGGATGAATAAATAATGAATGTTAAATAAAGATATTTATTATAACACCCAGCCTATTCAATAGACTTAATGGACCTTAGTTTACCTTCTCCTCAGTTCATGTGCACCTCCTCCTTTCTGGGATATAACAGGGTAACCCATTATGAAACTAAACAGTTTAAACGAACTATTTCTGTGCAAGATGAGTGACCAGTTAAGGTTCTTATTTTTTAGGATTGGTCTTGCCTTCTTCAAATCCAACAGTCACTGTAGAGTAGGCAACAGGGTTTAATAAAGAAACAAGGGCTATGAAGACAAGAGCCCAGGAATGAATCCCTGCAATCCTACTCTTGAGCTGCGCAACCTTGGGCAAGACACAGCCCTCTCTGATCCTCCTCTTTTTTTTGTTTTTCATTTGTCAAATGCAGAGAGTGATACCTCTTTTGTCTACTTCAAAGGGTCATAGTGGCAACTAGGTGGAATAATGTAAGTAAAAGACCTTGTCAATTGTAAAGTGTTGAACTAATGATTTCTAAGAGTTTCACCAGGCTCTTCTTGTCAGGAAGTCAACCATGACTTTCAGATCCCTCCAAGGAATGATTTAAAGGTGACTTTCTCTAGTGCTTGACCTCTACTAGGCTGGGGCTAGTTTAAGTCCTGTCATCTCTTCCCACCCCACCTCCAGGTCCTACTTGTACCTTTCCCATAGAGAACATGTCAGCTGCTCTTTCTCTATAAGGCACAGTTGTGTCTGGTGGAACAGATAGCATGTGGGGCTCACCACCCATTGCTGCAGACCCAATGGATGATATTTCCTGTTTGGGTCGGTCAAGGCTGATGGTCTGGAGCAGCCAGCCAGCCACACCTGCTGTTCAGCATGCCCCTGCCACCCACAGGCCCTGCTAGAGGGGAACTGGAGCTGTGAAAACATAGCTCCCACTTCCACCAGCCTTGCCCTTTGTGGTAGCTGAACAGACACTCCAGCTGGCTTGGCTACTACCAATCTTAGCTTCCACGAGAAGAAAGTCTTTCGCCTCTTACAGAGCCCACTGCTCAGGAGTGAGCTGGGTCACGATGCTGTACAAAGCAGTTTCCCCAGCTCCCCAGTTTGGGAGTGTTTGGCCCCAGGGTGCATTCTGGTGATCTCACCTGTAGGTTTTCAGATAGCTTCATGGCCATGGGTGTCCCCCAGCTTTCCCCAGGGCTCAGGGCTTGGCTCATGTCATCTTTCTGCTTTTAGTCCCACTCTGTCCTTCTCTCTCCTCTCTTGTCTTTCTCTGTTTTAACCTTCTGACACCCAGAAGGTGGGGATTGTTAATGGGTCGTCTTATTCACGAGTCTCCACATTCTGTCTTATAGATTACTGCAGTGGCTGCTCAGTGCGGGTGTTGAGTGCCAGGAAGGTTGTGTCTCCCAGGTGGGGCAAGAGCTCTTTGCTGCCCACACTGTGATGCAGTCGTGCCCCTGTGTTCTCTCAGCTGAAGGCTCTTCTGCATTGTCCAAGACACCAATTTTATATTCCTTATCCCAGCACTCAAGGTCCTTCCTAATGTGGCTCTAAGTCTTCTCTCTAGGCTTTCTTCCTCCCATGCCCCAAGTTCCTGCTGGGGCCTCTCCGCTCTACTCTGTTCACTGGATACATTTTCTTTCCCTGCTTCAGTCCTCCCACACTCCTAGGCTTACTCAAATATTTCTTCATTGATTTGACCCATGCTGCTCTCTCATAGTTCTCAAGGCCAAGCGTCTCTCATCTACGCAGCACAGAGTAGCATCTTCCTTGCTGTTTTGCTTCGTTATCCTTGTGTTCCTTGTGTATTGTGTTTTTTTCTTTCCTATTAGATTTTAGGCTCCTTAAGGTTGGGATGGTATCTTTCCTTAGTGGTCAGGAGCATATTTTGAGACCAAGACAAATTTGAGTGCAAATTGCATCTCTTCCTCTTATCAGTTGTGTCATCTTTAGCAAGTTACTTAACTTCTCTGGGCCTCTGTTTCTTTATACAATGGAGATGATAATAGACCTTACCTTTTAAGGTAAAAATATGAGAAAGGAAGAGATAATGTATGTAATACATTTAGCACAATACCTGGCATATAATAAGTGTTCATTAATGATAGTAATAGTTATTTTTTTTAAAGTCTTCTTTATCCCAAAGCACCCATCCCAGAGCCAAGTTTATAGCTGATGCTTATCCAACAATTGTGGATTATCTAGCAATCTGTATAGACTAATTCATACCAAGGGTTAAGAAGGAAGGAGCAGAACTGTGAACAGGCTTGCCTGGGGTGCCATACAGTGTAGCTGATGTCAGTGCCCAGGTCTAAGAATGCTCATGAGCTGTGGAATAGGTCAGTTATCCCTGGTTTGGCCTGGAGGAGGGTCTGGCATCTGCTTCAGGCCTCTGCTGTCCTAGTTCCTGGTACTAGGAGGACTATATTGCAACTGTATCTCTGCATCCATTAATTTTGGCAATTTTACATCACAAGATGATCCCCTAAGATATCAAATTATGCCATCCCCTTGTCTTAAAAACGATCACAGGGCCAGGCGCAGTGACTCACGCCTGTAATCCCAGCACTTTGGGAGGCTGAGGCAGGTGGATTACCTGAGGTCAGGAGTTTGAGACCAGCCTGGCCAACATGGTGAAACCCCATCTCTACTAAAAATACAAAAAATTAGCCGGGCATGGTGACAGGTGCCTGTAATCCCACCTACTTGGGAGGCTGAGGCAGAAGAATCACTTGAACCCAGGAGGCAGAGGTTGCAGTGAGCCGAGATCGCGCCATTGCACTCCAGCCTGGGCAATGAGAGTGAAACTCCATCTCAAAACACAAACAAACAAACAAAAATGACCACAGCATGAGGCCTCGGGATAATGGAGAGCTGACCCTTTTCTTACCTTGGTGTGCACCATTTGTCTCTGTGGGTGTCCTCAAAGCTCCCAGGACCATGCCATGCTAGTAGCAGCTTCAGTCCCTCTGGGCCCAGCTGTAGAGGTGCCCTCGGGTCACAGTACTGCAGACGGAACTCAGAAAACTTTGCAAAAGCAGCGGGGCAGAGGGGGCGGGCAGCTTCTGGGAGAGAGGGAGTCGGAGGCTGACAAATGGAGATACCTTGTGTGAGATCAGCAAAAAGAGGAGACACAGACACTTGACCTGGTTTGGAATTATTGCAAATCTATCAGGCTCTGTGCAAATTGAGACCATAATTCAGATTGTTCATATCATCACCAGCATCTCTATTTCCATTAAGCCCTGCCGTTCGTCTCTCCTGGGCCTGGCTCTGTCCAGCAGCTAATTGAAGGGGTCAAGCTAGCACTAAATCAACAATCCAGTCCGGAGAGGTCAGCCCCCACCCCAGTCCTCCCAACTCAGAGGCTGTGGTTAACCTTGAACAGAATCTTATCTCCTCCTCAGCCTCAGGAGAAGCTTCAGTGGAAAGATGCTTGTTAACAGGGCGTGGTGGAAAGGGTACTGGACTGGAGGCCAGAAGAAGTGAGTTTGAACCCCAAATCTGCATCTCACTAGCTCTGTGACCTTGGGCAAGTTATAGAGACTGCTGAAATCTTGGGTTTCTCATCTGTAAAATGAGAAAGATAAAGAGCATACCTGCTCTATCTACCTCAAAGGGTGGTATTAGGCAAATGCTGAAACATAGGCAAAGATGCTTTGAGGTTTATAGAACACCATGCAAATGTGGGTGCTTGTGGGTACTTCGTTACGTGGCCTCTGGGGGTTGTGCCCAGTGAATACCCAGCATCTGTCCAGCTTCTGTTTAGGCTGGCCTTGTCTCAGGTTTGGGGCTCTGTCTCCCTGTGGATCATGTCCCCTGAAGTAGCAGGCTCAGAGAAAGAGCATCAGGTACCAATAGGGCTGGCAGCAGATGCTGAGAGGCTGAGCTCTGGGGCCTCTCCCCCGGCCCTACTCAGATGGAAAGGGAAGCGGAAAAGGACTTTTATTGAGCACCTACTTGACAGGCTCCTCTCTGGCCATTCTTCCTGCACTCATACACTCTCCTTACAAAATACTTCGAGGTAGCTGTCATTATCTCCAGCTTTCAGTGGAAGAAAGTAAGTCATAAAGAAATTAACTCACTTGCCCACGGTCACCTAGACAGTGAGTGGGGGGTCTGAATTGGATTCATTCTGTCTGCCTCAAAGCCTACCTCTTCCGACCTCACCTGCTGACTCTCAACAGACCTTTCTGTACTTTGCCCTGGGGCAGAGTCGGGGCCAGGGACCAAGTGGTCACCCTCAGGGAGCAGGACTCCTTGCCGCAGAGGTAGGAGAATGCTAAGCACAGGTGAGGATTTCCATCTCCTTTGGAGACTGCGGGCAGCAAGGCATCCTGGGGATTGCCCTGCACCTGTAAGCTCAGGTATCGGTCCTGCCTGGGGTCAGCTCCTGTGCCTACCATCTCCCACCTCAGCCCCCTATCTGTGGGTGCACCCATCTTGTTCCCCTTGCACACAGCCTAACTGGGCTGTGACTCTTCAAGGAGCTAGGTGCAGGGCACTGTGCTCCAGCCCTTGTCCTGTAGCCCTGGGCCACAGGGTGTGTCCCCATCACTCACTGGGGAGCCAGTGCCAGCCTCATGGCCTCAGAGCAACACAAACCACCCACTGTGGCTGGGGCTCAGGCCAGGATAATCATTTCAATGGAATATTTTATAGAGCCCTTTTCTAAATTAAACTAACAAATGGGATAGTAGCCAAGAGGGAAGAAAGGTCTCTGCTTAACATTGAAATAGAAATTAACCAGAAGGGGGAAAATAATGTCCCGAGAGTTTATCAGGAGGCGATCTGAATCCTGTTCCCCTGTGGATGGGGTCATCTGAAGTCTAGCTGGGTCTGCCTGCTATGAGGACCTCAGATGCTAAGGGGAAAATGAAGTCAGCTGCTACAGATGCCCCAACTTCCAGCTATGAGAAAAACTCTGGAAGGTGGACTTCATTTTCCATGTTTTATTCAAGATTTTTTTTCAGATATGTCTCATGCTCAGGCTCTGAGATACCACAAAAGCATCCAAACCCAGCCTGTGACATTCACCCTCGTTCCTACCAGCTCCCTTGCTGAGGAAGGTCTTTTGACTCTTATTCCAGAGGGAAAGAATAAAAAATCAGAACCCAAATGGCTATGGAAAGGGCCTTCTCCACTCTTTCAGCTGGGACAGGTCATGGCCTTGTTCAGTGCCCACTGTGGGGACTCTAGTTCCAAGACTGACTCAGGGCTGCTTCAGCTTCCATCTGGCCATCTGACCGGGGTGGCATTCCAGGGGAAGTGACATAGCCTCCTGCCATTAGCCAGGAAGGGCCATCAGGTGAACAGCTGCCTCTGGTTGTCTGAGACACCTCATTAAGGTGGCATTGGCAGCCACCTGCAGAGGCACAATTTGTAGTGTAGCTTACCCTGGTCTTGCCTCTGCCCATCCAGGCTGCTGGCTGCTTCCTCTGCTCCTGGGGAGTTGGCCCCAGCCCACCAGGACCTCCTCTCAGCTTAATGTCCTCCTCCAGTTCCCCTTCCATGTGCTGACTGAGTATGGGCCTCACCCACAGCATACAAAGGTTTGCTGGTTGGTAGGCCAGACTCTCCGGGCCCCCACCCTTCTGGCTGCTCAGGTGTGACCCCTGCTGGTGGGAGTTGAGCTGGCCTGGGGGAACTTTTCTGGACCTGGTCGCTGTAGCTTTGAGTCTGTTTCTGGCAGGAGCAGGCTCTGCTGTGTTTGTGTACATTTGTTCAATCATTGGACACCGGGGATTGCTGAGAAAGCTCCAAAGGCAGCTGTAGCTGCAGTAGAGAGATAGCCATCCTGCCCTCTGCCACGCTGGCCTCAGGGGAATCATGTCACATAGGCCCCTCTAGTCCACAATCAGGGTTCCTTTAAGAAAGGCAGACTCTATACATCAAACCACAGCACCTTGTGCTCATCAAACCATGTGATAGGTAGAGAGGAATGCCCAGTCCTAGCCTTCCTATGGGATATTCCTTCTGATTGACAGCAAGGCGTGATGACTGGTAGAAATTCAGTGCATCCATTATCTCCACGGGTACATTTTTTAATGGAGAAGGGCCTGAAGCCAGCAATGATTTAACCTAACTCCAGAGCAAAGAGTTGGTTCCAGTGTCAAGCCTGCAATGGAGTGATGATTCTAGGATAGGGTTGGGCCAGAGCCTTTCTAAGAACACCGATGGTAGCAGATGACACTACTTACAGAGTGCTTACTGTGTGCCAGGCATACGCGTTTAAAATGATCTGCTAGTAAGCATCTTGCCACCCTGTATTTGAATTCTGATCTGTCACCTGGTAGCTGCGGTCTTTGGGCAAGTCTCTTACCCTCTCTGAACCTTAAGTCCTTCTAGAGGTAAAAAGACATACTTCACAGAGGAATTGAGGTGATTACATTTATATGATCCTTGTATGTGCTAATCACAAAGGCACAAGATTCCTTGTCCAGTGATTAGCACATACTCAACATTCAATAAATGGTAGTAGCTCTTTCATTGCATCCATTTCCTTTTTTTTTTTTTTTTTGTAAAATGAGCATGATTTTGTGAGGCTCAGTGAAAAAAATATAGGGTATTAGTGCTTTGCAGATTGGAAGGGGGACATGCGATGTGTTTATTATTGATGTGATTTCTCACCCTAGGCAGTAACAGACTTCTCCCCTCACTGCAACCTCGGCCCCCAGCAGAGCAGCTCTCCTGCCTTCTGTGTCTGGCCCCCATCTAGCAGATGAGAGGGAGAACACATCACGCTCAGGAGCCAGACAGGCCATGCAGCGGTACCATCCATTGTTGTTCCCTCCCAGGATCATCCCCAGATTCACCTTTGACTCCTGTGATGGTGTCTCATTGGATAAGCCAAACTGATTAGCCACATCAGAAAGTTTTTTATTCCCAAAGTTCAGAGGGCACTCTCCACATTGCTTCTCTGTGCCTTTCTTTGTGAGAGGAAAGGAATTAGAGTGGATCGTATCAGGGTGAAGGTAAGTGCCATTCTCTCCCTGCTGCCCTGAGAGCCAGCCTGGACCTGCTCGGAGGAACACTATCTTCTTATAATTGCATTTCCTTTCTGTCCCGTAAAAGCTTTTGTGCACTATTCCTTCACCCATTCACAGTAATACACTATTTGGTCGGCCTTCTTTTCTCATTTCCTTTGCTTTATTTGGTGGCTGTTCTCATTTTTTTGCAGGCTCTACTCAAATACATTTGATATAAAGGAAAAATCTTAGGATTTAGCGTCAGGAAGCTCAGTTGGGACACTAGCAGAGTGATTTTGGTAAAATCACTTAACTCCTTTGTGCCTCTGTTTCCTTCATTTGGTAAAATGGGATTAATAGTCAAATTACAATAATAGACATTAAACTGCCTTGTAAACAATAAGTGCCATATAAAACTAGTTACAAGTCTCACAGCTTCAGTCCTCTTTCTTCTTGGCCTGGGTCTTTTTCTTCCTAGCTACTCAATACAATGAAGACAGAGAAAAGCTAACATTTATTTAGAAACCGAATAACCAAAAAAAAAAAAAAAAAAAACCACTAAGTGCCAGGTGCATTTATATGTAGTATTCATTGAAGAAGTTTTGTTTTTGTTATGGAGATTTTAAAAACTTGCCTCAGTTTAATGTTATTTGTTCAACATTACACAATGATTAATCGGAGGATTTGAATTCAAATCTGTCTTGATTCGAGAAGCGAGGCTTTTCTGCTTGTGGTAGGAGGCTAAATAATGGCCCCTTGCAAATATGTCCATATTTTCATTTCCGGGACCTGTGAATGTTACCTCATATGGCAGAAGGGACTTTGCAGATGTGATTAAGTTACAGATCTTGAGATGGGGACTTTATTCTGGATTATTGTGTGGGACAGATGTCACCACAAGGGTCCTTGTAAAAGAGAAGGTGCTAAGAAGACAGTAGCAGAGAGAGATGGAGAAAGTGACCACGAGCCAAGAAATGCAAGAAATACAGCTCTGGTAGCTTGAAAAGCAAGGAAATGGATTCTCATCTAGAGTCTCCAGAAGGAACCAGCCTTGCTGACACCTTGCCTTTAGGCCAGTGAAAGTGATTTCCAATTTCTCGCTTCCAGAATTAGAATAAATCTATGTTGTTTTAAGCCCCCAAGTTTGTGGTAATTTGTTATTGCAGCTGCAGGAAATGAATACACCATTCTATCATGCTGTGCCCTTCACCATTTCGTACTC
Source organism: Nomascus leucogenys (assembly GCF_006542625.1). Lineage (NCBI taxonomy): Eukaryota > Metazoa > Chordata > Mammalia > Primates > Hylobatidae > Nomascus > Nomascus leucogenys. The sequence goes on along the minus strand of NC_044395.1, from coordinate 22,320,446 downwards.
TCTTTGCCACCTAAAAAGTCCAAATTATAGCCTTTCCTAAGCTCTCCCATGTCCTAGGGTGACAGACTGTTCTTCCCAGTCAAAGCAATTGGCTGGCAAATACTTAACAGATACCTACTAGGAGACCAACCCTGTGACAGGCATTAGTTATCTGTGGTGCAACTCTAAAATGCAGTAGCTCAGAACAGTAAACATTTTATTACCTCCCACAGTTCTGTGGGTCAGGAAGCCAAGTGGTTCCGGTTCAGAGTCTCTCCTGGGGTCCCAGTCAAGATGCTAGCCGGGGCTGCAGTTATCTGGAGGCTTGCCTGCGGCTGGAGGATCTACTTTCAAGATGGAAAAAAACGTTTAGGACTTAGCATTTTAAAATGCCTGACATTTCTTTCATTCTATAGTAAGTGATTCACGCAGTTGTTGGCAGACCTCAAAGGCTATTCATTGGCAGGAGGCTTCGGTTCCTCACCATATGGGCCTCTGCATTGGGCTGAGTGTCCTCATGACATGGCCGCTAGCTTCTCCCAGAGTAAAAGATCACATAGAGAGGCGGGGGTGGGGAGGGGGGCGGAAATAGGAAGCACCGTGTTTTTATGACCTACTCTCAGGAGTCACATGCTGTCATTGCCGCCACATTCTAATTGTTAGAATCAAATCACTAAGTCCAGCCCACATTCAAGAGGAGGAGAATTAGGCTCCACTTTTTAAAGAGACAAGGATTTGTGAACATATTTTAAAATCACCACAGGAGTTTATGGTAGAGATGAGGGACCTGAATATTCCCACACTAGCGAACAACACAGGCCAGGCTCTAATGACTATCAGAACTGAACTGTCTCTGGAGTGAGGATGCGGAAAGTGAAGGTGAGGACTCCAGTGGTCATGGAAGTCCTCTGGGAGCCAGGCATGGAAGAATGGGTAGGACGTTAAGAAAAACAGACACCACCTCTAAAACACAATGAGAAGCAAATGGTGACAATGGGGAAGATGTAGTTGAAAAACAATGGGCCGGGCGTGATGGCTCATGCCTGTAATCCCAGCACTTTGAGAGGCTGAGGTGGGCGGATCACGAGGTCAAGAAATTGAGATCATCCTGGCCAGCATGGTGAAACCCTGTCTCTACTAAAAATACAAAAATTAGCTGGGTGTGGTGGCACGCACCTGTAGTCCCCCCTACTCAGGAGGCTGAGGCAGGAGAATCGCTTGAACCTAGGAGGCAGAGGTTGCAGTGAGCTGAGATCGCGCCACTGTACTCCAGCCTGGTGACAGAACAAGACCCTGTCTCAAAGGAAAAAAAAAAAAAAAGGAAAACAATGAACTTGGGCATCTGACAGACTTGGCTTGAACTTCATCTTCACTACTTCCTTGAGCTCATGCTGATATTCATGTTTAAAGGTAACTGTTTAGGAAACTGCCTGTAGTGCATTCTATTGTATTGGTTGGGCCATTCTCAGCTAAATCTTCTCATCCTTATGAAAGAATCTATTGGGAATTTAAGGTACAGAGACTGGTATAATTTCAGTCAAATTCTGTTTCTGAAGTGAGTAGCCTCGTACACAGTTTACCCGACAGCATGGTAGTGATGGTAACAGCTTTGATGAAGTTTAATTCCTGTCTCTGTATCTACAAGTTACCCTTCCACCAAAGGGGCATCTCTCTGATTTTGCCATATCTAGTCAGCCCACCTTGAGTAACTTTATTTTTTTTAAGAAGACAATTTTGCATGGTTTTGAACACAGGGTCCAGATAGTAATCTGCACATTTTATCTTAATAGGCAGATCTTGTTATAAAGCACCTTCTCTAATCCCTCTAATCCTTAATTACCTTCAAGGCTATATTTAACATTTAACTCTACTGCAATCTCTCCATTGTTTCTGCACCAAACTCAGGAACACGGCTGCATGCTCATTTTCTTGACTTTGGACTACAACAACGTCTGAGTTTTCTGCTTTAGAGAAATGAATGAAAACTCAGACCTGGAGATGGTTGGAGCCAGGACATTGAGTGAAGTCTAATGGTTGCATTCAGGGTGAGGTTTTGTGGAAAGCCCTTGCTGATGGGAATATAGGTTGCAGATTCACATCCCCTCACCCCACGCCTAACCCAGACGCTATGCAAGTTGTAGTCGCCAGCCACTGGCAATGTTCCTATTTGGAGGACCACAGTAAGCTTGGTTGGATGACATTCTCTCTACCCGTGGTTTTGGAATAAAGAAAGGTGAAAAGGCCCCCAGAATGTTTTCCTTTTCCATTCTCACCTCCAACTCCAGTAATCACCAGCACAGCAGGAATTTTTTTTTTTTTTTTTTTTTTTTTTTTTTTTTTTTTTTTTTTTTTTTTTTGAGACAGTGTTTTGCTCTTGTTGCCCAGGCTGGAGTGCAATGGTGTGATCTCAGCTCACCACAACCTCCGCCTCCTGGGTTCAAGCAATTCTCCTGCCTCAGCCTCCCGAGTAGCTGGGATTACAGGCATGTGCCACCATGCTCAGCTAACTCATGCCTATAATCCCAGCACTTTGGGAGGCCGAGGTGGGTGGATCACCTGAGGTTGGGAGTTCGAGACCAGCCTGACCAACATGGAGAAACCCCATCTCTACTACAAATACAAAATTAGCAGGAACTTTATCTGGAGACTTTAAGCCCTGGAAGTTCCATCATGCCACTTTAAAGGGCTCTAGACATCTGTTGGTTAAACACTTGGGATATCTGGTTTGTATTGACTCTCATCTTTCTGCTCTCCTTAGCTTAGATGCATGGATGTAGTCATGTATTCCGCAATGCAGAGTGATGCATTCTGTGATGCAGTCCCAAGATCCTTCCTGGGCTTTGTGGCAGATGCTGTCAAAGTCCCACCCATATCCCCTGGAACTTACCTGTGTTCCAGCCAGACTTCCATGGTGAGCACCTAGGATACTTTGCCTGTCAGCTTTCTCTGGTTACTAGAGCCCACTCTCTCCCTTACAGCTGGCTGGAAGTGCCAGTGAATGAGCAGACACAGACCCCAGTTTCCTTGACCCTCAAGGGAGACAGGCCTGATGCATGTGTTCTACACTGATCCTAGAGCTTCCCAGCAAGATTGAGCTCCAGTTGTTACAGTTGTAACCTGTATGCCACCTTACCCTATATTGGTTTTCCTTCCACTTCTCCCATCTCCCTTCCCCATTCCACTGCTGATGTTTCCTGGGATTGCCTCCCAAACAAACTACTTGCTAGAGGAACTCACACCAAGACACACTCCAATGACTGTGTGCCAGCCAGCCACTATGTGATGTACCCATGGCACTACCTGTGTCCTGGAGGGCCACACAGCATAATGATAAGATCACAGCTTCTGGAGCCCTCTGCCCAGCGTTCAAAGGCTCAGGGTCACCATCTGGTAGTTTTGTGACCACGGACAAGTTACTTAACACTCTTTGTGTCTTGTTTCCTCATTTGTAAGATAAAGTAATAGTCCCAGTCTCATAGCGTTGTTGTGAATATTAATTGAAATATCCCATTAGCACTCATAATAATGTCTGGCATATAGTAAACCATGCATACAACAAGAATTACCATGATTATTTCCATCGGCGGTACCACCCTTCCCACAGCTCTTCAATTCAGCAATGTCAAGGTTGTTCTTAACACCTCTCTCTCTCCTGCAAGCTGCATAACCAAGTCTGGTCGAGCCTGTTTTCTCAATATTTCTCACATTCCCATGATACTCTCTGATATAGTTTGGAAACGTGTCCTCACCTGAATCTCATGGTGAATTGTAATTTCTAGTATTGGAGGTGGGAGGTGATAGGATCATGGGAGTGGATTTCTGTTGAATGGTTTAGTAGCATCTTCATGATAGCTAATGACTTCTCCTGAGATCTGGTCGTTTAGAAGTGTGGTACCTCCCCGACCCCCAGTTGCCCCTGCTTTTGCCATGTGACGTGCCTGCTCCCTCTTTGCCTTCCACCATAATTGGAAGCTTTCGGAGGCTTCCCCAGAAGCAGATGCTGCTATACTTCCTGTACAGATTGCAGAAACATGAGCCAATTAAACCTCTTTTATTATAAATACCCAGTACCAGGTCTGTCTGTCTGTCTTTCTTTCTTTCTTTCTTTCTTTCTTTCTTTCTTTCTTTCTTTCTTTTCTTTTCTTTTCTTTTCTTTTCTTTTCTTTTCTTTTCTTTTCTTTTTTCTTTTTTGTTTTTTTTTTTGAGATGGAGTCTCACTCTGCTGACTAGGCTGGAGTGCGGTGGCGTGATCTTGGCTCACTGCAGCCTCAACCTCCTACCTCAGCCTCCCAAGTAGTTGGGACTACAGGTGGACGCCATCACACCTGGCTAATTTTTGTATTTTTAGTAGAGATGAGGTTTCGCCATGTTGGCCAGGCTGGTCTTGAACTCCTGACCTCAAGTGATCTGCCCACCTCGGCCTCCCAAAGTGCTGGAATTACAGGAGTGAGCCACCACGCCTAGGTTCAGGTATTTCTTTACAGCAATGCAAGAACAGCATAACATACTCTCTTTACCTTCTGCTGCTACCTGAGCTCTCTACTGGATTGCAGTGACAGCCTCGTAACTGGTCTCTTTACCTCCACAATGTCCTCTAATCAGTCATTCTCCACGCTGCAACCCAAGTGATCATTCTGAAAAGTAGATCTCCTCATGCCACTTCTCTTCCTAAACCTGTTCAAAGACTTCCCATTTCCCAGAGGAGACATTCCAAGCACCTCCCCTTGACATAAAGGACCCCACTAGACCCTCCTTGACCTGACTCCTGCTGGTCCCTTCAGCCCTACCTCTACTTAGTCTACCTTGCACATACATCTAGTCACATTCAACTGCTTCTAGCTTCTCACACACACCAGGCCATTTCACATGTTTGTGTCTTTGCTCCTCTTGGTTGTGTTGCCTGTAATACATTTTCCATCTTTCTTCATTTGGACACGATTTATTTTCTGAACTCAGTTTAGATGTCTCCTCCTCCAGAAAGCCTTCCCTAGATGCCCAGGCTGGGTCTAGTGATCCTTCCCTGTGTACATGTAACACTTTGTACACTCTGAAATTGCCACTTACCACTCCATAAAAATATTAACTGTTTGTCTCTCCAGGTAGATGGAAAACTCATAAGACAGAATCTGTGTCTAATTTGTCTTTGTATCTTCAGAATCCAGCCTAGTATTTGGCATGTAATCTGTATTCAATAGATATAATTTTGCAGTGAACTGATACGCAGGGTGACATGGTTTGGATCTGTGTCCTCGCCAAATCTCATGTTGAAATATAATCCCCAGTGTTGGAAGTGGGGCCTGGTGGGAGGTGTTTGGATCATGGGGGCAGATCTCTCATGAATGGCTTAGTGCCATCCTCTTGGTGATGATTGGGTTCACACGAGATCTAGTTGATAAAAAGTGTGTAGCACCTCCCACTCTCTCTCGCTCCTGCTCTGGCCATGTGATATGCCTAATCCTGTTTCTCTTTCCACCATGAGTTAAAGCTCCCTGAGGCCTCCCCAGAAGCCAAGCAGGTGCCAATGCCATGGTTGTACAGCCTGCAGAGCTGTGAGCCAATTAAACGTCTTTTGTTTACAAATTACCCAGTCTCAAGTATTTCTTTATAGCAGTGCAAGAATGGATTAACACACAAGAAGACAGAAAAGCTTGCAGAGAGGGCAATATATAGACAGGGCTTAAAAGTAGCTGCTAAAATGGGACTGGACCAGTGCCTGTGAGCTCAAACACAAGTTCACATACTCTCCGCAAGCAGGCCTAGCATCCACCCACCTCCCTAGGGTTCCAGTTTGGTTCTAAGTAGTTTTTGGCTCACAGCATCTTTTGTTGTTCTCTGCACTGCAGAGATATTTGCTATCACTTTGTTGTCAGACCCAGGAAACATGGTCTGGCTCCCAGAGGTCAGTGACTCATGGACTCACGGTAGACAAACAGATTGTTTGTGAGCTGAGGCTTGCTGGAGAGTATTTGGATAAACAAGAGAAACCCAAATCAGACTGTCTCTCTGCCTGCTGAGCGCACTGTTTATTGTTCCAGCCTCAGTGTTTGGAAATGTAAACCTCCGGCTGACTTTTCACTCCTCTGGCTTCACCACAGGGTTCAGAAATCCACTGCGGCCACAAAGGCTGTTTCGGAAGAGCTTTCTGTCTTTAGCTGTCTCTGCAGTTTTGGGATGCTGGAAGCCATTTGCTTTTCTGATTTCAGAACATTTTTCCTGGAGCAAGGGAGGGAAAGTTCAGAGTCTGATTGGTGAGGCTGCAGGGGTGGAACTGGGTCACCTGCACCTGGGATGCCTGCAACGTGTGGGCTGGCTGGTTACACCATGAGAGGACAGGCCCCCCTCTCTCAGGTATGGTCCTGGCCTTTAGTCCTGGTCTTTCCCACAACTAGGGCCCTTACCTGATTGCTGGCGCCAGCTCAGACCCTGGGAGTCTGGTATTATGGTTTCTCATTTCCAGAAATGTTTCTTTGGGGCCATTGGAGTCGGGTATGGGGAGATAAAGTATGGTTCCTTTTCTTAGGAATTCATAGTCTAGTTGGAAAGAGAGATAAGAAAATAATGAGGAGTGGTCAGTGCCCTAACAAGGCTAGGAGAAGATTCCTCAAGAGCACATAGGGGAGAGAGTAACTTAGCTTGTCTGGGGAGGTGGGTGACCTGGACGAAATCCTAAAGTAGGAGCAGGAATTTCCCAGGAGGGCAAACCCTCTATGGTGCCAACCATCCAGCTTACATTGGCACTCACTAAACAGCAGCTATCCACCCACAGTAACACTCAGCAATGCTTAAGAGGTGAGAATTTCCCTATTATTCCTTCACCTGCAATTCAAAGCATTCATAGTCCACCAAAATTGCTTTCTCTTTCTTCACTATTTTAACTGCAGAGAAGATGCAGTCTGGATCAGAGTTTAAGTTGGTCCTCAGCTTTTAACACATCAGATCCATCTTTAGTAAGGACTAGAATTTTACCCAGAAGCTGCCAGGCCCAATAGTCTCTGATACAAAAGCTGCATTTGTTTCTCCTGACTCCTGAAGGCTGGAACATCAGCAGGGCTGGAGATAGAAAACAGGAGCCCGACATTTTAAAAACCTTTGCAGCATGGTGGAGCTCCTCTTTAAATACGGAAATGCACATGCTTAAAGACTAGAAGCCGTGGCTGCATGCAGACTGTGTCAGAAGGAGCTGAAAAAGCCAACCGGGGCTGTGATTAACAGGATCTGTAATTGTGGCATAAATAAGAGCCCAGGCACTGACAACTATTGTTATTGAAATGTCATGTTTTGAATGCAAAAATACAGTTAAAATGTAGGGAAGCTGGGTGATATTAATGTATGCAAATACGCTTTAATTAAAACTCAGCAACCTCTGGCTTAAAGTAAAGAACTTGATTTAAATACTTAAGCAAATATTACAATGGCTCCTATGACAGGTGACATAAATGGTAAATGACACTACAAACACTACCAGGAAATATCTACTCCCAGACCTCTCTACGTGTATGATGTTGACTGAAGAAAAGCAGAAGTTCCCAGCGGGGGAATTCTCCAAACTGATCTCTGGGGTATCTGGGGTTTGTGGGAACTTAGGCCCTGGGTATTAAGGCCTCTTGAGGGCAGGTCTAAGAGGGTATGAATGGAGCAATGACCACACTTGACTGAAATGACCTGTTGACCAGCTGCCTCCTCTATCAGACCTTTAGCTATCTGAAGGTGGCAGTTATGTTGATTATCCTCACTGATTCATAGTTCTTTTCCTAGCCCCTGGCTGTGTGCCCTGTACATGGTTAGTGCTCACTATATATTTGTCGAGATGAGCTTTTTTGTATTTTTACCCCTGGAACAATATTTAGTGAGGAAATTTGACAACTGCTGATGGATCTCAAGGTCCATGCCCTTTCTGGCACCTTGACAATGCTGCTTCTTAAATGTACAGCCAGTCTCTATGTCTCTGTCTCTCCTCTGGCTGGAATCCTAGCAGTCCACCTCCTCGGCAAAGAGAACAAATCAGTCTTGCACCTTCCAGTGGAGGATGTGCGCTCATTAACGGATGTCTTAATTACATATAAATTGGTAAGGGCAGATCTTGGGAGGCCTGGGTTCTTGCTCTGATGTCAGTATTGTGAAATTCAGAAATGCTTATGGGAAGTAGTACAGATTATTATTTTCTAGTAAGCAAGGATCATTTCAATGAGGGTAGAAGAAGTTCAAACAAATAAATATTTAGAGTTTCCGGAAGATGTGGAAATAGAGACTCACTCTATACAATGTACTAATTCATAATGCAGTTATAAATATGCAGTGAGTCTTGTAAGATAAATGATATATAGTAATTTTGTGTCATATTCAGAGTGGGATAAGAGAAACCATGCTTTGGAGAAGATAATCTTTTGTGATCACACCTTTTCTTTAGTGATTTTTTTCAAAGACAAAATAATGTAGAGGTACATGAATGGTCCTAACCTACTGTAGATGGATTTAGTAACTGTTAGTGGTCGTTGTTAATGGTCATTAGCAGAGAGTTGATATAATTTATTGAGTACTTACCATACACTAGGCATTTAGCTGACATCACTTCATTTTATCTCTATAACAACTCGACATGGTAGATGTTATTATTCCCTTGTAATTAATTAAAAAACAAACTGTAGGTCAAAAGATTAGGTAACTTTTCAAGGTCTTATAGCTAGTACATAGTAAAGACAGGTTAAAAAAAAAACAAAAACAGCTCCACCTGATAATCTCTGTCTTCCAGTTAGTTTGTTTAGACCACTTATAGTTAATATAATTATTGATATGGTGGGATTGAGGTTTACCATTTTATTATTCATTTTTGTTTGTTCCTTCTATTTTCTGTTCCCTTATTACCTCTTTAATTCTTTTGAATTATTTGAATTTTTAAAGTATTCCATTTTAACTTATCTGCTGGCTTTTTGACTATTTCTCTTTGAATTATTTTTAATGATTACCCTAAGGATTACAATATACATACCTAACCTTGCACAGTCTATTTAGAGTTAATATTTTAGGACTTCAAGTAAAATGGAGAAAACTTAGAAACATATTGGTCTCTTTATCCTCTCATCCTCCCACTTTATGTTAAAGTTGTTATATATATGTATCATCTGCATACATTGAAAATCCCACCAATGTTATAATTTCTGCTTTCAACAAGCACATGTTTTAAAGGCATTAAGAGATGACTAATAATGTTTTATATCTATCCAGATATTTACCATTTCCGTTGCTCTTCTTTCTTTCCTAAAGATACAAGTTTTTCTCTGGTTTCTTTTTCCTCTAGAATTTCCTTTAATACTTTTTTTAGAGCACATCTGACGGTTATGAATTTTCTCACTTTTTCATTTATCTGAGAATTTTTTTATTTCATATTCATTTATAATGAATATTTTCACTCACTATGGAGTTCTAGACTGAGAATAATTTTTCTTTTAATGCTTTCAGAGTATAGTCCCATTGCCTTCTGGCCTTTACGGTTTCTAATGAGAAACCCATGATATTTCAAATCACTGTCTCCTTATATATAATGTGATATTTTTCTCTAGCTACTTTCAGAATATTTTTAATCTTTGATTTTGAGTAGTTTGACTATCATATGTCTGGCATATTCTTTAAATTTATCTTTTTTCAGACTTGCCGAGCTTTCGGAAACTGTAAATGTATGTTTTCCATCAAATTTGGGAAGATTTTACTCATAATTTCTTCAAGTGCTCTTTCTCTTCTCTTCATGGGACAACAATGCCCTCTTCATATTATCCCACAAGTCCCTGAGGATGGTTATGTTTGTTTTAATTTTTGTCTCTGTTTCTCAGAGACAATTTCTAATGCTATCTTCAAGTCCTATTGAGACTATCTAGTGAACATTTTTACATTTCAGATGTTTTACTTTTTAGTTTCAAATTTTCCATTTGGTTCTTTTTATGGTTTCTATATCTCTGCTGAAATATAGAAATAGACTGCTGAAAACTTTTTTCATTCTTTTCAAGTTTTCTTCAAACCTCATACAAGATGATTATAATATCTGCTTTAAGGTCTGTGTCTGATAATCTCTAGGTTAGCATTTTATGATTGTCTTTATCCCTTGAGATTTATCACATTTTCCTGCTCCTTTGTATGCAAGTAATTTTGGATTACATCCTGGATAGTATAAATGGTATGTTGTGCATACTCTGTATTCTATTAAAATCCTCTAAAGAACCTTGATTTTTGTTGTTTAGTCTGAACCAGTTGGGGTCAGATTGTAAGTTTTGTCTTACCTTCTGTGGGTGGTGATACACATCTCAGTTCAGATCTCAAAACTTTTGCTAGGCCGCTTTCTGTCTCATGCCTGCACAGCTCAGGGGTTCTTTGAACATGCGTGTGTTATAGATAGAATTAGACGATTTTATTCTCCGAGGTTTTCTTCTATGACATTTCTCTCACATTTTCCAGCCTCCAGGAGGACCTCGTTTTCCCAGTTTCTCTTACCAGAAAAATGGTGTTTCCATCAAAGTTTTGGCTGCAAGTGCCACCGTGGGGTACTGCTCCATGTGTGCAGCCATGCTCAGGTCAATGTGGTGAGAGAAAAAGCAGGGTAGGGAGCCTCAGGAAGTCACTCCCATGTGGCTTGCTGCTCTAGGTGTTAACAAGCCTTCACAATCTGTTTGTTTTGTTTACTTTCAGAGTCCTAGGATAGTTGCTTTTTCTATTTTGTCTAGAGTTTTGAGTTGTAATTAGTGGGAGGGATTTACTGGGCTTACTCAACCTTGTAATGTCCTTACTGTAAATGTAGGGTTTGAACTCAAGACTGACCAGAAGACTTCTGTTTTTGTTGTTTTTTGTTTTGCCATGCATCACACAACTTTTGCTTCTTATGCTCTTAAACACATGACCATCAAATTGGCCATAAAATTATCCATGAATCTGCCTCTGCCTTCCCCATAGCTGCACATGGTGTTTCTGATTCAGTGAAGGAGGTAAAGCCAGCAGAAGTGAGCAGTTAGTTTATCTTTACAATAGAAAGAAAAACCTTAATTACAGGATGGTCTGCCCACTTAATCAACACTTGGCTTCTTTGATGGAGAGCAACTCTTTCCCCCAACTCACTCCAAGTTAAATAAAATTGTCCTGACAATCCTTGATTAGTTTTTGTGTTATGCCTATGGCCAGAGTCTGGGAGAACCTGAGGAAAAAAGAAAGAAAAAAGAGAAAATAGAGAAACTGCAGAACAGAGTACAAACAAAACCTTCCTTTCAGATCTCGTTCAGTAAAAGCACAAGAGATGCAAATGAAGTAAATTCCCCCAAGAGAAATGAATTTGATTATAGAACAATCCCTGCCGCACACCCTCCAAAATTTGAAAGATAATACCAGTATACTGAGCCTCAAATGCATGTGTGCAAAATATGGGGCTGTGGAAGACGGATGAGTGAGCACGAGAGAGGAGAGGGTCCTACATATTTATAGTCCGAGTTTCATGGCAAGGCTCCATTTTGTGTGTGAGTGTGTACTTGTGTGTGTGTGTGGGATTTTTTCCTCTCACAATTCCATACAGAATAGTTCTGAACTACACATATTTTACTGTTTCAATTAGCAAAGATTAGTATTTGTTTTTCTTTCTTTCTAAGCACCGAGGCAGTAATTATGCCCACGATGAGAGAGTTTTGTGGGGCACTTTCTCATTTGCAGGCACTCCCTGAACAAAATACAATAATAAGCCATAATGAAATAAAGTTGGTTCATTGGAGAAGACTGGCCTCTCCAAATAGACAGGCCATTAAAGGTAGATTGTGAAAGAGGATTAGCAAGCAACCGTCATAAATGTATCATCAGGCAAATTAGCAAAGCATTTACTACTCAATGGTGGGAGAAAGTCCTTTCCAATAACTTTCCCTAATGCCACCATAATTGGGGAAATATCTGCCTGCACAGCTGTGCGGCTCATTATCCGATCGGGTACTCAGCTCTGCTATACAGGACTAGGCACTTGCTGTAGAAAGGATTTCCATGGGGCCCTGATTAGGTGTGAGCATCCCAGATAGCTGTGCACTCCTTACCCCCATGGCTCTCAGGGCACTACCAAAGATTATAGTGGAAAGTGGAAAGGAGTGTGGTTAAGAGTTATCTCCTTTAGGGGTATGTTTACAGAGCTTTCGGAAGCCAGCTTATTTGTTTTTTGAGATCTGGAGAATATAGCTTATCTGTGAGGAGTAAGGTTTGGGGATACACATTTTGTTAATCTGCAAATAGTTAGACAATTATTATTACCTGCAGATAATAATCTACATCCCTCTTTACAGTCTATAAAGTACTTCCACAGGCATCCATTCATTTGATCTTTACAACAATATTGGGGGTAGATGATGATGATCCTCATTTTACAGCCTGATAAGCTAAAGCTCCCACAGGAATAAGAAATTTGTTTGAGATTAAACAGTGAGTTAAATGGCAGAGTCTGGGATTTTTAACTCTTGTTCTTTCCATAACTGAAAACACACCTGTTAGCAGCATCCCATCCATTGCTCAGCTTGTCTGGCAGAGTGAAGATTTGTGCAGGTCATGTTGCCTCCACAGCCTGCAAGCTCCAGCCAGTCGATGACTGAACTGAACACTTCTCCCCTCCTGTACCACACCCAGCACTTACCCTGGTTCTTGTGTTTTCACGTAGAGGATCTGTCATGAATATGGATTGATTTAAGACTGGTATGTAGGATGGAAATCGGGGCCACCAATATTGAGTACAGTGCCTGTACGTGTTAGGTTCTCTATGTTTGAGGAATGAATGAATAAACATATTAAAAAGCAGCCACGGCCGGGCATGGTGGCTCAAGCCTGTAATCCCAGCACTTTGGGAGGTCAAGGTGGGCGGATCACAAGGTCAGGAGATCGAGACCATCCTGGCTAACACGGTGAAACCCCATCTCTACTAAAAAATACAAAAAATTAGCCGGGTGTAGTGGTGGGCGCCTGTAGTCCCAGCTACTCGGGAGGCTGAGGCAGGAGAATGGCGTGAACCTGGGAGACGGAGCTTGCAGTGAGCCAAGATCGCACCACTGCACTCCAGCCTGGGGGACAGAGTGAGACTCCGTCTCAAAAAAAAAAAGAAAAAGCATCCACATGGGGCAAGTTTGAAGTAAGAAGTGTGGGATGAGGTAGAAGGAAAAGTAAGAGTGAAGGTCAGCACAAGCAAGGGAGTCATACAACTTGAACACAAAGAGCTTTTGGGAGGAAGTTTCAGCATATGAAAATAGCTCAAGTTTCAGGCTCTCTACATGGTAGGACTGGGGAAATTGAACAATGATGGATTCTTCCAATTAAGAAAAAGATGTTGGGAGTAGCCCCTCCATACCTGGTGTGGCCACCTGTAACTCCTTGAGTTTTGGACCTAGATGTCTTAGAAGTGATCTCAGATCAATGTTCTCACGTCCACTTCTGGTCTCCAGTATCTTGATGTCCTGAGTGCTAATTTGTCTGCTGGTGCAGTGACAGATTTAAAAACAAAGACCCCAAGAAATAAGGGCCATGGAAACTCCACTAGAAGGCACTTGGATTCTATTCATTCTTTCCCTGTTTATGAAGAAAGGAGTCAAAGGCTGTTCCCCCAGATACTCTAGGCTTTTTATTTACCCGAGTGAAACCTTAAATCTCTGAGGCATCCTGAACTTTGGTAATTTACTGGGAATAAGACCTTAAGAGGCCAAGAAATTTTCTACAGCTGCTGTGCACAGGTTTCATTTAAAAATACAAGAACTTCTTGGCCGCGTAGTATCAAAATAATGAGCATTGCCTACAAATTGCTAGCTTAACCAGGTTTCCTTAATAACCTGGGACCTCAGGCTAGGCGGGTCCACAACCCAGGACAATAGACCCAACCATGCCCACTGCTCCTTGTTTCCACAGCTCTACAACCCTCTCAGCTATTGTCTTATGCCTTCTCCTCAACCTCTGCCTACTGATTCCCAGTCACAATCTCTTCCAGCACTTTCCATTGTTCACTCTGGAGCCTTCAATCAGTCCTAACTCCCTATATTTTTGGGCTCTTTTCTCTATCTTCTGGCCATAACTAAAATGTGGTTCCTCCCCTGAAGATGCTGCTATCTTTCCACTGCATGGACCCTGTGGTGGTTTGAATGTTTGTGTTTTTCCAAAATTAATGTTGAAAATTAATTTTCAATGCAATAGTATTAAAAGGTAGAGCCTTTAAGAAGTGACTGGGTCATGAGGTTTCCACTCTCGTGGACGGGATTAGTGCCCTTATAAAAGGGCTTGAGAGTCTGCTTGGTCCTTCCTTTCCTTCCACAGTGTGAGGACAGAGCAAGAGGCACCATCTATAAAGTAGAGGGCAAGCATTCACTGGACACCGAATTTGCTGGTGCCTTGATTTTGGACTTTCCAGAACTGCAAGAAATAAATTTCTATTGTTTATAAATTTTCCAGTCTAAGGTATTTTGTTACAGCATCCCAAGACTGAGACCCAAGAGGAGGTGTTGACACTGTCTTGGCTTCATCATTGCCATTTTTATTCCCTTATCTCAGGCAATAGCCTCAGTCCTTTGTGGCTGGGGTCATGGGACTAAATCACTTTTTATTCTTCCCAAGTGTTTTTACCTACAGATTTTTACCATCACACAGTGTAATGACTATTTTCTTATTTTCTATATTCTAAATGCTCTGGCATTTGGGGCATTGATCCTGGAGAGACTGCTAGGGATAGCAGATGACTCCCCTGAGAACACACCTTTGATATACAAACCAACCAATCTAGGGCCCACACTTCCAACCATATCCTTTATGAAACCCTCACATACTAAGACAATATTCTCCCTGTTTGAAATCATCCCAGGGCCAGGTACTGAACAACTCGGGACCACCCTATGGCCCAGAAACCCTCAGAATTATTCAAACCATCCAATCCTAAGTGTACTCAGCGTGTCGACGCTGCTTCGCCCATTCCTTCCCATAGAAACCCCAGGAGAGGCTCTGGACGTGCTCTTCCCTCTCCCTCTTCTGCCTCCTGACTGTCCCTGCCCCTTCCCCATGTGGCCCTGCAAGGCGTTTTGTGTCTCCTCTTTCTAGGAATCTGCAGGTATAGATTTCCTTCTTCACAACAATCATTTCCATGTCTTCAGTCTTACCACACTGCATTAAAACAAATCCCGGTACATTTTTAACACATACACACTCACCCATGTTTCAGGTCTTTCCTAGTCCTCGCTTCTACCTCATCTGCTACCATCATCATGAGGAACTTTAAATCCTGTGAGAGAATGAATAGATGAATGAATGAATGTCTGACTTGGCTCTGACATGCACCAAACAAGCTGCTTCACCTGTCATGTCTGAGACTGTTTTCTCATCTGTGGAACTGGAACAACAAATGCCCACACTACAAAATGGAGACAAGGAATAGGTGAACAAATAGGCAAATCACCCAGAACCTGGAGCTAGGCATAGGCGGGGTGAGTACTTGTTCCCTTTCTTTGTTTCCCCTTCATTACTCAAGGACATTGGATGGTGGGTGAGTCACTGGTAAGAATCTGAGAATTTTTATTGGCCTCAGTTTCCAACTGTCAGTCACTATACCCCCAACCCCCCACCTTTTTTTTTTTTTTTTGAGACAGAGTTTTGCTCTTGTCACTGAGGCATGAGTGCAATGGCATGACCTTGGCTCACTGCAACCTCTGCCTCTCAGGTTCAAGCGATTCTCCTGCCTCAACCTCCAGAGTAACTGGGATTACAGGCACCCGCCACCACACCCACCTATTTTTTTTTTGTATTTTAGTAGAGACGGGGTTTCACCGTGTTGGCCAGGATGGTCTCAAACTCCTGACCTCGGACAATTCACGGGCCTCGACCTCCCAAAGTGTTGGGATTACAGGCATGAGCCACCATGCCCAGCCTAATTTTTTGTATTTTTAGTAGAGATGGGGTTTCACCATGTTGGCCAGGCTGGTTTTGAACTCCTGACTGTAGGCGATCCACCTGCCTTGGCCTCCCAAAGTGCTAGGATTAAAGGTGTGAGCCACCGCGGTCGGCCAAAATTTTTTTTTTTTTTTTTTTTTGAGACAAAGTCTCTCTCTGTTGCCCAGGCTGGAGTGCAGTGGCACTATCTGGGCTCACTGCAACCTCCGCCTCTCAGGTTCAAGCAATTCTCCTGCTACAGGCTCCCGAGTAGTTGGAATTATAGGCATGCACTACCATGCCTGGCTAATTTTTGTATTTTTAGTAGAGACAGGGTTTCACCATGTTGGCCAGGTCTTGAACTCCTGACCTCAGGTGATCTGCCCACCTCAGCCTCCCGAAGTGCTGGGATTACAGGCGTGAGCCACTGCGACTGGCTATTTCTCCTCTTATGGTAGACTATCGGGAAGAAAAGAGGCAGTGAAAACAGACATTGGTGAAAAGAGATACTGATTTGGGGGGCTCAGAGGTCCAACCCAGATCCTCAGAAATTGTTACAGGTTTCCATAGCCTCCCCTGCCCTCATCTGAAGGGTGTAGCAAGGAAGTCCTGCATGTATCCTCAGGCTTGTGACTTCCTGGATGGACTCCAGGTCACCTGGGCCTAGGCCAGGAGGGCCCACCACTGGTGGGAAGCGTTTCTCCACCGATCTCAGAAGATCAGAAAGGATGAAAATACAATCTCCCCAGCACTCCCTTTCTTTGGAGCGGGATCATTTGTCAGCCAGAGTATAAAAGTTACAAGGCAGGTCTCTCTTTTAATTGGGTGGGCCCACCACCCTCACAGGGACTTGGGGAGAGGAGGGTTGCCTCCTGTCCTTCTTTGTGCTGTATGGTCCAGGTTCAGGTCCTTGACTGCTTAAGCATTTAACCTTTGCCCCATTTCTGGTTGGGGAGCCAGCCCTGAAGACACGACTGGCTGTTACAGCTGTTGACATGCCAGTGGCTGCAGCCATTGCTGAGAATGGCTTTGAATCCAACAGCTGCCCATCAATCAGCCAATGGTACCATGTGCACAGTGCCACTCAGCTGGTTGTAAGGAATAGAGAAGAAAAGGAAGCATGGATATCACCCCTTCCTTCATCAGTTTCTAGTCTCAATGAGGAGACAGATTTAGTAGACCAAAAAGCAATATGTTGCATATGTAAAGGCGTGGTACATGCTCTCCATGCAAATCATGGTACATACTCTTCAGGCAAATCATGGTACATGCTCTCCACACAGTCATATCTGGAGTAGAGGAGGCATGTGAAGGAATTACAGAACAAAGATTCAGGCAGGGGCTGAGAAGGAGAGGGCCTTGACGAGGAAAAGGACATTGCAGGGCTGAGCACGGTCTGGGGGAAGGGGCAACCATGCTCACTGAGAGTTTGCCATGAGTCAGGCATGGCCCAAGTGCGTTCACACTCTTCTGCCAACCTCATAAAGGCCTTAAGAGGCGAGGCTTCATTATTCTCATCCCTGCTTTCCAATGAGGAAGTAAAAGCACAGAGAAAACTACTTAAGGTTATGTGGCTAAGATGTAGCTGCAGGCAACTGGCTCCAGAGTCCACAATCACAACCTTTCATATAATTACAGATCAGGGATCTCCATCTTGGCTGCACATTTAAATCACCAAAGATGCTTTTACAGAAAACCAAGGCCGGGTCCCAATTCTAGAGATTGATTTAGTTGGCGTAAGGTGAAGAGGAGACATGGGTATTTTAATAAAGCACTCCGAATATTTCAAATGTGAAGCCAGCATTGAGTATCACTGCTTGTGACATTATGTGAGCATTGGTTGTGAAGGTGAGTAGTGGGAGGCAAGTCAGGTGGGCTAGGTATGGGCAGGTGATAGAGACACGTGAATGTCAGCAGAAAGAAGAGGAAGAGAAAAGGGAACTTATCCACATTAGGCATGCTTGCTGAGTGGCTGCTTTAGGCCTGTCACCAGCCCTGGGTTATTTCATTTAATCACCCCAAGGTAAGTATTATTCTGATTTTACAAAGGAGGAGACTTAGTAGGAGATTACATAGCTTATCCTTGTCTGATGGTAGGTAGCAAAACTAGGACTTAGATCCATGTCTGTTTAATAGCACCACAGGTACTATGTAACCTACTTGTATATAACCTATTACATTGGTTATAGAACCATAATCTCTGTACCATATCACATATGATAATGAGTAATGAGAAACATTATAGGTTTTCTTGCATGTGGTAGGTATTAGGATAGTCTATGTTATGCTGCAGTAATCAGCAACCCCTAATTATCAGGGACTTAAATAATGAAGATTAATTTTATATTTTATATCCACTGTGGGTTACCAGGGGTGTCTGCTCACCCTGGTGACTCAGGATCCAGGCTAATCTGAAATATTGGTGGTCACTGTGCCAGACAGAAAGGGCTCTGGGGGGTCTCACATCAGCAATGAAATGTTCAAGCCCAGAACTGATGTCTATCGTGTCTTCTTACAACTCACTGAACAAAACTAGTCACACATGTGCCTATCATAGGTCTCTAAAGGGGTAACCAGAAATATTCAGAAATGGTCTTAGTGACTGTCACGGGGTAGCCCAAAGACAGTGGTGTTTTAGAAAGTTGGCCTGGAAGTGGTTCACAACAGGGATAACATGGGGAGATTGGAGGCAGCAGACTGGTTATGTGGATTGATCACTGATATTTCAGGGCAAAGGGATCTTGCACCTGGTATCAATAGTGAGCGTGGAGAGAAAGGGATTTCTCTACCAGAGCTGACATAGGATTTGCTGATGTTGGATTTAGAGTGGCCCGAGAATCACATATGACTCAGCCAGGACCAACTAGGGCAAAATAATCAAGAGGCCACATTTCAGGCCTTACTGTTTCTAACCCTCTTGTTTTAGATCCTCCTCACCAGTAATGCTTTCCTCTCAAGCATAACTCTAGAAAGTATGTCTTAATTGTGGCTCTTCCATTATAGCTAAATAATTGCTTGATGGCAGCCAGGACTCTCTCCATCCTCTCCTAAAAATTTATTATCTAGGCTGGCAGGAGAACTGACTATTCAATTAAAGACTTAAAGAGCGATTCTAAGGATGTTTGCATTTTAATAACATTGAAGTCTTTGAAAACTAAGTTAATAAATCTCCAGTAATAGGCCTTGAGGCCACAAGTGAAGAAACAGTTATTTAATGAGAACGATCTATTGCCAGTCCCCATTTGATGGACTGGGGCTGCGGCAATGAACAACTGACAAAGTCATTGCCCTCACAGAGCGAATATTCTCTAGTAGAGAGAGAAGATAACAAACAAATAAGTGACAGCAAAAATGGTTAAGTGCCATGGAGAAAAATAAAGCAAGATAAGGGAATGAGGAGGTGCTGGTGCACGTGTGTGTGTGTGTGAATGGGTGTGGGTGTGGGTGGGTGTGGGTGTGTGTAGGTGTGGGTCATCTTCCAGTGATACTGCCATTGCCAACAATATGAAATTCCTTTTAGAGAGTGCCTTTCAAAGTTCAGTCTTTCATGGGTGAAGATGTAGAAATTTCCTGTTTTGTCTCTGGCGTTTCTGGAAGCAAATCACATAAATTACCTGATTGATCCAGGCTGAGAATTCCAAACCAGCCAGTGGAGCAGCTTGGGATATCCTAGGAGGGTGCCTGCCGGGCACCTGGCCAGGGGACATCCCAGGCGACAGTGCAGCTTTCTGCTCAGCCCCACATCCTTTTCCTGTCTCCTCCCTGCCCTGACCCCCACTGGTGAAGAGACAGCAGGCTACCCAGTCTGATGGGACAACTGTCTAAACAGGTGCCTCACTCTGTCTCTCAGCAGCCTTGTCAGGCTGTCAGAGTGATTCACTCCCAGGGATAAAAAATAACAGCGGACTCGCCAGCATTCCAAATGGCCTAACATTTGCAGAAGCCCTGGCCTCAGGACCTGCCCACTGGTTGCCACTTCAACCTCAAATGAAAGCCAAATAAATAAGCCAAAGAACACACTTATTGGTCTCCGGGAGATGGCTATTTCCCCATGGAGGAAATGCTCTTAGCACAGGCATTCGAATCCTTATATTTTATTTTTAAAAAACAGCATCGCCACCCCAGCTAGGTCATGCATCTTCCCTTAGAGCTGAACAAAGGCAGTGAGCGGCTTCTCTGCCTGTGCTTATCATTCTCCTGGGCTGGTGGCAAGGTCCACTGCTCAAATGGTTAATATTTTTTCTGACACAGCAGTGACTGTGTTTGGAATTTCAAATGGAAGGGATGTCAGGTTCTACATTTCAGAGGGAAACTTTGGAGATCAGCCAGGTCATTCATCTGCCAGATTCTGTGCTTGCAATAACGGAGTAGGGAGGAGGGGAGGAGGTAGAGGGAAAGAGAAACTTTCCAAGACAAAATCCAACAAGAAGAAAGCTAAATGCATTATGGCCTATTGGCAGGAACAACAAACGAGGCTTAGGTGACGTGTGTTCTCCCCAGCTCTACTGCGAATGAGTGAGTGACTTCAGGCAAGTCCGTGTTGTTCCTGTTTCTCCATTTCCTTATCTATTTAAACATGGTTTTATGTATAGGTTAGATGTGGGGGCCAAATGTTATAATAGATGTCAAATTTCTTCCACCAGACTGGGGGGGAAAGTGCTTTTCTGGTGTAAGGCATCATTATCAATACTTTGTGGAATCTTACCATTCAAGAATTAGAGGCTCGATCGCCAAGGTTTAATTCCAAGGAAAATCTTTGGATTAGATGAGTAAATTCTTGGCAGAAAGAGATTATGATTTACATAGAATCATAGAATAATAGGAACCAAGAGATCTTAGAGGTCATTCTGTCCCATCTCCCATCCAAAGGCAAAATCTCTTCTATAAAACCCTCTGTGTTCCCACAGCAGCTTGTAACATTATACACAAAATCATGTGCTTTTGTGAGTGCTTTAGATCCACAGGCTATGCCTTTGCTTTTCCTTTTTAATACAAACTTCCCTAGAACAAGAGGAAAGCACACAGTAGGTACTTAATAAATATTATGTTGAAGAAATGATGGTCTGAACATCCTGGCAGGTGCTGCTTCGAACCCTGCATTAAAAGTCCCAGCAATGGGGTGCTCCCTGCTTGATAAAGCAGCTTATTTCATTCTTGGCAGCTATGGTTATCAGAACATTCTTCCATACCAGAGCTGGAATAGAACTCCCCAAATTCTACCCTCCTTTGGTCCTGCCTTCTGGGGCTCTGTGGAAGACTTTGCCTCCTTAGCCCCACAACATTTCTTGCTTCCTAAAGCATTCTTCATTTAGGTCTTTTCTCTGAATGAACTATAATTTGTTAATGCCTATCTTAACTCATGATGCCCGGAATAGTCCAAATATGATCTTGCTGGCACATGACTCAGAGGAACAATGAGTACTAGTTTATTACTGGCATTGGTACCTCGAAGGGCACTTTGTGTCTGTTGGAGCTCATTCCATTTCTGTAAACCCACAAAACAACCCTGTGAGATGAAAATCATTATCCCTGTTTTATTTATGAAGAAACTGATGCTCAGTGAATTAATTCAACTTGCCTATGGACTCACTGACAGAAAGGGGCAGAACTGGGGCTTGTTCTCAGTTCTATCAGGCAATCTTCCATCCCATTCCTCTATTCATCAATTACTTAGTAAATATCTACTGTGTGCCAGGCTCTGTACTTGGCTCTGGGGATGAAATGACCTTAATGTTGGTTCCCTCTAAAATACCAAGCTGCCCTCTGTGGCCCAAGAATATAATTCTTGCCTAGGGGAAAGCTGTGTTAACATAGCACTTTGCAAACACCATCATTCTAGCAATATCACATTATAATTGTGTGTGTGTGTGTACGCGCGCACATGGGCGTGCGTGCCATTTCCCCACATTACGCTGGGCTTTGGTGTTCATCTTGGTTCCCTCACCACCCTAGCATTAGAAAAGGTGTTCAATATGGTGCCTGGCATATGATAGGTGCTAAATAAATACTTGTTGAATGCATGAGATGCTTATTTGCTAAATCAAAAGTTATGTCTTCTGTGCCTGAAGGTAGAATTTCAGAAAGGAAAATCAGACACAAATGAGAGAAGAGGAGGATCCCTTTCCAGCTGGCCAGAAAATCAAATCATCCCTGGCCATTGCTTGGGTAACCAACACGCCTGAAACCACGTTGTGTCCAGTGGGACTATGACTTTCTCTGACCTGGGACATAATTCCATGAATGCGGCCTCTGAGGTTTTCTCAGCTCCCTGGGCAATTGTAGCACCCTTCTGAATCATACTGAGCTTGTGGCCCCTCTGAAATCCCCAGATGTTTTCTACTTAAATTGTTGTCAGGGCAGAGGACTTTCATAACATGCACTGCCTCGGGGCCTAAATTTGTGATTTCGTGACTGTCTTTGTTAAATTTAACCTATCACGTCTAACCTATTACTCTGAGTGTGGATTTTGCACTTGCTGCTTTAGTTGACTCTCCCAGTATTGTGTCACCCACAAACGTGATTAGAGTGCTTTCTGATTCTTTTTTCATTCAAGTAATTGATAAAACCGTTGGACAGGGGAGGGCCAAGGACAGAGTCCTGAGGCACATTGCCAAAGCCGGGTCTTCAGGGTAATCTTCAATCAACATTTTCTAAATAGCACTCTAAATAACTAAGACTTGACCTAACCCTATTATTATATTGGTGATATTTTTAGCTTGACTACAAGAGTATTGTAGGAGTCATTGCCAAATTTCTTACTGGAATCTACAGACTTCCCAAAAGAAAATAAATTAATTTGGCTTGGAGATTTTGAACGAAATAAGCCATGGAGAACGGGATCACCACTTTATAAGGAAATCATCTCCTTAATGATCCAGTCTGGACTTCCCATTGAAATTCAACACTGAGCTTTTGTTTCTGGAGTTTCTGTTTACCCTTTTTTGTGGGAGTCCAGAATAACAGTCTCCTGTTTTAGTCACTGGCCTATGTAACAACCCAGTAAAACTATAGACCTTACATACAAAATTATGCTTATATTTTCAAGAACCTCAGGCCAAAAACTCTTGGTTAAGTCTATCGAAGAGAATTATCTTCAAATTGGAAAGGATAAAACAAGCTTTTCCAATGAGAATTTGAAGCTTCAAAAGCACCTCGTTGCCTGAGAATTGAAAGGTGTAATCCAAATATTGCTATTGATATACTCCTAGAAACCCAGAGAATGAAGCAAAACATCAATTCTGAGTACCAGCACTGCTTCTTCCTTGTCCTGCTTGCTCTAGATGTAACTCAGTACAGGCAAGCCACAATAAAAATCGCACTCATACAGTGCAATCACCCCTTCTTTTTGGGAATGCCTGAGCATGCTTGTAGGGTTCAGATAAAGATCTTGTTTATACTGAATCACAATTAGGACATGCCATAGATTGGATTATCGCACAGAAATATTCACTCTCCTCCATCACCTATTGGGCGATAGTGTATTCCCCTACTCCATAGACATCAGGCTTGGCTGTGTGCCCTGCCTTGGCCTCATAGCAGGTGGAGTAGATATTCCTGTCCTTTAATATGGGCTCCAATATGTGACTGCTTTGGCCAGTAGATGATTAGTAGACAGGATAAAGCAGAGGCTCACGTGATTGGGCCTGGCCTTTCCTCTTCTGCTGTGGTCATGAGAAAAACATTCTTGGAGTAGCTGATGGGTCCGTAGAGGATAAGAAACACACAGAATGTTGTCTCCAGCTGACCCACAGACCTGCGGCCAATTTCAGCCTAGAACACCTGACCCCAGCTGAGCCCAGATATGTGAGAAAGAAATCTCACGTGCTGTGGGTGTTTTGTTATGCAGCATTATTGTAGCAATACGGGGCACACCATTTGTATCCATTAGACTGTCTGCCACAGTGCTGAGTGCTTAGCAGGTGTTGAATAAAAATCTTTTGCACTGAACCAAATTGAAAATGTGCCTGTTGTCTCTATGGCAGCTTCAGAGCAAGGCTTTTGCTGAAGGCCCCGACTTGTAACATAATCTTTCGAGCGCAGGTCCACAGCTCCAAATCTCAGTTCTTCTGAGGTGGTTAAATATTTACATACACCCATGCCCACATGCATCTATTAACCATCCATCAGGACTTAGCCTACAGCTTCCTTTGCCTGGGAGGGCTGAGCTATTTTGAAACCAAACCAATTAAGAACAGCAAGGCCCTGAGGCTGAAAAAAAGACCCAGCAACCACACATCCTCAAAATGTACAGGTCCGGGACCAAACTGACACATGTGGGCAAGACATGGACTCGATTTGGACAAAGAAGTGCCTGTGTCTCATATGCAAATATGTATCTGGCATGATTTTTCTGAGAGAAGGCTTTTGAGTACTGTTGGTGATGACTGTGGCTGGAAGATAGAGATACACTTAACATCACCCCATGCATGAGGGCAACTGCCAGGTATATGGGGGCAGGGGAAGAGTACGTTTCTGTTCCGTAATAATTCTGCTAATACCTAATAATAATAACAAATAATACCTAGCAATACACTAACAATAATACCTAATACCTATCAAGCACTCATGTGCCAAGCCTTTTATGTGTATCATCTCATTAAATCCTTACAATAACCCTCTGAAATAGGAATGATTATTGCCATTATTTTACAATAATGGGGAAACAAGGACTCAGAGAAGTTAAGGGACTTGCCCAAGGTCACACAGCCAGTATGTGAAGAAGCTGGAGTTCAAAGCTAAGTCAGGCCAAGTAGACAAAGGCAAGTAATTTACAATCCCTGCCCTCAGGGAACTCACATTTTAATTGGTAGATTAACTCAAATTATAACTAAAGGGTATTTTTTAAACTTGTAATTATTAGTCTGGGAGTGGGGCATAGGAAGAAATCATAAAGTGGGGAAATAGGGACTCTTGGTAGCTGAAGTTTGTCTCCTGAGCTGTGATGGAGGAGAGTTTGCAAGTTTGAGGGAGGAGGTAGGGTGGGTTTGGATCATAAGCGGAGAATAGGATCAGGAGGAAGAAGATGGGGACAGGAGCCAGGAGGTGTTGCTGGGCTAGGCTAGGAGGAGAGGACCTGGAGGACATAAATGGGCCAGGTGAATTAGTGAGGTTGTGTGCTGCTTCAGTGTGTGAGACACGCAAAAACCTCCATCTTCTTCCCTGTGAGATTTTTCTGTAAAGTCTACAAAAAAGTCGCAATATCTGACTGTAGCTGACTACTTATGATAAAGTGAAGGAGCTAAGGTCAAGCCCAAGGGTGTGACAAGAGAATCACACCCTGGAGTCAGAGTGGGGCTGCTCTGAACACACATGGGTATCTTTGGGCTTTGTAGGAAACGATGCAGCCCTGACCTGACTCAACCAGTGCAGGGTGTGGGCAGCTAAGGGCAGAACCTTTATGGGGAGAAAAAGGCTTCTTTCTTGCACATGGGTTTAGCCCCAGGGCAGGGAGCACAGTGTGGCAAGCAGTGGGAGGGCTCCACTTCTGGCCCCTCACCCCCTCTGCTGGCTGTCTTTGGACAGCTATAAACTGCAGTAAGATCTGCAGGGGCCCAGACATTTGTCTGACACAGAAGGACAGCAGACATCTGGGTTACAAGGTTGTGATGATGCTGAGAGGTGTGGAGTTGTGTAGAGGTGTGGCCAGGCAGCCTCCAGGCCTAGGAGAGGGAAATGTGTTCTGCCTGGCCAGGAGGGCTCTCAGGTTGAAAAGATCTTCTGTTCAAGCCGAAGCCTGGGGAATGAGTAGAATCTCATCAGAGAGATGATAGAGACAAGGCCCTTTCTGGGCCTGGAAAGCAAACATAAGTAAGTATGAATTTAGAATACTATAGGTGGCTGATAGCATCATGAACTGCAAACATTAGCTCTTTACAAAAATTCTCCATAAGAAAGGAAGACCTCCATTCTGGTCACGCATTGCAGCTTCAAAGCAAGTCTTCTAGTTCTCCTTCTAGTTAAGCTATTGGTCTTAACTTCTCCTACAAAGAAGATGCCAGTGGACTCACTGGTCATCCGTAACTGGTGTGTGAGATGGGTAGGCAGGAGGACGATGCCTGGAGATAAGGTTGAGAAGGAAGTTTGAGCAAAATGTAAAGCAGCTGTAAAGGGGTGCAGGTAAGGTTCCTACTACAAGGTTACTGGGGACAGTTAGTTATCATTAGCTCTTACACCAATTGGTACATCTGTTGAGCTACCCTGTCTCCTAGCAAGGCATTCACAGAGCAGGACACAGGACAGGTGAGCTAGGATGTAAGGCTTGGAGAGGGGAATCCTCTTTAGGAGGACAAGGCTGGGTGGGGTTGCAGAGAGGAGTCCAGAAACACAATGGGCAACTAGTAGTCAGGGCATAGGGAGGGACGAAAAGCTTCATTCACCCATTCTCATTTTCAAATACTATGTGGTAAACAGCTACCATGTGCCAGGTATGATGCTAGGCCTTGGAGTATACAAATGACTACTTCCTTTTCTCCTCTATCTACTTCAGTTTATTTTCTAGGTCTGGCCCTGGTACAGACTCACCACTTTGCCTATCTTGACTGTACCAGAATTCATGATTCCGTTTTCAGAATTCAGAACTGACATGCTAGCATCTCTCTTTTCTCTCTGGAACACAGGGGGTCTGGAGTAGGAGAGTTCCCTAAGGAAGCAGGGACAGTCAGTGAGTGAGGAGAAACAGGCTGGGCCGAATGGGAGTTGTGTCCAGTCAACTGGGTAGAACAATGGAATATGGTGATTGATAGCTTGCATTAGCTCTGAATTCTTAAGGAAAATGCAGCCTACAGCAGAGCTATAATAACATATATCATCTCTTCCCTGGGAAGGAGAAGCAGTTGCACCTTCCTACCTATTAATCACATCTTCCATTAATCAGGATAACTCACCATAATTGTGATTACAGTTGGGAATCAATTAATGTTCACCTTAAAATAAAGTGTAGAGAGGAGAGCAATTAACGTAATAGAGTTAGAGCATCAAAATGACACAAATGTTATTGACAATTATGAATCACATCTTGCAGTTTTCGGGTCCTCTGCTCTTTCATGGAGGGGTTTACAGTGGAGGAGGGGAAGCAGTATCAGATCTTCCACGTAAAAAACGTGAGGTCTGGCTCTCCTCATTACTATCCGCTAAAGCAACATGCCAGTGGCTTCCAAGCCATCTTCTGCCTCCCTTTATTGCCTCCAGTTCCAATGGCTGCTCTACGGGGACCAGGCTTCTCTAGGCTACCCCTGTCTACATGATTGACTACTAACCTGAATTCTTAAGGAAAATGCAGCCTACAGCTGATTAACAAGCCTCCAGGACAAAAAGGAACAGGCCCAAAGAAGAACCAAATTTCCCTGTTGTTAGAGAGCCTGATGTATCTCAGGCTTGGCCCAGCATTTTTTTTTTTTTCCCCAAAAGAAAAGTCTGTGGTCTTTCAGACATGGACCGTTTGGGTGTTTGTTTGATGGGTGTCATCTGGAAGGGATTAATAGTATGAAATAGATTTAACATAACCTAAACAGAAAAAACAATTCATATTGAACTTTTTAAGGAAGCACTTTTCGCATCTGTTTATGCTCTTTTCTCCCTTGTAGCAACCCTGAGAGGGAGGTAGGATGAGGTTATTATTTTCTTTCTTTCAACTTTTTCAGATGTAGAAAGCAAAGTCTGAGTGAGTGAAGGACTTGCTAAGTTCACACAGTGAGTTACAGGCAGGCTGGAGCCCACGTAGGCTGTCTTATCTTAGGCCTGCTGTACAAAAATTGTTTTAACACATTTTACCTGATGGGCACTCAAGTCATATTCAACCTGAAACAATCTCCTTTTCTGGGTGAAATGCTCCTTGGGAAACACTCCAGATGATGGTAAAAGATCCTGAGTTCAGTTCACCCCAGGCCTTTAACACATGTCTGCCAAAACTTGAGGAAAACTTGCAAAGGAAAATTTACACTTGAAGAATTCCAATTCACCTGGAAGAGATCTCGGGGTAATCAAATCCACTGGTTCGTTTTCCAGATGAGGAAACTGAAGCCTGGAGTGGTAGGGGAAGTGAGGAGTGACTGGGGTCCATTTCCAGCTTTGGACAGAAACCTCATAGCCTCACTGGGCAAAGGGGATGGGATTGGGTTGTAATCTAAGAGAAATTGAAGCTGCAATAACTGAAAAAGGAATATTTGCAGGCTTTACCCAAATGCTTTGCGTAGATTTGGTCTGTGTCCTTATGTGGTTGTTGATTCAAATATTTTGAGTCCTGCCAAATTTCCCATTTATCTTAAAGATGAATTTATACACATTTGTTGATTCTTTAATAGCTAATCTTTCATTTTTTAAACTCTCTGAAAATTCCAGATTAGCATCTGAAAGTGAACATCTATAGATACGTGTGTGTCAGGGGAACAGCCATTGCAGGTAAACAGAAGCTCTGACAGGTGAAGTTCTGGGGTCTGGGCCTAGCCCTTTTTTTCTTCCCTACCCAGAAAAGGGCATTTCATACCCATTGCCCAGGGGCCAAGCCCTGGGGGCTGCCTGGACAGGGTGGCACAGCCCTACTATGAGAATGGCTGTAGAGGCTGAGATTTCTGTTTGCTAGCTGAGGGCTTCTTCCCTCCACCCCAGCCATGCCCAAGGACCAGTCTGGCTACTGCAGCAGCCGGCATGGACCTCTCGGAATACAGCAGTGAGGCTGTTATCCGTAGTCTTCACACTGAGCCTTTGTATGTCTCAGAATGTCAGTTTTGATTCAATTGCCAAATAAACTTCAGAACATTGATGACCCATAGGCACTGAGTTTTTTCTTTTTTTCTCTTTTAATCTCTGTCAGAAAAGAGAAATTGCTTATGGGGATATTCCAGGGTGATTGATCTATAATCCTACCTACAGGCCACCCTAAGATCTGCTGCCCTAATTAAGCATAGCTTCTCTTAAGATCAATGCCCAACATCCTGCCCATTAGTCATTAGACCTTCAAAGGCCTCCATATCCACTAGATGGCAGTAGTCAGTTAATCATGTAGACGGGTAGCCTAGAGAAGCGTGGTCCCCATGGAGCAGCCAAGCTCAAGGATTTATAATCAAGTCCAGAACGTCTGAATATAAAGATACTCTCTTCCCCTCCTCCATGCCCCAGGGATTACTCTTGCTCTTTTAATTATTCTTTAAAATAACAGCTACTTTGGGCTAGGCCATTTATGATCCACACACGACTACGGCAGAAAAGACATAGAGACCCCGCCCAAAAGCTACAGCTGGGGGAGTGGTGTTTGAACTGTCCCTTGCTGAGTCAAGATGAAGTGCATTCAGCTGCTAGCTCCTACTGCTAGGAAAAGATTTCTCCATTGTCCTTTTAAGCCACAGCTCTCCAGGCTTTGAGGCCTTCAAATCAGGGACCTCAGCCAGACCCTGAACCCCAAACCACAATTTACCACACGACTGTGCTGAGCTCTAACCAAGCACTAATACTAATTTATGGAACCACAAAGCTATTATTACAAAGTTTGTATTCTATTTATTTTTTTATGAAAAAAAAAAAAAAAACACCTATTGAAAAATGAGTCTGAATGGGAACCAAGCCTACATATTTCCTAGAATGATTGAATTGGGACTTGAGAATGTTCTGTGAACCTGAGTTGAACTGAATGTATATTTCATAGGCCTGGTGCCCTGGTTGAGACCCAGTTCTTTAAAAGACCCTTTATTTTAGCTGGAGCTGCTTCCAACTCTGTGCTGGCCCCCAGTTTTGGAGAGCCTCAGAACTGGGTTGCCTGGTCCATGCCCCCAAGGCAGCCTTTCGTATAGAGATACCCCCAGCTCCTTCTGTAAGCTCCTTATTAGGCTGTTTTCTCTCGTTGGTCTTGATCATTTCTGTAGCAGCCAGAGAGTCTGATGGTTGGATCTGAGATTTATGTAGGACACTTGGCTAAAATATAAACAGTGGTTTAGAGAAAGGGAATCTGCTTTGTGTCAACAGTAATGTGAGGCTGGGGGGCCTCCAGCAAGCTGAATTGGATGTTTATCCACTGAATAAAGTCACTACATCATCTGGCCCTGTCTGACCGGAGGGGCCCTGGCGGGAGAGCAGCAGACTCCCTGCCAACTCTGTAATCTGTTTCTGAACCTGGGGGAGGCCTCTTGGGCTGCCTGTCTCTTCCTACCCCACCTCACCTGGGTGGGCAGATGGAGAGAAGGGACCACCAAATCAGATTTAGTAAGCATCAATTACTACTTTTAGGTGAGTTGATCACTTTTTGGGGGGCCACTTCATTTAATCCCTCTGAGGACTTTAGGTGGATCCAGGCTTTGTGGGGTCCGAAGCTTGTACAATTAGAGGGAGGTGGCTTTAAGAAAAAGAGAATAAAATTACAAACACAAAAGTGAATCTTGATTCAGAATGACACAAAATGAATCTCACACACGCAAAATCACTAGAGCCCTAGAAAGTCAGGTCTCTTTTGAGATCTCTTCAAGCAGTTTATCAGAAATGCTTATATAGAAACACTTCCACACATGCACACACACACACACACACACACACACACACACACACACACCCTCCATCCCCATCAGCCAGACTTCCCCTTCCCCCAGAACACTCTTCCACACAGAAACTCCCCACACTCCCAGGACCATGAGGTGAAGGGGGTGGAAGGCTTAAGCTTTGCCAGGCAAATCTGCTCTGCAAGTAGTGTGATGACCGCCATTTTGCTCTGGTGATGCTGACTGAGACGTTATAGATTTGTGCAGGACACAGCCCTGTTAAGGTGTGAAGCTGAAATTGGAAATCAGAGCTTCTGCCTCTAAACCCTAACGTGCTTCCCACAGCAGGCTGCAGTCTCCCTCTATGCTGCCACACAGCTCTGGGACTCTGTTGGTCTGGCCTGAAACCCACTCTGGAGGGCCAGTTTTGGTCTGAGTGGCAAATCCTACAATCCTCTGCCTTATCCTGAGGCCATGGAGAAGCCCTAAGGAGAGGAGAGTGGCAGTCCTTTCTCGGGGAGATGAACCATTCCTGCTGTCGCAACTCCTTTCCTTCGAATGCTCGCTCCATTCTTGGTTGTTGACTGCTGCACCTGAAAAGGGCTTCACATCTTCTGCAAGGGACTGGCTTTCTGAGGGATGGGCTCTGTGAGAGAGGGGCTCTCAAGAGAGGCTGTCTGAGGAAGTGACTGTTTGAGAGGAGCTCTTGGATGAAGGGACTCTCCGAGGAGGGGCTTTTTTGGGAGGGACTGTCTGAGGAAGGGGCTTTCTGAGGGAGGTGCTCCCTGAGAGGGGCTCTCAAAGAGAGGGGCTGTCTTTGGGAGCGGCTCTCTGAACGATGTTCTCGCTGAGGGAGGCTGTCTTTGAGAAGGACTGTCTGAAGGAGGGGCTTTCTTGGCCTAGCCTGTCCTGACAGACCCACAGGGCTAAGTGTGTCTCTGTTATGACTTTGTATCCGGGCCTCCCTTTTGGAGGCCTTTCTCTACTCTCACCTCTGATTGCCCTTCCTCTGAACCCTGTCTTCTTGCTCCCTCTTCCCTTTCCCAATAAAATCTTTCCCTCTGAGCAAGGATCTATTGTTAGTCATTTGTGTCTTAGGGTGAATTTAAGTCATTTGGTTTCTTCCTCCAGGATGAGTTGTAATTCTCCATTGAGGAACAAAAGCCCTAACCCTTCAAAGGAATGGGAGGCAGGGGAGTAGATGAGGGATGTGACCTGACTTGGGGATGGGGATGGAGGGATTTCCCACAATTTTGAAATAATATCTCAGAGGCAGCTGTTATACTTTTTTTTTTATTTGTAAGGAAAGAAAGACGGAAAATTTAAATGGATTGGCCATCTACCAAGGTCCTGTGCTAGATACTTTCAGAAATGTTACCTTATTTAATCCTCACAGCAACCGTGAGGTAGGTATTGCAATACTCTTTTAGTGGATGACCTGGCTGAGGTTAGAGACAGTTACAGGGTCACCCAAGACAGAAGGAATAATTTTGTGGTAAGCGCCTGTCTTGTGCCTGGCACTCCATTATTTCTTCTCCCAAGTGTCTCATTTATTCTTACAGCACTGCCAAGCATGTAGTATTAGCTCCTGTTTTTAAATGAGAAGGTTGAGAATCAGAGTAGTGAAGTGGCTTTTCCAAGATCCCAGGAATGTGGGAAATTACCTTAATGCAATGTGGCCTCTACATACTCTACTAGATAAGTTCTGTCAGAGGTGTCAGAATAGGAGGATTCACGGGCCAAATTAAAGTGCTTAAACTCACAGTTTACTAAATCTGTTGAAAACCCAAAGCAAGAGCAAGGGGAGAGGGATAGGGTAGGTTAACTCACTTCGGATGGCAGCTGCCAGGTGGAAGGACCATACTCCTTGGCTCCTGGGGTATATAAGCTTGTGTATCTTCCGTATCTCTGCTGCATCAGCCTTCCCTGCTGATGGTGTGGTTATGAGGATCACAACTGAGATTTGAGCAAGAAGGCCAAATACACACCAAAGGTCTCTTGGGCCAAAGCATAATTTTGCTCTCCGATGGGAGGAATACAGGGGCTAGAACAAGTATGCTTAGCTATAGCTACAGCTTGCCAATTAGCCTTCCGAATAGTCGAGAATGTATTTGCATTTCTTTCTTTCTTTTTTTTTTTTGAAACAGAGTCTCGCTCTGTCGCCCAGGCTGGAGTGCAATCTTGGCTCACTGCAAACTCTGCCTCCAGGGTTCAAGCAATTCTCCTGCCTCAGCCTCCCAAGTAGCTGGGATTACAGATGCCTGTCACCATGCCTGGCTAATTTTTTGTATTTTTAGTAGAGACGGGGTTTTGCCATGTTGGCCAGGCTGGTCTTGAACTCCTGACCTCAGGTGATCCACCAGCTCGGCCTCCCAAAGTGTTGGGATTACAGGTGTGAGCCACAGCACCCGGCCTTATTTGCATTTCTTATACAGAGCACCTGGGGGCAAAATGAGACCATGTGGGTGTCAATCAATGGGTAGCTGATTTAGAGTTGATAAAGCTTTTAGCCCAGAGATGGCATGATTATGACTTGTTATCTCTATGACTTTCTATCTATAGTTAGTAGATAACACTTTGATTTGTTTTATTATACGTCCCATTTACTGTATATATCTTTAGGAAGTCTTACAGGTTACTAACTCAGTATCTATAATTAGCATATCTTATGAATTCTGCCTGTCTCACAAGCTGCTTACTCACTCATCATCTACACTTCACACATCCTATGGGTTTTGCCTATACCTCATAAGCTGCTTGTTTGCCTTCTATCTATGCTAGCTTTAGTTATCCATTGCTATATAGTAAAATACTCCAACACTTAGCAGCTTAAAATAACAATTCACATTTTCCATCTATCATAGTTTCTGTGGGTCAGGAATTTGGGAGCAGCTTGGCTGGGTCGTTCTGGCTCAGAGTCTCTCATGAAGTTGCAGTCACAATGTCACCCAGGGCTGCTGTCATCTGAAAGCTTAACTGGGACTGGGGGATTTGCTTCCAAGATGTCTTGGATGTGGCTGGCAAGTTGGAGCTGTTGATGGCAGTAGCACCACATGAACTGCTCTGCAGGGCTGCTTGAGTATCCCCATGGCATGGCAGCTCTTTTCCCCAAGGGCAAGTAGTCCAAGAGAGAGCAATGTCTTTATGATCCAGCCTCCAAAGTCACACATCATCATTTCTGCAGTATCCTATTGGTTATGCAGAACATCCCTGCCCAGCCTGGGAAAGGAATATACCGGGGTCAAGGAGCTAGGACCACTGGGGTCATCTTGGGGGCTGGCTTCCACAATAAATCCAAAATTACCTGATGATTGTATGTCCTTATAAGTTTCATCCATCCAGTTTGCTTTCTTGATTCTATAACAGAATTGGCTATCCCAAAATAATGCAGCAAACTCACATTACAGTCCTGCAGCTAGTAGGTGGTAGAGAGGCCCATCTTCTTCCAAACCTTTTCACTTCCCCAGGCTGCCTCCTTGAGAGACTGGCTGTATCTCATGCCCTAAGCTCTGAGCAGATTTTCAAATACTAAATTACAGCTATTAATAACAAGAAAAGCAACTATAACAGCGATCATCATCATCATCATCATCATCATCACTGAAGCATGCTGCTCAGTAGAAACATTATATACAAGGCCCTCACAGAGCTGCCCTAGGGGGAACTGAGAAGAGCTCTGGGCTAGTGGCTTAATAGGAGAAGGAGGTGGTTGTTTCCTGTAGAAGTTACTTTCATTCCCTGGACATGGGACTCATGACTGAACAGCACCTAGAAGTCCTTTAAACTTAAGATGTGAGACACCATGGAGCCTCTCACATCTGGACACGCATCTCAATCTAACTTACATTTCAATTTACCATCCTCATAAATCCTGACCACTGCTTTTGGTTATAATATTGTCCAATGTGTTCATCTCTGTTTTGCCTCCATTTGTGGTATTATATTTGCTTCTAATTCGTGGCATCTCCTTTCTGGGGCCGTGCAGAAAGGTCATTATTAATTCATGCCTGATTTTCCCAGAGGTTCTGGTCCTGGCCTTTGCCAAGAACAGCAGTTGTTTTGTCCTTACTGATGCACATGTTCTATGATCAGTCACGTAGAAAGGTTGCACTCAAGTTGTGTCTGACTTTGCTATGGCCTTCCAGGATTGCTTATAATGGGTTAAACTGTCCTAAAATTGCTTCAGTTATAAGCAATCTCGTTCTCATGTTAGTACATGGCATTTCTTCATGTCGCAGCTACCAGGGCTCTTCCTCTGGGTTGAGAAGCCCTTATATACCACTAGGTTGGGATACGCATAAAGTTAGATTTTCATTTGTTTACAACTTCTTTTGAATCTTCCTCTCTCCCAAAGGAGAGGGAGTGGAGTGAGTCTTTTCATGTGGGGTTCATTTGAAGTTTTACCATTGTTGCCCTTCTATTCTTTGTACAGTTAATTAAAAAGAACAGTGGTTTTAGAGCCTCACTGTTTACTAGAGATGGCTAATTCATGTTGTTTTACTTTCTGTGATGGTTAATGTTATGTGTCAACTTGACTGGGCCATGTGGTGCCCAGACATTTGGTCAAACATTATTCCAGGTTTTTCTATGAGGGTGTTTTTGGATGAGATTGACGTTTAAATCAGTAGACTGAATAAAGCAAATTTTCCTTTCTAATGTGGATGAAACTCATTCAATAGATTGAAGCCTGAATAGAAGGCCTTTGAACTGAGAAATTGGCTTTTTTTCTGCTTCTGGACTTGAGCTGAAACATTGACTTTCTTGGATCTGAAGCCTTCTGGCCCTCAGACACAAACTATACCATTAGCTTTCCAGGGTCTCAGACCTACTGGACTTTGGAATGGAACTAAACCATTGGCTCTCTTGGGTCTCCAGCTTGCCCACTCACCCCACAGATCTCAGGACTTGCCAGCCTTCATAATCATGTGAGTCAATTCCTTACAACAAGCACATCCTATTGGTCCTGTTTCTTTAGAAAACCCTGTATAATACACATACCTCTTATTTGATCCCTGATATCATCTCCATGATTAGGCAAATCGTAGCAGGTCCACTCCAGTGATACACTGCCGTTTATCTGACTGAGAGAGCCTTCACTATTTCTTCCCACCCCAACCACTAGCAATGGTATGTCTTTACTTGGTAATCTCTCCAGTACATGTTCACTGTCCTGCCCTTTGTCACCGTATAATGCAATGAAACCTTTTGTCTCTCAATCTAACTCCCACTCTATTTCAGGAGTTGTCCTGAGGCCGCATATTGATGTGTCCTTGTTCAGGGACCATTTGATGATCTTCATGAGTGCATCTCACAAGGACAGATAAGGAGATGGCTTCTTGGAGGATGGCTTCTTTGGCAGTCTAAAGTCCAGGTTCCCAGCTCCACTGTCTGGGCCCTTGTCAAGGTGCTGTGGATGATGCTTTCAGGACTGTAGGCAAAAGTGCCACTGCAGGTGTCCTTTTCTACATAGGAGATTCAGCACCTACTGATATTGTTTGATGGTACATTTTCATTTCTAATCTCAGCCTCTTGCAGATACCCAATCCACCAGGATTTCACATATACCTTGTACCTTTGAGTGGAGGTCCAAGCAACAAGAGGTCTTGAGTTGGAGCAGAGGGTGGTGTGGTGAGATCTGTTTTGATATCCTATTACTTTGACTGCACATTACACTGCGGCACCTTCTACGGCAACCATGTAG
This sequence comes from Nomascus leucogenys, assembly GCF_006542625.1. Taxonomy (NCBI): domain Eukaryota; kingdom Metazoa; phylum Chordata; class Mammalia; order Primates; family Hylobatidae; genus Nomascus; species Nomascus leucogenys. The sequence goes on along the minus strand of NC_044395.1, from coordinate 22,284,416 downwards.
ACACATATGCCTTCTGGAGCTTCTGGTAGTTTGTTTCTTCCAGTCTCCAGAAATGATCCCTGGACCTCTGAGCAAGCAAACTGCTGCTATCAGTCTTTATTTAGATGGTCTCCTATGGAAAATCAATTTTTAGCTGCTTATAGAGATCTCATTAAAATCAAGCATCTATGTGATGACCATCTATGTAAGAAAAATATCAAAACCACATGTACCCTAAATTTTGTTTACTTGAGTTATGTTCGATCTGGAATAATACAATCTTGCCAATGCCACAGATGACTGTATTTAGGTGGATATGGTATATCTGGACAGTAGCATCTCCTTGTAGATACCTTCCACTTCTATGTGGTGGTGATGAGCTCTCCCCTAACTAGGAGTGTGGTGACCTCAGGGATGCTGGTTCTAATTTCCCTTTACTTTGTACTAGCGATGACTTTTAAGTGAGCGAGGAAGCCAACTGCCTGGGTTCATGGATGGCTCAGTGTGATACAAGTAACTGAATAGAGCATGGGGGCAACTATGCATTATCCAGCACTGAGAGATTTCCACATGAGTACGTGAGATGGGTCCCTCATTCTAGTAAGATGAGCTAGGGGCTCTCTATATGGTTATTGCCAAGGTTATCTACTTGTACATTCCCTCCCTCTCCTGCTAAATGACTTTTGGATTATGGATAATAGCCTCATTCACTGGTCTTCTCAGTGGGGAGACATTTCTCATTAAGACCAAACTGCTTTGGCTGAGGCACCTGTGGAAAGAGATTAAGCTGATTGGATAGGGTCAGCATCTAAATCTATTATGATGCTAATCACCAGAAAGGCTCTTCCTCTTGCTATGTGGATATCATGGCTCAAGTTGTTTTATTCTCATTCCTGACCCTTGTGTCCCTGGCACAGGTAGGCAGTGGCAGTAACTGCCAGGGATCCCCTCTTCCTAGTTGTTATGCAAATCCCTTTTCTTTTGCACCAGCTATCAGCAATATGGGCTTTTTGAGAGTCCCTTTTGTATGACTATATCAGTTAGATGTTGGCCTGTTAACTATATGAGACTCTTTCCTTTTTGTCAGGGCAAAAAAAATGTATACTGACCCTGGAGGACTGTTACTCTGGGGTTGAGATTCCTTTCTGTTTCGTTAGTTTGTTAAGGAGACAGCAGCTCCCTCTGTTTTCAGAGATATGGCATGTCACATCATGGCCCTGTTGCTTCTGCCCAATACTGAGCATGAGAGATGGACATTCAGTGGACTTTCTACCTTGCCTACCACCCCCAGTGGGGGGTGGGGTGGTCAGGTGTCACTGAAATATGGAGTGGCCTCTCAAGAACCAACCATGTCCCCTTCCCGACTCTATCTTTTTCTCTCTGTGTCCCATCTTGCCCACGTAGTAAAAGTCCTGAGTGGCTACCCACTTTGTGGCTTGGTTTCTTTAGCCACTGAGGTATGCAGGGTGTGGGCTGAAGAGTAGAGAATTGGGCTCGGGTTTTTGTAATCTTGTCTTTGACCCACATTTGCTATGACCTCTCAATTGCCTCTTGGTAGGAATCCAGAGCCTAGAAATGCTACCATAATTTCCCTATGTGATACATATATTAACCTTTTCTGCTTCTTCCTTTTAGGGATATCTCTCCATATTCCACTCTACTCATCCTTCTGTTTTTTGCATTTTGAATATGAGATTGTATATTTTTATTTTCTATGATTTTTACCTTTTCTGCTGTTTCTGTGAATTTAGTAAAGGGGGAGATCTTATCATGTGCTCAGTCTGCCATCATGAATGAATAGGAAGCCAGGTTCCCCTTTCAAACTCAATTCTCCTTTCTTCATTGTGTAGATCAGCTTATCTCCCTACCCCCTACTCAGATCTGAGCTCCTGTTTATATATGCAAAGACTCATTGATGTGCTCTACTAAACAGTAGATTATATATTCCAACTCTTCTCTTTGGCAGCCTGGGATAATTGGCAGAAGGTTTAAAATTTCCATCTTTCCCTTCATCTTCCCCCCTTAATCTCAGCCAGGGGAAGGAAGCTATATAGATTTATATCCTCTCTGATATAAATTATGTCTTCCTAAAAAGGCAGATGTAATTGTTTTAAGTAATAATTTTTTTCTCTATTACAATTGTAAGTAACAATTGTGGAGTACGTATGTACCAAGAATTATATAAAGTAAATTGACAAACATTAGTTCAGTTAATTATTAGAACATCCTGAATGTCAGTGTTTCATCTATGTATGCAAGTGAGAAAACAGGGACTGAGAGAGGATAAGTAGTTGACTGTCATCTTACACTTACTGAAGGGGAGAACTGGAATTCAAATTCATGCTTTGCCTGATTTTAGAGTAAACTTTTTCTGTAAAGACCCTGATAGTAAATATTTTAGGCTTTGCAGGCCATGTAAGGAAGGTCTCTTGCGCATATCCTTTAATACATCTTTAAAAATGCAAAAAATGATTCTCACCTGATAGACTATCAGAAACAGGCCATACCAACAATCACATGAAAAAAAGCTCAACATCACTGATTGTTAGAGAAATGCACATCAAAACCACAATGAGATACCATCTCATATCAGTCAGAATGGCTGTTATTAAAAAGTCAAAAAGTAACAGATGCTGGTGAGGTTGTGAAGAAAACGAACGCTTATACACTGTTGGTGGGAGTGTAAATTAGTTCAACCATTGTGGAAAACAGTGTGGTGATTCCTCAAAAACCTAAAGACAGAAATACCATCTGACCCAGCAATCCCATTACTGGGTATATACCCAAAGGAATAGAAATTATTCTATTATAAAGACACATGAAGGCCGGGCGCAGTGGCTCATGCCTGTAATCCCAGCACTTTGGAAGGCTGAGGCAGGCAAATCATGAGGTCAGGAGTTTGAGACCAGCCTGGCCAACATGGTGAAACCCCATCTCTAATAAAAATACAAATAAATAAATAAATAAAATAATCAGCTGGGCATAGTGGCAGGCACCTGTAATCCCAACTACTTGGGAGGCTGAGGCAGGAGAATTGCTTGAACTCGGGAGGCGGAGGTTGCAGTGAGTCAAGATCACGCGACTGCATTCCAGCCTGGGTGACAGAGTGAGAATCCATCTCAAAAAAAAAAAAAAAAAAAGACACATGCACAGGTATGTTCATTGCAGCACTATTCCCAATAGCAAAGACATGGAATCAACCTACATGCCCATCAATGATAGCCTGAATAAAGAACATGTGGTACATATACACCATGGAATACTATGCAGCCATAAAAAAGAATGAGATCATGTCCTTTGCAGGGACATGGATGAAGCTGGAGGCTATTACCCTTAGCAAACTAACACAGGAACAGAAAACCAAATACTACGTGTTCTCACTTATAAGTGGGAGCTAAATGATGAGAACACATGGACACATAGAGGGGAACAACACAAAATGGGGCCTGTCAGAGAGTGGAAGGAGGGAGAAGATCAGGAAAAATAACTAATGGGTGCTAGGTTTAATAGCTGAATGATGAAATAATCTGTACAACAAAGCCCCATGACAGAAGTTCATCTATGTATCAAACCTGCACATATATCCCTGAACTTAAAAGTTAAAAAAGAGGAGGAGGGGGAGGGGGAGGAGGAGGAAAGAAGGAAAGAAGAAGAAACAGGCCCTGGGCCACATTTGACCTGTGGGCCATGGTTTGCCAACCCCTGTTCTAGAGCATCTGCTTTAACCACCATAGCCAGGAGGGGGTGGCCAGACAGGGAAAAATTCCACCTTGCTGTCCCCATGTCAGCACCACGAATGCCAGGCATGTTGCAGCAATGGTTTAGAGGCAGGTAAAGCCTGTGCTCTTCAAATAGCTAGAATGTCCCAGCTGTGTTTTTGTCCCTGCTTTCTGAAATGGGAATTAGACAGGACAATAAGACTGATTTTTTTTGCTTGTTTTTAATCCCTATGTCCCTATCTCCTGGCATTTGTCACACTGAGCATTTGAGGCCCAGGTGAAGAAGCTGTGTATTCTGCACCACTTTTCTCCTCTAAGACTCCAGGAAACAACTGCTTTGCTGTTCCTTCTTGCTGAGAGACATATATCATAAGCCTGTTTGGGGAGAAAAGAAGAGGTCAAAAGGGTAATAACTAGAGTTGGGGTCTTCACTTCCTCATTGTTCTCAGTCAATAGACAGATAATTATTTAACATTTATTATGGATCATAAGGGAGCCCATTTGGTAGGCAGGTAATAGGTTAGAGCTTAGAGATGATAAAGACCTAACATAAGAGAGGTTGACAATGGGACGACTTTACGGAAATAACAGGGCTTGGCTGCAGGATAGGAAGCATGGACAGAAACCTATTGTGAGAAAGCCAGCCTGGGTGACTGAGAGAATGATGATGCCCCTAAATAATAGAAAACAGCAGGAAAATCTGGAGGGGGAGATGTCAAAGTCTGTACTGGATGAGTTAAGTTTGAGGCTATGTTCACATGCAATTTGACATACAGGTTCAGAACTAATGAAAATGGCAGACTAAAGTGTTCTGAATTTAGTCCCAGGACAACTTGGACCTGTTGGAAAAATTTGTGCCGAGGTGTCTCTTCACAAAAGCTCTGTTTAGAAAAATTACTTTGGAGGAGGAAGAGGCCTTGTATATTGAGATGCACCGTTTCCTGGCTATGATATGATGGGAGCTGCAAGCTAAGTTCATGGCAGTAAGAAAGGAAAATGACAGAGAGATCCAAAAGATACTTTGCAGTGAGAATTGCATAAACTTGGGATTAAAATTGAATATGTATTTCTTTAAACACACTATTTTCCCCAGTATTTTATTTTGAGAAATTCTAAATGGACCATTGAAAAAAAATAGTACAATAAGTGCCCATATTCTCTTCACATAAACTTACCACTAATTAACATTTTTGCCATATTTACTTGCTTTCTCTCTCTTTAAAGGAAAAAGATTTTCATCTATATAACCACATTGTAATGATCACTTTAGGACATTTAATAAAGGCATCACAGTCTTATCTAATATATAACCCATGTTCAAATGTCCGTGATTTATCCTAACAATGTATTTTATGTTTTTTTTTTTTTTTGGTATTCAATCTATGGTCAGGTATTGCATTTAGTTTATCATATCTTTTCAATCTTCTTTAATTTTGAACAGTTTCCCTGCTCTGTTGGTCTTTTATGACAGTGACCTTTTGAAAAGTCTAGACCAGTTCCTTTGAAGAATGCCTGATGATTAGGATCTGTCTGAATGCTTCTTCATGACGAAATTCAGGTTAGCATTTTTGGTGGGCATAACATGTAGGTGGGGCTGCATCTGAATAACAGAACCACAGGATGAAGCAGGCAACTTCAATCTGTCCCATTGCTGTTGAAGTTAATTAAGTTCCATCATTTGGTTAAGTTGGTGTCTGCCAGAGTTTGACATTTCAAGGGTACTTTTCATTTTACCTGTTGGGTAACACTTTGAGACTATTCGAATGTCCGAATTTCTAAAATCCATTCCCATTCACTTAATGTTTTAGCATCCATTGATTATCCTTGTCTGAATCAATTATTACATTGGTGGTTGAAAAACTGAGGTTTTCTAACTCTACAATTCTTTTACATTTGCTGGCTAACATTCTTCTGTGGAAAAGAACTTTTCTTCCCCCAGCTTTTGTTTTTTATTATAATTATGAACTCATGGATTTTTAAGGTTCAATATGTTTTAATCCATTACTATCATTTTTCTTTTTTTAAGAATTGAGGTATAATTTACATACAGTGCAGTGCCCCAATCTCACATATACTGTCAGCTGAGTTTGGATAAGCATATACACCCATAGGATTCACACGCTTTTCAAAATATAGAACATTTCCAAAACACAAAAAGTTTCCTCAAGTTCCTTCCTAGTTAATCCCTGTACTCATTCTGGGCAATCACTTTTTCATATTAATTTTAATGCCCCTTTCATTCCAAATTTGGTCAATAAGAGCCTCTTTATGCTGGCTTTGGGCTTTTTTGTTATGCTTCCATCTGTTTTTGAGCAGTCCTAGCTCTGCTGCACACCCGTCTTTTGACTTTACTTATGGTGTTTTTTTTGTTTTATATTGTTTTATTTTGTTTTGCTGTCTTAACATTTATTTTAATGTAGTTAAATAATCTGGTTTGTTTTCATTGCAGCTGGATCTTTAACCCTAGTTAGAAAGCCTTTCCTCACATGCAGTACCTATATGATTCCATCTTTTACGTTTTCTTAAATGTATTTGGAGTTTATTCTTCTGAATGATATGAAGAAAGAAGCCACTTTTATCATCTCCTCAAAGATACTTCAGCTGTCTTAACGCCATTTCTTAAAAAGTTTGTCCTTTCCTCAATGATTTGAGATGCAAGCTTTATAATATACTAAACTTCCGTATGTATTTGGACTATTTCTGCACTTTCCCTTCCAGACCACTGGCCTGAATTTTCCTTTGTCTTATGTTAGAATCATAATCTTTCTTTCCTATTATTTCCATTTGCCTGATATAACTTGCCCATCCCTTTATTTTTTAGCATTTTGAATCAGTTCACTTCATATGTGTCTTTTGTGTTCACCATACCTTTGGCTTTTGATCTTTGAGCCAACTTTCTTTTAATAGACAAGTACGTTTATGTTAATTAGCGTGACCAACATTCTCTCCCAACTTTATTATGTTCTTTTGTTATATTTACTGTCAGTATTATGTTGTATTTGCTGTGCTTCTTTCTATTTTCTGTTCTTTGCTTATTTTTCTTCTTGGTATTTCTTCATTCATTTAAGAATGTGTATGGTTGTTCTAGTACATTCTACTTTTTATGGCACCTGCAGTCTCCTTTTCTCATATTTAGGCATCTACTATTTTGTTGTCAGGTTTAAATGTAGTCTTTGACTCATCTCTCCTGTCTATGTGACAGTCAATGAATTTATCTACTTTTTTCTTTATTTTTCATTTTCTCACTTAATAAAAGAGCTGCATTATATCTACTTTTAAAGAACTTTTAGCATTTGTATTATGGCCTCTCACCCTTGCCCCACCCTGGTTTTAGTATTAGAGCAACTAATGTATTTAGTTCTTGCTCTAAATTCTTTCCTTGATGTTTTCCAGACGCCTCTAACCAGAGGAAGCTTAATTTCTAGTTGATTCTTCAGAAGGGGATTCTGAGTACAGATTTCCCTTCATTCTTGCGTGCTAAAAACTTTTCCTCTAGACTTGATATTTAAAGGACAGCTTGATTGGATATAAAATCTTTTGCTTACACTTTTTTTGAATTTCTTGGAAATGCTGTTCAATCATTAGCAGAAGTTAAGAAGTCTGACTTCCAACCTTTTCTTCCAATATCAAGAGTAGAGAAAAATTTTTAAGTTTGATCAAGATATATGCTTAGTGTCTCAGACGTAAGCATTCCAGTCAATATTCTCAGGCACATCGTGGCTCTTTCAATATGTAGATTCACATCCTCTTTCATCTGGGGAAAGTTTTCTTTTAATGATAAGTTTAAATATTATTTCTATTCATTTTTTCTTCTTCACAGATTTCAATTATATATATTGAATTATCTTTGCTATCTTCTATATTAATCATTTTCTGACATTTTTAAAGCACCTTCTTTACATCATTTTTGTTTTCTTGACTGTTTCATGGCTTTCATTACTGTCTCATTATATTTTTAGTTAAACATATTCTCCCTTGGGCACCTTGTAATTTAGTTTTCATTCTAAGATGATTTTGTCTTTTTCCTCAATTTATTTCCTATGTTTAATTGACTCTTCTTTTCCATCTTTCTGGGAGTTTTTGTCCAGTTCTGTTCCTAGTATTTGAATTTCTAATTTGAGTTGTTTTTATACATGCAAATATGTGATTAAAGGTGTTTAATCCTGGTTAAAGTGTTGTGTTACAGTTTTCTCCTGCTTCAGGTTGGATTTGGGGGAGAATTTTCACCAACTGAAATATTTTATATCTTGTTTTTATTTTTCTTTTTGTGGTAACTTTGTACAGATACTGTCTGTCCTTCTCAGTTCATTTTCAAATATTTATTTTCCCAGACTGTTTTTTTTTTTTTTTTTTGAGATAAGATCTCACTCTGTTGCCCAGGCTGGGGTGCAGTGGAGCCATCTCAGCCTACTGCAACCTCTGCCTCCCGGGTTCAAGTGATTCTTGTGCTTCAGCCTACGAGTAGCTGGGATTACAGGCACATGCTGCTACACCTGGCTAATTTTGTATTTTTTAGTAGAGATGAGGTTTCCCCATGTTGGCCAGGCTGTTCTGGAGCTCCTGACTTCAGGTGATCTGCCCACCTTGGCCTCCCAAAGTGCTGGGACTACAGGTATGAGCCACTGTGCCTAGCCTATTTTCTCAGACTATTGGTGACAGTTGTATGTATGTAGACAGGGATGTGGGAGGCTTACCATAATTGTTTTGGTTCGAGAATATCTTCTTATTGAAGTATGAAATGTGATTTCTTTACTACATGGTGCCTTTCACAGGAGACGAGTTAGAGTGCTTCCTGAGTTGGTGATTCTCTTTTGTTTCCATAGGGCCATTAATTTTAATTTCCATTTCCTGTTCCTTCTTTCCCTTTGCCACTCAGCCTCCAGATGATGCTTCTTTGAAGTTATCTTCTTCTCTCTCAGAAGCAGCCCCTTCTTAAGGTCACCATCTTTGGCTCTCTGAGCCTCCGAGGCTTTTCCAATAGATTCTTTAGTAGCCAGAGCTCTGATCTACCAAGGCCCTGGCATAGTCTCATCTCCTTCTGACTCTGGGTGGTATTTTTTTCTAATTCGCTCTACCCTCCCAGGTCCTTGCTTCCTTCTCCTCTCTGGTACATTTTCCCAATGGCTCTGACGGTTTGGTTTACTTCCAAAACTTGTGCATTTTGGAGTATTCTTGGCTTCCTATCCATGCTACAGTGTTGGGTTATGACTGGTTTTATTAGGTCTTGTGTTAATTTTTAGGCCTTTTTTGGGAGGATATATGAATTGATTTGGATTCAATTAGCTATTTTTATCCTACTGGAAGTTGGAGCCCTCATAAGCTTTGAAATTTGAAATACATGTTAGAGATTACTTAGTTCAAACCCCTCTATTCACAAGTGAGATACTTAGTTCCAGTAAAAGCAAACAATTTGCCCAGCATTGTACAGGGGCAGACTCAAGACTACCACTCTGTTCCCTCTCTGTCCCGTAACAAATAAAATACCCTTTCAAAATGCAGCTAAATTGCAGTATGGGGAGAAATCCCCAAAGTCAGAAGTCTCAAGGGTTTCTATACGTTTGTTTAGTTGGTATCCTGGCAAGCTACAGAGAATAGAAATTGTTCTCCTGAGTTGCTTGGAATTCTAATAGACGCCCAAGGAAATATCTCTGGTCCTACTGAATTTTCAAGTCCTGGAGGAAATTGCCTCCATATTCTTATCTCTGATGGTGCAAGCTCCTAGGGTTAGAGGAAGCGTAGAGGCTCTTAGGCATCTGATCTAAGCTGGAGTTGTGCTTGCATATGGGAAAGTAGGAAAGAAGAAGAAATAAGAACACATAATTTTCTCTTCTCTTCTCCCCCAGAATTCTTAGAGATTATTTTATCATCATTTTCAGTTGATTCTTATCTATCTGGCAAAGAAACTATAAGGAAAAACTATGATGAGTCAAGGCCCAAAACACTGGCTAAGGCTAACTTAGTCAGCAATCCTAATGGTGGACCTACAGTGTGCTAGACTGCTGAACTTTGGGAGAAACAGTGAGTTATAAAGCAAAATTTTTGCCCACAAAGAGTGCGCTGTCTCAGGGAATGAGTTTGCCTGCATTATACAAGCAATGTGGTAAGTGCTATATGATGTAAATACAACTAACAAAGGGAGCACAGAAGTGGAAACAATGACTCTGCCTTGGAGAGCAGAAGTCTTTGCTAATGAGGTGGCATTTGAGTTGAAGTTTAAAGAATGAATAGGGGTTTGCTAGGCAGAAAATGCAGAAAAGGCTATTTCATATTTAGTAAACTGGAAGCAGATGAGGAATGGTTAGAAGATTAGGCATGGCTCTGTACCAGAGACTAGAACTTAAACATCCTAGGATATCTTGAACTTTAAGTGAAAAGCAATAAGAAGTGGCAAAGGGTCTTAAGTAGGTCAGTGATGTCATGCATTTTGTGTTTTAGAATGTTGGTTGGGTTGGGAGGGGCATGCCTGGAAGCAGAGAGATGAATTAGGAAGCTGTAGTCATACAACTGAAGGAAGGCCTGTACCTTGATGACCTCCTAATGAAGGAGGTCATTGCCTTGATGACCTCCTAATCTCTGTGTTCACTCTTATGTACAACCACTGCCTGTTGGAAGTCTATCAGATACCTCAAATTCAACTTGTCCAAACCAAAACTCATCATGTCCTTCCTTGCTCCTTAACATGCATTTCCTATTTCACATTTTGAGCTCTATAAACTCAGCCAGATGCCAAGGGTCAGCTTCTCCTTCATTCCATACATCCAACAGTCACCAACCCTTAAACAATTCAAATTCTTAAATATCCTCTCTCTTGATCCCAATTGCCACTGCCTTGGTGAGGATATGAGGAGCATAATACAGAGTAAAACACTATGTGAGGAGTCAATGGATTAGAGGTCTTCATGAGGTTATAGAGATTCTGGAATGGTAGTCCTAGAGTGTGAAACATAGGAGATTATGGCCAGCCAGTGTGATGCTTGGAGCTGAGATTTCAAAAGTCGTACAGTTTTTGTTGATGCTAATGTCTTGGTGTGGCCATGTGAATGAGGGCTGGGTTTGGCGGGGCGGGGGGGGGGAACATTATTGTCAGAGACAAGGAGATTAAGAAACTGAGAGGTCGTGGTATTGAATGGATCATAAAGAAATGATTCAATTTGTTTATTTTCTATTTCAACCTTCAATCATGTGTGTTTTTCTTCTGTTCCCCTTTCCTTATCTTGAAAGGCTGAGAGTCGAGCCCTAGTACTCCAGAATGTGCATACATTGGTATGTGTTAGGAATATGTGTGTGTTTGTGTAAGCCTGGAAGTGGGGGTGATGGTTGGTGGTGGAGTGTGGGTTGAGTGGGCAGGAGGCACAGGAGAACTTAGGGAGAGGTTAAAGTGGAAGAGTATCAGGCAGCATTACAAGTTGCCTGGAGATGGGGAAATAACACATGGAAAAAATAATAAAATGTTAACAAGGACACTCATCTAGTTCACAACGTGGTCTGCTGTGGAAGTAATTATTGAAACTGTGAATGCTGATGAAATTTTTGAATTAGAGCGCAGATAGAAATGAAAGGACTGAGCACTGAGGTCTAAACCTTGAGAAACTCCCACATTTAGGGGTGAGGAACACCAAGAGGAGTATTGGCCAAAGATGATGAAGGAGAACCAGGACCTTGTTTCCAACGTTAGTGGAGGAGGAAAAAAAAAAAAAAGCAAGAAGCACCGGTAGTGTTGACAGCACTAAAGGATGCCGAGGGACCTTGGGACTTGGTGCCTGGATGCCTGGGGTGGCTTGAGCAGGAACCACTGTAGCAGAATGGAGCTTGGCAGTGGAGATTCAGGCATTGGGTGGATGGAGCAGACACATGGCCAGTAATTGTACCCAAAGGGTTGAGGAACACATCTGTGCAAAACGGGAGAAATGAGGTGATGCTAAAGAAACATACTTATCAAATGAAGGAGGTTTTGTTGTTGCTGCTTTTTTTAGTTGTTTACATGGAATCTAAGAAAACCTGTGTCTATTTGTGTTTCATTCTCTCTGGGTGAGGAGAGGAGGAGCTCAGGAAAGGTGTGTTTTGCAGATAGGAGGGAAGCTCAAAGTGTTCCCCCCCTCCAGGTCCTCCGTATCCTTGTTAAGGAAGGATGTGAAAACACAGGGAGTTTAACCTGCTCTCACTGGCCCAGACTTTCAAGGGCTATTACTTGGAAAGAAACAAACTCCAGCTTTCTTTTTTTATTTTTTTTGAGACGGAGTCTCGCTCTGTGGCCCAGGCTGGAGTGCAGTGGCGCAATCTCGGCTCACTGCAAGCTCCGCCTCCCGGGTTCACGCCATTCTCCTGCCTCAGCCTCTCCGAGTAGCTGGGACTACAGGTGCCCGCCACCACGCCCGGCCAATTTTTTGTATTTTTTAGTAGAGACAGGGTTTCACCATGGTCTCGATCTCCTGACCTCATGATCCGCCCGCCTCGGCCTCCCAAAGTGCTGGGATTACAAGCGTGAGCCACCGCGCCCGGCCCAAACTCCAGCTTTCTAAGATCAGCTGCTGCGTTCTCATCCTTTTGGCACTGGGTAATTTCGAGTTTTGGCACCTTAAGGGCAATGAAATTCAAGTTCCACCTTCTCTGCCAGCCCTGGAGGGTGATGCTGCTGTCTCTCTCTCTCTCCTCCACATGAGTCCTTAAATCGTCTATCCCAGTGTTTCCAGATTATGATCAGCTTTTCATTGACAGACCGCGCTGAGTGTTGGCTCATTCATGGGGTAGATGGTTGTTTCCTGTTCTCCAGCCATGACAAATCGCTGACTGTTGGCATCACTGATGAAATAAGTAAGGCCTCTGCCACCCTAGCTTCTATTACTTTTTCATATGAGTTACTTTAATAGAAAGACTTAAATGCTTCTTTCTATTGCTTTGCCTCAGCACTTCTGGGGTCATAAATTCTTCTCCCTCTTGTCTGCTATTACTGGCATATCAATCCTTTCTAGTTCTGTAAGCACTAAAATGGAAAGAAAACAAGGTTGTGGCTTTATGCATTTTTAATTTAATGAAATCCAAGCTTTGAAGTTGAGGGAAACAATGCTTGTGGCAGAGCGATGTGGCCACCAGGAAAGTCTTCGGAGAGGCTGGATCAATGGAAGTTTTGCAGGCAATTCTAGTCTCTGCTCTTAATCTTTGGGGAGCTCCCACCTGACTTAGTGTGTGCTTCTCCTGAATTCTAATCGGATTGTAAGTCTTCCTTACTCACCCCTCTTCTTCCATCCCCCCTCCAGAACATATAGAACCTGGCTGGCATGGGCCAGTCTGCGTTCTCAGCCTTGGAGCAGAATCCATGCATCATTTGGTTCATTTCCAGGGCTCCAGGATGAAGTGTTTATCTGGTTGGATGACGAGAAAAGGAAAAAAGTGTGTCTGTTCTTAAAAATCTCTCTTTAAGGTAATTCCCTTTAGCACTTAGTTCCAGGGTCTCCAGAGGCTGATAGTCAAGGAGTCCTTTCTCACCTCCAGCTCACATTCCATCCTTTGGAGAAAGAGCCTCCCTCGAGATGGAAAAAGTGCAAGTTGGCATAAGGCCCAAGAAAGAATGAAATAAAATGTCCCTCTAGGCATGGCCCAGAGGCATGATTAACATGACTGCTCATCAGCATAAAATATATTCAATTATGAGGGATTAAGAGGCTTGGGAAAGCAAAACGCTAAAGCAGATGAAATATGAGCATATTAGTGGGAAACAGTACCCCAGGACAGCACAGGCTGAGGCTGCCTCCAGGTGGAAGAGCCTGTCAGAGATGCTGGAGGTGCACAGCTCTGTACTCTATGAGGGGGGACTGCTTCCCGCTTGGGGTCCTAAAGTCCTTCTATGCCCTGAGGAGGGTATGGGGCTGGAGAGGCACCCTCTGCCTAACCTGGGCCCATTCACCCTGACAAAAGAAAGTGCTTTGCAAGATCTTTAGTTTTCCTTGTAACAGTGGTTGTTGAATTAAACCATGCAAATGTGGGCTGACCATGGAGATACCTGCAAAGGGAGACTACCTGGATAATTCTCTAAGATTCTCTTCTGTGGATTTACACAGTTTAGGCAGCGAGGGGAGTGGGTGAAGAATGTGGTGCTTGCATGGAGCAGACTGGGGCAGGGCCTTGGGCAGGTAACAGCCCATTAGGCAAAAGACAGAGAATCAGAAGAATGGCAAGAGCATCCTTTGGGATAGAAAGGTGACCCTAGAATCAGGGCCAGAAGGCCTATCTGCCTGGAGTAGATCAGCAACCAATGAAATAGCTGAACAAGTATTTGGGGGCACCTTCTATTTTCTTTACACTGTAATTCATCATGTATTTAGCAATGCAGAAAAGCACTGGGTTGAACCCAGAGCTATTGGGGGGAGCATGGGAATTGAGAGAGGACTTGTACTAAAGAAGCAGCAATGGAGAGAGACTCAAGGCAAGGAACAGTTCTTAGGTGATATACCATGGTGGACTTCCAAGAAGTAGAATGAGATACTCCAAAACCAGAGCAAATTGTTGGAGAACAGTGTTGTGATTGAGAGTGACCTTTAGGGTTAGGAGGAACTGGGTTTGAATGCTGATTCTTACACTCACTAGCTGTGTGATTTGAATGAGTTACTTAACCTTCCTCTGGCTCCTTGTCTTCATCTGTGAAATGGGAATCACAGTGGCATCCCTCTCCTGCAGTTGCTGTGAGAGTGATGTTTAGAAAGGCGTGTGAAGCTCCTAAGACAGTGGCTGTCACTGGGTAAGCAGTCAGTACATTTTTATTAGTATTATCATCATCATTGTCATAGATGGAACTGAGAAGCATGAGTGGAAAATAAGAGAAATGGAGAGAGTCAGTGAGGTGACAGGAGCAGATGGCAAGGCTCTGACAGTCTTTCAGCCACATTTGTCTAGCCTGGTGCTGTTTGCTTTAGACCAGGAATATAATGCTGCCCATGCAGCAGGGGTCTTCATGGCCACTGATGGCCAAGGTAGGGGAGCCAAACAAGAATGAAAATACAGGAATTCAGAAATGTCATCTGGTGCTTTGCCAGGTGCCTTTGGGATGGGTTGAGTTGGATTCATGGACAATGAGTAGGGTATGTGATTAGGTGCAGACACAGTGGCTTAAGTAACACTGGGCTACCCGTTACTTGTCACCATAGTGACATGGAAGAGGTGAGCCCATTGACCTCTAATTGGCTTTTCTGTTCCCTAGATAGAAGCACTCTGTTTGGACTGGTGTACAGAGGAATAGTTTAAAGCAGCTTTGCAAACAAGGCTCAAATGTATCTACCTTCTTTTCTTACTTAAAAAGGGGTTTGAATACAAAATAAGAGTTACTCTCCTTCACCCTCGAAGAATACAAGGGTAGCTTTTCTTCCAAAGCTGGCCTGTCAATTTCTTTTAAACAAAAGCACTGTAAGAGTTATCACTCGTAAATCATTTTGTAATCTATTCGTCCATTCATTCATTTGACAACTGTGTACTGAGTTCCCTTTATATGAAAAGCACTGTGCTACAACTTGGGAATAAGCAAAGAAGCCTTCAAGGAACTCATAAGAGAACAAATCAGGTTAACACACATCTGTCATCAGAAGAGGAGAGAGCAACAATAGAAGTAGGGGATGAACTGAGCCTCTTCTATTTCTGGGATGTGTGGTCAAAGTTCAGAGTACGGATGGTGAAAAAGTGTTGTAAGATGGAGCCAGGGAATGGACCTTCATTCTCTGTGAGATTTGGCATGGTATGGCCACCTCATGACTAATAAATATCTTCCTCCAAGGTGTAGAATGAAAGTTACAGAGAGAGAGATCACTGGGGTAATAAACATACAGCGCCTCTCTTGGTCTCCAAGTCACCAGATCATGTAAACCTCCAGCTCTGGGACCAGAATTCAGAATAGGTACTTTCCATGTGTGTGTTACCTGGCTGGATGTAGCATCAGAACCAAGCAGGAGAGAAGACATGTCCCCAGTCCCATCTACCTCCTAAGTCACATTCACCTGCTCTAAGTCCCTCAGGATCTGGCTCCCTGGAGGCAGCGCCTTCACTTGAAAACCAGGTGGTCCAATAAAACTGAAGGCAAACCTGAGAGCAGGGAGGTCTATCACAGGAGTTGGAAAAGGGCAGCAGGGGTGGAAATCTTTTCTATCCAGCAGAAGAGGAAATTACTCATTTCCTTTAAGGCTAAGTTACCCTGTGTTAGGGTGGACTGCAGAACAAACTAACATAGGCAACAATAAAGCCCAAGCTGGAAAGCTGGGATAGAAACTCTGCCCCCAACAGGGGTCTGTAAATAACTGTTGCATGGATGAATGAAATGCATATGTGCGTACCATATTCTTCCAGCCCAAGATTTGATTTGGTTTCCATGTCTAGAGGCCAGATGCCTACTGGGAGGTCTTCCAAATCACCAGTCTTGATTTTTTCTTAACTGCTCCCAGGGGATCCAGGGAGTGATTCTGGTATCTGGCACCAGCAGTGTGGCACTGTGCCCCGAGAGCATCAATGCACTGCTTATATTGGCTTAGGTCCGTGCACCCGCTGAGCAGAGCCTACCACCCAGATGGTATAGACTCGGATTCCAGTTCACTTGGAATGGCCATGTCTTGCCAACTCCATCTCCAAGGGGACAGTCTGTACAGAACTCACATGCCAAAATACCCGGGAGTTTGCCAACCAAAAGGTGGTGAGTGGTCTTGTCCCATAAGCACCCCTTAAAACAGGCAGCAGATGGGAAACTGGGGCAGGGGGTGGAGAACAGCTGGATGATATTTGCTGCATAATAGCTCTTAAGGGATTTGAAAATCATTGTTTAATTTCCCTTCTCACCTTCTCATGTAAACAAGTGTCCTATATCAGGGTTGTGGAAATCAGAATTTTTGGTGGTTGATGCTTATCTTCACAGGCTCTGCAGCCACCTTCTTCCTGCCTGCCAATACACACACATGCATGCACATGGACACACACAGACACGAGCGTGCACTGATGCACACTTATGCAGTCACCTCCATCGACAGGGGCCTTATTTCATTTATTGAGTATCTAAAGCCTTGCTAGGAGCCTAGGCTTCCTCTCTGAAGTCTCTTGTAAAAATTAAATCTGTCTCTTTGGGGCTGCAGCAGGAAAACGGAGTTTGAGATACAGTAATTCTAGATATTTATATCCTCCCGTCATTTGCTCAGTTGGTCTTCTGCAGCTGTGGTTTGTTAGGGATTATCCCACCAAAAGGAATAACAGAAATACACATATTTAATAAGTTTTTTTTTTTTTTGCTCCATTTCTGTTTCTGGTTCTAAATAGGCACTTGGAGGAAGGGAAGCTCTACCATAGGAGATCTCAGGGCAAGGAACAGTTGTCCAGCAGCACAGGGTTGGGGGTGGGAGGGGGAGGGGAGGGGAGGCGCCAGCAAGGAGGGAGGAGGGAGGGAGACGGGAGCCGGGAAAAGCTGGAACTGGATCCTGGTCCCAATGTTCATACAGAGGAGAGAACAGTGGTTCTGCAAATGCCCCTTTACAGAAGAATTTAAAGCCCAATTCTGATTTCTTTAGCCCATGGTTTGAAGGCCAGGTGTTCTGTGGTCTGAGCAATCCATTACCTACCTTTCTGCATCACTTCTGGGTAGAGTTCATTTGGCCCCAAATAGAAGTTCCTGATCTTGGAGGACTCTCCCCCTCTCACTTTGACTTCATGGAGCCTTTCTTCCTAGGGGTGGAAGGGCTGGCTGGTAGATACCTGGGTATGGGTTACCACACCTGCAGGCCCCAGGGGCCCACAGACACCCTTGGCCTCTATCCTAAATGACCTCTAGGTGCACAAATGCTCCAGGGCTACATTTCCATTGGCCTTTTGACTCCTATTAACAGTGTCCCAGGGATTTTTGCTGGGGGTGTTATATAAATGTTTTCTAAGTCTCATCTGCAATAATCCCTCAGTCCAGGCAAGGGTTTATTCTTTCTTCTCTGAGAAAACAGAGAGAGAAAAAGGCAAGACTTTTCTTCTCTTTAAAAGCTGTGCCCTTTCTGTTGAGAGCTACTCACTTCAGCACTCTGCAATGTGGTGAATCTCCCCAGGCTAACTCCTCCTATGATGGGAGCTCAGCATAAAAATTACAGCTGCCTCAGAGGCCACCTGACCCTGATGCATCAATCCCTGGAGTGAGGCCAAATCACCACTTAAAATGACAATTCTGTACAAAGTGGCACAATGACATGTTAAAAATATATAGATGAATGTAGATGTAATATGAAAATATGTATTTTTCCTGCTCTCCCCATCAGAAGCAGGCATGTTAAAGGTATTAATCGGCATTCCTCTCCAGAGGGATCCTTTAGTTATGTGCTTTGGAAGCCAGACAGGAAGCGTGAATCATGCAGCAATGCAAAATTAATCCAGACAAAATGAAAAAAGAAATGATGCAGCCAAGGTATCTGGGATGGAGGGGCCAGGAGGGTGAGAAGTCCTACCCTGTCTTCCCTGGCTCCCTGCGGGAGAGGAAAGGCTTTATTTGTAGGGGGTGGTTGCTGAGGGACCCAGGATCTCCCCAAAGCAGGACGAGTTGATATGTTCTCTCATTACCGAGGAGTAGAATACCTGGGGAGGGAAGGTCTGTGCAATGGCCCAGGCTTCCAAACGGCTGGCCCTAACTTTGAGGGCACCTGGAAACTGGTTGAAAGCTTGGCAGGTATACCCGGAAGACACAGATGTGGTTCCTGTCCTCCCACCCCCACAGTGCTGGCTCCAGACATGTGCAGAGTTGGAGGTGACCCAGACCGTGCATGCACCTGTCCCCAGCAGATACTACTCCTATTGTAGGGAGTGGAAATTTCCCAGACTAGATTCCTTCTTCAGAGGTGGGAAACACAGAAACAACTTTTTGTTTGTATCCAGATTTTTTTTATTTTTAAAAAAGACAAGGGCTGTCTCTGTTGTCCAAGCTAGAGTGCAGTGGTATGATCATAGTTCAATGTAGCTTTGAACTCCTGGGCTCAAAGGATCCTTCCATCTCAGCCTCTGAAGTAGCTGGGACTACAGGTACTTGCCACCACACCTGGATAATTTAAAAAATGTGTTTTTTTTTTTTTTTTTTTTTGTAGGGACGGGGGTCAGGCTCTGTTGCCCAGGCTGGTCTTGTACTCCTGGCCTTAAATGATCCTCCCGCCTTGGCCTCCCAAAGCACTGGGATTATAGGTGTGAGCCACTGTGCCCAGCTTATTTGCAGATTTTAATTTCCTAGAAGCCTACCCATGGGTAATTCCTGAGTGTTTTTCTCAAATAACCCCTCAGTTCAGACAGGAGAGATAATCTTTTGTTCCTTCCTGTTTAAGGACAGAAAATGACTTTTCTTCTCTTAAAGTATCTTTCCATTGCAGGCAACGTGCTCTGGGTGTTTGTAGTGAGATGTGAAATCTCTGGTCCTGACAGACTCCATGGATCACATTTCTGGAGTGAAAGAGTAATTAGGTAGCAAGCTTTAGTGTTTTTCAGCCCCTTCTGGGTTTATTGGCAATCACACTGTAGTTTTCTCTTTCTCTGTCAGCTTTAGTATTTGCTACTCTGTCTATATCCTTTTTACTTTTGTTTTAGTTTTTGGAGTTCTAATGTCTGTCTTTTTGAAAACTTTTAAATTCAGACATAACCTGCACAAGGAAACTGTACACTAATCTCACATACACAGCCTCAATGAGTACTTCTATGGGAAGACGTCTGATAATCCCCTACCTAGGACACAGAAAGTCCTACCTAGGACACACAAAAAGGAGTGTACCTGAACAAGACCAGTACTGTTTATTCTGAGTCATCTGCTCTTTCTTGAGGCAAGTGGGACGCTCAGTCAGCCAGCTACCCTGTCAGAGGGAGGGTTGATGGGGCTGGGGGGCACCTACCTTCCCAAGCACAGTAGAGAGCTACAGAGCTTAAGTTCAACCCAGGTCAAGTTGAACAACACATCCAGCCTCCTGGGAGGGCTTCCTCTTGTCCGTTTCTCAGTCCCTTCTACCCCACTCCCCAGGCCCAAGCCCATCACTCACATCTATCATGGTAGTGAGATTTTTTTTTTTTTTTCTGCGTTTCATATGAATGGACTCATATAGTATAAATTCTTGTGTCTGGCTTTTGTTCATTCAACACTATGTTTTTAAGGTTCATCCATGCTCTTGTGCGTGTCAGAAAGTTTTTTATCTTTAATGTTGTGTAGTACTCCATTATATGCATTTACAGAATTTATTTATTCTGTTGATTAACATTTGGGTTGTTTCTAGTTTGGCCTAATAAGAATAAAGCTGCCTTGAACATTCTTTTAGATTTTTAGTTGTTGTTGTTTTAGTGAACATATATTCTCATTTCTCTTGGGTACACCTAGAGTGGCATCACTGAGTCATAGGCTTTGTGTGTGTCTAGCTTTGGTAGATCCTTCCAAATCATGTTCCAAAGTGACTACAACAATTGACACTCCTACCGACAGTCTATGAGTGTTCCACTAGCTCTATATCCTTTCCAACACTTGGCTCTGTCTCTCTTTCTATTTACAGTTGTTTATATAGGTAGTTGTGTGCTTGCTTGCTTGGGGCCCCTTACGCCTTAATCAAACCCTAAATTTCCCAAAGCATACTGTGCAGGGATTGGGGTAAACAACTTGGGCTGTACCAGTGTTAAAACCAAAAGTCCCAGGATTCCTGGGAATCCTCTTAGTCCTAGGCAAACTGGGATGGTTGGTCACCGTAAGTGCAGTATAATGGAAAGGAAACATGCTTTGGCAAGAAACTATTCTGGTTTGAATGCTAGTTTATTCACTAACTAGTTCTCAGTTAACGGAAAAATCAGTGGATAGATGGGTAGACAGATGACAGAGCAAATGTAGTAATATGTTGATAGTAGAAACTAAATAATAGGTATATGATGTTAACTGCCAATTCTTCTTACTTTGCTGTATGTTTGGAAAAACTAATAACAAAATGTTGAGGGAAAAACAAAATGGAAATAATGCTTGTTGTTTGTAAGGGCATCAGATCTCAGAACTCAGAAGTGATTTCTTTCCTGTTATGAAACAGCTGAAAGGAGCAAATGCCTTCATCATCCTGGTCTTCCAGTTCAGCTGCCCCACCTAGTTCCTCCATCTCTAAAAACCTTTCAGAAGAAGAGAGACAAAGGATCAAATAGCAAATAAGAGCAACTGGATAGAACTTGTCTTTAAATTCCAGCAGTCACATTGCTTTGCTCATAGTCTTCTTGTGAACAGATCAGGAAACTTGGTGTCACCCCTCTGCCCCCCATGACCTGAGGCTGGTCACAGGTAGCATAGGCTGGGCTATTAACCATGACCTGATACCTTCTTGAGCCGTATTCTCCAGGCTCTCTAGATTCCAACTTTGCTGTCATCGCTTGCAAAGCTGACTTACTTTTATCCTCTTTCAAAGACATCTCTTGTTCCCATGGCAACTTACTGGGGGTCTTCTATCACCATGGGAACATGGCTGCTGGGTTTAAATACACCTTATAACCACAGCATTAAAAAATATGGGGAAAGAGGGAGGCTGGTTGCCAAGGAAACAGGCTTCAGGTCTTCTCCACGAGAGATAGGCTGGAGAAAAGGAAGTGCTGTGGGGTGTTTGGAATCAACACCACGCCCAATCCTGGTCCTGCTGGGACAGCCGTTCCTTGTGCAGATTCCAGGGCGTGAGTGTGTGTGCAGAGATCTTTCTGTGTTGGCCATCTGAACAACCCTGTAGGAAAATACCTTGGGGATTTCAAGGGTCTCACAGGAAGCTCTCATATCGCAGCCTGAGGAATAGAAGCAGCATGGTCTCTCTCTCTTGCACACACACATACACACACTGGGCAGGTCACTGTGGGGCATCTTTCATATTATTAAGAGGGCAGCAATTTTGTGGTGAGCAGCCCAGGAAAACTAAACCAAAAGAGCAAAGATCAAAAGGACTTAAGAGGGGCTTAAGTAATGGGAAATATGAATTCTACCTAGGACACAGAAAAAGGAGTGTACCTGAACAAGACCAGTACTGTTTATTCTGAGTCAAATGCTCTTTCCTGAGGCAAATGGGACACTTAGCTACCCTGTCAGAGGGAGGGTTGATGGGGCTGGGGGGCACCTACCTTCCCAAGCACAGTGGAGAGTTGCAGAGCAAAGGAAGGCACTTGACCCCTCCCCAGTGGAGGGAAAAAAAAGCCATGGAAGAGGCATGGTGAATTCCTAGATCCTAGGCTTCCAACGACATCCAGTACTTTGCACAGTGACACCAAATCAATGTCACTGCTCTGGGAGATTCAAAGAAACAAAGCAAATACCACCTAATTCAACTCTGTATCATTCCTACCCAAGTGTCCAGGTCCTTATGCACATCTGGGAATTGTATCTCTAGCAGGCTTAGTCCAAGGGAGAAATATGAACAAACATATCTAGGCCTGGCTGACAGCTTTCTCCCTTTTCAGCGGTTTGCAGAATCCTGGGTCCTCAGACTCTCATGTGGTTGCTCAGAGCCACCCATGGTGACATCCTGCCCAGCTTGACCCTCTTCTCAGCCCATTCCCACAACCCCTGACCTCTCACCACATCAAAGTTTACCTTTTTTCCCCATAGGCATGGAGTAGGGGAATAAGAAAGAAGAAAGACAATGCTTTTAGAAAATTCTGGGTTTGAATTGCAGCCTCACCACTTTTCAGATCCATGACCGTAAAGGAACCTCTTACTTAAGTTTCTATTTCTACAACAAATTCATAAAATAATTTTAAGGATTAAATGAGATAATGAACATAAAAATGCACCACAAACTATGGATGCTATGCACCGATGAGGATTGACTACTACACCTCTGGGGAGCACTTCTCCATTCCAATGGTGGGCGTTAGACTACAGAAGTGATTATGAGGGGCGCCAGTCCAGGTCTTGCTCAGAGCCAGGGATGTGGACATTTCCTGTTGTGAGCCGATGCACACAGGGTCTCTATTCTGCCTCCTGGATGCCCCTCAGAGCCAGGCACTGTGCTAGGTTCATAATCGGTTCCACAGTGGCTGCTGATGAACACAGGCATGGTGCTATTGATGAAGAGTTTTGGTGCCCTTCACATCGCTCCACACAGGTGGGAGCGTGTGTCCACCATACCCACGGGGCAGGCAAGACCTCTCCAGCAGTGAGAGCCAAAGAGCCCAGGTACAGACCCAGTGGAAGCAACCATGTGGGGCAGAGGCAGGGCAGGAAGGCTAGGCATTGCGATTTTCCTCCAGGACTGCCATGATTCACAGTCTGGCTGCCCGGAGGGGACCTCTCTGTAGCTCTCGACTCCATTTTCTTCAGCTCACTCCCCACCCCTGGCCACTGCCCCATTTTCTTCTCTTAACACTTGTCCACTTGGCAGGCCACCCTGGTAATAGCTCCAGGAAAGACAGATTATCAATCCCTCTCCAGAAAGGACCAATTACTCATGGCCTCACCTAGAGTTTTATGGGGGGGCGGGGGGGAAAGGCAAGACGAGCACCATTTCCTGCTGCCCCTGGGAGGTGAAGCCTGAGAGCAGAACCTAGGCCTGGGGTGGGCTAGACAAGAGCCAGGGAGGAGGTTGATGGAATGGCAGTGAGGCGGAAAGCGGATGCAGAATCCCGGCAACAGGATGCAGGGATGAGATCAGGAAAGAGCCCAGTGCCGGGCTCCCCCAAACCAGCCTGTGTGCACTGCCAGGGACACGAGGCACTGTGCCTGGGGCAAGGCCACAAGGCAGACATAAACTCTGCCCTCCAGTAGATACACCAAAGCATCATTTTTATAGTAAAACGAAGGATATATTTTGACCCAAAGTGCAAATTTTCCATGAATTTTTAAGAAAACCATTGAGACTTTAGATGTTTTTCTTGGTACTTACCTCCAACCCCCAATCGTGTCCTTAGAGCCCTGGGGGGTATTTGTTCTTTTCTGCTGTTGATGTGTTTCATCCACTCATCCATATGTCCATTCATTCATTCAACAAGTTATATTAAGTGACAACTCTGTGCTAAGCACAAGAAATGAAGTAGGTAGCAAAATACACATGAATCTTGACTTTATGGCGCTTATACCATTGGGGAAAGCTTTGAAAGCCTAATGAGCCAAATTTCTCTTTTTTGTGTTTGAAGAAGGAATGAGCCTCCTGTCACGAAAACTGCGCAGGCAGAGGTTAGATAAGCAACAGTTGCTTGTTGAATGAATGTATGAATGACAAATGGTTTTCTGCTTCAGATAAGAAGGCAAACAGGCTGACTTCTTACATGCTTTCTAACCCATGACTCTGCCTTCTCTCCCCTGGAATGGTTTCTGAAGCCCCTTTCTACTTATGTCTTTTAGAGTCTCATGCCTTGATCCCTCCCCAGTTAAACTCAGCTTCCTCCTGCAATCTGGGCAGTCCAGGGTCTCGGAGTCTTTCTGTCATGTTTGTCTCCTTTGGCCAGTCAGGCAGTGGAATCTATATGAGCAAAGCATTTAAGAAAAATAAAATCAATTGTCTATTGATAGGGGCTGGAGAAAAAAGGGAGAAATGAAATATTTCTTTCCTCATCCTGTTTTGGCCACCAAATGAATTTGCTTCAAACATGGTAGGAGGCCCAGCAAAGGCAGGGTGGTTCCTGTTTCAAGAGGTATAGAACCCTAGCTCAGAAATACAGCCACCAAAATGGCCCAACTCAGAAATAAGAAGGAGAGGCATGTGTAGTCCTACACACTCTTCCTTCCAGCCATGATCACAGTTACCATCTCCATGGATGCAGGAGGGGACAAGAAGGAAGTCCCTGGCCATCTTAGAAATTGGGTTGAGCTTTGGGTGGAAGGTTCTGAATGGCCTAGGCTCCTGTGGTATGACCATTCCCACTGACTCCCTTGGAGGTAGGGTGTGTGTGTGTGTGTGTGTGTGTGTGTGTGTGTGTGTTGCATATGCCAATGTGGTGTGTTGCTTTCAGAGCTCCTGTCAAATGCAATTTAGCCATGTTTTCATACATCCACATTTAACCCTTACAACAACTCATTCAGGGTAAGTGACATCATTTGCATTTGAGAGACACTGAAGCTGCATTTCGAGGCTGGGCATGGTGGCTCATGCCTGTAATCCCAGCACTCTGGGAGGCTGAGGCGGGCGGATCACCCAAGGTCAGGAGTTCGAGACTAGCCTGGCCAACATGGTGAAACCCTGTCTTTACTAAAAATACAAAAATTAGCCAGGTGTGGTGGCGTGTGCCTATAATCCTAGCTACTCAGGAGGCTGAGGTAGGAGGATCCCTTGAATCCAGAAGGTGGAGGTTGAAGTGAGCCATGAGCTGAGATCAGGCCACTGCACTGTAGCCTAGGAGACAGAGCAACACTCCATCTCAAAAAAAAAAAAAAAAAAAAAAAAAAAAAAAGAAGCCCTATTTTGGAGGGTAAAGAAAGTCTCTGACTCTACATCACCTTGGGCACCATGATGCCTCTCCTTTTAGCTCCCACACAGTGTGGGCTTCAAAGACAACATTGCTTAAATGCCCAGCTCCCTCCAGGTGGGAGAAGTAACTTGCTCCAAAAAGAAGGCCCATTTGCCAGAGTGGCTCAGGATCATACCCCACTGGGTGCAGCTGCAGGCCTTGAGTGCTCAAGAAACTGGTGCTTCTGGGAAAGCAGACCAAGCAGGTCCTATACTCCTAGAAGAGCTGCTGCACCTCAGGCAGTGTGCACCCACATTGCTGAGCTACTTCAGTGCTCGCCTTGGGCTAAAACCAGTTTCCCAGGCTGCTATGTGGACGTCTCTGAGACTCTAAGTGACCGGGAAATTGCAGAGCTGGTTTCCAACCATGACTCAGCAGAGACACATCCTCTTCCCCATGGTCCAGCACCACTGGCATAGAAGCCCCACTCAGCACCGGGGAGAGAGTATTCCACTCTCTTTTCTGTCTAGGTAATTTATCACCCAGAAACAGGGTTATAGAGAGATGTTTGACTCTGAAATGACTCTTGTGGGGAACAGGAAGAATAAACCTGTCCCGTAAGTGCCAGGTCTCATTCTGGCTGCAGGGGAGGGACAGGAGGAGAGTAAGGTAGAAAAGAAGGTGGAGCAGGAAAGGCAGGAAAGGGAAGCTGGGTGAATGTGAGAAGTTCTGTGGAGAAAATGGTGGTATGTGGTTACTAGGTGAGGAGCTAGAGCCCTAGGCTGGGGTGTCAGGTTTCCCTCTGACCCGGAAGCAGAAGAGTCCTTAGACATTTCTGGTAGAATCCCTGCTGCTCAGTGATATGTGAGTTTCAGAAGCCCTGGCCCCACCCTGGGTGTATCAGCACCTCAGAGTTAGGGAACAAAGACCTCACAACACCAGGAACCATGGTACCTCTGTGGCTCTCGGGAGCTGAGGCTGGGGCAGAAATGGAGTGATGTTTGCCCTGGGCCCTGGATTAGCTCTGAGGCCAGGGTTGGGAGAGGGGAAGTGCAGCTCTCAGAACAAAATAAAACCAAAGCTTGTTCTCATGAGGAACAGGAAATTTAAGGGAATGAAGTGCTGTACTTAGGTTTCCAAGACCCAATGCTTGCCTCACTTTCCCTCAAGTCCATTTCCACCCAATTCTATTGAAGAGGATGCTCTGTCATTCTGCTGCCTTTCACAGTGAGGAGAATCACTCTATTCCTACTGATTGAGTAACCTGCTTCCTTTTTTCTTCATTTCCAATGATACAGACAGGACCTGGACTAGGTCAGATGAGTGAGGCACTTGCCTCTGGCACAAAAGGGGGCACCAAATGCCTCAGTAAACAAGGTAAATGATATTTTAATACAACATTTAGAAAATAAAAAATCAATGCAAAAAATCCTTGATGTACAAAATATTCAAAATTTCAATCAAGACTGGATTGTTACTAATTTCTCCATTTGTCTCAGGCTCCAGTATTGCTGGGCACTGCACAGTGCTGGATACAGATATCATTCAATGTGCCTTCAGGGTGGCGGGAGGGAGTCCAGCAGAAACAACACAAATGTGCCCCCTTTATGCGTTGGAAATTGAGCTTCCAATCTAGTGGACAAGGGAAACAGTGGAACAAATGGGTCAACCATCAAAAGTTGACAGTTGTGATTGGCTTGACAAACAGCATTTTGTGGTGGATGGTTTGGATGGGATAGTTAGAGGAGCTTACCTGGGAATGTGATGTTTCTGCTATAATTTGAGGGATAAAAAGGAGCCAGCTGTTATAGGTTGAATTATGTTCACGCAAAATTTGTATCTTGAAGCCCTAACTTCCATGATCTCAGAGTGTGACCTTATTTGAAAATAAAGTCATTGCAGCTGTAATTAATTAAGATGAGGTCATACTGGAGTAGAGTGGGCCCCTAATTCAATATAATGGGTGTCTTTATAAAACAGGGAAATTTGGACACAGCCACCCACGTGCACACAGGGATAACACAGGCAAAGACGTCAATATGAAGGCAAAGATTGGGGTGATGCTTCTATATGCCAAGGAACACCAAAGATGGCCAGCAAACACCCAGCAGCTAGGGGAGAGGCCTGAAGCAGATTCTCCTTCAGCCTTCAGAAAGAACCAACTCTGCCAGCACCTTGATATTGGACGTCCAGCCTCCCAAATTGAGACGATAAATTTCTTTCGTTTAAGCCCCCAGTTTGTGGTAATTCATTAAGGCAGCTCTAGCAAACTAATACACAGGCCATGCAAGGACAGACATCCGCAGGGCATGACCAGTAAGAAAAGTCCCCAAGGGGAGTAAGGGATCAGACTGTTTGGGGAACTGGAAGACGGTAAATGTGTCCATAGCACAAAGAGTGAGGTCATGAGGTGAGCAGGAGCCAGTTCATCTAGGAGGACACTCTGGAGTAATGGATTTTACTCCAAGTACAAGGAGACCTTGCTACTTTCCTACTACCCCTTGACTTCACAGCAATTTCACTGAACCCAAGATATTTCCAACCCCACTGAGCTAAAACTTGCTGTATTTGTGAGTGAGCCTAGGGGTGGAGTGGGGCATAAAAAGCAGAAAAGATGTCAAGATTTAATGAACACCACCTAAGTTCCCAGTGGACAATTCTGGATGTCCTGGGTTTTTGTTTTGTAAGGCCAGCCTCTGCCAATTTAGTAGCTTAATAACCCCTATGAATGATCAGGACATTGAGCCGCCAAAGTCGTCCAAATGAAGATTTCAGATGAAGATCTGGAAGTGAGGGTGGGGAACCAGGAAGCAGAGAAGAAGACTGACATTGTGAACCCCTCCAATAGAAAGTGGATGTGAGGACAAAAGAAGTACTGAAACTCAGAAGGACTGGACCTCTTTCTCCTTGTAAGTCAAGCTGAACATGCAAAGAGGAGCTGACAGGAGAGTTTGTCCTGCTGGCATCAGCCTCCAGGGAAGTCCCCCAGCTTCCTGGA
The DNA here is from genome assembly GCF_006542625.1 of Nomascus leucogenys. Lineage (NCBI taxonomy): Eukaryota > Metazoa > Chordata > Mammalia > Primates > Hylobatidae > Nomascus > Nomascus leucogenys. The sequence goes on along the minus strand of NC_044395.1, from coordinate 22,256,375 downwards.
TGCCTCCACTCTTGCTGTTGCCTGCTTGGACCCCATGACCCCATCCTCAACAGCAGCTCCTAGGGCTTGTCTGGAGGCCCTGGATCGAAGGTACTTCCCAGCCTGAGCCCCTGTAGAGGTGGCAGCTGTATTCTTTAGATACAAGAACAGCATAGTTTTCAAGCGTGTGTATAAAGGTGTCTTCTTCCTCTCGGCAAATCAGTCCCAGGGGCAAGAGCCACCAGTGTCAACTTAGCAATCTTTGTCAGTGGCAAGGAGGTGACACTGATGTGAACCACAATTTTCATAGCCAACTTAAGCTTATTTTCTTACCTTGTCTTTTGTTAGAACTGCATCACTTCTTACACAGGTTCTTTTTTTATCATTTATAAAACCATGGAGGCCTGGAAATGAACCGAGAGTGACTATTGATGCCTGAGCTAGTCTCTCTTCCCCCAGGGATACTGCTGGAAGATGGACAGTGAATGGTCAGAATTCAGAAGTTCCAGGTCAGAGGTTGACTCAGCCACCCCTGGGCTGATGGAACCATCAGAAGGATCCTCTTATTCAGTCCCCAAACTGGGCCCTGTGGAGCAGCATCCCAGACAGCAGGAATTGGACGTGCAATTACTCCTTGGGACTCAGGGAGGAGTTTTAACAAGAACACTGCACATCTTCAGAGCAGGGGGTCTTGTCTGTTTCTATAATCAAACAAATTTTTTTTTCGACTATTCTATAACACACTGCTGCCTGGGATCCTAGAACTGTTGCGTTTTTGATCTTCCTCTTCGCAGCATGGACAGCGGATCCCCTTGATCTGCAAGCCCTGCCCTGCCCTGCCTCTCTCTGCACGGTGGAGGTTCAGGGAGACTACACCCTTGGGGGGCACTGGGAGCTGCTGGAGATGTGCACATCGAGCAGTGGAGAGCAGTCGTCTCTTCTGATCTCCATGTGGGGGAACTGGTGAGAGTTGCTGTAGGACCTCTGGTGAAATTACCTCGGCTACTGACTAGTAAAGAGATGAGAAAGGAGAGGTACTACAGATTTTTTTTAAGAAATAAATATTGTCTCCTCTTTTTCTCTTCTCTCCAGTAAACTGCCCAAATTTGGAAGTATCACGTGTAATTTATTGTCCCACTTTAAATGTTTCTTGTAACCATGAATTACTATTCTTGGATCAGATTCCATTATAATAAACTCCCACTTGGACTCCAGATTCTTTTACAACAGTGGAATTTTGCTTGAACTAATGCATTGTTATAAATCACATTTTCTGACCCCAGCCTGGAGTTCACACTTGGTTTTCAACTCCACAACTGACCAAAAATGGGATCTTAAGCAAGTCATCTCAACTCTTTAGCCCTTAGTTTCGTTTACCATGAATTAGGAACATTAGATATAGCTGATCTAATTCCTCATAGGTTTGTTGGGAACCAATAAGATTATTTTGTAAAGTGTACTGGAAATCATAAAACCCCATTGAAATGTTAGCTTCTTGTCTGTTGACAGAACATCAATCACATTTGAGGAAGGTATTTTGAGCTCCTTGCTTATGTGGTGGTGATTTGAAATCCCATCTGCTTTGGATATTTCATATTCCTCTTTGCTTTGCAGCATTGAATATGCCTGCAACACTCCTGTAACCTTGCATTTCCTTACCTGTCCAACAGGGAAACTAGTACTGGCCTGCCTGCCTTCAACTTTTGGATCATTTTACTTTTACTTTACCTCAGGACATGTAGGACTTAGATACTGTTGGTGGACATCTGATTTATTGATGCTGGGCAAAGAGGGGCACTCACGCAATACATGCAGTGCCAAGTGAGATGTTGAGGGAAGCTCAGCTTTTTTAGAAAGCTTCCCCATGCACAGCTGTGATCCAGGTGCATCAGAAGATGCTGAGAGCTCATAAGAAGGGAAGATGAGACTGCTAATGCTGAACTGGAGGCAAGGATTGTATCAGTAGACTCCTTCCTCTTCCTTTCATGATACCATCCAGCTGTGGTTGAATATATGTGTCCTTCCAAAATTTATATGCTGAAACCTCATCACCAAGGTGATGGTATTAGGAGGTGGTTAAAACCTAATCAACAAGGCGATGGTGTTAGGAGGCAGGGCCTCTTGGAGGTGGTTCAGTCATTAGGGCTCTAACCTTGTGAGTGGAATTCATGCCGTTATAAAAGGGCTGTAGGAAACCGGTCTTTTTTTCCTTCCAGCTTCCACTATCTTGGAAGCAGAAAGCAGCCCTCACCAGACATCAAATCTTGCAGCACCTTTATCTTGGACTTCCTAGCCTCCAAAACTATAAGGAAATATCAGGTCTCAGATGTTTTGTTATAAAAGCAGAAATGGACTGAGACATAGGTCAACACTTATCATGGAATGTGTTGTTTAGTGATGATAAGGCTGACAGAAGCCTTAGAAATGAAATGGAAGAGAAAATTTAACATATAGCTCTAGGTAAAACATACTTTTGACATAGGTTGGAGACACCAGAACCTTTTCCTACAATACCAGTGCATCGGTCAGTGCCATGAATGTTTAAGTTAAATGTTTCACCCTCATGCACTGCTAGTGGGAGTGCACACTTGTGGAGCCACTCTGGAGAGTAGGCATGCATGACTTCATTGAATTAAGTCTATGTATATCCTCTGACCCAGTCATTCAAGTGCTGGGGAGACAATGGACAGGGGGCATGTAAAAACATGCTCACAATAGAGCTATTTGTTAGTTAAGGAGGAGTTAAATGCAATTTGGGCATCTATTCCTGGGAGAAGACAAAAGTAAAATGTGCTGGATGTATATCATAGAAGCTCCTGTAGCAGTTAGCAGCTATTGATTTGATGTAAACATAACCACACAGATGAACCTTAAAAACATAGCTAGTGGGAAAAAAGTAAGAAACAGTGAGATCTATAATACAACGTTTATACTAATTAAAAATGCATGCATACAAACCAATATTTGTTTACATCAATACATATAAATAAGCATATGCGTATTGAACAATTGGAATGATAGACTGGTTGGTGGGGAGGTGGGGAGATGGATATGTGAATAAAAAATGAGTAAATACATAAAACAAGAGAGGGGCCTTGTATGGAAAAATACAAGAAGTATGATTTACTCAATCCCTTACATCTGAAGTTGAAAGTAAATTAATTAAAAATATGAACTCTTGGCCCAGGTGCGTTGGCTCACACCTGTAATTCTCTGTGTTAGTCTAATACCATCGCCTTGGTGATTAGGTTTCAACCGCCTCCCAATACCATCAGCTTGGTGATTAGGTTTCAACATATGAATTTTGGAAGGACACATACATTCAACCACAGCAGGATCGTATCATGAAAGGAAGAGGAAGGAGTCTACTGATACAATCCTTGCCTCCAGTTCAGCCTTAGCAGTCTCATCTTCCCTTCTTGTGAGCTCTCAGCATCTTCTGATGCACCTGGATCACAGCTGTGCACAGGGAAGCTTTCTAAAAAAGCCGAGCTTCCCTCAACATCTCACTTAGCACTGCATGTATTGCGTGAGGGCCCCTCTTTGCTCAGCATCAATAAATCAGATGTCCACCCAGTAATGATCTAAGTCCTACATATCCTGGGGCAAATATAAAAGCAAAATGATCCAAGAGTTGGAGGCAGGCAGGCAAGTACTAGTTTCCCTCTTGGATAGGTAAGGAAATGCAAGGTTACAGGAGTGTTGCAGGTATATCCGATGCTGGACTATAGCTCTGTAGTCTTAATATATTTCAATGACCCAATGAGTTCTATACTAAAAGAAGGGAATGTTTGGTTACATTAAGTTTTAAAAAAAGAAAAGAACAACCTGTTCTGCACTGATGCCTCAACTGGGTCTTACATAAATCTCTCAGTTCTCAAAGCTGCTCAGCAATTCCTATAGTTTTCTCTTGGATGCTCCAGCTAGTGTCCCTCATGGCATCCTTTCTTGAACTTCACACCCTTTGATTCTCTGACCTCAGTTCATCTTCTCCCTTACTCTTATCATGTGAGCTCACCAACAACTTCCTGGAGATCAACATCTGTCCCAGTCGGGATTATTGATTGCAAACAACAGAAACTAGCCTTGTTGCCTTTAGCAAAATAAGGACTTTTACAGATGTGGAAGCCAATAGAATCCACAAGAGATGGAAGGAGCAAGCTTGGGAAATAAGCAGAATCCAAAGGGGGTCTGGAGGCTGGGCAGCAGGAGGAATCTGGCCAGATGTTCTCATAGCTGCTGCCCCTGACTCTACAGCAGGACACTGGTGCTGGACAGCCGACTGGCAGTGAGTGAATGTGGCCTCCAAAGTGGCCTCTGAGTGTCTTCATCTTCTTGTTCTCATATCCTGAGTACTCCCTGTTTGCATTAGATGGGGCTTTCCTGTGTATCTGGTGGGACATTGTGTGAGTCAAGGCTAGGTTATAAAAGACATTGTGGATTCTGCCTTTCACTTTTTCGGATCATTTGATCTGGAGGAAATCAGCTTCTATGTCATAAGACCACTCAAGAAACTCTGCAGAGAGGTATTTCTGGAGAGGAACTGAGGCTTTCTCCAACAGCCAGTGACCAACTGTGGCCTTCTGCTCATGGACATGAGAGTGAACCAGCTTGGAGGTGACTCTCAGCCCCAGTCAAGACTTCAGATGACTGCAGGCCCAGCTGACATCTTGACTGCCACCCATGAGAGGCCTCAAGTAAGAACCACCCTGCTAAGCTGCCCACAAATTCCCAACCCAAAGAAACAGAAAATAAGTATTTGTTGTTTAAAGTCACTAAATTTTGTGGTATTTGTTATGCAGCCTAAGTAACGAACACATGCCCTCCTTACTTTTGGATTATATTCACCACGTTGAAATACCCGAGGGGAGCTACTGATTGACTGAATGTAAGTCATGGGCCATGCCCTGCTTCCTGGGGGCTAGTGGAATGGAGCAAGATGAAGTGAGGACCCTTTTGCCTCTTTAGGAGAGGGGGACACTGCATCACACTAACACTATGCACGCAGGGAACTTTCCCAACTAGAAAGAGTTTAGACAGTCAAAATATAGAAGTATCTACTATCCCTTTGTGTCTGAATTGTTGCAGTGTCTCTATTCTTCTAATCAGAATGTGTCAGGACATCCTTCTTCCTCTTCCCTTCTTTCTTGTCCCCAGCAGAGATGCATCCTTCCTTTCCCCAAAGCTAAACTTGAGTTCTACTTGGCCTGTTGATCTCATTCCCTTCATTGGTCTCGTCTTCCACTCAGTAGTTACCTCCATTCCAGCTCACATCTTTTAATGTTTTCTGTGTGTCAAACATGTGAGTTCTCTGGTTCTGGATTATCTCCTCTCATTTTTCTTCCCCCTGTAGGAATAGTCTCTGGCTCAGGGACTTTTTAAACATCCTTCCCTAGTGAACCATGGTGAGTGCAGCCTACCTTGATAAGGAAAGTTTGGAGTGGGGAATGGGGCATGCCCCAGTGACCGCAAAGCCAATGTTCATATGCTCTGGGGGGATGGAAAGCATGTTTGTGGTTGGACTGACGGCATATCTCTTGCAGGTGCCTGCCCGTTCCCATCATTCCAACTTTGAATGGTCAACTTTGTGCAGAAGGGTTTTGGAAGCACAGATGGGGTTACTATAGTCCTCCTATTCTCACAGACTAGAAAATCACTACATTGCAAACTTATTGAGAGGAAGAACAGTGATTTGTTGTCATTATGTCACAATGCCTAGCACAATGGCTCAAACACAGACCATGGTCAAAAATATATATGTTGAACGAATAATTGAGTGAAATGGGAAATGGATAGAAGGTGGAGTTACTCTGTCACCCATGCATGCTTGATGGAGATTTTTTTTTTTCCCCCAAACAGCCCCTTGAGAAGGGTGAGAATAAAATCTAACCCTGGGGAAGGGAAATGTTGTGATCATCAGAAGCTGCCTTGACTGAGGTCTGAGTAGGGAGTAGTCCCAGAATCAGAGACCCACTGAGATCAAGGTTTTCTGATCTGGCCTCTGGGAGGATTTATAACCTTTTCACAGTGGCCCAAGAATTGACATAGAGCCCTTCACTAGAGCCTCCCTGCATGACTGAAACAACGTTGGGGCAACAGAGGACAAACTGATGGTAAAGGCTATATGCACCCCCCAACCCCAGCTTCTAGTTCACTACAGGATGTCTTTCTGCCTCCATTCAGCAGAGACCATCTCCAACCTGTGTTCACACCAGGCACACAGGTTTGGGGCCCTGACTCTGAAGACTGAAGCTTGGGTATGAGGTTGAGACAGAGACTGAGGTTTCTGAGCCCCATCCCCTGAGTGCTGGTTCCTGTCTAACCTGTCTCTTCTCTGTGATTGACTCCAGGGTCATCTTGTTCAGGGGAAACCATTTCATCCACAAAAGAGTGGTCTTTCATTCAGGCACCAACACATAAGAGTCAACACAGCAATTGTGGCATTCCTAGGAGTGAGCAACATTTTGGTGCTGGGAGTCCTTCTGTGATGAGGAAGGGGGAGCAGGGCCAGAAAGGACTTGAGCCTAGAAGTAGGGGATAGAACTGGGCATCATCTGAACTTCCTTCCCTCCTTCTCTTTATTTACTTGCCTTTTTCTATTCTTTGTCTATTTTCTCTTGCACATCTCATATGTACTAAAGTTGTTATCATAGGAACTCCATCGACAGAGGTAGGAATGCTGGCAGGGGTGTTTGTGGAGGGCATCTGTTTGTAATTAACTATGTGGCAACACTGTCAGTCTTTCTCTCTTAACTTCATTATTTACCCCTACTTCCTCCTTATCCATTTCTCTTTGTTTTCTTTTTTTCTTTTTTTGAGACAGAGTCTTGCTCTGTCACCCAGGCTGGAGTACAGTGGCGCGGTCTCGTCTCCCTGCAAGCTCCGCCTCCCTGCAAGCTCCGCCTCCCAGGTTCACGCCATTCTCCTGCCTCAGCCTTCCGAGCAACTGGTACTACAGGCACCCGCCACCACGCCCGGCTACTTTTTTGTATTTTTTTTTTTTTTTTTTTAGTAGAGACGGGGTTTCACCATGTTAGCCAGGATGGTCTCGATCTCGTGACCTTATGATCTGCCTGCCTCGGCCTCCCAAAGTGCTGGGATTACAGGTATCCATTTCTTAATGCCTTATGTTTGGGCTTCTATCTCTCCCACTCTATCAGGAATGTCATCAGAAATCTACCTGACACACAGGATGCCCTCTCTAGTTCTCTGCTCCCCTTCTGTCTTTGCAGCATTAATATGAATCCTTCTCTCTGGCTTCTGTGACAACAGTCTCTCCAGCATTTCTGATCATTGCTTTGGGGGGCTCCTCACCTGCTCCTTCTGTGTTTCTACACCATAAATGCAGGCATTCTCTGAAGTTCAGTTTTCTGTGATCTCATCGTTTCTTTCTTCCCCTCTCCAAAGTCCATCCACACCAGCTGTTTTATCACTCTGTATAGCTGATTCCTAAATCGCTGTAGCCTAGATCCTGTCCCAAATGTTAGACCCACATTTCTGCAATCTAATGGACATCGCTATATGGATCAGTTTGCAAAATACCAAGTCATTCAGTGGACATGGTCGGGGAGAAGGAGATAGGGCAAGAGAATAAGCAGTAGACAGCAAGAGGTTATGAAGGACCATGCATGCCTCCATCAGAGCTCAGTTACGGATCACAGAATTCACTCTGCAGCAGGAAAGGTTTTAATACAGGGAGTTGCGTACTGCAAAATTATTAGAAGGAATAACTG